>NC_065413.1:2738333-3422916 GCF_024362695.1 Pectinophora gossypiella
CTTTACTTTTGTATATTCTATAGCTCTAATGTCATACAAACGTCACATGCAAACATACCAATACGGACCTCATGCAAACATATTTTGTTGTTTCCGAAAGTAGACAAGACATTTTTCATTTAGACATACTATTGATTGATATTAATTCGAATAAATACCTACTTACATGAATGTATAGTGAGAAAAGCCATCAAAAGTTGTATCAAGCGGGTAGGTACTGTGATAAATTAACTTAAAATATGTATAAAAAAATTAGGACCTCGGTGGCGCAGCGGTAAACGCGCTCGGTCTGCGATTGTTGAAGTTAAGCAACTTTCGCAAAGGCTGGTCATAGGATGGGTGACCACAAAAAAAAGTTTTCAACTCGAGCTCTTCCGTGCTTCGGAAGGCACGTTAAGCCGTTGGTCCCGGCAGCATTAGCAGTCGTTAATAACCATCAATCCGCACTGGGCTCGCGTGATAGTTTAAGGCCCGATCTCCCTATCCATCCATAGGGAAGGCCCGTGCCCCAGCAGTGGGGACGTTAATGGGCTGATGATGATGTATAAAAATAAACGTAAGTATAATAATTGTAACAATATCTTCAGGTTAGGTAAACGGTGTGATGATGATGACTTACTATTTTAATTTGCGGTACTTACATACATGTATAAACTCACGCCTATTTCCCACTGTGGTAAGCACCGGGGGTTGCGGTTCATAGGAACTTTAGGGTTTAATTCTCTCAAGTTAAGGCGCAATTACTTACACTCTACTAACAAATGCCGCACGGTGCGTGGTGGTTCGGACTTCCCGGAGTTGGTGACGCAGCTGGTGAGACTGTGTACATCACAACGTGCCCACGCCTGCGGCCGCGCAGCCACCCGCAGTTGGCCATGTTGGCGGCGCGCACACACTCGTCACTCCTCCGGCCCGTGCACATGCTTAATGCACTCCTTGAATCAGCACCAGGGTGTGATCTATTTGTGAGTGAGTGGACGTATGTGTGTCGCGAGTGTCTGAGGTTCTGCGAGATGATGAATTATGTGTGAAAATTAAATATGGTTTTTATATTGTTTAAACTTAAGTTTCATAATTATGTCTAATTATATTATTGTTTACATCGAAAGTCTCACGGCGCATTGGCGCTTCTGCACTGTAAAGTCATGAAATGTAAATAATAGAGAAAAAAGAAATACCAATTCATTTCTTTTTTTCATATTAGTTTCAAAACTCTCAATAAAAATTGAATATAAGTAATATATATGCATATGTTAACAGTGGAATAACTGAATATCAGATTAATAACCTTACTATAAAATCTACTTCAATAATAATTAGTTATTCCACAATATGAACTTGCATATTTTGAATGAAAAAAATGGTCATGATTTTAATTCAATTTTGTCCGTCGAACAATTTGAAAAAGTTCTCACCCGAAAAGAGATTATTCAGATGATGATGAATTACTCAAATATTTTATTTCGTCCGCAGAGGTCCGTGTCAACAAAGCGACGACGTTCCAATTAATAATCTGTTTAAAGTTTCAAACGTTTGAACTTTAAAACACCTTTCGTAATTACTGGCCGTTATAGGCGAAAAACTTTTGAGAAAGCCGTAAAATATTTTTCCTTTATTTTTCTTATTTCGAACAAAAGTCATTTACGAAACGCGGGACCGGCCAGTTAAACTAAAGAGTTTGTAATCTTCTTCCGTTTTGTTTGAGAAAAAAGATTATCCTGAACTCTACAAAGTTTTCAAGCAGAGAAGTTTTATTTAAATATAGAATTGGTTTAAAACTCAACATAATAATAACACTAAAATCATATGAGACGAGAAAAGGCATTGATATTGTTACGGTAGTAAGGGGAAGGCGTCAATTCGCCAATGTATGATTATAATAATATATGTATATTAGCTCACGACTGTATGTATAGAGATACAGCCTTCGCGTAATGAACTAAGTACTCGTTTTTCCCCGAGGTTTATTAGAGCCGTATTGCCGTCTATATTGGTCGATACTCAACTGTGTAAGCGAAAATTTCACTTAATTGATACAAGTCTGGTACTCTCGATTGAACCAGCACTCCCCAATTGGGTCGTGTACTCGTACAAGGTTCAAGATAAATTATGAAATTCTGATTACTAACTAAAGATTTAAAACTAAAAAAAGCATTTTCTTTTTCTATTTAACTTATTCATGAATTTTAAACACGAAAAACGTAATAATAAGTACGACATTTTACCGCGTTTTTCTATGACGTCGCAGTGTGCTTTCGTGTTTCGAGTAATTTCGTGTTTTGACGTTTAGTGAAAAGTAACTGATTTGACTAATTGGAAAATAGCCTATTACGAAGCAAGCCGGTAAACCACAGGACCACAGTAACTTTATACATTAAAATCAGTGAACAATTACTTCTGAAAACCAATAAAAAATAAAAGGATTACTATTATGGAAGATTAAAATGGTAGAATTGAATACGATCTGCCTGTTATTCCAACAAAATTGGACTTTCAGTCGATAATGACATTTTCGATGGACGATAATATTGTTTTATTTATTTAACGTACAAAATAAAGCGAATTATGAACGATCGGGTTGAATTGTGGTTGCCGAATGATTGATAAAAGAGAGAAAAGGTATTTTAACTACATTTAATTGGTACACGGAAATTCTATTAGAGAATACTCGGGAAATACGATTTTCGACATACAAACACACTAAGTACATTGAGCACGGTACGCATCGGTCACTCGCAAAATCTTGTGCTTACCAATGAATTAGATATATAAGTAATAAGAATAATAATAATACATTGGACGGCAAAGCAGCATCATGGTTGTGAGCAGGTCAGGGTGTCGAGAAGTGTGTTTACCCGCTTCACCAACTCGCGACTTATGCATCTTTCACTTCCACCCTGCGAGCGTATAGCTCTAACGCCCCACTCTAGCCGGCCAATGAAGGCAAGCCAGAGGTGAGAGTCCTGCGGCCCCCGCTGGGGTCCACTCCGGCCGGCCAGTGAAGGCAAGCGGCCTGACCGACTCTCGGGGGACCTCAGCTCCGTGGTGTCGTCACTCACCAACAGCTCGCCACAAGCTGGCCTGCGGAGACTGACTGCACTGTTGAATTCACCAGGTTCGCTGATGAATGCAACAGGGGTCGATGGGGTAGTCACATTCCTATATATACAATATATAAACTGCCTATATACGTCCCACTGCTGGGCACAGGCCTCCCCTCAATCAACCAGAGGGGGTATGGAGCATACTCCACCACGCTGCTCCACTGCGGGTTGGTGGAGGTGTTTTTTACGGCTAATAGCCGGGACCAACGGCTTAACGTGCCCTCCGAAGCACGGAATTATCTTACTTTTTCGGACAATCAGGTGATTCAAGCCTGAAAAGTCCTTACCAAACAAAGGACAGTCTCACAAAGTGATTTCGACAATTTCCCCATCGGGAATCGAACCCGGACCTCCAGATCGTGAGCCTAACGCTCTAACCACAAGACCAAAGAGGCTGTTATTAGTCACATTCCTACGCCAATAATAATACATTACGTTCTTACCGTGTATCGTGTGTGTGCTTCATCTTGTGCGTGCAAAGACAGATATGTCGCCCACGCTCCCTTGCTATTTGACGGTTTATAGCTGAATTAGGCCGCAAACTAACTTCATCGGGCTAAATTGCGGCCACATTATACTCATACCGGGTAGCCATAATCAACATTTTTAAAAGAATTCAATAGGTAATTTAACGGCCGTAAACTAATCGATTTTTTTTGTATTTTAAGGGTTGAGGGTTACCACTGTCACACACCACCTATATATTTTGCTAGGGCCACCACTGGTTGATCTTATTACAAGCTGGTTGTAAACAAAAAAATAATAAAGCAAGATGAATAAAGTAGTTACGTATTATGAGAAATACTAAAACGAAAAGGGTCACCATAAAGAACAGACAAAGGAGTTACTACGTCGGCCATGAACTGATGGGAGTTTCGGACAAAGGAAAAACTCTCTATTGTCCTTGCATTGACGCGTCATACTTGCTACGAAAAACATACTTACTAAATATAATAATATCAGACAGATTATTTTGTAATACTAAAATGCAAAAGTAACTATGTATTTCTGTGGATTTAGATGAAGTATGGTGATAGTGAGGACCTCGGTGGCGCAGCGGTAAACGCGGTCGGTCTGCGATTGTTGAAGTTAAGCAACTTTCGCAAAGGCCGGTCATAGGATGGGTGACTACAAAAAAAAAGTTTTCATCTCGAGCGCTTCGGAAGGCACGTTAAGCCGTTGGTCCCGGCTGCATTAGCAGTTGTTAATAATCATCAATCCGCACTGGGCCCGCGTGATGGTTTAAGGCCCGATCTCCCTATCCATTTATAGGGAAGGCCCGTGTCCCAGCAGTGGGGACGTTAATGGGCTGATGATGATGGTGATAGTTTAAAATATAATAAACATAGGATAGTTTATACATTGTTTTAAGTTTACGCAGTTATTATCATAATTAAAACACATAATAACGGGTTCTTACCGCGTTTAGAAATATCGGGAGTATCATATTTTCCTGATTTAAACACCGTAAAAACCCGATATTATGTGTTTTAAATAGGATAGTTCTTATTTCAAAAATCGTCCCAACACACACACTTACACACATTTAGGAATGTAAGTCACGCATAGAGCAACGCGGACGTCCCCGGCATGCGTTCTCCGAATAGAGCACGTTCATTTCATGAATAGACTACTTGACAACCTTGTCAAATGAGATATTTTTTAAGAAATGTCAAAACGAAAGTTTTCTTTGGAGTTTGTATGGAAATACTGTTCTGTGACGTCATCAATAAAAGCGGTCAAACGTCGTACTCATTGTAACTTAATTCAAAAATAAAATTTGAAAATAAGTCGTAATGTAAAATGAGATTGATTTTTGTTTATCTTAGACTGGCTTCTATTTCTAGATTATCTTATCTATTATCTATATTTATAGATGATCTAGTTTTATAATTTATCTTAGACCCAGTCAAAATGTCCTATTGTTTCTTTCGTACACCTACAGATGTATTACATTTTTGTAGAACTGTTCTCTTTTATCGTGTGGACTATGAGGCGGATTACCAACTCGATCAACTCTGGTGTCAGGGTTATTACTGAGCCGCAATACGCCCCTGTCATGACTCATGTAACGACTACGTACTTACATCAGTAAGTAATAACCGGGACCAACGGCTTATCGTGCCTTCCGAAGCACGGATCATCTTACTTTTGGACAATCAGGTGATCAGCCTGTAATGTCCTAATCAAACTAGGGGTCATAAAATTCAGAAAAAAAAATCAATTCAGGGTCGCGCGTGTGTATTAGCTTAAGTTGTATAAGTTGTTACTAACATTAGAATATAAGTTGTTTGTTACTAACATATATGGATACAGTCCGAATTAAATAATTTGAATTTGAAAATTATTTTTGTAATTTGTCCCCACCGGGATTCGGACCCGGGACCTCCGGATCGCGAGCACAATGCTCATGCACTGGACCACGGCGGCTTAACTATTTAAAAGTGTACTACTCCAAATTATACCGTATAATCTGTACCATTTTAAAGCAACATAATTGCAAAGGAGATTGCTAGACAATCCCCTATTATTTTCCTTAACGATCTTGCAACTAACCCTAAATAGAGTCGCAGAGTACGCCCGTGTATGGACTTAACTAAATCAGTTGAGCTTAGAACGTTATTGCGACACTGTTTCCTCTACTATCAGAGAGTTAGTGACACCGTAACGAACACTAAAGGAGATGATTTAGCTCATGATTCTGAGTTAATATCAGGAAGAATTTTTCGTCGCAAAAATCAAGATTTTTTGTGTCTTTGAATTATTTTCAATTGGAGTTAAGAGTGCAATCTCTGTCGACTTCTGTATTTCCCAATGCATATAACCCGGGTGTTTTCAAAGCCAGAGTGAACAGGTAACTTTGGGCAAGTCTGAGACCAAGAGCAAAGCCATCAAAAGTAAAAAAAAAAACTTTTGCAATGGAAAATTCCACTTGATATTAACTCAAAATCATGAGTTTAATCATCCACTGTACTATTCGCTACGATATCATTTATACCCCGTACAAGTACGTACGGTCACGCGTACTAATTATATATACACTTTGAAACCATGTCACATTAACTTTTTTGCAAATGAAACCGTAGGTCTCATTAAATGTCAAATATGAAAGTGCGACAAGGTTCTAAAGTGGGTACATGCTATTGCTCACGACTGTACACGTAGCCATATGGGTGCGTACGGGTAATGACACCGTGTCGAAAACTAAGACGGCTAATAAATTCAGACCAGGGGCCTGTTTAATAAAACTTACAATTGTAAATTACAACGACAATTTGGAGTTCATTACGTAGCTAATATGAAACTGCAAAATACTCGTGATCACACACTCCGCAATGTACATCAAATTGTCATTGTAATTTACAATTGTAAGTTTTATTAAACAGGCCCCTGGATTCTGATTTAAAATCAAGTGGAATTTTCCCTCGCAAAACTACTAATCAGAATCAATAACTCAAAATCAAGAGCTGAATCATTCTGCTCAGTATTCGGTACGGTGTCTCTAACACCCTGTATTATGTAGTAGATGTGGCTTGTATAGAGTCATATAAAAAAGTAAAAGAAATAAAAAAATAAATCTTCTTCCGGTAATTTTTGTGGTAATCTTGTAAAGAAAAGTGGTGTATTTTTTAGTAACGGTTGTGGATTAGGTACTTATGTGAAGCACTCTATTATAATTACCAACTAAGAGAAGCACATGGATAATTAGATAAGTGCCTTACTAAGCGCTACTTCATTACCTATTCAAATGAGATACTTTTAGCATAGTTTTCTTTGGAGTTTGTATGGAAATACTGTCTTGTGACGTCATCAATAAAAGCGCTCAAACGTCGTACTCATTGTTATATAATTCATAAATAAAATTCAAAAGTAAGTCGTAAAGGAAAATGAGATTGTTTTTTGAACATCTTAGACTGGGTTGGCTTATAATTTATCTTTGGACAAAGGTCCCTGACATGGCTCATGTAACCACTACTTACATCAGTAAGTAGTTACCGGGACCAACGGCTTGACGTGCCTTCCGAAGCACGGATCATTTTACTTTCGGACAATCTGGTTATAAGCCGGTAATTTTCCAACCAAACTAGGGACCACAAAGTAATTTTTGTGATATATCCGCACCGGGAATCGAACCCGGGACCTCCGGATCGTGAGCCCAACGCTCAACCACTGGACCACGGAGGTACGTTATACTCCGTAAGTATAACATAAGGTACCATAATAGCTTGATCAGTAACTATAACTGAAAGGGTAGACCTTTACGAAGCCCTAATTGTCAGTAAATGAATTAATCCTTCCTCGAATAATATATATAGGCATTATATATATAGGCACCGCGCGTCCTTAATAAGCCAATATCTGTCGGTAAATTATATCTTACGTAATTGTGTGAACAGAGATGGATTTAGAACTTATCCGATTAAACTTAGGTATCCTTTAGAGTGAGAAACGGTGTGATAAGAGAGACATATGGTGTAAAAGACGATATAGTAACTAAGATTGTGAAGGGAATTTTAAGTTGGTTTGGACAGAGCGGATGAAGGGTAATAGGATTACGAAAGCAGTATATAAAGCGACGGTTGGTAGCAGAGGAATACCTAGAAGGACGTATATTGACCATACTGGAGATGTCCTCAGAAAAGGTTCGGTAAGATCTACTCTGAACCGGTGTGAGTATATGAAAAGATTGATGAATGTGGAGGAAGCAAGAGAAGTATGTCAGAATCGAAGCCAATGGAATTCCATAGTCTCTGCTGTTGTCTCTGCTCTGGAAATAGCCGTGAGTTTATATGTAAGTATGTATGTATATCCACTTCTTCGCGAATTTCGGCCTAAGATGAAAAGCCGCTATTTCTCGATTGTCTTGGGGCATTAGCCAAGTTGCAAACTATTGTGACAATCGACAGCGACAGTGATAAATTTGTAAGAGATTTAGAGGTGTATAAATAAGGTGATAAGTAACTCCACTCAACAACAACACATTCTTCTAAGTCATTGTGACCCTGTGGTTCACCGGCTTGTTTTTCAAACGGGGAGCGCCGATTAGAACCCTGGTACCGAAGTTGCACCAACAACTTGGTGATGTTCTAGCTTGACCCCTACCAGAATCCATTTCCTCGGCCTCCAACCAGTACAGATACCGCTGCTGTCCAACATCAGGGATGCGCTTTTGAAGTAGCGGCGTCTACTCGCTACGTCACAAGATCGTTATAGAACCTAAGTAGCATTTTATAGGGTAGCCCGTCCCAGTGAGCTACCCACTACGTTCTGCTAATCCTGTCGCTGTTTGGTCGGGGACTGCTTATTTTTATATTCGCAGCTAACCATCATATCTGATGGCCGTTCCACTATCCGCCACCTGTGAACCCCGTAGATGGCCTACTGCTCAGCCTACTACAAGTTAAGTTAAGGCAATATGGACCCCAAATCCATTCCTGTTGCGGCCAAAATTGAATCAGAATCTGAGGATGCCTGCGGGTTGGACCCCAATTGGTACCACGACCGATTTCAGTTAATAAACCCCAGAATTAGATTTCTGCCTCAAAGTAATAATTCCTTATAATGTACTGTTCTAAACGTATGTATTCTACGTATGCTCATGCATCAAGGTCTTTGGATAACTGTACTAAGCCATGACGGCAAGAATTACCTTCTGACAACTTTTGGTCTGCATGTCTGCTGAAGAAACTATTCATCATCACCATCATCAGCCCATTGCAGTCCACTCTGATTTCTAAAACGAACAAAAGTTTTTCATGAAAAGTTATTATGAATACGGTAGGTACTTAGTAACTATAGTGAACAGTATACCGGTCCACTACACGGTCAATTGCTTCCTTTGTCAGTTTTCCACCACACTGACGTAGTTTGACGGAAAATCCACTTTCATTCAGCTCCGGGAAACAATAAACTGATAGGTTTGACGTCAATAACATTATTCGACTGAAAATATTTATTTTTACGGGACTTACTGTTTGCCTGAGCTGGAATTATAACTACTTGGCCGGACCCACACAAAATACTAAGTAACCTATTCATCATCATCATCATCCCCCTAGCATTATTCCATTTGTCACAGGGTCCGCTTACCTAAACTGAAGATCTGACAGGTCCGGTTTTATACAGACTGAAGCGACTGCCTGTCAGACCTTCCAACCCGCGAAGGGAAAACCAGCCCAATACAGGTTAGGTCACATACCTCGGAAAATGCATTTTTCGGGAATGTGGGTTTCCTCACAATGTTTTCTTTCACCGATGAGCATGTAATAATCATTTACGGTCCAAACATGTAATCAAATTCGACAATCATTGGTTTATTCCTGTGCTGGATTCGAACCTGCGACCTCAAAGTGAGAAACAAGCGTTCTACCAACTTGGCTACCACGGCTCCTGTCTACACTAACTATATTACATACATAAAAACTACATAAACTCACGTCCGCCATTCCTAATAGGGTAGTCAGAGCTTTCTTCTCAATATAACTTGTAGGAACGTAAGGATACTAAGATTCAGAATTTTCCTGTACCCAAAGGTTGCCTGGAAGAAATTGCTGCATGAGCAATAAGGCCGCCTGTTGCGCTTTACTGTATATGTTGTCCTTATCTCTGTATTTTGTGTCCATTGTGCTCAATAAAGTATTTTATCTATCAATCTATCTATCTATTCACTTCAGCAGAGAATTGAATCATAAAAAGCCGCGGGCAAAACCTATTATTATATAAGGCAACGGTCGTATTATAAAACTTTATACATCATTTATTACTTCTTTGGTATCGTGTAACCACAAATAACCGCTTGTGTAACTACCTCTCTTTGCGAGACTGTCCTTTGTTTAGTAAGGACTTTTCAGGCTTGAATCACCTGATTGTCCGAAAAAGTAAGATGATTGTGCTTCGGAGGCCACGTTAAGCCGTTGGTCCCGGCTATTAGCCGTAAAAACACATCCACCAACCCGCAGTGGAGCAGCGTGGTGGAGTATGCTCCATACCCTCTCCGGTTGATTGAGAGGAGGCCTGTGCCCAGCAGTGGGACGTATATAGGCTATTTATGTTTTATGTTTTTTGATTGTATTTTAATATTTTATTCCTCGTTGAGAACCTATGACGTACTAGCCTAGTGCGGTACCACACTCTACGAGGAATACATCTGGACGATGTCTTCTCACATCTCTTTTATTCAAGTCGTTTTCAACATAAAATACCTATGTAATGGCGATCGAACTCTTGCCCTATCTCAGAATTTACATCTGTGTGATAAAGGCCAGTGCAATACTATTCCATTAGAAGTAGTACATTGGGACAGACATGCATTAGCACCATTAGCCTGACAAACTAGGATTTGTAACTTGCAAACGAAGCACTCAAAATAGTTTGACCACAGAAAGCAGAAACTTGTTCATTTGAGTTTGTTTTTCTTTATGCTTTTCGTTTGGAGGTCTCAAAATATATGCATCACATCATGATTATGACAAGTCATTTTCTGTCACCATGTGAATAAAAATGTTATAAAAAGAACAGCCTCCGAGGTCCAGTGGTTGAGCGTTGGGCTCACGATCCGATGGACCCGTGTTCGTATCCCGGTGGGGACATATCACAAATACCATTTTGTGAGCCCAGGTTCGGTTAGAACATTGCAGGCTGATCACTCGATTGCCCGAGAAAATAATGATTCGTGCTTCGGAAGGCGCGTTAAGCCGTTAGTCTCGATGACTACTTTCTGATGTAAGTACGTTACATGAGTCATGTCAGGAACCTTTGGCGGCTCAATAATAACCGTGACACCAGAGTTGATGAGGTTGGTAATCCATGAAGAAAATGATAAAGTTCTTTTGTGTCCATGTTCAAATCATTTCATAATAGAGTAGTTTCCAACTAGTCAAACAGTTACTATTTACTAAACGTCAAAACACGAAATTACTATGGAATCTGTATGAAAAAGCAACCTGGGACGTCATAGAAAATCAAGACAAAATGTCGCCCTTATACTCGTAATTACATTTTACTTTATTAAAATTCTTAAATAAGTTATATAGAAAAAAGAAAATTATTTTGTTACCTTTAGATCTGTCTTATTTAGTAATCAGAATTTCATAATTTATCTTTGATCTAGGAAACTTTCTAATTATATAATTAATCGAAGATGTTGAAAAATGCGATTAAAAAATAATTCCAAAAGTTGATACAAGAATCCGTCTAAGAAAGAAACTAATGTTAAAATCATGGTTTCACTAAACTCACTGATTGGAAATAAGTATGACAGATTTGTACAGACTTATAAATATTCCTAGTTTAATTTGACTTAGTAACAACTTTATATTCATATTTATTTACAAACTCACAAATAGTTATGAATTAAATAAATAAATGACGCTTATCTTTGTCCTGATTTTCTGTTTTAGATTTAAAAAATAATTATTTATTTTAATTTTTAGTTCTCAATAAGTCGTCAGATAACGCTTAACCAACAACCTTACTGGGCCATTATTAGCAAGATGCCACGAACTAATAAGATATTGTTTGTTTTTTCTTGTAATTTGTTTATTTTCAGAACATAATTGGGTGGTCTGATTACTGAACAAAGATAAATCTAAAACTATCGAAAAACATTTTCTCTTTTCTACTTAACTTATTTGTGAATTTTAATCAAGAAAAATATACTTAATAATAAGTCCGACATTTTATCATTTTTTTCAATGAAATCACGAGTCCTTCTTTATTGACCTCGACGTCGCCTTTTTTCGATTTAATTTTCTTTTTGTGAGTTTCCCCAAGCACGAGTGAGTGCTACAAAAACAAAAATAATTTAATAACTTTTATTGTTTTATTATACAAACTCCAAAGCGTCGATATCCCATCAATAACGGACAGCATCGAAAACAAATTTGAAATAAACAAGTGATTAACAGTATATTTTATTGTATTGTATTGGTGCCAAATCTGTAGGGCTGCGGATGGAACTCGTAAATATTAACTGCTACTTTATACTAGCTATCAATAACAGTAGTAAACATTCTGTATAGCCATTATATCGGATAGTGCGGTGTAGCCATAGTACCAGCGAGTAGCTAAAGATACTAATTTTGGAATTATGTTATGTTGCTAAACTGGGACATACATACATAAAGTCACGCCTATTTCCCACCGGGGTAAGCAAAAACTATGGAATTCCATTTCGATCCTGACACACATCTCTTGGTCTTCAATCTTTTGGGTTGTGAGGTGGATTACCAATCTCATCAACCCTGGTGTCAGAGTTACTATTGAGCCGCCAAAGGCTCCTGACATGACACATGTTACGACTAAACACACGCATATTACTGTATTTATACTACACACGCATCAAGTCAATGTGTAGTGTCTATGTAAAACGTTTTTTTTTTTTGTATGAAGTGCCCGGTGTGTGAATTTAGCTTATCTTTGCCATGTTTATCCTTAATAGTTACCTATATCTTCGGATTCTCTCTCTCCGCTGGTATCGAGCCACCTTTCGACTGCAACGAACATGTTGTACACATGACAACCATAACAGCTGTCATTACGTTACTAACTATTGTTCGTGTGTAATTTAGGACAAACTTATGTACTACCTAACATGGTAATGTAGGCGACGGACTTTTTAAACTGTCTTCTATCTATATTTGCAGATTGCGTACTTATAATATCACGTATAGATACGAACTACATAAAGTTATAATTATATGCTAGGTGTATAAATTAATTTTATTGTAAAAGTTATACCTCTCTTTTCCTGTATGCTGAAAATGAAAGGGGCAGGTATAATTTTTAACTAATCGACTGCGTAAAAATTTATGGAACACGCGACAATTTTAGGCAGAAATCTTTAACAAACCTCGCAACATTTTGGCGTATAAACTGGAAATCTTTAAATAGACTCCGCACACAGGTTGGCCGAAGTAAATATAACCTGTCCAGGTGGGGTTTTCTCAACGGATCGGACCTGAGCTGCGTGTGTGGTGTTACGCCACAGACTATGGCTCATCTGAGAACTTGCCCCGCGTATATGATATCTGCACGCGAGAGGGGCTGATTAATGCCACCAAGGATGCTGTCCGAGTGGCGGAATACTGGGCTGAAAAAATCTCAATGCCATCGAAACGAAAAGAAGAAGAGTTCATTTTAAAATTAAAAGCCGTCAACCACCCAGATCCCAAGCGTTATCCTGTTTTTAACAGGGTCCGCTAACCTAACCTATGTTTTTATTATGAATATAATATAATGTTATTAACAAAATATTATATTTATTATTTAGTTTCCGCTTACTATGGGTTTCGTGAGAAGGCTTCGTGACGCTCAACGGGCAATGGAAACAGCTATGCTCGGTATTTCCCTGCTCGATCGAATCAGAAATGAGGAGATCCGCAGGAGAACTAAAGTCACCGATATAGCTCGGAGAATTCCAAAGCTGAAGTGGCAATGGGCAGGACACATAGCGAGAAGAACCGATGGCCGATGGGGCGGAAAGGTTCTGGAGTGGCGACCACACGTCGGACGACGCTCAGTGGGTAGGCCCGCTACAAGGTGGAATGAGGAGGAATGGAATCAGAAATGAGGAGATCCAAGTAAAAATCTTTCATTCTACTTCCTTCCGTAGGGTCCGTCACACCTACATGACACGTTGTTAAATTATTTATTCATATTTTATATTTATCGTTGCATATTATTTCTTAATCTTTGTTGCTGCATAATAAAGGTTACACATTAGCTTTATATTTAATTTTATACGTACAAGTATTCCCATGCTGCACTATCCCGCCATATTACATAATATTAAATATCTCCTATACTTAAAGGTTGCCTGGAAGAAATTGCTACTTAGCAATAAGGCCGCTTATTGTACGCATTCTATTTCTCTTTTGTTTTTTCCAGTTTGTGCAATAAAGTATTTGTTATGTTATTTTATGATTACTGGCAATGTGAACCAATTTGTTTTTATGAAGATTCCTGCTGCCCAAGTATCGTCGAGTCACCACTGTTCGATCCACGTGCCAGAGGGTAATCTCTTTGGTCACATTTTCTCCACATCAATTTTGACAGGAACAGTTTTTTACAGAAACGACTGACTGTCTGACCTTTGTTTACACGAAGTTCTGGTGTGACCCTGCAGGTCCATTCAGACATTAATCAGATTGTATCATCGTCCTCCTCGACTCTATAATACAATAAGGCGATTTCCGGGTCAATCCATAGAATACGTCTAAAAGATCAATAGCATTATACGACAAAGGAAAATATCAGGGAGCAGATTGCATTACCTATCCTTTTCATGTTATTATTAAGGTTTCGTCTAAGGTTTTTCATAAGATATTATAAGATTTGTTTATTTGTATTGTTAGTGATATCCTAACGAATACTGAAAGAGACGATTCAGACCATATATTATCAAGTGAAATTTTCCGTTGCAAAATTTATGTTTTTTTTTATTATTTTCAATTCTATACTTTTGCGATGGTAAATTGCACTTGATATTAACTCAGAATAATGAGCTAAATCATCCCCCTCAGTATTTGTTACCATGTCAGTTACACGTGTACAAGTACGTACAAGTAGATAACATGTTAGTGACATCGTAAAAAATACTGAGGGTGATTCAGACCAAGATTCTGAGTTGATATCAAGTGGTTTTCCTGTCGGCAAATTCATGAAACCTTTAGTGTTTTTAAATCATTTTCCGTTCCATACTTTTGCGACGGAAAATTCCACTTGATATTAACTCAGAATCATTTCCTCAATCATCACTCAAAGTTTTCGTTACGATTTCACTAACACCTGTATAACAGCCTGTATAACACCCTGTATAATTGCCTGTATAACACCCTGTATAACAGCCTGTATAGCAGCCTGCACTTCCGAAGGAATAGGCAGAGGTGTAATATACTTATACAACCACTCCTCACGTATGTTCAAGTCCCATGTAATAGGTAGCGAACCTATTGGCATTAACTGGGCTTAAATGCTAGAAACTACATGAGCTCAATAGGGGGTCCAACTAGTCAAATCAATTACTTTTTACTTAACGTCAAAACACGAAATTACTATGGAATTTGTATGAAAATATATACCTCTGCCGGTTTTTCGACATGCACGGGAAGATAAGCAGCTGACCGCGTTCTATCTTTAAATTCGCTTCCAGAACAGCAAAGGAAAAACTTAACTCTCTTTTTAAGTCCTTAAGGTACATTTCCTGCATTCTACTCTAAATACCTTCCAATGGTTATTTTACCGGTATTTTATTTAAATCAGCTCAAGTTGTCCGCGCTGATTGCTCTAGTTACGAAGCTCGCAAACAAAGGAGCAGGATGGCAGTTTGAGATAATGTCGATACGATAAGTTGCACAAGAAGACCGACTGAACTCAGACGGAACTTGCAGAGGAACCGGCTTGGTGTAAAGTATGAACTTCGGAGAAATTGGTATGGTTCTTCTTCTATCGTGTGGGTTGTTGGATTACCAACCTCATCAACCCTGGTGCCAGGGTTATTATTGAGCCGCCAAAGGCCTCTGACACGGCTTATGTAACGATTACTCACTTACATTAGTAAGTAGTAACCGGGACCAACGGCTTAACGTGCCTTCCGAAGCACGGATGATCTTACTTTCGGACAATCAGGTGATCAGCCCGTAATGTGTCCCCTCCCCACCGGGATGCAGGCAGCCGCCTGTCTGACCTTCGAACGCCAAGGGAAAACCAGCCCAATACAGGTTAAGTCACATACCTCTGTGAATGTGGTTTTCCTCACTATATTTCCCTTCACCGGTGAGCACATGATCATAATTAATGATCCAAACATTAATTCGAAAACAAATTCGACAATGATTGGTTTAGGCCTGTGCTGGATTCGAACCTGCGACCTAAAAGTGAGAGGCAAGCGTTTTACCGGCACCACGGCTCGAGCCAACACGACAAAAAAAAAATAAGGCGATTCTCACACTGCCCCGCATGATGCAGCGTAGCGCGTGGATGCGTGTTCCTCCGTTGCTTATAAGTATCTTCGTTTGTATAGAAAAAACGCACGGTGTAACACACAGAAAATGCATCCACGCGCGTTCATGCGGATCACGCGCATACAAGCGGAGAAACATCCACCCCCGCGCGTAGGTGCGGGGTGAGACGCAAGGTATAGCACACCGAATCTCGCAGTGCCGCGCGTGATTTTGGAACGGTTTTGAATGAAATGAGACCCGCCGTGCGTTAATCTACAAAACGCCCCTACGCGCGTGTGTGCGTAAAAAACCCGCACGATGATGATGATGATGCGATGATGGATTGGGATTCTGACTACAAAGGAAACATGATAAAAATACGTTTACCGGTCTGCCGTTAAAAAGTGGCAGTAGCAGGATAGAAGCCTTTCTTTCCCCACGCATTAAGTACTTTTTTTCTTACAGCACTTAGCGAACATCTGCAAAAAAAAAGTATAATCAAACTCCCTTTGATACGCACACACTTTTAATCTTCTATCACCACACCTTTTACAATTCTCCAACTAGTTATGTAGTAGTAATGATTATTGCAACTACACTCAAAGGTAGACGACCACTCTCAATGACGGCTCGTTACCAACTCCCGAAGGTGCGTCGACACGCATGATGCAGCAAAGAAAAGAAAGGAAAACATGAAACAGTAGGACTAGGGCCCTGTGCTGGGAGGTTTTCTGGCCACGTCTTTCCCTCAGCGTTACAGATTCCGATGTGGTAGTAGTTTTACAGCTAGTTACATAATATGTAATTTAATTATGTCTGACGTTCAAAAAGCGCTAACTTTGTAAGCCAATTTTGAAAAATAAATATTTTTGAATTTTGAATTTTTTGAATGATGCAGGGGGGTGTGAGAATCGCCTAAGCTAATAACTCATTGGTGTAAGTTCGATACCGGGGATAGAACCTGGTGTAAGTTTATGACTTGTGGCATCAGAATAGTGCACGCAGGTGCGCCACTGCTAGTAGATTTTGTGCAGACAGTAGACGACCTAACTTACAATGCTGATTCAACTACATGGTATAGGTACGCAACATCCGACAAACTCATAACATAACACAATACCCCAATGGGGTACATCCATCGCAAAACGATCTAAGTACCTACCCACACCTCACCGAGCTTCTTGTTAGACCAACGTGATATCGGCTGTGATTTTTTGTAACAAAACCTAGCAATATTTCAATGTAGGTAATAAATTGTTGTCCCAATTTCTACCCGGATTTAAATTACTTAATTGAAAAAAAAATTTGTTTTGTTGTTGCAAAAACGCACTCACTTGTTTTTACCCGACTTCGGCGAAGTAAAAAGGGGTTATTATTAGCGACTATAAGCCGAGAAAATATGGTGCCATCTTTTTGTGTTGTAATAAAAGCATGCCTGTGTTTGATTACAAACATTTTTTGCTTTTAATTATTCTTGCATCCGTTTTGAACATCTATATCCTTGTCCTACTTAAAACTGTACCTCTCAATTGAAGAGTTGTTACAAAACTTGGAAGGGATCCCGCGACCTTCTTCAGCGGTTCTTCGGTCCTTGAAACTTTGCAGACCGGGTGTGGAGGACGTACTGATTACAACTGTCTTGTTTGCTGTTATAATTATTATAATTAATTATAATTTTAATTTGTTGTAATATAATTAATTATATTTTGTTGCGAAATGCCCTCTCTTGTGGGATCTGGTAAATTCTATTAGTCTTATAGGAGCTATCCTATGCTGGGCTGGGAGCGAATGAAAAACATAGAACACGGTTGCCTACCTGTCTTCCCGGGCATGTCGTAAAATCCGACAGAGGGATTGTGTTCTTTGTGAAGACACTGGCTCCTGAAATACAGTTATACTAGTTTAAGAGCCAGGGCCTTATTAATAATTGTTACTTGTTTGTTGTACTGAATAAACTTTCTTTCTTTCTTTCTAACATGCTGGATTTTTGTTATGGCCAATATTCTGATCTACAGGGCTAACATGCGCAAAGTGATAAAATTATCGATCGATTCAATAATTTTTGTCGAATTAGTTGGTTTTTTCCCTAACATGCGTGACACGTGATTTTGTTCGTATTTTGACAGAACGACAAGACTTATTGGGCTCACATATTAGCATCAATCGACAGTCGATAATTATATCGTCAGAATCGATAAAATAACCGTGACAAAACTTTATCGCTTTACGCATGTTAGCCCTACAGATTTGGCTCAATTTCAGAACTTTGAGCTTCTGCTATCTCAAAGTTAGTAAAAGTTCTCAAACGATTGTAAATTCGGCCTAAATTTTTTATAAGTATACACTCAAAAGTTACAGTCAGTTTAAAGTGGTCCCTCAATTGAGCATGAATATCCATCTTAGGAGTTCGTATCAACAGTGGCTGCAAGTTGTCTTCGATGACATGTGGCTCTGCCCAACCCATTAGGGATTACGGGCGTGAGTTTATGTATGTGCGCTGCTCTCAAATAGAACTTTTTTATTTCCAACTCAGCCACCACTTACTTACGCCTTTTTTCACGTGATTTATTGTAGATTTGCCGTAGATGGCATTAAGTACTTGGCCGGACAAATGGGGAGCGCTGAGGGCTCTCACCTGATACGACATTTAAGACAACAGGCCTGAGCTCCATTTTAGGCCTCGTGTCGCCTCTTTTATATTGTCGTGCCATTGCAGGGCGTCACATGTACCTTCTTATTATGTTCTACCTTAATTTATGTTTGTGACATGCAATAAATGAATATGAATATGAATAACGTTTGAAGTACTTTGAAGTAAGTCTGGGGCCATGAACAAACCCATCAAAGGTAAAAAAGTATTGTTGGTTTGGTTTTTCTTCTATCGTGTGGGTTCTGAGGGCAACTGTCCGAGCTCACCAACCCTGGTGTCAGGATTATTATTGAGAAGCCTGAGACTCGTATTTACTAATATACTCGGTCTAGAATAAGTAATGTTGTGTTATTGTGTTAAGTAAAGTTGTATGTTGTAAGTGATTAATAAAGTGGCAAAACAATAAAGACCCACCCAGGTAAATACAACATTACAGTGTAATCCAATGCGCTGTATGACGAGAAAAAAAGACAATATAAAAACTAATATAACACAAAATAAACAATGAATGAAAAAAGAAAGAAAAATAAGACTATGAACATGAAAAACAATAAAAAATAAAAAATTACAATATATATACTCGGTCGTTGAACCTCGACTTTTAACCTTGTTTTAATTCTGAAAATAAACGTATTTCGACTCTGATGATGAAAACGTTTTTATCCCAATGATAATAGAGACTACTTCATTGGCTGCTCAACGAGTTTTCACAAACACGCTCCAAATCCGGACTCAAACACGAATAGAAATGTTCTCGCAATCGTCAGTGCCGAGCACAGACTACCTCAACTAGACAATAAAATAACACAGCAACACGCCTGTATCCCTAAGGTAGGCAGTGGCGTATCATAACATATACAATGGTGTATGTGTTAGGGTTATTGAAAATTATGATCATTATAATTATCAATCAATTAATTATCAAACAGCCTCCGTGGTCTAGTGGTAAGAGAGTTAGGCTCACGATCTGGAGGTCCGGGTTCGATTCCCAATGGGGACATTGTCGAAATCACTTTGTGAGACTGTCCTTTGTTTGGTAAGGACTTTTCAGGCTTGAATCACCTGATTGTCCGAAAAAGTAAGTTGATTCCGTGCTTCGGAGGGCACGTTAAGCCGTTGGTCCCGGCTATTAGCCGTAAAAACACCTCCACCAACCCGCAGTGGAGCAGCGTGGTGGAGTATGCTCCATACCCTCTCCGGTTGATTGAGAGGAGGCCTGTGCCCAGCAGTGGGACGTATATAGGCTATTTATGTTATGTTATGTCATAATTATCAATACTTTAAGATAAATCAACGTATTAAATATGTAAAAGTCAGTCAAAGTTTTTACCGGAATACGATCAAGGGAGCGGGATGAGTCCGCCATCTTGCATGAGCAAATTTGTACGGGCATTCCAATAGTAGCTTCGAACGGTGTTGGATGTTCAAGTTGGAAAATACACTGTGACGAGAGTTGGAGGAGGTTAAATTATACAGTGTAATTATATAATTGGAGTTTTGACTCACTATTCAGAGCTTACCCCCCAAAATATGTTAGTGACGTCGTAACGAAAACTTTGAGGGATGATGCAGAACATCATTCTGAGTTAATTACAAGGGGAATTTACCGTCGCAAAATTCATGTTTCTTTTTTCAGTTTTTTAAAATTGTTTTGAATTCTATACTTTGGCCATGGAAAATTCCACTTGACATTAACTCAGAATAATCAGCAGAATCAACCCAGGCTTCTGCCATTACATTACATTTTTGAATAATTATGTAAAAAAAAAATCATTTATTTCGGGTGTTTTCCCATAGCAATTGTTAGTAACAAAAGTCTTATATCTATGTTAGTAAAAAAATTACAATTAATTAATCGATTAAATAATTATATAGTTTAGTGTCTTTGACAAGTTGGACGCGGGTCCAGTGCTGCATAATAGGACTGTCCACGTCCAGCCTTGCCGCGACAGTCTGCAATAGGCTGTTGGAGCTGCTCCTCACCCGATGGATCAGGGATGCGATGCGCTTTCTAATTATAGCTGAGAAGCTATCGACTCCAGCTTCTGCTAGCATCCTAGATGTACTGCAGTGACGGTGCAGCCCCATCAGCGCCCTGAAGGCGTTATTATGTATGTTAATTATGTATGGGGGAGGCCTTTGCTCAGCAGTGGGATCATACAGGCTAATAATAATAATAATGTATGTTATAGTCGTGTAATTATCACGTTAAAAGTGAACAACGACATCTACCGTGTGTTTGGGTAACGTCGATCGGAAAGTCCCTCTTTGGGATATAGACATGAGTTTATGTTACGTATCTATTGGAATTAATCTGTGGTATGATGTAAATTTGGTGATATTGTAATGAGGTCTCGGTTTGCAAGGAAACGCTTCTACGTTTGTTTAGGACCCCAATTTTGCACAGTGGGCACGGCGACCATTGTGTAAGGAACATTGATCCTACATAAAATTGGAATAAGGTCTATTTATGACGTTTATTGTGAAGCCATGGCCTGTTTTAAAAGTAACACCTACGGTTACCGGTGGGGTGAAAAAAGGTCTGATAATAAACTAGCATGTTTAATAAATAAAACAGGTAAGTACGTATTTTGTATGTGTGTTTTGTAGTTTGTTGTATCAAGAGTTATGTAAACGATTTTACAATAAAATATCGGATAATATTTTATATTTGTCAGAAAATAAATTTTAAGCTCATGTGAAGCTTACTTTATGTAAAAAAGCTTATTATAAGATGAATGATTACCTAAATGATAAATATGTCTGGTATTGAATGTGTTCCTCTAGTTATTAAATAACTTGTAATGTACCCTCGTTGATTTAAAAGATGTGTTGCTGTTGCAGTTTCTTGTCATTTCTTCTCCTCAGCCATAACACCTTGCGAAATGACGTAAATTCAAAAGTGTTACATTCACCTTCAACAAGTTTATTTATGTAATTGTATGATAATTATGTTGAATAAATGATTCAGATTTGTGTACATGATGAATGGAAATATAATCAGAAGATCAGAAGATGTATAATGTTAAAAGGATTACAGTGTTAGCACACAAAAGTTTTCCAATCTTAATCTATTGAGTTAAACTCCAGACTCAAATTGAAGAGAAGAAAAATAAGTCACTTCATCAAGGTCTTAAGCGTTTCCAAATCTATTGTAAGAGTTTTGAATGATCAATTTAACTTAGTCCGCTAAAACTTCGTAAGTACAAAACTCCGTGGATATGGCAAGTAAGACTTAACTGTAATTATAATGTTTTTTATTAGATTACATTATCTGCGTTTTTGATGGTTCTCACAGTTCAAACCCAATGCCATAGAATAAAGAGATAAGAGAGTATTACTACAGAAACTCTCGGCGCCGCGCAGCAATGAGGATAAACAAATCCTATTTCTCCCATCAGGTGTCGCTACTGTTGAATATTCTTCAATTCTGACAATTTCCCATACTATTTGAGTAAACAAATATATTGTTTTGGTTATATTTTCACACTAAGTATAACCGTTTGCACAGCGTTTAATTGCCAAATCATAGTGTTATTTTTATTCCCTAAAGGTCGGAAAGAAGAAACCTTAGAAAAACCTAATTTCAATCAAAACTGCCTTTTTCCAACTGGCTATTTTTCTTTTTCGTAACTCATCATTCAGACGGGATACACTCCACGTTGCTCCACGTTTTATAGCAATTGATCACGAATTTTAGCTGGACAGTATGATCTGTCAAAATTTAGGTACACTCAACAGTGCTACCGCCTACATTTAAGCTTATAGTACTTACTTATTTACCAAATCAAATAAAATATACTTTATTGCACAGAACTAAATCTCAACTATCAGTACAATTAATACAGTACAATTTGGGCGGCCTTATTTATATATCCCCATTCGTATCGGCGCTAAATTAGATTTACTTCACCCCCTCACTCTTCTTCTCGATAGAAGAAGACCCCTTTACTGGGAGTACCCGTACTTTCTGTCTCACTCACACATACATAAGAAGCGGCACAAGGCAAGCATGGAGAATACGTAGACTTAGCTACGCCGTGCTACGTTTTTGCTACGATGTGCTACGGTAAGTTGTTACGGAAAGCTAAGTTCTTCTCTGGTGATTGGAAGTAAATAAAATACAGAATGCGTTCAACTTCTGATCATTCCAGGGTCATGAGGTCACGAGGTCAGTATTGGATGCAAAGGTTAGGTTAACAGTCGCATCTCAATTCAATTCTTGATTAATAACTTCTGTGTGATCACTATTGTGTACAGAACACACGTCCCGTCAAAATTCCTTTAAATAGAACGCTTTAAGGTTTGTTCATATCAAACGGAAAATGCGTCAAGCGTATCACCCGTCGCACTAACGGTTGAGTGTGAACGGTCTAGTGTTCTATACATTTATTTGCGTTACGCGACGGATAACAAGACCCCAATACCGACCCCGCTGGCGTGGTCGACGATTTTCCTCAATCATCGCTTATCGCTATCGACCCACTAGGGTCGATTAATTCTTTCAAATATTTTTCCTCACAGACGACGCCCTGAGCCATGGTTCGCGCCCTACTGGGCACCGTCAGGCCTTTTGTCTTAAACATTGTCCCGGGTGAAAGCCTCCAGCGCTCCTCATTTGTCCGGCCAAGTAGTTAATGTCATCTGCGGCAAATCTACAATAAGTAACGTCAAAAAAAAATTGATAATACGCGACGCATTATCTGTCACAAATGAAGAAACCCTAAACTGTTTGTTTCATTTATATTTTTTACTTCTTATGTCAAAGCCACATCAATTTTTTGAAATTCTCGTTTACCTAGTTCGGACTCTTCTAACGAACTTATTCGCGGCGTCCTTTGTATCGCACAAGATATGCTCTCTTAACTGAATCAAACTTTGCAATTAAAAGTTCCCGGCTTGCTTCTGAGGTGAGCCTTACTGAGCTGTTGGTATGAAGCACAGATCACTGCGCTTTATAGACAAAAAGGTTAAGTATTTTATTCAGTCCTTTTGTTTCAGGATCAATCAATCCCATTAATACCATCATTGATTCCAAACAACATCAAAGAAAAAAGATGATTTTAAGTTTCGTCAAAATGAATTTTATCCTTAATAATAATAATAATAAATAATAATAATAATAAAGTTTATTTAGGTTTAAATAATTAGGTTTTAATTAGGTTCCGTTTAAATTTGTAATCCCTTAACAAAATTGTTTCAGAATCGGTGGTAGTTCGACTCAAAAGATGGTAGTGTAGTGGGGTCGCCTCTATCCCCCGTCTAATAATCCTATGGAGCAAAAAGAGCCACATAGAAATAGAAGCAATTAAAAAATAAATCAATTTTGATATTTGACATTTGTTATAGATCCCCCCCCCCACACACACACACACACACACACACACACACACACACACACACACACACACACACACACACACACACACACACACACACACATGCGCGACGTCAGCGCCGCACACACACAGCGTTCGGCAGCCGGTCAGCACTGACGTCACGTCGCCGCGGCGTCGACGTCGCGTAGACGCCGCGCCGTCCCTGGCACGACGACGTCGCTCGAAAGACGCTAATGTGGGAAGTCTCTTAATTACGCACTTACTAATATATGCGCAAATGTCAAATTGCAATATTGCTTTTCAGATTACTTAATTGCTTTGATGTGGTCTTTTAAACTCAGTAGAAAGTACATAACGGGGCTTTTTATCTTATATATGTGAATAAAAATAAAACTATTAGTTGAACAATAACAATACAAATGAAATAAACATGGCAGAAGCGAGTCACGTCACGCCGATTGTTACTGAAATTGGCCAATCAAAAAATCTGGCATTCAAATAGTAGCCTATTCTGCATGGACAGTTGTTTGAGAAGACTACACTTATGTACTTATTCATTTATTTATACACAGTAAATTAGACAAAAGAAAAATACAAAGAAAACAGACAGTACAGGTAAGCTTAGCTCCGAATATAACTATAAACAGCCCCGCAGAATTTCGATTTATTTTGTATTTTACCTTTATGTAACCAAAAAGTAAATAAATAAAAAAATACCACTGCTGGGCCGTGCCTCCCCTCAATCAACTGGAAGGGGTATGGAGCAGTCCACCACGCTGCTCCACTGCGGATTGGTGGAGGTGTTTTTTACAGCTAATAGCCGGGACCAACAGCTTAACGCGGGTCATATATATTATAGTCTGTTTATAGAAACAATAATAAAAAACAGTAATAAACAAGTTTACAAAAAATAAGAATAGGTAATAAACGCAAAAATAAGGATTAAACTATACTACTAAAACTAAATTAAAAAGCTCAATTAAAAATGCTCCCTTTTATCACCTCTCGACCGAATGTGCCCATCACGCTCGCAGCGTTGCCCCGTTGGATGGCGAGAGAAATATGCTGCGCTAAGTAATGCCCGGACCGGGAGTCGCCCCCCTGCTCCCTTAGCCGCTTACCCACCTCTCTGATAAAGCGCTTCGCTTCAGAAGTCTGTTTATGTTATGTTTTATGTAAGTGATGACTGTCATATTATTATTATGCTAGTGTTTATAGCGACGTATATAGGCTATTTAGTGTTTATGTTATATTTTATGTAAGTTATGTCTATCATAATATAGTTATGCTAGTGTCGATAGCGACATATATAGAAGTATATGCTGTTTAGTGTTTATGTTATGTCTTGTGTAAGTTATGACTGTCACATGTTTATTATGTTAGTGTCTATAGCGACTTATATAGGCTGTTTACTGTTTATGTTACGTTTTATGTAAGTTATGACTGTCATATAATTGTTATGCTAGAGTCTATAGCTGCTAGGTCCCAGGGAATAAATAACATTTTAAAACAAATTGAGTTTCGCTGTCCAGCGTTACTCGCGGGAAACGCTGAACTTGTGACGTTTACCAAGTTGCAACCGTAATTCACAGTAGGGAATAACCAGGCATTTTAGCCAAGTTGCAAACGGTCTTCTTCTTCTATCGTGTGGGTTGTGAGGTGGATAACCAACCTCATCAACCCTGATGTCAGAGTTATTATTGATCCGCCAAACGCTCCTGACATGAAGCACGGATCATATTACTTTCGGACATTCAGGTGATCAGCCTGCAATGTCTCAACCAAACTAGGGATCACGAAGTGATTTTTGTTATATGTCCCCGCCGGGATTCGAACCCGGGACCTCCGGATGTTGAGCACAACGCTTAACCACTGGACCACCGAGGCCGTTAGTTAGTTGCAAACGGTTATGACAATTGAAATAAAAAAAAATATAAATAAATAAATAAATAATCAAAATAATTTAAGTACTTGTGTTAGTAGCCCCGCTCTTTTATATTGTGATACATTAGTTGAGGAGCTCGGTGGCGCAGCGGTAAACGCGTTCGGTCTGCGATTGTTGAAGTTAAGCAACTTTCGCAAAGGCCAGTCATAGGATGGGTGACCACAAAAAAAAAGTTTTCATCTCGAGCTCCTCCTTGCTTCGGAAGGCACGTTAAGCCGTTGGTCCCGGCTGCATTAGCAGTCGTTAATAACCATCAATCCGTACTGGGCCCGCGTGATGGTTTAAGGCCCGATCTCCCTATCCATCCATAGGGAAGGGCGGGCCCCAGCAGTGGACGTTAATGGGCTGGTGATGATGATGATGACATTAGTATGTACCAGGTAAATACACAATAGTTAATTTGAAGTTAATACAAAATTATCGAAAACGAAGGAAACGTAAAAGATGTACAAAATGAATGAACAATAAAATTCGAAGGATCAATGGAATTCCATAGTCTGTGCTTACTCCGTTAGGACATTGTCAAAATGACAATTTAAGAAAGTACGCATCGTCTTATTACGTATATTAGTGCACGGTGCTTCGTAAGACGGTCGGGTTATACTGCGACTCGGATTGACCGCGAGTGTAAATTGTTTTAGTATATTTTAAGCTAAAATATTAATTTTGGTGGGTTATACTGCGAAAATTAAAATGTTTATACTATAATCACATGCACAATGTCATTACTTATTAGAAATATGATGTTCCATCCTCCTTTTTTCGCTTTGTGCTTCCATTTTTGCAAGTATTTACCACGCACTTCCCCGTGTTGCCAGTTCGGCGCCTAATCGCGCACTGAGGTAAAGTACTGTCAACGTCGCTATATTAACAGTAACTTTGCTTTCCACTTTTTGAGCGCTGATGTTCAATCTACGGTAGTAGTAAAGCTATGATGAGATCGGTCATTGATATCACAACCCACACAAGAGAAGAAGACAGATGCAAGGCAAAACGAGAAACGTGACCCAAAAGTGTTAAAAAATATACTTACAGCAGTTGAACAAGTTATATTTAATTGAAAAACTGACATGAACGGTTTTGTTCAAAGCGTGACATCTGTATAGTGTAAAATGAAAACAAAGTAACAACTGTGGCCTGAAAATCAGCGGAGAATGTCCAAAACCTATCCACATTTCCATGCAAACATCATAACCGCCCCTTCTTCTATCGTGTGGCTTGTGAGGTGGATTACCAACCTCACCAACCCTGGGTGATTTTAAGCCGCCATACGCCCCTGACATGGCTCATGTAACGACTACGTACTTACATCAGTAAGTAGTACCACGACCAACGGCTTAACGTGTCTTTCGAAGCACGGATCATGTTACTTTCAACAATCGGGTGATCATCTTGCAAAGACCTAACCAAAGGGTTACAAAGTGATTTTGTGTATGTCCTCACGGAAATTCAAACCTGAAACCTCTGGACCACGGAGGCCGTATTTTGATGATATCCCCTGCAAAACGCATAAGCTTTATTTCACTAGGACACCATGGTGGCGCCACCGCAGTCACGCCACGAACAAGATACCACGCGTTATATTGGTCTAACAGGAAGCTCGGTGCAGCATTGTACGTCAATGTACCTCTGACTCTCTCTCTCTCTCTCTTGGGTCGGTCCCTCATATCTGAGGATCGTGGTCAGCATCAGGGTTGCATCTGGACCGGATGATCTGCCTCCACCAGTTTCTGTCCAGCGCTTCCCTTACGACTGTGTAGAGCTTGGATGACGACGAGTCTTTCACTTGATCGGTCCATCTAGTTGGTGAACGACCACGCGAGCTTTTGCCTTCAGTATTCCTAACAACAATCAGTTTTTTCTAAACTGTCATCACCTCTACGCATCGTGTGGCCGAAATAAGAAAGGATGCGTTGTTGGCGTATAGTGGACAGACAAGTTTTTATTTGGAGCTGGGTCAGGATCGATGCATTAGTGCGTTTCGCAGTCCAAGGTATTCTCAGCATTCGCCTCCAGCACCACATCTCGTCAAAAGATGACGCCTTTTCACTACTCATCTCCGTTACCCTCTTCCATTTTTAAGCACTTATTGCATAGAAGCTTCCCAAAACAATCTACAGGTCAAATTAATAAAAACTACGTGTTGGCAACATTAAAATCATACAATTATATTTTACTGCAATATATTTTTGCAATGGCAATATTACAGGACTTACGCCACGGGGTTTGCCAACGAGGCATGTTTTTCTTATCTTACTAACTTGTGTAAATATTTCCTAGTTTTTAATTCAATACAGTCCATTTAACAAACATTGTTTTAAGTTTACGCGGCTATTATCATAATTAAAACACATAATAACGGGTTCTTACCGCGTTTAAAGCAGGGATATGAGACTCCCGATATTTCGACACTGTTGCACGTGCCATGATCACGGGATGACTGATGAGATTGGAGTGGAGTAGATAGATCCATAATATTCTTCGGCACTTGCAACAGTGTCGAAATATCGGGATTCTCATATCCCTACTTTAAACGTGGTAAGAACCCGTTATTATGTGTTTTAATCATTTAACAAACATCTCGAAGAGGTTTTATTTACCGGAGTGACCATCGCCTCCAACACTACGGATACGCTTTCCCATTCTCCCGTGGTCGTTGTCCACTTCCGGGCCCAACAGTGAAGTCCAAACGAAGTTACAAATTCAAGTATACAAGTCTGGACAACGTTTGCCTGCCATGTTTACAGCATCTACTGGAGGGAGTTGCGATAAAACAGACAAAAGTTATATCAAATTCTCGGGCTTTTATGTTTTTGTATTTCTTTTCCTGTATTTTTTGTGGTACGAACAACAGGAAGGAGGCTATATTTTGAAGTTTAGTTTGTAAATAGCAGTGCAAAAAGTACAATTTGGCCCACAAACCTTTATTAATAAAAGGAGAATTCCTTTCATTCACTAAAACAACTTAGTAGGTACTTAAGTACTTTCGCAAAAAAACATATTTGTGTCACAAGTTCATGATGTGGAAAATTCGTGATTTTGCTTTACTTAACACAAATACTTTATTGCACAAACAGGAAATACAAAACAAACGAGAATTATTGCTAAGTAGCAATTTCTTTCAGGCAACCTTTAAGTATGGGAGATATTTAATATTATCAGAGATCATATAAATATTATACAGGGTGTTAGTGACATCGTAACGAAAACTTTATGGGATGATAGACCATGATTCTGAGTTAATATTAAGTGGAATTTTCCGTCGCAAATGTATGGAACTGAAAACAATTAAAAAAAAACACTAAAATTTTCATGAATTTTCGCGTAACAACAGTAGTCCCGCGGTCGCGGCGCTTGCGTCGCAGCATCTACATATAATTATTATGACTAGTCATTTGGTTCCATTGAAATCCGCGGGACTTTGGTTCGTACTCTACATTAGACCAGCAACCCAGTACATCACCGTGTCACCCCTCCTATGTGCGGGGGTTAAAAAATAAGCAATTAGACAAAAATATGGGACATGCCGTTCCCGGAACTCGTATGTAAAAACGTCATAAATGCTTGCGGGCGTGGAATCACGTCACGAAGCGACTATCAAAATGCTAATTAGATGTACACATCGTTACACTATACGACACGGGAACGATACCATTAAGAAAAAGCCTGTAGGTGCACAATACTTTATCGAGCACTAAAGCATTCTTCTTCTTTGCGAGTCAGTGGCGATCGATGCTATATTTTTGCTGACCAATAGTTGGCCACGCTTACGGCATTGTCAGTGACTATATTCGACTATATTCCCATGCCAGTAACTGTCAGTACTATTCAGAGGCGGAGAACAGGAGATTTTTTTTTTGACGTGACTTATTGTAGATTTGCCGCAGATGGTATTAACTACTTGGCCGGAAAAATGGGGAGCGCTGAAAGCTCTCACCCGGTACAACGTTTAAGACAACAGGCCTGAGGGTGCCCAGTTGGGCGCGAACCTCGGCTCAGGGCGTCGTCTGAGAGGAAAAATATTTGAAAGAATTAATCGACCCTAGTGGGTCGATAGCGATAAACGCTGAATGAGGGAAATCGTCGACCACGCCGGCGGGGTCGGTATCGGGGTCCTAAGGAGAACAGGAAACCTAATACGGCTTTGAAGTAGACTACTCTGGGCGCCATTACACTCGCGTCAGAGCAGCGGAAGGCAAGAGGGAAACTCTATTTTGCCCTAAAAAAGTAGCAAGGAGAATGCTACACCGACAAAAGCGTGGGTCTTAAATTAGTGATGTGAGTGGGTGAGTTATAGGTAGAGTAGATTAAACGGGCGAATACAAGACCTATTAGTTACTATTTCCCACCGCGCAAATAAATAATATTAGACTAGAACTAAGTATAACTAAATATTCCCATTTATTTTTGGATAGCTACGTTTTAGTCTCGCGCGATGGCCGGTGGGAAATCACCTTAAAACCTAGACGATATACCGCTCGGCAGATGGGGCTGTAGGTATTAAGAGTAATAGGTAAGTACGTAGTATTATTCCCTATTCTTCTTCTATCGTGTGGGTTGTAAGGTGAATTACCAACCTCATCAACCCTGGTGTCAGGGTTACTATTGAGCCGCCAAAGGCCCCTGACATGACTCATATAACGACTAGTTACTTACATCAGTAAGTAGTAACCGGGACCAACAGCTTAACGTGCCTTCCGAAGCACGGATCGTCTTACTTTCGTAATCAGCCTGTAATGTCCTAACCAAACTAGGGACCACAAAGTAATTTTTGTGATATGTCCCCACCGGGAATCAAACCCAGGACCTCCGAATCGTGAGCCCAACGCACAACCACTGGACCACGGAGGCCGTTATGACCCTATAGTAAATTCAGAAGTCGAAAGTTATAAATGCGTCGGATACGAGTACCTATCATTTCATTTTATGGCAAAAACATGACGAGGTATAATTCTAGGACACGAATTAGGTGATGCGTTAAATTCTGATATCTCGTGCGAAAATATTTAATTAATACTTGACCGTTAGTTTAACAGTTTTTTTTTCTTGTACCTATTCTTCTTCTTTTTTTTTTTTTGTTGTTGTTGTAGTGTTGCCTGGCTGTAACTATTCATACCTTTTGTTATTCCGTTAATTTTTTATTAATTTTTTTTTAAACAAATTCTACATACATGTTAATTACATAAGTTGTGCACGTCTGTAATTGGTGCAAACACTAGTACTAGCCTTAAGAAAGTTTTATTAATTGTTGTGTGTTTGTACTGTTGATGTGCCTAATAAATAAATAAATAAATAAATAAATACTAGTAATGTCATCCGCCCTTGTCAGTTCAAATTTAGAATATACATAATTATACGTCAAGTCATTGTATTATTATCAAGATATTTTATCTTCCCTCATACAACAACATGACAACTACCGTCGCCAGCAGGAATCGAACCCGGGACCTTCCGATCGTGAGCACATCGCTCAACCACTGGACCACAGAGGCCGTCGAAGTCGGTTTAAAAGGCCACACAGTGGCCCTGATTCCTGCAGATACCTCCTAATTTTATTTTAAGTTATACCCGCCATTATCTTATCCACCGAAATAGGAAAGGGATGGATGATTGTCAACAAGCTAATTTTAAAACGAATGAATAACCCGGGCGAATAAAATAGGCATCTCGCTGGTTTGCAATCCGTTTGACGTGCTGTCTACTTAACTCTGTCGGGTTATTGGCCGATGTAAAATTTTTAGACGGTTGTTTTAGATTTCTGCTTAAAATTGACGTGTGTTCCATAATTTTTATGCCTGTCGATTACCCGTCCCTTTCTTTTTCAGCGGATAAGAAAATGACAGCTATAACTTAAAAATAAAATTAGATGGCGTCTGCAGGAATTAGCACCATTGTCTCGCTCACACTCACACGTTACGCAGCTAAAAGCTAAAATGAGATTTTTGTATGTATTTTCCAAGCTGAGACAAAAGCTTAAATCCAAAAAAAGCTGCAAATAAATGCCTGTAACATGAAACCATAAAACCTTTAATTGAATGCGTGACAAATAATTTTCAACTTTTATAGGGACATAAACCTTTTACTCTAATGCTTCCTTTCCATGCTGATTTTTTTATGTTTTCAGCGATTTAGTACAAACTTAACCTAATTAATTTAGCCTAGTTATAACAGGTTTATGGTCTTTGCCTTTTAGTGCTGAAACATAGTATTTCTACTAATAATAATATAGGCCCGAGATATGGAAACGACATACCTACAAAAAAAATAGCGAGTCACCGCCTGCTCATTGTATATTTGTTATTTATTAACATTGGTCGAGCACGCACCATAGTCCCCCATAGCATAGAATAAGGAATAATACTTCTTATAGAACGGCAACTCTCCGCTCCCCACCATCGTCTGAGCTAGGTTTACCCTCACCCCCCTCGAACATAGTTTAGACTTCAATCGTATGGTGTCAGACGTCACAGTTATGCGGCAGGCCCGAGATATGAAAAACAACATAAAAAATAATAATGATAATAAAAATTTATCTATTTATTGGTCCAAACAACTGAAAAACTATTGGTACAGTTGGATAATAGCAGAAAAAATAAACAATTTTAATGCACTGCTGGTACTTACAATATGTACAGTCATGAGCAATATAATGTACCCACTTTAGGACTCTGTCGCAATATCATATTTGACATTTAGTGAGACTTACAGTTCAATTTGTCAAAAAAGTTAATGTGATATGGTACCAAAGCGTATACATATTAATGTTCGTGACCGTACAACCTGAATCAGAATCAGAATCATTTATTCAACGTAATTATCATGGATAAACTTGTTGAAGGTCAATTTAACATTTTTGAATGTACGTCATTTCGTAAGGTGTTATGGCTGAGGAGAAGAAATGACAAGAAACTGCAACAGCAACACATCTTTTAAATCAATAAGGGTATACATTATGTAACTAAAGGAACACATTTAATACCAGGCATTTTTATCATTTAGGTAATCATTAAGCTGTAAGTACCAGCTCGCGCTCGAGGAGCTCGGTGGCGCAGCGGTAAACGCGCTCGGTCTGCGATTGTTAAAGTTAAGCAACTTTCGCAAAGGCCGGTCATAGGGTGGGTGACCACAAAAAAAAAGTTTTCATCTCGAGCTCCTCCGTGCTTCGGAAGGCACGTTAAGCCGTTGGTCCCGGCTGCATTAGCAGTCGTTAATAACCATCAATCCGCACTGGGCCCGCGTGATGGTTTAAGGCCCGATCTCCCTATCCATCCATAGGGAAGGCCCGTGCCCCAGCAGTGGGGACGTTAATGGGCTGATGATGATGATGATGATGATATAAGTACCAGCTATCTCCCATAAGTGCCGTATCTTACTAGGACACCATGGGATTCGAGCCTACGACCTCAAATTGAGAGTCAAGCGTTTTACCATCTGGGCCACCACGTCTTTTAAATTGCTGTAGAGCAATAAGGCCGCCAATTGTTTTGTTTCCTGTGTTTGCCTCAAATGGCATCAACTACTTGACGAAGGATGTTTCCCCGCTAGCCACAGGACGGAGTGCGACTAGGGATCGAAAATTCCTGTTTTGACAACTTGGTTATATAAAAAAATACCCTCAAATGGGTGAATATCAAAATTTCAAGTTTGGTGGCGAAATTTCATATTATTTTTTGGTGAAAAATTGGGTTCCGACATGAAAAAGATCCAAAAGGATCCTCGGTTGGGTTTCATGTCGGAACCCAATTTTTCACGAAAAAAATATATGACAGTTCGCCACCAAACTTGGCACATTTTGATATTCACCTAAATAAATCTGCCTCGTAATCCAGAGCTTGCACATTCCACTGTAAAATTACCGCCGAAACTGCCGTAAAGTGCATGTTTATTATCCTCATTACCATGTTGATCTGTCGCCAGCGCACTAATTAGATCCCCAGGTAATTAGTGGCGCGGACATTTTTCACCGGACGTGAACCCACTTGAATCGCGGACTCTAATTGAATTTAATTGAATCACCTTAATTGGAACAGTCTAATTGATTCCATTCTATCATCCGAAAGATTTGCTGTGACCCCGTTCTAAGCCGAGTTTAATTGAAAAGTTAGAATGATTTTGTGACATCAGCTTTTTTTTGTAGAATCGGGACCTTTAATATCCAGATTTTTGGGTCGTGAGTCGTTTTTTGAGTGTCCATTTCGAGAGGTCCGAAATCCTAATCTTATTGATAAGATTTAATGAAAATTCCTATTTTAATTTAACGATTAGATGAAAGCTCTTTGAAGACCCTTTAAAATTAAGTAATAGTCTGGCGATCTTTTAAAGTAGCTCTCCATCCTACTTTGTAAATCGACAACGATTGAAATTGTTATTTGTTTTAGTTTTATTTTATTTTTGTTTTGTTTCATATTTTTCAAATATTTTTGTTCTGTAACTGGTTGTTTATGGTGCAAGTAAAGTTTCTTTCGAAGTTACTTTTTACTATACGTCAAAACACGAAATTACTATGGAATTTGATTTGACTACTTGAAAACTACCCTACTATAAATAAGCAGGTACGTACATCGAACAACTTGGGGTAAAGTCTAAGTCAACAATCTAATACCATTTTTTTTTTACTACTTTTCCGGACTTACTGGAAGCACAATGGACTTTCACCGAAGTGATGGGGGTTAAAATGGCCACATCGAAGCAATTCATCTAAATAAGCAATATTGCTATTTGACATTTGTTTGCATTGCGCACTTACTTTTATATGCGCAAATGTCAAATTGCAATATTGCTTTTTTAGATAAATTGCTTCGACGTGGCCATTTTAACCTCCCCAAATGCCAAAGCGGAACTTGCGAGGAGACATAGAATCTTCTTCCTGAGATTGGACAGTATCAGAGTTATAAATGATTTTTGCTTTATAGCACTTACTGAAACGGAAACGAAAACATTTCAAAAGCATTTCGCATGGACAGGAGGAAGACCAGGTGGCGTAACGGTTAACACGCTCGTCCCGGCTTGACAAGAGCTGCGGGTTCAAGCCCCGTCCGAGTCAGATTTTTTCTTTTTTTTTTCTTTTTGATAAGTATCCGGGTTATTTTTATTTTGAAGACTGCAGCTTTAAAAAGCAGGGTCGTGCTGCAGCCGAACAAGTAGTTAATGCCATTTGCGGCAAATCTATAATAAGTCACGTTACACGGATACAATGTTAGGTACTGCACTTCTCCTATCGTGTGGGTTGTGAGGTGAATTACCAACCCCATCAACCCTGGTGTCAGGGTTTCTATTGAGCCGCAGGGTTATTAATAGGCCCCTGACATGGCTCATGTCATCATCATCAGCCCATTAACGTCCCCACTGCTGAGGCACGGGCCTTCCCTATGAATGGATAGGAAGATCGGGCCTTAAACCATCACGCGGGCCCAGTGCGGATTCATGGTTATTAACGACTGCTAATTCAGCCGGGACCAACGGCTTAACGTGCCTTCCGAAGCACGGATCATCTTACTACTTACACTCATCACTTAAGAGTGTACCTAAGGGTACACTGTAAATCATCAAATAGTTCTGCAAATGAAATACAATTTGAATTGCGAACAACAATTCTGAATAACAATTTACAACAATATTACATGCGAAATATATTTACGGGCGGCTCGAAAAATACGGATTTCTAGACAGGCTGGTCAATAAAAAAGTTGCGAAAATGTCGTTACAGGCTACCGATAAATCTGCGATTTGCACACGACACGCGAAACTTCCACGTCCGGACATATATCGACGGTATGATCCTCTAGACTGTTAATAACTTTCATCTGTTCTGTGTACACACATAAACAGCCTATATACGTCCCACTGCTGGGCACAGGCCTCCCCTCAATCAACCGGAGCGGGTATGGAGTTTACTCCACCACGCTGCTCCAATGCACGGAATCATCTTACTTTTTCTGACAATCAGGTGATTCAAGCCTGAAAAGTGCTTACCAAACAAAGGACAGTCTCACAAAGTGATTTCGACAATGTCCCCATCGGGAATCGAACCCGGACCTCCAGATCGTGAGCCTAACGCTCTAACGACTAGACCACAGAGGCTGTTACTAGACCACGGAGGCTGTTACCTGTGTTCTGTCTACACATCTGACTAATAGGTCAACAGCCACCAGACTACCAATAGTCTGAATATAGCCACAATCCAAATATGGGCCAAAAGAAAACAACTATGTATTTAGTATTAACGACGAATATCTTCGTATAATCCTACTAAATAAATATTCACACGGAAGCCACAACGTCTGACTCCTAGCACAGAGTAAACAAGAGTAAAGGCAGATGGCGTCTCGATCGTAAATCATTACTCGATTTGTATATTTATAGAATTGACAACATACAATTATTAAATCCGCGAGTCCCTCTCAAATCCACCGTCTACAGGTAATACAAAATCGTTTCATGCGGAAAGCCACGGGAACTCCGTGGTTCCTTCGCAATGAAAATCTGCACATTGACCTGGGTCTGCCAACCATTGCCCAATGGCTCAAATTAGCTTCAAAACATTTTTTTGATTCTGCTCCGCACCACCCAAATCCCCTGGTAGTTGCGGCTTCCGAATACATCCCGCTTAGGGACGGTACCTACTGAAAAGTATCGGCGGCCGAAGGACGTGATATACGATCCCGACGACCCGATTACTCTAGCCATAGAGGCGGCCAATCAGCTCGCTACACCAAACACTTCAGAACCCGACACCGACCCCACCGGCGTGGTCGACGATTTCCCTCATTCAGCGCTTATCGCTATCGACCCACTAGGGTCGATTAATCCTTTCAAATATTCTTCCTCTCAGACGACGCCCTACAACGAGGTTCGCGCCCAACTGGGCACCCTTAGGCCTGTTGTCCTAAACGTTGTACCGGGGGTGAGAGCCTTCAGCGCTCCACATTTATCCGGCCAAGTAGTTAATGCCATCTGCGGCAAATCTACAATAAGTCACGTCAAAAAAAAGCCTGGAAAGTCCTTCATTGAAGTTGATACCTAGTTGATAGTATAAAATGTATGCGAAAATCAAACATAGGCGTCTACCTGGTTGTACCACGATGCGGACACAGGTCCGGAAATAAAATAAAATTGTCCGACGCGTCACAGGCCATATTTCCAGTTGCATATCATTCGTTCTTATTTATTTGTGAACGCTAGCGATATTAATTTTATGTGCTTATTTTTTATTTATTATTTTTTTACTAAGTACACTTTACACTTTACGTTGCACTTTAAACATTTTTACCTTTTTTTACTTTTTGCTTAGTACTTTATTGTTAAAAAAATATAATATATTTTATTGCTTAAACCAGATAAACCAAAAATTACAATAATTGGGATTTCCTAGTAAACAAAGTAATTTACTTTTGTAAGAAGCACGTAATATAATAAAGCTACGCACATATCCTAATTGGGGTGAGCAGAGCTAGTAGTTAATAAGATAAAATGATGGATTACGAACAGGTATGGTGACAGAAATCTTTTAATGACATGTCGCAACTTCATGACTTTATTCAAATGTGAATTATATCCAGAGCTTCAAGTTTCTCTCAGCGTCAGTATCCCACAAACAGGTTCTGCAGCTAGGGCTTTTAGGTATTTACGTGACTTTTTGTAGATTGTGTATCATTCGCTATATAGAAGTGTGGCAGCCCGAACAGCAACCTGCCGGGTCTGCATGACAACCGCGCCGCGCGTGGCCCGAATTATATTGAGCCCTTGGACCATTTTTTTTTTGACGTGACTTATTGTAGATTTGCCGCAGATGGCATTAACTACTTGGCCGGACAAATGGGGAGCGCTGAAGGCTCTCACCCGGTCAACAGGCCTGAGGGTGCCCAGTTGGGCGCGAACCTCGGCTCAGGGCGTCGTCTGAGAGGAAAAATATTTGAAAGAATTAATCGACCCTAGTGGGTCGATAGCGATAAGCGCTGAATGAGGGCCTTGGACCAATAAACGATACGAATGCTATCTACGTAGATGGACGCGAAACGGCTATTGGTCGAAGCGCTCAATATAATTCGCGCCGCGCGGCTCGGTTGTCATGCAGACCCAGCTGAAGAGAATAGAGTATTTGGGTCAAAGATAAAATATAAAATTTTATCTAGAAATAGAAGCCACTCTAAGATGATCAAAAATCAGTTTATTATTCAAATTATTTTCGAATGTTATTTTTAAATACGGTGCTTGGCCGCTTTTAGTGATGACATCACAGGACAGTATATCCATATAATAAACTCGTTTTGACATTTCGTAAAAAGTAACTCATATTTGACTAGGTTGTCAAGTAGCTTATTGAACCATTTTTATTTATAAAGCAAAAAGGACCGCTTTTTATTTCATGTTCCAAAAACAAAATTCAATCCCTATTCGTGCCCAATGAATAAAATAAAAAATGCACTCGAATTTTCTTCTCCGTAACCATTTACAAACATAGAGACGAAAAAAACAGCTGTGGTATAATATAAAACATTTCAAATCTTTAGAACTTTATGTGAAATGCTCATCAGAAAGCCGGATGTTTCTTAGGTACCCAGTAGCGTAGCAAGGATTTTTCAAGGACCCCAGAGGATTACAAATTTTGCGTCTTCCAATTTAATTTTATAGATTAGTAGGTACAATCAAAAAGCAAAAGTTCAGTCACTGAGTCCAGCGAATTTGTAAACAGTGGTGAAATTATCTTCTTCTTATCGTGTGGGTTATGAGGTGGGTTACCAACCTCATCAACCCTAGAGTCAGGGTTACTATTGAGCCGCCAAAGGCCCCTGACATGGCTCATGTTACTACTACTAAACTTACATCAGTAAGTAGCGACCGGGACCAACGGCTTAACGTGCCTTCCGAAGCACGGATCGTCTTACTTTCGGACAATCAGATGATCAGCCTGTAACGTCCTAGGGATCACAAAGTTATTTTTGTGATATGTCCCCACCGGGATTCGAACCCGGGGCCTCCGGATCGTGAGACTAACGTTCAACCACTGGACCACAGAGGCCGTTATGAAAAATTATGAACCATTAGCTGTCATAAATATAAAATGTATGTTTTTGTAGGTATTTTGGTCTATTATTTTTATTTGTTATTTGTTTTATATTTGTTACTGTGGTGTCCCTTTACAATAAACGTTTCTTTCTTTCTTTCTTTCTTTCTTTCTTTCTTTCTTTCTGTCTTTCTTTCTTTCTTTCTCTCTCTCTCTCTCTCTCTCTTTCTTTCTTTCTTTCTTTCTTTATTACAGAAACGACATGTAACCAGGAGGTTTTAAGTGCAACCAGTTCATTTATTACTTTGCAAAACTGATTGAACTTTTGCAGCTTATCGTACATAATATACGTATATGTTTATGAAATTAGTTATGGGTCTTAGTGCAGGTATATGTTATATGAGAATAATTAATAGATAAATTAATATATATTTTCTGACCGCTTTTGAAGGTGATATACATAATATTCTACTTACAGAAGCACTTAAAAAAGACCGTAGTATTTGGCGTATTTTTTATTTTTTAATTTATTTATTCCAAAAAAGGTACAATTTTTCTTAAAAAAATTATTTCGCCAAACTTATACCAGTTTGTTGGCGGGCGCTCTTATAACTAAATGAGTATGCACCTTTTGTTGCTTAAAAGAAATTGCTAAATACTTAACAACTATTACAATGGTTTGATAATCGACTTTACTACCCACACGATAAGAAAAAGATCATCCAGACAAGGTCAAAAAAGGGCACATAGAAACATTGAAGGACTTTCCAGGCTACGTTCGTCAAATAAACGTAGATGGTGCTGTAAAGATGTCCCTTCGTTTAATCTTCTAATTTATTACCTACACGTTACGATGTCACTTACACCCCGTACGGTCACGAGCATTAATATGTATATACTTTGGTACCATGTCACATTAACTTTTTTGACAAATTGAACTGTAAGTCTCACTAAATGTCAAATATGTTAGTGCGACAGAGTCCTAAAGTGGGTACATTATATTGCTCATGACTGTACAGATAGGTAGCCATACAAGTACATATGGGCGTCAGTGACACCGTAACAAATATTGAGATTTAAAAAACCCCTTGGACTCAACTCCGAATCATGGTCTCAATCATCCCTCAAAGTTTTCGTTATAACACCCTGAATATTTTTTTTTACTGATGTTTACCTTAGCTTTTTAGATGAATTATAATTATCCTATGGCACTCTTTATTTTTATTTATTTATTATACTTAATTTTTATTTTACGCTTCGGGGCCTCAGCGCTCCCCACTCCGCCCCGAGGTAGCTACCCAACGTAACTTTGTAACGTCGTCTTATCGTCTTATTTAATATTCGCGACGCATTGACAAAGTTATCTCATTAGTCGAGAATTCAGATAACCGGAGGCTCGGAGGGTTCGCAACATTGATGAATAGAAACTTATTTAAGTAATCTCTAGTAATAAAGTGATCCTTAAGTGGGTTTAAAATAAATGTTATGGACTCGGTTACTTACCTATTCATAATATAGAAGCGCTTATAATATAAAATTTCCTAGAAATAGGTAGGTGTAAAAAAAAACTTAAAACTTTATAACTACTTTATTAGGGAGCCAGGCCGCATAATACTTATCATCGGTACATACGTATAAAATATATCTCTTTTGTAACTATTTTATTTACTAACTATTTTTTTCTAATACCGCTGGGGACAAATCCCAAAAAATCACTTTGTAATCTTTAGTTTGGCTAGGACATTACAGGCTAATCACCTGATTGTCTAAAAGTAAGATAATCCGTGCTTCGGTAAGCACGTTAAGCCGTTGGTCCCGGTTAATACTTATTGATGTAAGTACGTAGTCGTTACATGAGTCATGTCAGCCTTTGGCGTCTCAATAATAACCCCTGACACCAGGGTGGATGAGGTTGGTAATCCACCTCACAACTCACATGACAGAAGATCTATTTTGGTGCATTAAAGTATTATGTTTATTGTAATATCTGCCTTGTGATATACATTCGCGCGCTAAGGTGACCAAAGTGGCTCGGACGAGTCGACACAATAGCAACTGCCCTATTGCCATTAACCATACACAAGTCATGGATACCATGTAATAACGTGATAACAATTATTTATAATCCAAACATGAATTCAAACTACTTCAAACTCACACAGTGTTACTACGAAACACAAACTAAAAATAAACTAGGTTTAAAAAAGTATTTCGCGCCACGAAAGAAAAAGACTGATTTTAATGAAACTAACTTGACAGGTCATAATAATTCTATGCAGAATCTCCGACAGTAGCGCCGCGGCCTTCGGGACTTCTTTTGTAACCTACGGATTATATTTTAAACGTAGTTAATCTTTGTTTTTTAGTAACACTGATAAAGTCGAATTCTGTGTTTTAGAACCCGAGGCGGGATTCGAACCCAGACACTAGGACGTAAGTCACGCTTTCTCCGGAGGAGATAGGTATACGCTATATTTTATTTATTATTCTTATTAGTTTTGAGGTTAAATAAAACATTTACTTTAATAAAAGTCTGCCCATGTCTACATATAAGTACATATATAATAAAATAGTTCACTCATTTCGTGACTCACGCAAGAGGGCTATTAAACTTTAATTAATAATAATAGTACTTATAGTCATATGCGTAGGTAGGTACAGTGATCGTGCGTATAGGTATATAGGTTTAAAAGTTACGCGTAGATACCTACGTAATCTTATTCCAAACATTTTGTCAACAAATTCCCATAATTTAAACCCTAAAAATAATACACTGTATTTATTTGCCTAAATACTTAGTCTTTTGGCCTAAATTGCTATTTCGATTTTATATACATACATACATAAACTCACGCCCGTAATCCCCAATGGGGTGGGCAGAGCCACAAGTAATCATAGACAACTTGCAGCCACTTTTGATACTAAGTCCTAAGATGGATATGATGAACCTTATGGTGATAAGGGATCAGCCTATCGCCCATAACATTAGTCCATCATGTATCATGTGTCATCATGATTTTATATAGATAATATTTTTTTCGATTTTATTTAGATTTTATCTTAGATCTTACCATTTATTGGTAAGAATATCAAAAGCGCCATCTAGTTAATAACTTAAGAACTTTTACAAACTTAACTTAAACTCGTGGTGTTGCTAGTAAAAAAAAGATTTGGTTATTACAAATTCCTACCATTAAAAATAAATGTTTGTAAAGTTACATAAAAAAAGGAAACCGATTTCTAGAGGCATATTGAAGCTTTATAGATTGTTTAGATTTCATAAATTAAAAACATAAAATGGAAATGTTTAAAAAACATCAAATTACCTATATCTGTGGTATAATATCAAATTGTGTATAAAACATACACAATAATAAATTAACAAATGTTCAACTCTGTATTTCAATTCAATTACAATTCTCGAATTGAAATAACAATAGAAAAATAAATATCAAAATTTAAAAGAGGACGTATTTCTTTTGTGGTTATCTGTAAATACAGCCATTCGCTCAACAATCGTCGCCGACTGTTCAAAAGCATTTAAATAGTAATTGATAAAGTCGAGCCACGTCAATTAAATAATTATTATTTGTGGCATCCTTTGTTTGATTTGTTTAATAATCTCTCATCCGCAGTTTTGTTTTGCATTGCTCATGCAGTGCACCGGCTAACTGTATAAAAAAAAAACATGTAATAATAACGTTGATCTACACAAACACGTGAATTATAATAATTATAACTCCTCTATTTTTTTAAACCATTATTCTATATTATATTTTGTTTACAAAAACAATGAAACAGGCCTTATGTATTAAACACTACCATAGTGTAGTGGTAAGAAATGGTGTTTTTTTATGGTAACTTTGTCACAGTGAGCCATCGCCCTGTTAACGGTGTCATGGCGGTTTGACTTGTTAAAGGTTTTTTTGCAATAACTCAATAGTTAATGTGCTTTTTACCGATTTGATCTTCGATTTCGATAGTTAAAAACACGTGACACAAAATAGTTAATCATGCGTGAATACAAAATAGTGGTGTTAGGTAGCGGAGGCGTGGGAAAGTCCGCCCTGACCGTACAGTTTGTACAAGGCATCTTTGTGGAGAAATATGACCCGACCATCGAAGACAGCTACCGGAAACAGGTGGAAGTGGACGGGCAGCAGTGCATGCTCGAGATCTTGGACACGGCGGGCACAGAGCAGTTTACGGCCATGAGAGATTTGTACATGAAAAACGGACAAGGGTTCGTGCTAGTGTACTCAATCACGGCGCAGTCGACATTCAACGACCTGCAGGACTTGCGCGAGCAGATCCTGCGAGTTAAGGACAAGGATGACGTGCCGATGGTGCTTGTGGGCAATAAGTGCGACTTGGAGGCGGAGCGCGTGGTCGGCAAAGAGCAGGGGGCCAACCTCGCGCGCCACTTCAACTGCGCCTTCATGGAGACTTCCGCCAAGGCCAAAATCAACGTCAACGACGTGTTCTACGACTTAGTGCGACAGATCAACAAGAAGTCTCCCAAGGACCCCAAGCCGCCCAATAAAAAAAGAATATGTGTTCTTCTGTAAGAGTGTCGCGGGAGCCTCCGACGTATCTAGGTATAAAATATTTAATGATTTAAAAGACTTCTTGTACCCGGATTTGGCTCTTGACGGTTCCCAAAATTAATGAGGTCGGGTGTGGAGCGGCAGTGCTCGGCCGAAACCTGTAGCATTTCAAGAATGTGCATTTGTTGAGCTATATCGTGATCCAGTGTTATAGTGAGAACGCACACACAGTGTGGGGGACATCTCTACTCCTGTAGTTGTGTAGTTTACACTTTTTGGTCTATTATCAGTTAGATGTCGCTCATTGCAAGACCCACGACACTGTGTGTGCTGCTCTAGAAATTCTGATTGTATTTTGTGGATGCAGTAGGTTCAGAAGTTAACTAGAAACAGTTATCAATTGATTACGTTATCAACATTTGATGTGGGTCCATTGTTTGGAGACCATGGGGAGTTTATTCTGTAATAACAATTCCACAAATTATAATTAATAAATATTCTTTGTAAGGAAATTAACTTGCAATATTAATTTACTAGATATATTTCAATAAGATACACTTTTCATGGACTCCCTATATACCAATAGCCGTTTTTTCTGATCTTATGGTAATAATCACCTGTATACATTTAATAATAGTTAATTTGTATAATTCGATCATACTAGTACTCAACAATGCTATGTGCAGACAGTCTTTTGTCAATTACAATGAACAGGAAAATTAGAGCAGCAATGTTTTGCCACGAAATTATCTCTCAAGGGCACAATGTTTTAACAAAAGTGCTCTGAATATTAAACATTCATTATTGCATATAATGTAGTTAATCCCATGTAGTACCTCATTAGGTAGATAAATGGAACTCCAATGTTAATCAGCAATATTTATAGTAGAAAGTGTTCCCGCTGTCTGGACCTAGCATAGGGTTTACTTTAGTGATATTGTTGTGTAAAGGTACTGATGCAACTGAGAGCCCCAACTTCTGAACGGCTAGAATGAAAGTTATGTCAGGCTCCGAAGAGACCTGGAAGTGCCAGCCGGCCTGAACCAGTGTGTAATGTTTAATAATTAAGGATACATTAAATTTTTTCAGATATATTATTGTCTTGTTATATAATTCAAATGTATCGAAGGAACGTTGATAATGCGACACCGTTTAGGACTCGGTAACCTTTGAACAAATATTAGTGAGCCTTAGGTGATTGCACCCGCCGACGTAGCGTCTCAGTGCGGGCAGCCGGCCCTGACCTGGGCCTCGCTCGCAAAAGACTATAACCCCTTACCTAAAACCTATGAAAATGAAAACTCTAAAAAAATTTTATCGTTATTGTAAATGGAATAAAGTTTTATGATTACTGGCTCATTTAAATGTAAATTACCAACATATGTTTTGCTGCTACAACTTTGTTAAACGTAATAATTATAGGTGTTCAAATATTGTTACGGGATTAGATGTTTCCTCAATTCTCTTTTCTGTTACATGTAAGATTAACTGCACAAGGATATTGGTAATGACTTTGATCTGAGTTGAATTATATTTTTATATATATCGTGCAAATTAAGAACTTGTATATTTTTATCTTTTTCAATCAATAATCGACATGTACAATAACTATTAATTTCTTTTTTTTTTGCAAATTTATCAATAAAACCAATTTTAAATATTAATTATGTTCGGGGTGTGTTTGTTTTCCCCTGGGCGCGCGTCACGCCGGTGTCGCGTGGTGCGGCGGCGCAGGCGCGGGCGCGGGCGGTGCCGAGTTATCTCGATGAGTCACATCCCAGCGTACCCTCGCACGTCCAATCAACGACAAATAGGCCGGAATGTTAATGGAATTTAATTAAATGAAACAACCATTACATCTACACTATTTATTGACTTGACAAAGTGTAAAAACCTTTCGTAAAATGTGTCTCACTTGTTACAATACTGACCAACTAAGTAGGTATAAAGTTTATATAAATAAAATGGCAGTGTGACGTGGCGGGCGTATGTCGACATTCTAGTAACATAAGAATTGACACAGTCCAATGGAAATGAACACAATACAACTAACTTAATCTCTAACAATGACCCCAATAACTAAGCAATCTAATCTATGTCGCAAATCAAGTGTAGAGTTACAATTAGACTGCACCCCGTGATGTGAAACAAGGTCTAATACATAGATCGAGCTCACTACGAGGCGTGTCACGTAGAAATTAAGTCTTTAATACAATGGTGTTGGGTTCATGTTTGGACATTGAAAGCATGTGGGATAGTGATCAAATCTACATACAATTGCGCTCTCTAAAAATTCCGCGTAAAGTGCGGACGCATAGATAATTTGTGTTAACACTATTTTTATCGAGACCCCACGCTGCGCTGGTGCGCTTATCTGACAATGGGGTCACTCCACACTCACTCGCATATATTCTGAATACCATCACATCACACATTAAGTACAATCAGTATTCCACTATAAAGTTGGCAATAAGTGCTACATAATACTTTTATCGGGTCAATTTATTTCCTGATAAACGTTCCAACGTGAAATGACTGATTGATAAGCGTTATCCACGGTGGTCGCTGCATTTATATGAGCTAATTTCATGCTTGGTTTGTGATGACAACTTTGTTATAATTTTACAATTCAAATCATATTAAAAACTGTATATAATTTAAAAAATATTTCTATGAATATCCATGTATGATATCACGTACCAATGTACGTCATTTCTCACGACCAAAAACGAAAAACATTTGAATATTGTTATTTCTATAGAACCATTGTTTCATGAACACTAGTGACCTTAAAAGGCGGATAAAGTGATTAAAAACTACAAAATCCTTAATTCTACAAAATGTACTTATAAATATGTGTTTTAATAATACTTTTGGACGGATCTTTTTTGTAATTTCTATAGTTTACCCACTATATAAAATGCCTTAAATAGTAAGACGTCATAAAAATGGTAAACCAAGCCGTATAGGGCAACGCTGACTCGATATAATGACGATTTAATAAAAATAGGAACCGATTGACTAGAACAATTAATTAAGAGATCTTTCAAAACTAAATAGGAAGGTAAATCAACTTGTTTTACAACAAAATTACAAGGGTGACTACCCTTAAAAGTGCAACCAGATAACCATGTAGAAATGGAAAATTAATACACCAGTTTACCTATATTACGGACAATTCCCTTTCAAAGTCCAAAGGTTAAAAGTTCCGATTGTCCAAAGCTAATCAACTGACAGGAGCTTCATTTCAACACGTACAATGTTTGACTATACATCTTTAATCGAAACTAAACATCTAATGCGGGAATGAACATCGAAATAAGTGTCAAAAAGAACTCGATCCCAATTACCAGCTACTTACACAACCACAGGTGTCGCTATGTAAATAAACCAGACTCAGACAATGGCTTCTATACCATCTACGTGTATATGGTTACATTGAGAAGACCTTTGTTGTCAGTTTCCCGTTTTCTCAGCTCGAATTGAATTTGTAACAATACTAGTGTGGACAGGTGCGTGGGTGCGACGATCTCGAGCCCTTATTAAATATTCTCTTACGAATTCCATAAAAAAGTACCTAGGTTGTCTATAGCCCAAGATACAACCGCAAACATTCAAGGTAAATTGTCAGATTCCTGATTTACGTCATGATGCAAGGTTTCTTTGTCGACAATCATTATAAGGGTATTTGCAATGACTTTCGTAGAACGTCAATTGGAGGTAATTAGGCGTTGGTTACAATCAAAAATCAGCTCTTGGACTATGAGTACAAGAACTTCGATCTATGTCACATACCTACCTACTCGCATATGGTAACTGTTTTAGTATAGGATAAACCATGACCAACATGAGTGTTTTCGCACTATTGACCCGCCAATTGACGAGTCCGAAGTGGCAGTAGAAGTACCTTCCGCACTCATCTGTCATCTGATATCTAAGTAATTCTCTACTATCCGTAATACAGACTTGGATCGGATGTAGTGCGAAAACGTCCTCTAAAGAACCGTTCTATAAAAGTGTAGGATGAAAAAAGTAAACCATCTTGACTACTCCAAACAAGTCATAGCTTGGAAGTAGTGAGTGCATGTTGCGTTTCAACTTGCTCAAGTTAATTGTGACGTCATAGGCAAACCTGTTGCACTTACTGCGCGCGCATCACACTTGTATTATACATAATTAACGCTTGTATTCTATCGGAGTAGGCAGTCTTCAGAACGTGTAGCCACATGGATAACATGACAAGGGTCCCATTATATTATGCGGTTCATCGAGTGTAGGTATACAATGTATGGCGAAATTGTGGGGCCCACACGATGGTTTATTGACATTATATGGCCTGACCCCGACACATCACGCCCAGTGAATTGCGTAATGTAATATAGCCTTAGACCTACGGCGTATAACGGATACGGGTGAAGACCTCAACGGTTGCAGAGGCAGAGATGGGAGCCATTGGTTCGCGCAATGCAGAACGGAGGAGTCACAGGGACCTGGAACCTGACAGAGGGCAGCAGTCACTGTCAGGAGTCCTAATACAGCTTTGAAATAGACTACTCTGGGCGCCATCCCACTCGCGCAGACAGAGCACTGCGGAGCGGAAGGCAAGAGGGAAACCACTGCCCTATTTTTTTTAAATAAGCAGCATGTAGAATTCTACACCGACAAGAGCGTGGCTCTTAAATTAGTAATAAATAAGGCCTTAATGTGATAGGTTACCAGTGCAATGCCCATAAATAGGCCATCGTGTTTGAGGAACAGAAGCCCGCAATCGAATTCTACGCGCCCTGGATTTTCAATCATGTAAGTATCAAACAATAGTCAAGACAAGAATTCACATAAACAACATAATCACAAAGGCAGTCTAGACAGGTTTTCAAAGTGACTCAGAGATCATAGGTTAAAAAAAACGCTTCCGCCACTTCCGAGCTGACTTCGTGGTTCTTCGTGGCGACCTTATACTGAGTCATTCTGCAAGTAGGTTACTCAAGATCACTGATTCATATGTGTATTGAAACAGTTCCATAATAGGAACTGCGCAGGTAATAACATCTCTGTTGAATTTACAAATCGATTGTAGAAATCGGATTGCAAAATACCTACTGAATATAGATACTTGTTTGAGAAATATATGAATTAATTTTGTTCGATTTGGAAATGACAAGATATCGAGTGCGGGTATATTAAATTGCTACATAGACTCACACGCCCGTAATCCTTTTCAGGGTCGACAGACTTTCATTTCTGTATACATATACCAGGACTGGGCACAGGCTGCTCCACTGCGTGTCGTTTCTCTAGTTTTTTTTTTTTTATTAATAAGACTGAGTGTTAATCTTCTATAAACCGATTGGAAACAGAGTCCCAGGTTCGATGTTTGATAGAAACCGTTTTTTTTCTACGTGTCTAAAGTTTCATCTCCAAAACAGTAAAATTAAATAACATTAGAACTATAGTTAGCGGGGACCAGGAAAAATCTGCGCATTGTCACATTATAATATAGGCCATTGACGTAGTTTTGATAAGGATTAGGGGCGTGAATGTTGACGTAAGGATGGAATATTTCATATTTAAATTATGCAAAAAAAAATAGGAATATTTTAAAGGAAAACTTTCCGTTAGTCCGCCATTTTTAAACAATATTCGAGAAAAATTTCCCTATAATTTGCGATATAAATATTACCTACTATTATAATTTATTTATTACCTAATATTTTTTAAACATTTAGTGAACCACGTGCATTTTCTATCTAATAGGAATTTCACTACAACGAAGGACTTTCTAGGGGACGTTCCTTAAAAATATACAGATGGCGCTGTACAGATTTGCCTTCGTTTAACCTTCTAATGTCATGGATAATCGTTTATCTTTGTTTTTGGGTAAACGATGACCCCAGTTATTACACCCAGGCACAACACATCTTCCATCCATTATTATTCTGATCAAATAAAAGGAAAGCAATATAGCTATGTGATCCAAATATTAATTATATTTTTGAATAATTATATACCCGAGCAACGAGAAAATAGGTAATTATCACGTTAAACCGAATGGCGCCTATATTTTGTTTAGGGAACGTAGCATGGAAAGTCCCTCAATTAAATATATAATATATACAGGGTGTTAGTGACATCGTAACGAATACTCAGGGGGATGATTCAGGCCATGATTCTGAGTTAATATCAAGTGGAATTTTTCGTCGCAAAATTCATGATGTTTTTTAGTTTTCTTTAAATTATTTTCAATTCTATACTTTTGCGATGAAAAATTCCACTTGATATTAACTCAGAATAATCAGCTGAATCATCCTCCTCAGTATTCGTTACGATGTCACTTACACCCCACACAAGTACATACGGTAGCCGTATGGCTAGGTAGTAGTAGGTATGGGTGTTAGTGACACCGTAACGAATACTGTTCAGTAACGTAAGTTCAGACCATGATTCTGAGTTGATATCAAGTGGAATTTTCAGTCTGAATATTCCTGAAAATTTTTGTGTTTTTTTTTTAGTTATTTTCAATTCCATACTTTTGCAACGGAAAATTCCACTTGATATCATCTCAGAATCATGGCCTCAATCACCCCTCAAAGTTTTCGTTACGATGTCACTAACACCCTTTATTTATGTACCTGCTACCAGATCTCTATAAATCGGGGCTAAAAAAGCCACGTCGAAGCAATTCATCTAAAAAGCAATATTGCAATTTGACATTTGCTTATATAAAAGTGCGCAATGCAAACAAACGTCAAATAGCAATATTGATTTATTAGATGAATTGTTTTGATGTGGCCTTTTTAATCCCCTGTATTTTAAAGATTTCATTATATAATTTTCACCGAATCATACGTTAGACGATACAACTATAATAAAAACTTCTATTCATATATTTTAGATAGGTAGGTACATTGAAAATTATTGAACATAAGTTCATGACTATATTCCTCATTGACTTAATCAGAGGCACACTCATCGCAACATGAACCATCCACACTTCATCGCGTTTGAAAGAGACCAAATAACATTTTGATCACGTCCCATAAAATACTAATGACAAATTACGCGTCATTTAATTAAATCACCATTGAGGTAAATTCCGAGAATCTACCTCATACAACGCGTCAAAACGTATTATGATTCAATTTGTACTTGGAACATTATAATCTTAGTCCTGGGGGGTTCAAATGGCCACATTGAAGCAATTCATCTAAAAAAGCAATAATGCTATTCATCAAATTGCAATATTGCTTTCTTAGATTGCTTCGATATGGCCCTTTTAGGCTGCCTGTCCATTGAAGCGGAGCGAGCTTGCGGAGCGGTGAAACGGATAAATATTAACCAATAGGATTGCATAAAAACTCCGCTCAGCTGCAGTGGACAGAGATTGGTTAATCCTATTGGTTAATATTTATCCGTTTCACCGCTCCGCAAGCTCGCTCCGCTTCAATGGACAGGCAGCCTTAACCCCCCTGGCATGTGTAAATCGACCATTACGTTCAATAGAACATAACAAGCTCGTCAGAGGTACATCCATCACACGATAAACTAAGGGGCCGTCCATTAATCATGTGATGTTTTTTTTTTCTCAATTTTAACCTCCCCCCCCCCCCCCTGGTGATACGTGATGATGTTCAAGACTAAATCCCATATCACGTTTTTTTGTAAAAGATCATTCGGCTATTCATCAACGGCTAACAATGGCGGCTTTTCATAGGATTCAGCATATCTTGTTTTGATGCACCATGAGTTTTCCACACTTCCAAATGATAACGATTATTAACGATCTTATTTCCAATGCATAGACGACATCACATTAGCAGCTATTACCAGGAGACTTTAAGGAAGACCTCAGTAGCAATAAACACATACTTTTACATTACTCCGCAGTGAATCTTGAGTAAAGTTGACAAATACTTGAGTACGGTCACGAGCATTAATATGTATTAATATGTATACACTTTAGTACCATGGCACATTAAGTTTTTTGACAAATTGAACTGTAAGCCTCACTCATCATCATCAATTTAAGAGCCACGCTCTTGTCGGTGCAGCATTTTTTAGGGAAAAATAGGGCAGTGGTTTCCCTCTTGCCTTCCGCCCCAAGCCTCACTAAATGTCAAATATCTTAGTGCGACAGAGTCCTAAAGTGGGTACATTATATTGCTCATGACTGTACTTATATAAGTCATACTTTTAATCTAGCATTTCACTTTTAGACGGACAGACAAATATTTGTCGTTTGCGTTGTTCAGCAAATATGACAAGAGGACATGGAACGTACCATAAGAATGTAACTTGGTACATATGAAGTGGGTCGTAAGGTTGAAGATACATTATGAAAATCTGATTACTAAATAAACACAGATCTAAAACTAGGAGACGAAAAACATCTTATTTTTTTATTTAACTTATTTATGAATTTTAATCAAAGTAAACGAAATTGTGTCATTACACTCAGCGGTGAAGGAAAACATCGTGAGGAAACCCACATTCCCGAGAAATGCATTTTCGGAGGTATGTGACCTAACCTAACCTGTATTGGGGTGGTTTTCCCTTCGCGGATGGGAAGGTCAGACAGGCAGTCGCTTCTGTGATTAACCGGACATGTCAAATCATCAGGTTACGTAAGCGGACCCTGGAATAATGCTAGGGAGATGATGATGAGGCGTTACACTCCGCGAACCCTTTCACAGTCTATGATAGTTGATAAGTCTTACAAATCTTCCTTAGCCATTAGCGTTATACTCGACTATGGTTGTTTGTAGTTTGGCATATGCTGGTGTGAAGTGGTGGTTTATTTGGAGGAATCGTAGCTGTCGTTAAGTGGTGGAAGGCTGTGGGCGAGAGTACTATCCAGTTTCCGCGCCTCGTGTTCCAAGGTGTACGAGTCCAGCGCCGGGTCCTGTAAGAAAACAACATACACAATGTCGTGGCTGGGGTTAAAATAGCCACATCCAAGCAATTCATCTAAAAAAGTAGTGCTATTTGACATTTATGTTACAATTTCTGTTCTTTTATAAATTTTCTTTTTGCAGTCGAAATGTTGTAAAACATTAAGCTAAGCTTGTTTCACAAATCTATGTCCAAAATCTAATATATCTATAAATGATTGTAACACTAAGAAGGTAGCTGATGCCTATAGCACAGGCTTGAGTCTATTTTATGCATCAGCTGAAATTATTATTTTGTAACTTCAAAATTGTTGTTAAATGGCTTTGTGTGGAAATACATTTTATTATATAATATTATTTGTTTGCATTGCGCACTTACGTTTATACGCGCAAATGTCAAATTGCAATATTTCTATTTAGCCTGTTGCTATTTATGTGGCCTTTTTAACCCCCCAGATCTTAGAATTGATCATTTCATGATGTGTTTGATCATTTCATAAAATGGTCATATTTCATAAAATAAAATATCATGAATTTGCCACATTATGATATAGTTTGGCCAGATCAATGAACACAAAACGACTGAGGACAGAAGAGGCAAGATGATTGGACACCTAATAAGACACGACCAATTCATTAAAAACATCATAGAAGGAAAGAGAGGAAAGGGAAGACCAAGAAGAGCTTACATGGAACAGATTAAAGAAAAGGTTAACGTCGTGTCTTATAGGGAAGTCAAGGAATTGGCCTTTGATAGACTGGAATGGAAAATGCTGCACCGACAAGAGCGTGGCTCTTAAATTGATGATGAGTGGCGCTGGTGTTGATTATATTTAAAACTTGGTTGATATTATAATCGTTGAATAAATGTAATTCTACAAATTTCCATATCAATAGCATCGATTAGGTAAATAATTTTAAACCTAAGAAATTAATCGACTATTCGCATTTTTAATACACCACATAGTAGCATGGACACCGCCTACATTAAGACCATAAGGTTCACAACATGGTAAAAGAAGTCCAGGTATGCTCAATCGTATGACAAGCAACCACTGCTAGCCCTTGATGACGTAAGTGTTACCACTGCCTTACCATTAAATAGGTATCTCCAACGTTCCAAGGACGTAAATTTTATTATTGAAAATTAAGTGAATTACTGACTAATGTATTTATTTGTCACATATATAAAAAATATTAAAACTGCTATTAAGGCAACAAAGGGACAGCATCCTGTCGAACATGATGGATCATCTGTAAGAGCGATAGGCTGATCACCTATCATCATACGGTTTATCATTATCCACCTTAGGACTGTGTATCAAAAGTGGCTGCAAATAGTTTCTTGATTATTTGTAGTTCTGCCCACCTCTTCGGGGAATACGGGCGTGATTATTATCATAATTAAGAACCCGTTAATATGTGCTTTAATACGGGCGTGAGTTTATGTATGTATATATGTATTAAAACTGCTAGTAACTGTTTAAATAAAAGTTCAAAATTTCCTTGCAAAAATATAAAAACAATTGGTCGTGGGTAATTTATTATTTACGCAATGGCAACGCATGGTGAGATGACGTCACCTGGGATAACCTTGAAATGTTAGCTGTCACTTTTGAGCATACCTGGTTTTCTTATACCATGGTAAAATTATGTATTTTTTTTTTTCAAATAAATATTTTTCTTTCTTTCTATATTGTGTTTGAGGAACATAGCCTGGAGTCCCTCATTCTGGAGCGATATATCCTACCGCACACACTGCAGAAGCCTTCGGCAACCGCCGAAGGAAACCAAGCCGGCAGCATTCCAACTGGAATGCTGCCGGCTTGGTTTAAGTATGTAGTATATTACCTGGGACACAGTACGCAAAGAGTCACCCAAGGCACTGCGCAGGCGCTGCACGTCCCTGGCGGCGCGGCCGCTGCGAGCCACGTAGGCTTGCCGGCGACGGATCTCGGCCGCTAGTTGGGCGCGAAGCTGGGACGCCTAATAATAGAAGATTTAGTTAAGAAAGAATGAAATGATTGATTTCTATTAAGGACGTGACAGTATAAACTCAATCACAGCAAAAAGACACAAAACAATTACCTATTACGGCCTCTGTGGTCCAGTGGTTGAGCGTTAGACTCACGATCCTGAGGCCCCGAGTTCGAATCCCGATGGGGACATATCACAAAAATCACTTTATGATCCCTAGTTTGCTTAAAACATTACAGGCTGATCACCTTATTGTCCGAAAGTAAGGTAATCCGTGCTTCGGAAGGCGCGTTAAGCCGTTGGTCCCGGTTACTATTTACTGATGTGAGTGAGTAATCGGACATGAGCCATGTCAGGGGCCTTTGGCGGCTCAATAGTAACCCTGACACCAGGGTTGATGAGGTTGGTAATCCACCTCACAACCCACACGATAGAAGAAGAAGATCATGCTTTCTGTTAGACCGAGGTGTCAGGTGATGAGCCATATCGTCATCTGTTGTAATCGAGCCAATCATAACCCTTCTCTAGAAGAAGATAGCTTTGAGACCAGGGTTGATGAGGCTGGTATTCCAACCTCACAACCCACACGATAAGAAGAATTATCTATTCAACAATACTAAACTAAGTTTTGTAATTGTTTTCTTTTTATTTTTAAATTTCGATTCTATGGTTAACGCAATGAATGATATCCTGTTATTGGCTATGATACACTATGTAATGTAAAACTGCTGTCGGATATCTTATGAATAAAGTGTTATCGCCTGAAGTAAGAAAGTAAGTAATAAGTTTATTTCCTCCACAAAAAAGAATCCATAGCAAAAGACATTTGGTTTGTACATACAATATTTGAGAAGAGGCTGGTGCCTAAACTAGTATTGTGACCTGATGTTCCAGCCTCACGATCTGCTGCCGGTGGCTGGCCTCCCTGGCTTCAAGCAGCCTCTCAGCCTGCAGCGCCGCCTGGCGGTAGTGCTCCACGTCCTCGCGCATGTTCGGAGACACGCTCGACAGGTCCGTCAGGTAGCGGTTGCGGGCTATTGACAGCTCTGCTTCCTGTTACCGGTAGGAGCATGTTTAAATTTATAGGCAACTAGCTTTTGCCCGCGACTTCGTCCGCGTGGCGTGTATCTATCTTACGCGGTTTAGATTTTTTCATACAAATGTTTTTTTCCCGCTAACTCCCGTTCCCCTGGGAATTTTGCAATATCCTGTTGTAACTAAGCTTTAAGTTTACTAAGGTACCTGCATGCTAAATTTCAAGCGTCTAACTTAAGCTGTTGTTTTTTCATACAAAAGGATTTTCCCGCTAATTCCCGTTCCCGTGGGAATTTAGGGACTGCATATCATTTCACCCAGAGCTTCTGTAGCGACACATTTCATTACATTTTACAATGTCAGCGTTCTTAGTAGCAAGCAACGGCAACGTGGCCCTGTGCCTGGCAGTCTCTCCCGTTCCGTCACCAGGCTAGGTACACTGCCTGTATTTAATATAACCGCGTGTTATTTCCCGGTGTTCCTCATAATTTGTAATCAGTGTTTACTGGACGATACAGATTCTAAACTCACTAAGTGTTTTTAATTTCGTGACTTCCTCCTGATTAGTTATAGTCAGAACAATAATTGGTGTGGGTCTAAGTACTATATAATATACCCATATATACAAATGAAGGACCCCCACACTTCTATGGTGTATACATTTATGAAACAAAACACAAACTAGACTTATAAATATGTAGTCATTTTGCGACGATAACAATATGAATAACTACATTAAATACTATATATTAACTATATTAATTGTGCAACCAACACTGATAACCACAACTTAGATTATACACAATCTGTCTAAACGGTAAAAGGTTGCATCTCGAAAAAACAGCAAATAATATAAAGAAAAGAAAAAACATTTTAACGTTAACCTTAGAAGGCATAGGGAGAACTAAGGACTCTCACCACACATAAGGACTAAAGGGTTGATAAGGTTGGTAATCCACCGCACAACCCACACGATAGAAGAATAGTATCTAACCTTATCAGAGAGTTCCTTCTCGAGGCGCCGTATCTTCATCTTCAGCTCTCTATTCTCCAGCTCCACGAGGCTCAATTCAGTGGAGAAGCTCTTGCCTTTGCACGTGCAACTAGGCGGCTCCTTGTAACGACCTGATGAGTCCTTCGTTGAATCTGGGCCTAGGGAATGATTAATTTTGTAAAAAATAAACATTTTTTTAATAATATAAGATCGCGTTTGTCCAGTCTCACCTGATGGTAAGTGACAATGTTGTTTAGGGTGGATCACGCGTTGAAGACTCCCCTAGAGACTCCCACATTATAACGAGTTGGAAAAATAGACGACGGCAGACAGTTCCAATCCATCGCTGTTCGCATCAAAAAACAGGCACCGAAGTATTTCCTACAAAAGCCGACAGACAGGCTATCCTTTGTCTGTCGACTTTGGAGTCGAGTCTTCACTAACAAGACATCATCATCTTATTGTCTATGAGCTTTAATAAGGCCGCCTGTTGTGCTTTTCTTTATATGTTGTCCCTATCTCGGTATTTTGTGTCCATTGTGCTCAATAAAGTATTTTATCTATCTATCTTTATTGGTCGTCACCGAGTCGAGAGAGTTAATTCCACCCACTCCATTCTAAGCACAAACACTTAGACGTCGGCAGGCATTTCATCCTTATGTTGTCACTGATCCGCGCTAAACGTTTTGCATCTTCCTTATTGTTTGGACAGCAAAGGACTGGAACGGTCTGCCGTCGTCAGTATTTCAACTCGTTATAATCTGGGGGTCTTCAAAACTAAAGTTAACAGGTATTTGCTGGGTAAGCGTGATCCATCCAAGACCACATCGTCACTTACCATCAGGTGAGATTGTGGTCATTTGCGAGCCTATAGTTACTAAAAAAAAACATGCCCCCTCAGAAACCGACCCCAGAGAGAGGTACCTGAATCCAAGTCTGAATAGTAGACGCTCTTCTCGGTTCTATCGTGGCTCTTGCTTCGTAGAGCGGACGGCCGTGGCATGCGGCGATCTGCCTCCATCTTACGTACGGCATCCTGCAATATTAAAAAATATTAGTGACATCATAACGAATACTAAGAGGGATGATTCAGCACATTATTCTGAATCAATATCAAGTGGAATTGTCCATTGCAAAAGTATAGAATTGAAAATAATTTAAGAAAACTAAAAAGCAACGTGAATTTTGCGACGGAAAAGTCTACTTGATATTAACTTAAAATCATGGTCTGAATCATCCCCCTATTCGTCTGTCGTTAACTATATCGATATGTTACGCGTACTTGCGTACTCCTACAAACAAGATTACCTAAGCTTTGGCCACAGATTAAAGAATAATACGTATACGTATAGAACGGTAACTACCCGCACCAATTCGCATCCGCTCAGGCCCGAGCTAAATTTACCTCACCCCCTCTATGTCTAACTTTAATTTAAATGGGTCGTATACTAGGTTCAAGATAAATTATGAAATTCAATTACTAAACAAAGACAGATCTAAAACTAACGAAAAACATTTTCGTTTTTGTATTAAACTTATTTATACATTTCAATCAAGAAAACGTAAAAAATGTCCGATATTTTATCACGTTTATTTATGACGTCTAAGAATGCTTTTTATACAAATTCCAAAGAATTTTCGTGTTTTGACGTTTAGTGGCGGTGATGATGATTACTCCATCGACAAGAGCGCAGCTCTTAAATAGAGAGAGAGAGAAAAAGTAACTGATTTGACTAGTTGGAAACTAGCATACTCTTAACATATACCTGTAAAGCGTCGCACTTGGCTTTCATCTCGGTTCGCTCGCGCTGCAACGCGTGTAGTTCTCGCTCCAACTCGCTGTCGTTGCTCTCCTTACCGTCCCATGTCGTCATGCGGAGCTGCGACTCTAGCCCGGACCTGTTTAATATGATGTAGAAACAATGGTTCTGGTACCAATACTCTTCTTATTCTTTTAATATTTTTATCCTCTGTAAAGGTCCCCCTAGCGCTCGAATAACAGATGACATACCAAGAGTTTTCAACTCTCGGTCAACCGAGCGTCGCCAGGTCTCTTTGGGCCACCCACCTTTCGCGTTTTCCACGCGCACACCAGACTTTTGTTTGCATAGCGCACTTCCTTTTATATGCACAAATGTCAAATTAGAATATTGATTTTTTATATGAATTGCTTCGATGTGGCCTTTTTTAAATGCCCAGGTTCCACAGGTTTCTCCAAGGACACCCATCCCCACCCATGACCCATCCACCATCCTTTCCACACCATCTAATTTTATTTTAAGTTACACCTGTCCCTTTCTTATCCGGCGAAAAGAAGGGACGGGATCGACAGGCATAGAATTTATGGAACACACGTCAATCGCTTAAGTACTTAGTATCGTAGCTGCCTAAAACGCCCTCCGAAGCACGGATCATCTCACTTTCGAACAATAGGGTGATCAGCCTGCAATGTCCTAACCAAACTAGGACTCATAGAGTGAATGTTTCTGATATGTTCCCTCAGGATTTCCAACCCAGGACTTCCACATTTTGAGCCCGTTCAACTATTAGACCACAGAGGTCGTCACGTTACGTCTATGAACATACCTCTGTACTTCTACGTTGGCCAGCTGGTTAGTCAGTCTGTGCACTTGGTCTTCTAGTGTCGCATTCATTCGCTTCAGTTCGCCTAACGCCGTCTTAGCACTCTCCAGTTTCTCGCTTAGTACACGACGTTCATTCTCGCAGTTGGCTGAAATAGGGGATTGAGTTTTATTATCTATTTCTCGTACATACGAAAAGCAAGGACTTGTTTGTTGATTTTTTGAAATTCTATATCCTCTAGTGTGACAGTGTGACAAATAGTAGCTGTATATACTGTACACCTCTGCCTACTCCACCTTGCCTTGGAGAGGTGCATCTATGTTCCTGGTTACCCATTTATTTCCTTTTAACTTCAACCTTTCCAATAATCCAAACCCACTTACTATACTGATTTTAATCTTACAAAATGTCCGTGATCCTGATAATCAACTCTTTCCATCACAATCCTTCACGCTTTACCAAAAAGAAACCAAATACACTTACCGGATTTCTTCCAAATCTTGTTCATCCTGGAATTCGCCACTTAATCCCATAAACAGACTAATCTATATGTACTTACCAATACTCTTCTGAATCTGCCTCAGCTTGTCGACAGCGTTATGCTCGTTGTTCTTGGCTTCGTTGAGCATCCGCTGCGTCTTGCTCAGTTCCGCTCGCAGCTCGCTCTCGGCCGTCGCTGCCTTCTGCAGCGACGTAGACAGCTGCTCTACTGTGCCTTTGAGAGACGTGCATCTGTCTTCCAGAGAGGCAATCGTGCGGGTGTAACCTTCGCAGCGTTCTTGGAGTTTCTGTGGAAATAAATAAAAAAACCTCGTTTTACACAGACACTACACACTGACGTTATCGTACACGCGCATCTGTGTATGTGACGTGTGATGCCCATACGATTGAAGACTAAAGTAAAACGTAAAAGTAAAAGTAAAACTGGGGGGGTTTGAGGTAAACCTAGCTTAGCCGCTGATGAGCGGAGAGTTGCCGTTCTATACGTAGTATTATTCCTTATTCTATGGCCAAAGATTGTTTCGGGGTATCGAAGAACAGAGCGCCCCGCAAGTCGAAGTGTGACTAGGAATCGATGATCCAACGGTGTTGGCAGTTGTACATGTGCGTCGCGCTGTGTAAACATAGTTAACGCGTTTCTCTGAAAATAGTTTAATATAGACCCGACCTTCAAAGCTTGATCTCTATCTCTGGCAGCGACAGCGGCGCGCTGGATGTCGCCCTCCAGTTGAGCTCTCCTCACGTCCAAACGCGCTGCGCGACCTAAACAACATCATCAATATATTATTATAATTGAAACTATTTGAAACGCTACATTACTCCGTTATACCGGTTGTAAAATAATACCGTCTGCGTTCTTCCATAGCTTTAGTGCCAATGCTCGCCATCGGCTCTCGTATTTGTAGTATGGATAGTTAGAATGTCATTATTCTATTTCGCCTTAGAGTAACTCCATGTTAGTGACCGTATAAACTAAGTAAATTAGCGCCATCTAGTGAAGGTGTGTCGTATTATTATGAACACTTTGACAATTAGTACAGATGCTCGCTACAGGCGCTCCAATGGCGCGCGTTTTAGCGGCAACTTTTCTAGTATGGCGAGGGACACTCTGTTTTATACAGTATATTACTTACTCTATGACACACACTAATTTAAGAGCCACACTCTTGTCGGTGTAGTAGTAGTCCATGCTACTATTTAGGGAAAAATAGGGCAGTGGTTTCCGTCTAGCCAACCGCTTCAATACAATACTCAATACTCAAAGACAATACACACACACAGACAGTCATGAATAAGAACGACATTAATAAGACAAGGATATGTTAAGCATACCTTCAGCAGCTGCCAAAGCTTCACGCAACTGCCCGACCTCTTGCACGCGTTCTGCTAGTTGTACACGGAGATTTTCAGATTTGTTCTGCAATGCATCATGGCCGAAAATAAGGGTTATTATCAAGAAGTGTTTGTCTACGTATAACGTAAAAGTAAGTCTTGGTTTTAAACTTACCTCATTCTGTACCTTCTCTTCTGAGACTGAGCTCAAAGCAGCTTCCAAGCTGGTGATCTTGTCTCTCAGGTTACTGATCTCCACTGTCTTCGCTTGAGCTTGTTCGTTCTGAAACAACAAATTGTATAACATAACATAAGCTCTCAACTACATGCCAATTGGGATAGTCAGAGATACATCCATAACAAGATGAACTAAGTACCAACACTTCACCGAGCTTTCCGTTAAACCAATGGGTTAGGTGATGAGCCGTATCGTCGTCTATATAATGATCGAGTCAACTCATCATCTCCCTAGCATTATCCCGTTTTTCACAGAGTCCGCTTACATAACCTGAAGATTTGACAGGTCCGGTTTTTTACAGTAGCGACTCCCTGTCTGACCTTCCAACCCGTGATGGGAAAAGCTCAATACAGGTTAGATCACATACCTCTGAAAATGCACTTCTTGGGAATGTGGGTTTCCTCACAACCTTTTCCTTCACCGCTGAGCACATGATAATAATTTATGATCCAAACATGAATTCGAAAACAAATTCGACAATCATTGGTTTAGGCCTGTGCTGGATTCGAACCTGCGACCTCACAGTGAGAGTCAAGCGTTCTTCCAACTGAGCTACCAGGTACGAGGTACGTATATATTCAAACTTACCAAAGCATTCAACTGCGCCTCTTTCTGGCCAACTGTGCTCTGCAAACGAGCCTTCTCCTCCTGGATATTCCTCAGGTTGCTGGTAACCGACTGTAACTTCCCTTCACCCTTGCCCTGTTGGTCGGTCGCCTCCTTCAACTGTTTCTTCAGCATGTTCATCTGAGACTTGAAGTCGTCCCGTTCTCTCTCTATTTGGCACACTTCGTGCATCAGATTGCGAACGCCTTTCTTGATCATTTCCGGGTCCACGTCTATGATTTCGTTGCGGTCTTCTGAGTGATCACGACCTGTGGTTGACAAAATTTTAAAATGTTCATCGATGTTTTACAGTTATAATTTAAAAAAGTTTATGTCGTCTCTCGCATGGCACAATTACGTTAAAGCAAAATGGTCATCAAAAAAAACCTCTTTTTTCATTCTTTTATCATAACTTTTTGGGTATTTATCCCAATTCACATGACGTCAAGGTATATTATGTACGATATTTTGGCGCTTAAGTAATTTTCTTTCCAGTGATGATATAAAAACAAACAAAATACGTTTTTTAGATCATTCCATGGATGAAGCTTTTCTATTGGTTCAAATATCGCGTTGCACGCGATATGCATATAGTAAATAAAGTAGGTACATACCTCTATGCGGACTATATCTCCTGGCGGGGCTAGCGAGCCGCCTCCTGGCAGCCGCCTGCACCGACCCGTCGGCCTGCACGCCACACACTCGCCGCAGCGCGTGCACTATCGATGACAACTTGGCTTCGGCTTCGCGTTTGCCGTTCTCGCATTGAGAAAGCGATGCTTCTAGCGCGCGGCAGCGGCCTTCGCTGCCTCCGAGACGGGCCTTTAAAAATAAATAACAAAAATTTGTGTTACTAAAATCAACGGAAAAATTTAAAGTTCATCGTTCTTGCGTCCAACGAGTGTTGTCAACTGTTTTCAATCGACGAGTCATATCGTTTTAACTCCGCAAAGACGTCTTGGAGCTAGCGATAAATCAATTTGTAATATGGGCAGAACATCTTCCCTTCCACGATTCAGTTCATACCTTCAACTCTTGGATCTGCTGCGTGGCGTCAGCAAGACACACCTCCAAGTTGTGTTTGAGCTCCTCTAAGCGACGCTCCTTCGAGCGGCAATCTTCGAGTCGCAACACCAGTTCCTATAAAAATATAGATTGTTTTCACATTGCATGACAGTCGTCCCGTGATCATGGCACTTGCAACAGTGTTGAAATATCGGGAGTCTCATATCCCTGATTTTAACGCGGTAAGAACTCGCTATCACGTGTTTTAATTAAACTGTTTTCTTCAAAAACATAAAAAATATTGGTTTAAATTACTAATAACAACAAAGTAGCATAATCAGTTTTAAATTTGAGGTGTCCATCGCCCCGCATGCATCCGATAAACGTGTCCGGCCCAGTCCCACTTCAATTTGGCGGACTTTTTCTCCAGATCATTGAAGTAATTCGTCTATAAAAGCAATATCGGTATTTAACATTTGTTTACATTGCACTTACTTTTATATGCGCGAATGTCAAATTGCAATTCTGTTTTTTGAATAGCTACAATGTGGCCTTTTTGGCCCCCTGATCGGCAAACCTCCTCTAGTACAACTCCTCGTTGGCGACTAGAAGCGAGTCAGCCCTAGCGACTCCCGGCATGGCTTCTAGTTAGAAACCAGCACCACGTTATCAACATATATACCGACATCTTTTGGTATGCAACCCCCTTTATAGGTTATAGTAACGCCATGTTCTTACCTGGTCCCTGGCCCGGCAAGCTTCCTCCAGCTCAGCTCCTCGTTGGCGACAAGCAGCGAGGTCAGCCCTAGCGGCTCCCAGCATTGCTTCTAACTCAGCGCCGTGCCTTCGTGCTGCAGCTGCTTCGTTAGCGCAACGCTCGCGTTCTTCTGTCTCGTTTTGGAGTCTGTAGAGACAAAATTATAGTGGTATATTACTCCGCGACGTATGTACACAAAAAAATATAAAGCTTATCTAATAATGGCGCAGAAAATACTGTTTCCAGTTCCTATTTAATCTTCCTTAGCGAAATGAACTATCACCAATTCCTCTTTCTTGCTGTTGTGAGTCTTCAACTCTAGAGAGGTGAACCTGTTATTTTGTTAGGAAATATCTCAACGACACCATGACTTAATAATACATATACACTAGCAATACATATACCGCAATCTCCTGTTTCTTATTGTTTCCATGATCATTTGTGTTCTCTGGTTGTCCCTTAAGAACAATCCCTATGATACTGCTTCAAGAGTCTTACCTGGAATGCAACTCCTTGATATCATGGTTAGCTTGTTCCAAAGCAGCGCGTTCCCTCTTCAACTGCGCTTCGGTGGCTTTGAGCGAGCGCGTCACATGTTCGCCGCCCGATTCCGCTTCCTTGAGCAACGTCTGAAGACGAGACACCTCTAGCTCAAGAGTCGTGCGGTTCTCTTCTAAACCTGGATGAAATAGGATGGAATGTCTTTATTTGCTCAAAACCAGAAAATAATAGAAGTTTCTGTTATTAGTTATAAGGTTAATTTTTTTCAGTTCCTTGTCTGAGAACTGATTGAAGAATGTGGAGGAAGCACGTGAAGTATGTCAGGATCGAAGCAAATGGAATTCCATAGTCTCCGGTGGGAAATAGGCGTGAGGTAGGTAATTATTTTATTGCATGCATGTCTGAGAACATGTAAAAACATATGAGATATAGAATTAAAAAAAGATATTTAAATTATCTTGACTCCTTTTATTTTCAAAAAACCAAATGCGCCTTACATTCGGGCTACAATCCAATCATAGACAATCACCTTATCTTTTTAAAACTTCCGTCCCATTCATTAACCCAAACTCAAACCAGCCTACATTCAAACCATAACTCAGACCATAAACAACCAAATCTCCGTTCATTATCCTTCTATATTTTTATCTCTTATCTCTTCCTTTCTACTCACTTTCCTCCATGCGTGTACTTATTTTCGGCAGCTCAACAATAGCCCAGACGATTCACAACCCAGACATCAAAAGTCAAAATGTACTTACTGGTGATTTTGTGGTATGCCTCGTCCGTCTGCCTGGCGGCTTCGCGACGTTCGTGCTCGGCCCGTTTGACGTGATCGCGCAGGTCGCGACAACTAGCGCTATACTTGTCGCGCTCGGCTATACAGTTGCTCAGCTGGCGACGCACATCTGTCAGTTCTTTGCGAAGACTATCTGCTTCGTTTTCCACTGATGACAATTTGTTTTTTAAATTAGTCTTCAAACAAAGCGATTTAAATCTACGTACGGATATGCGTACATTTATATACGCTTACCAAAAGCGAACATACCAGGGTGGCAGAAGTCAATTGAAGTCATAGAACCTCAGTAGAAGTTTTCCTAAGGAGTGCCAGATGTAATGGAGGATATTACACAGTACGTCACTTGAAAGAGCCATGTTTTCACTCTAAACAGGTTAGTCAAATCAGTTACTTTTTACTAAACGTCAAAACACGAAATCAAACTTGTATGAAAAAGCAACCTGAGACGTCACAGAAAAGGAATCTACCCATTGACTTCTATGCATGTCACAAAACAGTAATTTCGAAAACATAACGGTAGTTATGTGGGGTTCTTATATTCGAATTCACCTTGAAATATGTCGCTTCTTCCTGCTCTTAAGCTTAGCTCGTATCTTAATACTAGCTTAACATCCTCATGGAAAGCCTACAAAACTCGTTCAATCACGCACTATACACATATACTCACACTCCTTGAGCTTGCGTATGGTGTCCTGCAGCTGCGCGTACGCGTTGTCGTACTTGTCCTCGGCCAGCGACAGCTGCGCGCGCACCTCGGTACACTCGCGGGTCACGGCCTCTTTCTCCAGGTGGAGCTCCTTGATGCGATTCTCGAAGCGAGCGCATTCATCCTCAGCCGCCGCCCTTTGGGAGATATAAGAATCTTATTACTCCTGTGAATTCACTAAATATCTTTCTGGTAAGTGCCATGAGGAGTCTAGTTATTTCACACGGATAATACAAATAAAAAATATGATTAGAATACTACACGTATTCGGAACGTACAGCATTACTGTCATACAAATAAACGGGAGGGAAATCCATTATTCCCGCTAAATGTACGAGAAAAACTACACGAAAGTACCAAAAATACATTACTCCCGCTCGTGTTGCTCTATGCTCCCGCTTTCGCAATTTAAATTTTTCGAAATTGTAAGTAGGTTGGACTGTCCGTACATGACTTATTCTTCCATGAGTCCATGACTCACTTGTACAGGAACACTATATAAATGTCTTATTTTTATTGTGTATGTTACACAGATACACATATCTGTGTAATACTAATATTAGGGAGTAAGAAATCATTGTTACTAACATCCTGGGTCCATGTTACCCGTAATATATATTTTTTATCCAGTACGGTAATACTAGCGACCTGCCACGTCTGTACGTATATAAAGAAAAAAATAATAGAACAATAAATTTAAATAACGACAATCGCGCGCGAATTCTCAATATGAAAATTAAAACATTAGTTACATTCGGTTACTTTCTTCCCTCGGTGAACAACGTAACGTGAACTTTTATGCCTCCAATTAGAAAACGTTACAAAACGTACTTAGCCTCATCAAGTCGTGTCTTCAGTGCAGCCAGCTCATCCTTCAGCTGGTTGACATACGTCCGGTCCTGATCGGCCCGCGCCTGCGCGTCTCTGCGAACACGTTCTAACTTGTTCTGTTCGCAGTCCAGCGCACGCTTCAGTTCTTCTAAGCGTTCTATGAGCGCTTGCTGTTCTTGATGTGCTGTGGAGAAAAATATAATGTAACTAAATTCAGAAGTAACAAATAACATAAGCTTCCAAATATATCCGAATTGAGGTAATCAGTGATACATCATACATCCATCGCAAGATGAACTAAGTACCCACACTTCTCCAAGCTTTCTGTTAGAACAACGTGATAGGCGGTGAGCCAACTGTGTTAGTGAAAACTGCAACAATTAACAAAACTCCTTTATTGAAGTCACCAAAATTTTCATGAGTTTTCCTACAGGAAATTCCACTTGATATCAACTGAATCATGGTCTGAACCGTCCCCCTCAGTATTCGATACGGTGTCACTAACACCTATATCTACTTGTATGGCTACCATTATGCATTTGTACGGGGCGTAAGTGGCATCGTACTTGTATGGCTATCTGTACGTACTCCCACGGGGTGTAGGCTTTCTTCTACCTGCTTAGCCACTAACACCCTGTATTAGACTACAAAAGTTAGAAAATCAACTATGAAATAACATACCCATTAGCAAAGCCTGCTGCTTATCATTCTCAGCGCGCAGCATAGCCTCGTCATGTTGCAGTATCAGCTGGTCTCTCGCGAGCAACAGTTTCTTCTCTCGCTCCCTCGCATTGGCTTCCGATGACTCCTTCTCGCTTGTTAAAGCAGCAATGGTCTGACTCAACTTCTGTTCTAGGGTTTGACGGAGTTGTTCCTGTAAAAAAAAAAACACATATACGAGGATCGATCCAATAAATAACAGTATTTGTAATGTTATATTAACTCTCACTTCTTCTTCTCTCGTGTGGATTATCAGATCAATGACCGATCTACTCAACCCTGGTGTCAGAGAGTGTCTACTACTGAGCTGCCAAAGACCCCTGACTTGACTCATATAACGACACTTAATCTGTCCTGCGAAGCGATAACGACACTTAATCTTCTTGTTTTGCAAGCAAGATGATATTTACTTATTAGATTTTTATATAATTTTGGTTTGCACCATCCCTCGCTCCATTGCATAAACTTCTTTCATCCTAAGGTTGCCTGATAGAAAATGCTGTTTAGCAATAAGGCCGCATATTGTGCTTATTTTATTCGCCTGTATATGTGCTGAGATTATGTTTTGTGCAATAAAAAATTGGGTAGTTTACTAGGTCAAAGATAAATTATGAAATTCTGATTTACTAAATAAAGACAGACCTAAAGGTGACAAAAAATGATTCCTTTTTTCTGTTTAACTTTTTTATGGATTTAAATAAAGAAAAAAATAATAATAAGTGCGACATTTTGTCACGTTTTTCTATGACGTCAGAGCAACCTCTCGACCTCAGAGGTTGCTGTTTCAAACAAATTGACGTTTAATAGTAATTTAATGTTTTGACGTTTAGTAAAAAGTAACTGATTTGACTAGTTGGAAACTACCTTATTATTTATTGATTGATTGATAGGTCTACCTACAATATTAGGGCATTATATCAAAGTCACATACCTTTTCCTCTTTAAGCTTGTTGATGTTAGTAGCGCTTGTGCGTTGCAGATTGGTTAGCACTTGCTGGTATTCTGCCTCCTTCTTCCCAGCTTGTGATTGAAGCGAGGTTCGTGTGTCTCGTAGCTTCTTCTCGCTGTTCTCCAGGTCTTTAGTAAGACGGGTGATCTGACCTGAGGAATGGGAAAGTTAGACGTCAACAAACAACAACACACTTCGGAATTCTATGATATCAGGGTTGGTTACAAATACCACACGGAATCAATTCCTCTAAAAAGCAACCTTGATATTTGACATTTGTTCGCATTGCGCACTTAATTATATATGCGCAAATGTCAAATTGAAATATTTCATTCTTAGATGCATTGCTTCGATCTGGCCTTTTTACTCCCATGCCCAGACCCACTTCTAAAAATATAATAACTAAAATTGAACGCAACACCGATGCCAGTTTAAATGTTTTACAAGGTTTTTTTTATTATAAAGTTGATTTGATTAAGTTTTAGCGGGCAAGCTCGAAGACCTGCCACTTTCTTGGATCCGGTCCTCGTTGCCACGTGTTGTAATGCTTGGCTTGTATGTGTGTGGTATGGAATATAACGAAGAGGCGACCAACAGACGCGCTAGTCAGTTGCATACTGATTAATCATTACGAAGTACCCATCACCTGTCAACCTTGACACATACATTCAAATCCATTAGAAATTAGGTTCTAAGCAACGGTACCTTTATAATTCTCGCACTGCACCAGTGTGTCCTGCAGCTCCTGCTCGAGCTTGGCTCGCTTGTTGTCGGCGTCCTCCAGCATGTTGGCAGTATCAAACAGGACGGCTTCCAGCGCATCCTTCTCCGACCGCACGCCCGCCAGCTGCTCTTGCAGGTGATGCTTCTCTTTCTCCAGGCTGTCTATAAACATCTGGAATAAAAAATGACGGTGCGTTATGACCAGTCATGAGTACCGAAAGGTCATCGACATCTCAGGAGTAGCGTGAAGTCTAGCCATTGCTGTCAATTACCTACTCAGTTAACCAATGCCGACGTGCATGCACACAGGATCGAAAATAATAATAAATGTATATTGTGAATCAATCTTTGTTAGCGCTACAAAAGCTCGATGATAAATAGCCTATAAAACAGACAAACGCTCGAATTCCGTGTGAGTTTCCCTAAGAGCAAGTGCTATAAAAACAAAAACAGATTTGTAATCATTTATGATAAACAAGTCACATAAAGACATATTCAAGCCAAACAGACCAGTCATTTTACGAGTAGGACCTACCTGTTTCTCCTCCCCATCCTTGACATGGTCTTCGAGCGCTCTGTTGATGCGTCCTATGGTCTCATTGGCCTGTTCGAGTCGCTGTTGTAAGCGAATGATCTCTTCGTTTAATGTATCCTTCTTACGGACCATGGCTGTTAGTTGGGAGCTCAGCTCGCCGCGTTCCCTGTTAGCGGGTTAGTCGTTAGTATAGCTATAGTGAAAAGTATTTGTTAGGTTAGCTTTCCCCAACATCATTCCTGATGGAAAGGTTGCACACCCCGAGTTGGGACATCAGCTCACAGAATAGGTTAGTTTCCAAATAGTCAAATCAGTTACTTTTTACTGAACGTCAAAACACAAAATTACTGGAATTTGTATGAAAAAGCACACTGTGACGTCATAAAGAAACGTGAAGAAATTTTGCACTTATTATTTCATGTTTCTTTATTAAAATTAATAAAAAAGTTAAATATAAAAAGAAAACGCTTTTTGTCACCTTTAGGTCGGCATTTATTTAGTAATCAGGTTTTCAAAATTTATCCTTGACCTAGGAAACTACCCAATTCCCTATTTTACCGGTTTAGTATACACAGTCTGATCGCGATCGTTGTATCGCGCCTTAGCAACAGATGTGCAGGGCGAGATAAAGCGAGAGCATCAGTTCAAATGCTCTCGACAGACAGAGACACAGTGCAGCGGGCTGCCCTGATACCTTCGACGCTGTTGTAAGTGAATTAACTCGATCAACATATCCTTACGGACCATCGTTGTTAGTTAGGAACTCAGAGGGACCAAAAAGGCCAAATCTAAGCAGTTCAGCTAAGGAAGCAATATTGTAATTTGATATTTGTTGGCAATGCGCACTTAGTTTTATATGCGCAAATTTCAAATTGCAATAATGCTTTTTCGATGAATTGTTGCAATGTGGGCATTTAAACCCCTCTGCTAGCCGCGCCCCCTGTTAGCGGTTAGTCGTTAGTATAGTTGGTGTGATGTGATAATTCTTTTAATACCGACTAGAAAGAAGTTCGCATGATGATACCATAATAGGCTCTGGTACGGTGCGCCTTGAGCAACCTGCATTCAACACGACGGTAAACCAATTTCTAAAGGATATGATATCGATACCTAAAAGAAGATATATAGGAACATCCTCGAACGAACTAAACCTCCAAAAAATAGACTTACCTAGCTACCTGACGCAGTTCCAGCTCAACTCTCTCCCTTTCAGTCTCTAAGAACTTGATCTTCTCATAGAGCGAAGCCTTGTCTGCCTCGAGTTCCATCCTTGTTTGTTCTGCGGCTAGTAGTTCTTTACGCAAGGAGTTGAGATCCCCTTGTTGCTCTGATGTCTGGCTTGAGAGGGAAGATTTCTCGTCTTCTAGCTGTGGGGATTAAATGAAAATATTTTCGTTTTATATTAAGTTTATTCCATTAAAGCACTGGATTCGACTTTATGAGTTTGAATTCATATTTAGATCACAGAAGTCATAGATAATTGGTATCACGTGGTTTTCGTAATTTATGTCCAGTTAATGGCAATGAGTTCGCATGATGATTCTTATCTTAAAGCCTCACGTTTCGGAGGTATGAGGATTAGAAGACCGTCGAAAACTACCTATAAACCCATGCGCCGCCGTTTTTCAAAATCCACCAGATGGCGCCACTGTTACTACGCTACCCTCCATAGCAAAAACTTCAGACGCCTTCAGCAGCCATCAACGACCTCTCTGATCGACCGTCCGCACAGGAAGTCTGACACCCAGCTACCAAAGTCCGGGAGGGAATCACTTAGTGATCCCAAGTTTAGTTAGGACATTACCGGCTGATCCCCTAATTGTCCAAAAGTAAGATGAGCCGTGCTTCGAAAAGCACGTTAAGCCGTTGGTCCCGGTTACTACTTACTGATGTAAGTTAGTAGTCGTTACATGAGCCATGTCAGGGGCCTTTGGCGGCTCAATAGTAACCCTGACACCAGGGATGATGGGGTTGGTAATCTACCTCTCAACCCACACGATAGAAGAAGACCGTCGTACCTGTTTAACATCTTCTAGCAGTTTCTTCTTGTCACACTCCAAGTTTCTGATGGCAGACTCGAGTTTCTCCACCAGATCTTGCAGGTCACCTCTCTCTATGAGAGTTCTCTCTAGCTCGATCTCAAGGTCACCTGTTATTAAATAAGATTGTATGAATAACTAGACAAATGTAAGGATAGGTTTTACTGTACGTCTACAATAAATGAATTAAATAAAAAAATATATATTTATTTCTTTAATAGAGATGGTACATAATAATATTTGCAGTTGTGACCTCCTAGTAAGTGTGAAACACCTGTGTCAGAAGGTCAAGCTCCTCCATATCCATAAGTACTTATTGGTACCAAAATCGTATTAGAAAGAAAGAAGAAAGAAAGAAAGAAAGTATTTATTATTAGAGGACACCACAGTAACAATACAAACACAGTAGGGGAAAAAAAAATATTACACAGAATCACAATTATTAACAAAAACGTAAAAGAAACAGAAAAATAATAATAAAATACAAAATATTGGTTGTACAGTCATGTGGCGGTGGTGGACGTCCTCAATAAATGGACCTCGCTCAGCATAAGCCGCGGCGTGAGCCACGACGCTGGTATTCTGCGGGCCCAGACGAGTGAGGCATGGACATCGTGTTCCATACTTATTTATAAATTTTTCAGTAATTAAGTATTATCAGTAAACAATGAAGAAAATATAAAAACAAACATATATGTGTGTGTTTGTGTGTGTGTGTGTGTATGTGTCAACGACACTAATTACGTCCTAGAATTACAATATTATACATCTTAGGACTGAGATTGGAATACGAAAAGAAAGAACAAGACATACTCCTATGTTTCTCCATCTGCGATATTATAGCGTCTGACTCCATCTTCTGTTGTTCCAGCAAGTCCTTGGCCAAGGCTGTCTTGTTCAGGTCCTCTCTCACTGTCACCAGCTCTCCGCGGAAGCGTGATGAACGCTCTTCTTCCGCTCTAGAACATTATTGTCCCTTTACATTCGAAGTTCTAATTGACCGAGAGTTAAAATCCCTAGGTACCTATGTCATGAGAGCAAGCTATAGAGGTTACAAACAATCGCCACCGAAATTTTAACCTAAGCTTGTATGACTTGGCCCAGAATCGTCCCGGGGCTACCTCAGTGTGCAAGGTGTTAATCCCGGCCAGCACTCAATTATCAGATTCGGAACATCTGATTCAAGTCTAAGGTATCCAGCCATTACATTACAGAGGTCGTTTGTGAGGTCTTATCATGATACTTCTGAAGTTGAGAATCTTTAAGAGCATACAAACCTCAGAACAGTCTCCCTGGTCTGCGCCTCGCGATGCAAGTGGTCCACTTCAGAGTTGAGATTCCTCTTCTCATTTTCCAGAGACTCTATGGTCTTCTCTAAGCGGGAGTTGATCTTCTGAAGTTTCTCGTAGTCTGACGTTAGAGACTCTACCTGCGAGATGTTTTGATTATTTACATACAGAAGCACAAGAGGTTCGAGGTCTTCCTGAGGTCACCTTAAATGAGGATGAAGTCGATGAAAGCTGGATTTAACATCTTAAAATACAAGTGATAGCATGGTATTTTATCTGTCAAGACAGAAACTGAGTTACACAAACACCCCCCTGTACTAATTTGTCAATTAGATATTTCTTTTTCTCTCTCACCATAGCGTTAATTTCGACTCTGTTCCTCTCCAAGTTGTTCTTGTCTATGCGCAGAGATTCAACAGTTTTCTGCAAAGACTCCTTCTCTTGCGTCTGCTGGTTCAAATCCGCGTTAGCTTGGTCCAGTTTCACTAGAAAAGCAAATTGAAAATCACCAAAGGATATATTTTATGTTAAATAATCGGTAAATTGATAGAAACAATTTAAACCATATTTGGTAATTTCGGAGTTAAGATTTAGCAGAGAAGCCAATTAAAATCATTAAGAGAAAAAACGAGGAACAAAGTATTTTTTGGAACAAATGTTATTACTTATTTAATACAATATGATAACCAAAATATATTCGGGACTACGCCGTCTATAACTAACGAAATATTTGTCGAAATAAAAATACATACATCTGAAGAGTTCACCCAAAATACTGAAATGTTTTAGAACTTTAAAGGTCCAACACCACCCTAAAACGATTGCTGGCGGTCAACTACTGATCAGTGTAATGACGGGAAGCTTGCCAATACCAAGCTATCTGCTAATTTATGTCGTGGCCTCGATGTAAACTCCATATTTAAATTTATTATTATTTGGTGGTAGCAGTCGTGTAAATGGGCTACGGAGTTAACTCTTTACCTTGCAAATCGTGCACCTTGCCCTCCAACTGTCCTATAGTCTGGTCAGCCGCGTCGCAATGCTTCCTGGCGCCGGCGAGTTGCTCCCGCGCGTTCTGCAGCTTCACTTGCAGCTCGTGGATCTGGATCTGGTACTTGTGCAGAGCTGCTTGTACTGCCGATATCGAGCTCTCCGCGAACGCTGTTGCGTTAGCTGACTGAGGCACGCTGCGTTTTGGTGATCTGTTGGCAGTGGACAAAATATTATCATAATAATTCAAGATTCAACAATGCCAAATGTCAATATGCTGTGCAATCGAGTTCAGACTTTTCAGGCGTATTCATGGCGAATATTTAAGTATTTTAGTAAGCGAGACCGGGACCACCAGTGCTCGCTCGGTCCTCGTCTTAGCCGCTGTGGTATAGCAAGCCCGAGGGCCCCCAACAACTGCGCATGATACATTTCCCTCCAATATAGTTAAGGATTATTACAGCCAGACACACACGCGTACGATACTTATAAGATGACAACAGTATACACATGGTCAAACCCCGGACAATCCATACAAAAATCTCATTCTTCTGCATAAATGCAAGCAAGACAAACAGTCCACGCGCTCCTTCTTACTCCTTAGTGGTATACCAGACTTAAGTGAGACCCAGAGGGGGTGAGGTAAATCTAGCTCGGTGCCAAATACGAATTGGTGCGGGGGGCGGAGACGTTTGTTTATACGTTATATTATTATTTACTCTATGACTTGGTATTGTAGACCTAAGATAGAAGATCGTATCTTAACATTATGTTGGAGTGGTCATAGATAATGCCTTTACAACGCGCCTATTATGTGTGTTTTTGTTTACGTGATAAATAAAAATGGGAATTATTGAATGTCTATGAAATTGTTAGTAGTTAAGTTACGGTATTGGAAAACTTACCGATCAGACAAGTGCACGCTAGATGGAACAACGTCGGTCTCAGAGTCGTGTATGAGTGCGCGCGCAATCTCTTCCAGCGCCGAGCGCATCACGTTGGCTTCCGAACACAACGTCTCTGCGCAATCGCAACGCTCCTCCTGTAAATAATGAGGTTATTATTCTTGCGTCGTGTGACTTATGTGATCGATGGCGGACTTCAACTATTCAACGGATGGTGTCAGGTCTGTGACAGGAAATAAACGTGGAAGCATTCTTGTGGCTCAAAAACAACGCAACGAAAATCTTACCGCGGAGAGCGACGCTTCAAATCGACGCTTCATCGAGCGATCACAGATCCACGCACACATACAGGCTCTGCCCGGCAACCGCGCCGGTTAGTCGCCGTCAGCCGGCTAATAGACGCAGTATTCTATCTACGTGGATAGACGTACGGATATTGTACAAAAAGTCTCGATAATTCGTGTCGCGCGCGGATCAGTTGCCGTGTCGTGCCACGGGTGAAGTCAATGTACACGCTTGCAGGTGTTTGTATCGTCAATATAACATTACCAGTCCCTGCAGCTCTCCGAGCAGGTGTTTTATCCTGGCATTCCTCTCGCGCAGTTCAGCGGGCATCGAGTCCCGCTGTGACGTCATATTGCGTAGATCCATGTAGACATAAAGTCAATACACACAATTGCAGATGTTTGTATCGTCAATATAACATTACCAGTCCCTGCAGCTCTCCGAGCAGGCGTTGTATCCGCGTGTCCCTCTCGCGGAGCTCAGCGAGCGCCGAGTCCCGCTGTGACGTCACATCACGCAATTCCACGCGCAGAGTCTCCACTGTTACGGAGGGGGCGGAGTCGTAGCCGGGGGAGTAGCCTGGCGCGGGTTGATGGTGCGGGTCCGGCTGTCAGGCCAGATACTCAGTTTAAAATAGGATAGTTTCCAACTAGTCAAGTCAGTTACTTTTTACTAAATGTCAAAACACGAAATTACCATGAAATTTGTATGAAAAAGACACCTGTGACGTCACACAAAAACGTGACAAAATGTCGCACTTATTATTACATTCTTTATTAAAATTCATAAATAAGTTACCTAAATAGAAAAACGAAAACGTTTTTGACACCTTTAGATCTGTCTTTATTTAGTAATTAGAATTTCATAATTTATCTTTGACCTAGGAAACTACTCAATATTTTAGGCAGAAATGTAAAAAACCCTCTAAAAATTTTACATCACCCAATAACCCGACAGAAGTAAGTTGACAGCACACGTCAAACGAGTTGCATACTAGCGAGATACCTATTTGATTCGCCCGGGTTATTAATTTTAAAATAAACAGCCGTCAATAAATAGAAAATAGAAAAATAGAAAATAGAAAAATATTTATTTCAAAAAAAGAGATTTACAAAAGTAATCTGTTACAAAAAACTGGTTTTATGAGGTACAAAATCAAAATCAAAATCATTCGTCACTTTCCTTTTTGGTGGATAAGAAAATGAGAAGTATAACTTAAAATAAAATTAGATGGTGTCTATAGGAATTAGCACCATAGTTTACTTGTAAGTAGTCTTCACTCCTATCAACAACATGAGTACTTAAACAAGTAACTGTTTTTTTATGTTACCTACCTTGTTCCCATGTCCACTGGCATAAGCATTGATAGCGAACCCACTTAGCGTTCCAACAAGCTCCCTGGCCGCAGAATCGAAGTCGTTCTTAACCCGGTACAGATCACGCTCCGTGCACGTCTGTAGTTCTGAGAAGAAGCGCTTCACGCCGACCACCTCACGCCACAGGCTGAGCAGGCGGTTGTGCTCGCCTGAGTAGTAGTCGTTGAAGGCCTGGAGGTAGGGAAAGATAAAACGAAAAAAAACTTAAAAAACACAACAAACCAATGACCCAACAACAAACAACAAGAAATAAAATACAATGACATCAATTTTGTTTGTTGAATGACAGTGTAGGAATACAGGCACAAACAAAAGTTTCTTGTAATTATATTAACCTAGAGGTTTAAAAGCTTATAAAACGAAAAACTACATATGTAAAATCACACCTATCCCACTGCGATAAGCGCAGACTATGGTATTTCACGAAAAACTAGGTAGGGCTCACCTGAGCTCTTTTTTTATACTTCATAAAATATTACATTACGATGCCTCCCAGTTAACAACAAAAATAGATTCATCTACAACAGATACTATTGCATACTGGCTACTGCCAGTGGTAATAATGATGATGATGATGATGATGAGACCCTACTTACCTACCTGACTAATGTGCAACAATGTTACTGAATGATGAATTTATTAAAATACCATAATATATATTTTTTTTGTTAGAGCATGTTTTTTGTTTTGTTGTTAACATCTGATTATTGAATTAAAAAAAAAAAATTATCAACACTGACAGTCACACAAGTAACTAATCTTTTACTTACTTGAACTAGGTCTAAATAATCTAAAGGAGAGGTTCTGAACCAACCAGATTTCAATTACCTAATATTTCAAAGACAAATAGGTAATACAAACCTGTTCTTCATCCTTCCATTCGTCTTCCTTGATGGCCATCTCGTCGCGGAGTGTCTCCCAGTCATTGGTGAGCTTCTGCAGGTCATTAGTCAGAGCCTCGTTGAGCTGGTGGGACTCCTCCAGTTGGTCACGGAGCAGGTTGTTCTGGGTCACCAGCTTCTCACACCTGAAAGTATTTTTTTAAGTGAATTATTGGAACAGTGCTATAATATAAATGATGTTAAGTGAGATTGGACTAAACTTTGTGAACTTTATTACCCGGTGAGAAGAAAAAATTTTCTACCTACTTTTTTCAATTGATAAAATATGAACAAAATATCTATTTAATTATAATGTATTGATTTGTTCATGGCTCTTTAGTTTTTTATAAGTCTGAAGTTGGTTTCTAAAATGTCATAACAAATGGGAACACCTTTACCTACCAGCAGAATCAAGAAGACAATGTTAAGGCTTATAGGTGGGAATTCACTGGCATGTATATTCCCGCCTTCTTTAGAAACATGCCAGTGCCCTACTGCATTCTGAAAAAATAAAAACAAATCTCAAACAAAACTCACTTGCGCTTCTCCTCATCAAGTCTCCTCAAAGCTGTTTCCAAGTCCCTGATGGTCTCATCCCTGCGAGAGTCAGCGCTCGAGGAAGATGTCACCGGCGGCGGCGGCAGCGCAATAGAAGTCTTCGCTGGCTGCCGGTACGATGGTTCGCTACGAGGCGTAGTCTCCAGCATTTGAGTCTCCAACTCGGAACATCTTTGCTTGTACTGCAATACCTAGCGAATTTCAAGTGAGATTTAAGCTCCTTGTAACGCTTTGAGTGGATGTTTAGAGTTCTTTCCATGGATATTCCTGATTTACGAAATTTTAAATTGAAAATGGAATGTTTTGAAATTTTGAGTCTATGTAAACACAGTGATACTAACGAAAGATTTTGAATACAGAGCAATGTCGGAGACGACATTTCATTTATACCACTAAACGATACTGCCTATGTATAATTTACTTATTAAGAATTAATAAGCAAAAAACTAAAAATCAAGAACCGCAATGTTTTGATTTTTGATTACAATGACCGACATCTCATTTTTTTTTTGTTTTGGTTTTCCCCGAAGGGTAAGGCAAAGGGAACTATGCCCATACAGCCATGTCTGACGTATTTTTTTTCTTGATGATTAATGAAATGATGAAAGGTGATGATGATGAAACCTAAGCCCCCACCCTCGGAGTAGACTCCTACTCCGAACCCCAAACGAATTAACTCAAAAGTCCGCATAAACTTTTGAGTTATGAAGCGGCTTCCCAGCACGAAGCGAAAATAGGCAGATACACTTTGTTTATTGAATACTCCAATATAATAACACTCGCGAATGTCTTCCGACTAACTTAATGCGATCATTAACCACAAAACACCACTTCGTATTAATTATTTAGATTACTCAATGAAGAAAGCAACTGTCCCGTTCCCGTTTCCCGCCGAAAAGCCGACCGACATCTCAAGTCACGTTCAGAAACATGTTTTTTTTTTTCGTTACATGTATATTAGGCGAAGGTACGTCACACAACCTTTTCTTAAGTCAAAACAAAAGTTTTCAATTATTTTTATTATTTCTTTTTCTCCAGAGTACAGATTAGTTTATCCAAATTATACAGGTCGTGTTTTTCAAACTACATTACCTTAGCCTGCAAACGGGACACAAGCGCCGCTTGTCCCTGCTGCGAGCGACGGTAAGCATCAAGCCTGCGCTTGTGATCAGCCGCCTCGCCCGCCAGGCGCGCGCGCAGCTCCTCATTCTGCCGCCGCAAGTCGCTGTTCACGCTGCCTCCAGGCGAGTCCATCTCTGGTGGACTATCCAAGGATTTCTAAAACAAAAAATATGCCTGTAGGAACATTAACAATTTGGCTAGGCCTTCTGACCTCCTAAGCGTACCTACCTCCTTTTTAAGCCTCTGATGTGGAAGCGTGCCCGCCCGCCTGCCGCCGATCGGAGCCCGCGCGCTCCGCGGCGTCGTCAACCCTTCCCTCGTCGGCAACTGTAAGCAAAGCCACAATTATTTAAAAAATACTAGTACCCAATCAGATATCTACACTCCGTAAAAGATGCTGTGACTAGATATTACAAGCATTGAAGTGTTGTTGTTATTTCGTCACAAGTTTTACGGTAAGATTGGCCGGAATTCGCGTAAGAGGCGGAGAGTGGAAGAATAACAAGAATATTCATTTTGCGCATCCGGACCCCTTGAGAAATGAAATAAACGGCGTAACGCTGCTACACAGGCCTCCCTCTGGTTTAGCAGATGGCAGAGGAGCGTAACGAGGAATAAGTATTACGCTTTCTATAAATTAGCGCAGTAGGTTAGTTTCCAACGAGTCAAATCAGTTTCTATTTATTAAGCGTTGCCTTTGCCTTTCCCCAAAGGGATAAAAAAGTTAAAAAAAAAAATTATTAAGCGTCAAAACGCTTTTCGGCGGGAAACGGGAACGGGACAGTTGCTTTCTTCATTGAGTAATCTAAATAATTAATACGAAGTGGTGTTTTGTGGTTAATGATCGCATTAAGTTAGTCAGAAGACATTCGCGAGTGTTATTATATTGGAGTATTCAATGAACAAAGTGTATCTGCCTATTTTCGCTTCGTGCCGGGAAGCCGCTTCATAACTCAAAAGTTTATGCGGACTTTTGAGTTAATTCGTTTGGGGTTCGGAGTAGGAGTCTACTCCGAGGGTGGGGGCTTAGGTTTCATCATCATCATTCATCACTGTACGGTTTGCAACCGTACATGTCCCGCGTCAGCTATTTTACCTTTTACGCAATTGTATAATTAGTTCACGACTCATCAAGGTAGTGTGTACTCGCGTATTAGTGTAATTAACTTTAACAAGAAAGTAATCAATAAAACGCACTTTTTACGCTATCAAGATTGTTCTCATTTTGCCTCCACATCAGTTTATCAAGATTATCATCTTATCATCAAAAGATCATACAAGTCTAGCAAGAGACTGTACATCTTTTTGGTCCTTCGAGCAAACACGAGGTGTTCGCGTGTGCAGAGTGATAGCGAATCGGTTCAGCCGGCCTCCCACCAGCGGGTCTCACCGGCTGGATTGAGAAGGCGCAAATATCATCCCAGGACACAGTGGACATAGCAATCAGCAAGACAAGAGGATTATATCCACTTTATCAAGTTTTGTGAAGTTTGTGATATAAGAAAAGAACTCGCAAATTATCAAGAATCAGTGCAAGTGATAACAAGTACATCAAGTATCAAGTTTATTAAGAGCATCAAGGCTTATCAAGCACGTAAAAGCATCAAGGCTATCAAGTAGGTACCTATACTATCAAGTGATCAAGACTAATACCCAACGCCAGGGATTAGTAAAAATTGAAATATTAATCGAGATTCAATCAAGTGAATATTCAAGTACAATTCAAACAAGTGAATAATAACACTCAATCAAGGGAGTGTATATCAAGCTTAATCAAGGAAAACAAGTTTTCACCATGGAAAACATACTTGAAAATCAAGCAATTTTAGAAGATGGTATCAAGAAAGTTTTAATAAACTTTAAAAAGGATGGTGCAAGTCGCAAGACCCCTGAGAACATCAAGAGACGTCTCACGACCTTGGACTTGTACTGGGAGGATTATGTCTCTAACCACGGTAAGCTTAAGGAGCTTTTACCTCAAGACCACGAATACTTCTCCGGTCGTTATTACGAAAACGCAAAGAGTGCTTACTTAGAAACAAGGGAATTTATAGAAAAATCAAGCGTAACTATAAACCCGGTCACGGTGGTCGACAAGGACAACAATCCAGTGGATGATTTCCAAGAAAGTGTTAGCCAACAAGGTGCTTCCACTTCTAAAGATAATGAGTTCGTGCGGGAGAATAAAATCAATAATATTCAAATACCTAGATGGTTGGGCACCGACGTCACGTGCAGAGTCGAATTACATGGCTTTTGTGACGCGTCGCAGAAAGCGTACGCGTGCTCTATATACAGCAAGATTGTGACATCGAATCAAGTCAAAATCGTTTTGGTAGTTGGCAAATCACGGCTAGTTCCGATTAACAAGGAAATTACTCTACCAAGACTGGAGCTGAGTGGAGCTTTGCTTCTTTCCAAACTTATGATGAAAGTCTTACAAGCTTTATCATCACATCAAGACATCAAAATCTACGGATGGATAGATTCTACGGCAGTATTAGGATGGTTACAAGGCAATCCTAATCGTTGGAAACCATTCGTATCCAACAGAGTTCACAAAATCACCGAAGTAATGCCATCTGATTGCTGGCGTTATGTGAAGTCTGCAGACAACCCCGCAGACTGCGCCAGTCGAGGGCTGACAGCGACAAGGTTGCAGCAACATTCCCTGTGGTGGCAGGGACCGGCATGGCTATCTACTTACAACAGTAGAAAGCAAGAGGAACCAACAGTATATACAACAAGTGAAGATGAGAAACAAGCTCAACAAGTTAACGTCGTAACACAAGGTACGGCAAGTCAGGAAAATCTAGTAAACGAGCTTATAAACAAGTATAGCTCCTACAACAAGGTAGTTCGCGTGCTATCATGGGTGCGCAGATTTTCCACGAAAAAGCAAGATCGTCAGCATACAACATGGCTCACGCTATCTGAAATAAGAGAAGCCACTTCAATTCTTGTAAAACAAGTACAAGAACAAATTTTTCATGACGAAATTGGGAATCTGAAAGACAAGAAAGTTATATCAGGAAAAAGCAAGTTATTAAGCCTGAACCCGTTCTTAGATGATCATGGGATTCTGCGCGTTGGTGGGAGATTGCAAAACGCTCATATCAGCCCTGCAATGAAGAATCCAATAATTTTACCTCAAAATCATCGACTTACCGAGCTAATAATAAATCATGCACACAAGCTCACATTTCACGGCGGGGCTAGAGTTACACTAGCGCTCACGCGCCAAAAGTATTGGATACTGAGTGGTAATCGAACAACGAAAAAATACTTACATCGATGCGTGACCTGTAAGAAGCAAAAGCCTAATAAGCAAGTACAATTAATGGCTGACTTACCTGGATCGAGAGTGAATCCTTCTCGTCCTTTCATGCACACCGGTGTAGACTTCACTGGTCACATCCTGTTAAAAGCCAACAAGGGCCGCGGAATAAAAACCACAAAGGGATATGTGGCAGTTTTCGTGTGCATGGTAACGAAAGCCGTCCATCTTGAGTTGGTCTCCGATATGACTACTTCTGCGTTCATAGCAGCACTGCGAAGAATGTCTGCGCGCAGAGGGACACCGCGTCATATTTACTGTGACAATGGACGCAATTTTGTAGGCACAAGTAGAGTCCTTCAACAAGAATATCAAGAGCTTATGCAAACATTCAGCGACAATGACGAGTTGCAAAAGGTGCTAACTGAGATGGAAATCAAGTTACATTTAAATGCACCCTCATGGCCATCAGCAGGGGGCCTCTGGGAAGCGGCTGTCAAGAGCTTCAAATTCCATTTGAAAAGAGTCATTGGCGAGCAAAGACTCACTTACGAAGAGTATTCAACATTGCTTACCCAGATTGAGGCGTGCCTAAACTCTAGGCCTCTGTGTGCTTTATCCGAAGATCCAGATGACCTTGCCTTTTTGACACCGTCACATTTTCTCACAGGTGGTCCAACACTGACACTTGTCGAGACTGAAAGAGATCTACGAACACGCTGGCAGCTTACTCAAAAAATATTACAAGATATTTGGAAGAGATGGCGTGCCGAATATTTGTCTCAGTTGACAGCAAGGTCAAAATGGAAACGTCCGCAAGAGAATATCAAGCTAAACGATGTAGTTCTCGTGCATGAAGATAATCTGCCTCCAGGCAAGTGGATTATGGGCAGAGTAGTGCAGCTACATCCAGGAAAGGACGGCTACACCCGTGTCATCACCTTAAAAACAAAGGGAGGCTTCATGAAACGGCCTGTAATAAAGTTGTCTGTACTAACGGAACATGATGACAACCAAGCAAGCAATTTACCTGTACAACAAGCGTACTATGGTAAACACGCCGAACAAGAAGGCAAGCCACAGAGAACAAGTAACGCAAAAGGCAAGAAGTTTTGCCTTACTTCAATTCTTACTGCATTCATGCTGTTTATGATCGTCATATCAGAAGTTGAGAGCAAAGTCAATGTTACCAAGTTCAGAGAGAATCAAAGTATGTACTTTGACAAAGTCTCAAATATGCTCTTAATCAAAGATGAATGGAAGCTCGTCGTGTACTATCAAATGGATCCTTATTGGCAAGGTAATAAGGCCCTCGAAACATACGTGAATACAATGGAGAACGCATGCACAACAATACGAGAACAAGCTCACTGCAAAGCGATACTACTCCAGTTACGTCATGGCTACGACGAACTCGAACACTACAATCAGCTGTTGCTCAGTCAGCAAGGCGAGCAGCGCGTGCGCCGGCGCCTCAAGCGGGGGCTTATCAACGGTGTCGGATATCTCGCTAACACGCTGTTCGGAGTACTAGATGAGAAATTCGCCGAACAATATCAGAAAGACATTGCCCTCCTACGTCAGAATCAAAACCACATCGCAAGCCTATGGAAAAATCAAACTTTAATTGTCGAATCAGAAAACAACCTATTAAAACGCACTGAAAGAGTGATGAACGAGCAACATAAACTCATACATAGACATATGAATACATTAGAAAACTCCGTACAAGAGCTGAAAAACGTGGAACGCACAAATAACGTCCTTAATGACTTCGCATTAGGAGCCATTATAGCAAGCAACGTGCTCCATAATTTAAAAGGCCTACAGGACACATTACTGGATACAATCACGGATATTTATCAAGGCCGCTTCAACTTACACTTATTGACACCGGAACAACTAATCAATGAACTCAGCACTATATCAAGCAAGTTAACCAAAGATGTGACTTTACCAGTTGACAACATCCATTCTGATCTGCGAAAGTTATACAGTTTAATGAAGATTAAAGCAAGGATGTTACAAGACTATCTACTTTTTGAGATCAGAATACCCCTCGTCAGCAGAGAAACATTTGAGATTTTAAAATTGGTTCCAATACCTAAACTACAAGGAGAGAACATTATTAATCTGATACCAGTGTCAGATTACATAGCCATGAACTTGAAGAAAGACACTTTTATACCTATGAGCGAGATTGATGTCAGAGCATGTATCGTACAATTAGAAGTATATTATTGTCACAGCCAGAAGCCAGAATTTCATATGAAGATTGACAAGAATCTATGTGAGATGCAGAAACAAGACTGCAAAACAACAACAAGTACTTGTAAAAACAAGTGGCTAGACAGTTATTCAATCAACATGTACATGTATTTTTGTTGTGAGCCCTGTCAAGTTAGAACAATGTGCGAGGATCAAGTAACCACACAACAGCTGACAGGCGCTGGACTCATAAGTGTAGGTCATGGCTGCATTATCAAGACGGATGAATTCATGATTTATCCACACAAGCCTCATACAAGTGAGATTAGAATATCACCGAACTTGTACACTCCAACAATCTCTCCGATTAACAATTTAATTAATCTCACCATACCTCACCTCAGCTTACCAAACGCATCTTATTCGGAGCTAGAACAAGAAGCTTCCGACATTGGCAACAAGATAAAAACTCTCAAAACAAGCGAACCTGTTTTGAGTGATGGTGTTACTTATCATGATGTACACCATTATGCCATGATTTACGTGATATTTGGCATAATAGCACTTGCAGCAATTATATTCTTAACAAGAAGAATTCGAAGCCAACACGGAGCAACGACTGCAAGCGCATCAGGGTTGCCAGCAGCACCACCGGCGCCAGAGCCGGCACCGACGGCCGCGGCGCGGGCCGCGGGGAGCGCGCGACGGACAAGCAGCGTGCGTAGAAAATACGACACCAAGTCTACAAGTCCCGTTTTGCGAAAATTTAATGATTCTTTTAATGAAAATCCTGTTTAAGATACTTTTGTTTAATTTCAATTCAATTGTATACTTACATTCAAGTTTTATATAATTTACTAACATAGCAAGTAATTCATCTCATCATAATCTTCTGGCCCGGGAATATGTACGGTTTGCAACCGTACATGTCCCGCGTCAGCTATTTTACCTTTTACGCAATTGTATAATTAGTTCACGACTCATCAAGGTAGTGTGTACTCGCGTATTAGTGTAATTAACTTTAACAAGAAAGTAATCAATAAAACGCACTTTTTACGCTATCAAGATTGTTCTCATTTTGCCTCCACATCAGTTTATCAAGATTATCATCTTATCATCAAAAGATCATACAAGTCTAGCAAGAGACTGTACAATCACCTTTCATCATTTCATTAATCATCAAGAAAAAAAAAATACGTAAGACATGGCTGTATGGGCATAGTTCCCTTTGCCTTACCCTTCGGGGAAAACCAAAACAAAAAAAAAAAATTAAGCGTCAAAACACGACAGTAACTACGGAATTTGTACGAAAAAGCAACCCGTGACGTCAAAAACGTTTCAAAATGTCGCTTTTAAAAATACAATTTTCTTTATTATAATTCTTAAGTTAAATAGAAAAAGAAATCTTTGGTGTCGCCTTTAGATGTGTCTTTATTTAGTAAGTAGTAATCAGAATTTCATAAATAATCTTTGACCTTGGAAACTACCCATTGTTTCACGAATTAACACAAGCTATTGTAAATAAAAACTTAACCAAAACCACTCACTTACACACTCACGTACCTACATCTTTAGTAGCTACAATGTCATATTAACTTATAAATGACCGGTGTTTTTTATATAATGCGACAGGGTTCTAAAGTGGGTACATGATATTGCTCATGACTGTACTATCGACTCAATCAGCGCTTATCGCTATCGACCCACTAGGGTCGATTAATTCTTTCAAATATTTTTCCTCTCAGACGACGCCCTGGTCCGAGGTTCGTGCCCAACTGGGCACCCTCAGGCCTGTTGTCTTAAATGTTGTACCGGGTGAGAGCCTTCAGCGCTCCCCATTCGTCCGCCAAGTAGTTAATGCCATCTGCGGCAAATCTACAATAAATCACTACACAAACAACAACCCAACTTTAATTCCTACTGAAATATAAACCAAATTAAGCAAACGATCACCTGAAATGTAACCTTCTTAGCCTTCCTCTTGCGTTTCAGCTCAAAATGATAATGCCGCGCATATTTGCACTCAAAAGACATAATTTCAAACAAAAGCACTATTAGAGTCACGGAAGGCGTTAAAAACGGAAGCTAAAAACTGGCTAAAAAGGCTAAAAACTGCACCACAAAATAAGCAAAGACTTTGATAGAACTGCGGCAGGCTACTACTGGGAAAACAGGCGATGTGGGTAGGGAAAGGCTATCGGGCATACCATCTAATTACCACTGCAGCGTTCTCAACTAGCTCCCTTTACAGACATAATCCTGTCCTTGTTCAACAGTGAATAAATGAGTAGCTAGGTACTTATAGTTGTGTACTTACAGTTACTTATAGTTATGGTTATGCGGCGATATAAGTAATTCTTACAGGAGGGACTGTCATGCGTGTTTCGGTCAGTCGTGAGGGGGTGACGTTGACAAAGAAAATATTATTCGAACTACGTAATGCAGTCTTTGAGAAATACTTACATATATTAATACATATAGTAACGGCCTCCGCGGTCCAGTGGTTTGAGCGTTGGGCTCAATCCCGGTGGGGACATATCACAAAAATCACTTTATGATCCCTAGTTTGGTTAAGACATTACAGGCTGATCACCTGCTTGTCCGAAAGTAAGATATTCCGTGCTTCGGAAGGCACGTTAAGCTGTTGGTCCCGATTACTACTTACTGATGTAAGTGAGTAGTCGTTACATGAGCCACGTCAGGGGCCTTGGCGGCTCAATAGTAACCCTGCTACCAGGGTTAATGAGGTTGGTAATCCACCTCACAACCCACACGATAGAAGAATACATATATAGTAAGCAGGTATAGTACTTATCGTCATGTAATGTAGGTAGGATTATAATACTTGTACATTGAGCTCTGGTAGCCACGTGAGTAGAACGCTTAACTCTCACTGTAAGCTCGCGCGTTCGAATCTCAGAACGAACCAATGTTTGTATTCTAAGATTATCACGTGCTCAGCGGTGAAGGAAAACATCGTGAGGAAACCCACATTCCCGAGAAATGCGTTTTCAGAGGTATGTGACCTACCTCTATTGGGCTGGTTTTCCCTTCGGGTTTGTAAGCCAATTAGGCAGTCGTTTTTGTAAAAAAAAAAACTGGACCTGTCAAATCTTCAATTTATTACTGAGAAGCGGCATTACGCTTCTAAAGTGTTCCTTTTAAACATATACCTAATTACACTCTTCGTATAAAAAAAAACATATATGTTTCAAAACAAAACATAAACAAAGTACGGGTTTCTATTAAAATATTAACCTGTTGAAGTGTCTAGATTCTAGACTTAGAACCTTGAACCTAGGTCATGGTAGCAACGAGTCAAATCCCTTACTTACCTTACTCTATAGCAAACTCTTTCGTAAAGCGAATATTTATCGAATAAGTAAGTAGTGTTTATTCGGGTATTTAGTCATTTTGTTTACATTTGTTATCATTTTGTTTAGTTTTATTTATAGAATTAAGAACTGAAAATAAAAGACCAAATCAATTTATAACTTCGCATTAACGAAGCTTACATTCAAAAGAGTGATTAGACTTAGTACCTACCTATTTAGCAGAAAAACGTAAACAATTTACTATTCTAACCTTCATCAATAAGTTAAAGACATAGGAGAAGTTTAAACACTCTAATATGAAATTTATATTAAAAAATAGTTACATAAAACTTACCTATTAATTTTCTATGCACTGTCGTTTATCACCATGACTCACAAGGAAAATAGTCACATAAAATAAAACCCTTAGAATTGATAATACGCAGGTATCCTAGCAACGCAATCAGGACACGCGTTGTTACGTACAGTTGCAAAGAAAAGTTGAATTTTGTATCACTTTCAATTTTTATTTATTTTTAAATAAGAATACCTAGAAATAAAAGGTAATAAGTATTTATACTCCTAATTGTTGTGTGCGTCAAGCTAGCGGCCTCAAAAAAAAAATGGGCACGAAAAAATAATTTGACCATACCAAAAAATAGTACTCTTATTGAAAAAAATAGTACCTGTTGTAAAAAAATTAGTACCATCACGGTTCTGGATTTATAGCCATGTTTTATTGCACTTGCTAGCTTGACGGTGAGCGAAATTTGGCGAGAGTTAACGACAAGGTCTTTCGCTTTGATTTAAACGCCAAAAAATAGTACCGAAATAGTACTCACCCCCTGCAAAATACCGAAAGTAGTACTTCAACGGTTCCAAAGTTATAAAGGCAGTTCTTTGATCCCGCTAGCTTGACGTTTTGAAAATACCTATTATCTGGGGAACGCTTGCATACTTCAGTATGTAACTAATGTCAATAAACTCGTATGAAATAGTACTCCCTACCATCATAATTTGGACCTGATTCTCTTTGTAGAAATATGTCAAAAAGTCATTATAACCTATGTCATACATTTATCAAGACAAGTACAGTCGCGAACAAAATTATTACACATGCTCAAGAAGGATGTTGTCAGATTTTAGTAATTTTTCCCCATTTTTGGGTAAAAATTGGTGAAGTGCCAGGGTTGTCAGATGAAAGTAATATCATTGTTGAAACTCTTTGAGTTATTCTACAAATACTGCAAATTGTTTATTAACAAACACTTCGATCCGTAACAAATTCAACATGAAGGTATAAATTATAAAATAAAACAGCAGATTAAAAAAAAAATAAGATTAAGATGAAATGATGATGATGATGATTAAGATTGAAAGAATATTGAATATATATATATATATATATATATATTGATTAAAAATGTATTATGATGTATTAAAATCACAGATTGTTTTCGATAAGAACTAGACCCATGCAGCCATTTTCTATTAAAATTAGTGCATATGGGTGTATGCAATAGGATTTTTTTGTAATAGCAGCACTCTGAAGTGCAAAGAAATGGTAGGGTAGACCTCCAAAATGGCAATACTTACGAATAAATTGTGAGGTTATGTAATTGTCTACGTGACTGTATCAACAACAAATGTATGGCATAGGTTATGATGATTTTTTAACATTTCTACAAAGAGAATCGGATCAAAATTATGATGGTAGGGAGTACTATTTCATACGAGTTTATTGACATTAGTTACATACTGAAGTATGCAAGCGTTCCCCAGATAATAGGTATTTTCAAAACGTCAAGCTAGCGGGATCAAAGAACTGCCTTTATAACTTTGGAACCGTTGAAGTACTACTTTCGGTATTTTGCAGGGGGTGAGTACTATTTCGGTACTATTTTTTGGCGTTTAAATCAAAGCGAAAGACCTTGTCGTTAACTCTCGCCAAATTTCGCTCACCGTCAAGCTAGCAAGTGCAATAAAACATGGCTATAAATCCAGAACCGTGATGGTACTAATTTTTTTACAACAGGTACTATTTTTTTCAATAAGAGTACTATTTTTTGGTATGGTCAAATTATTTTTTCGTGCCCATTTTTTTTTTGAGGCCGCTAGCTTGACGCACACTAATTGTTTGGTAACAGACATCGGTTATTTGAATATTTCATTGGTAATAATTAGTGAGAAACTTTTGTTCGTGATTGTACTTATCAATCGGAAACTGAACTAGATAGAAATGTTATGCACTGTTTTTCAGTTTTTACTAGGTTTTCACACTAAGCATTTTTTTAAACTAAGTATTTAATTTCATTTTTCGAACACTGAATTTACAAGTTGCCTGATCAAAAATAAAGCAAATAATATTATATTTATCAATTACATGTTATTTTTTGCAGGCGTTTTTGGATGTGTGTTCTTGAGGAACAAGGTAAGTGTACTGTTTAAAAATTCACCAAATGCATACATTTGAAGGGCGTTATTTGTGAGGGTTACGGTTCACTGGCCACCCCATATTGAGTCCCTTCTACGGTATTGCTGATAAGAATGATATCAACACTTTTTTATTGATTAACTGTTAAGTTGTCGTAGAAAATTCAGTGGGGACAGTACTTTCTGTATTTGGTTACAAAGAAGATTTTTTAAGGGAATATTAAATCAATAATATATGTTGTTGTCATCTGTGTACTATAACCACCTGTCACCAAACTCAAGGACCGGGATGCAATTACAAGCCTGATGCATTCAAAACTATAACACCAACTAACTAACTAACTAACCACCAACTAATTAACTTAACTTGCCTTGACCAACCACCGAGGTTGATGGGGTTGGTATCTGCCTCACAACTCACACGATAGCTGAAGACCAATTAACTAACTATCCACCAATAACTAACTAACCACCAACTAATTAACTACTACTACTACTAGATTGTACTGTATCTATCATCATCTGTGTTAATTTGTTTTGTATGTTGTGTGCAATAAAGTATATTTGATTTGATTTGATTTGATTTAACTTAACTTGCCTTGAGTCACAGAATAAATAATAATACTACGGACCTATAGAAGGGACATTCTCCGCCCCGCACCGATAAGAGCTTGGAGCGAGCTTTACCTCACCCCCGATGGGGCCCACTATGTTTATTTAAGGCGCTATGGAGTGAGGGAACGCGGGCGAACTGTCTGTCTCGCTCGCATGTAGTTCTCTCGCTCTCTAGCTCGGGCTGTAGAGCAGCTTGGTAGAGTAACTACGCTCTTACTCCGTCCAAAAAGAGCAAGTTTTGTCTTCGACGAATTTTCAACGACACCTATTGTGGATTTTCTCAAATGGCTAATTCATTACATGCCTGGACAAATGGGGAACGCTGAAGGTTCTCACTTCTCCCAAGGGCATTGAAAGGGCACCAACCAATCACCTGATAAGATCGATTTTTTATTATTATTTTTTCTAGTTATTTCTTTAATGTTTTATCTTTCTCCCATATCATGTTTGTAAGTGTTATACGTGAGTAAGGCAGTGGGCGCGTACATTATTTTATCTAAGAAAGTCAAGACTAATAAAAATTATGGCAATTATTGTTTACCAAATTACGTGTAGACTGTTATCTTTAATAATTTAAAGCTAGTACACATAACATAAGCTCACTCACGACTTTATCCCAAATGGGTAAGTCAGAGGTACGATAAGCTGGAAAAGTCCAATCAGTTTTTTTGCTTCTATGCTGTTCTGGGAGCAAATAAAAAACATAGAACACGTTCAGCTGCTTGTCTTCCCGGGCATGTCGTAAAAACCGACAGAGGGATTGTGTCCTCTAACATTATGGACTAATGTAATGGGCGATAGGCTGATCCCTTATCACCATAAGGTTCATCACACCCAGCTTACGACATCGTATCAACAGTGGCTGCAAGTTGTCTTTGATTACTTATGACTCTGCCCACCCCATTAGGGATTACGGGCGTGAGTTTATGTATGTATGTGTACGTATGTCCAATCAGTTTTTTTAAAAGTCATAAATTAAGTGGTTGCACTTAAGACCTCCTGGTTACATGTCGTTTCTGTATTAGACCAAAACCACCTACAAAAACATAAATTTTAATAATTATGAAAGAAAGAAAGAAAGTATAATTATTAGAGGACGCCACAGTAACAATACAAACACAGTAGGGGAAAAAAATATAACACAAAATCACAATTATTAACAAAAACGTAAAAGAAACAGAAAAATAATAATAAAATACAAAATATTGGTCGTAGGTGGTGGACGTCCTCAATAAATGGACCTCGCTCAGCATAAGCCGCGGCGTGAGCCACGACGCTGGTATTCTGCGGGCCCAGACGAGTGAGGCATGGACATCGTGTTTCATACTTATTTATAAATTTTTGTTACATAAGTTCGTACATAAATAACATAAAAAATAATACTTAAATATATTGCAAGACAAGTAATGTTCATAATTTCACCACTGTTTACAAATAATTCGCTGGGCTCAGTGACTGCAGTTTTGCTATTTAAATGTACATCCATCGCAAGATGAACTAAGTAAGTAGGTACCCACGCCTCATCGAGTTTTTCCCCACATACTTGTACTACAGATACAGAAATCAGACATCAAAATCATCGCGTCTATTACCGTTAACCGGACATACACACATAAACTCACGCCTATTTCCCACCGGGGTAAGCAGAAACTATGGAATTCCATTTGCTTCGATCCTGACACACTTCTTTTGCTTCCTCCTCATTCATCAATCGTTTCATACACGCACGCCGGTTCAGAGTACCTTACTGAACCTTTTGTAAGGATTTCTCCAATTTGGTCAACGTACGTCGTCCTAAGTCAACTAAATCTACCTACCTAAATCCCGAAAACCACGTAATATCGATTATACATACATACATACATAAATTCACGCCCGTAATCCCAAATGGGGTGGGCAGAGCCACAAGTAATCAAAGACAACTTGCAGCCACTGTTGATACGAAGTCCTAAGATGGATATGATGAACCTTATGGTGATAAGGGATCAGCCTATCGCCCATTACATTAGTCCATCATGTTAGAGGACGCAATCCCTCTGTCGGTTTTTACGACATGCCCGGGAAGACAAGCAGCTGAACGTGTTCTATGTTTTTTATTTGCTCCCAGAACAGCTTAGAAGTATTATCTATGACCCAAACTTGAATTATAATACATACTCATAAAGTAAGCATAAAGTGGAATTATCTACTTACTTACATCATCATCATCAGCCCATTAACGTCCCCACTGCTGGGGCACGGGCCTTCCCTATCGACGGATAGGGAGAACGGGCTTTGAACCATCACGCAGGCCCAGTGCGGATTGATGGTTATTAACGACTGCTAATGCAGCCGGGACCACCGGCTTAACGTGTCACCCATCCTATGACCGGCCTTTGCGAAAGTTGCTTAACTTTAACAATCGCAGACCGAGCGCGTTAACCGCTGCGCCACCGAGCTCCTCCTTACTTACATAACATAACATAATCTGACGACTATATCCCAATAGGGTAAACAGAGACAATCATCGTACGATCAACTAAGTACCCACACCTCATGGTGCTTTATGTTAGACCAATCAGAAAGGTACTGAGCCATATCTACTTAGAAAAAAAACAGGAAGTATTATACGGGTGAAGACCTCATCGGTTGCAGAGGCGAAGATGGGAGCCATCGGTACGGCAATGCAGGAAGGTAAGGGGCAAGTCACAGGGTCTGTAACCTGGAACCTGACAGAGGGCAGCAGTAACTATCAGTTCTATTCAGAGACAGAGGACAGGAGCCCTAGTACGGCTTTGTAATAGACTACTCTGGGCGCCATCCCACTTGCGTTAGACAGAGTACTGCGGGGCGGAAGGCAAGAGGGAAACCAGTGCCCTATTTTTCCCTAAAAAAGTAGCATGGAAAATGCTGCACCGACAAGAGCGTGGCTCTTAAATTGATAATGATGAGTTATTAAAATATTCCATTTATCTCTATTAATGGGTAGGTTACCAAATCGAGACCGCCAGTTAAACATTACCCAACTACTATGACATAATTCGCACAATAATATAAAAATCGACCATGTGTACTGAACTTAAAGTTGAAAGCGTACTTGCGTCAATAGATCCATCGCCGGCGCAGGGGCAATGACCGATACCGATCCAGCTGATAAGTGCAAATACGTTTAACTTTTTAAATCTTCCGTTGATATGGTTTGCATTTCAATATCACATAGAAAAAAATAGATTGGAATGTCTTAGGCAGTAACAACCTCCGTGGTCTAGTGGTAAGAGCAATGGGCTCATGAGAGGTCCGGGTTCGATTCCCGATGGGACATTGTCGATATCACTATGTTAGACTGTCCTTTGTTTGGTAACGACATTGCAGGCTTGAATCACCTGTTTGTCCGAAAAAGTAAGATGATTCAGTGCCTTCCGAGCCACGCACCCTTTCCTTTTCGGTGGATAAGAAAATGACGGATATATAACTTAAAATAAAATTAGGAGGTGTCTGCATGAATCGGGGCCATTACCAGTCATTTTCTTATCCGTCTAAAAGGAAAGGGACGGGTAATCGACAGGCATAAAATTTTAGGCAGAGATTTAAAAATCCCTCCCTAATATTTATATTGGCCAATAACCCGACAGAATTAAGTTAAACAGGTTACATGTCGGCGAGATGCCTATTTGATTCGCCCGTGTTATTCATTAATTTTATAATTAACAATTACTTTCTCAATCATCCGTTCCTTTCCTTTTCGGCGGATAAGAAAATGGCGGGTATAACTTAAAATAAAATTAGGTGTCTGCACGAATAGAGGCCACTGTACTATATGAACTATAGACACTGTTAAAAAGTCACCTTAACCACATTTCAGATAAAAGCGCACGATGATAATACAGAAATAAAAAAATAAAGTGCATTTTATAATTGTTATCGCGGGATGTTATTCAATGCAGCAATTCTGTTGACGTACATCGTATCTTACTGACCTCGAAATATATTTAACTGTTTCGCATAATAATATGAGTCACATTATACCTACCACTGTCCCTCCTTACTCCCTTTCTAGGAAAGACATTATTAGACTTAAGTACCTAGAGGAACTGTGATAATGGGATTTTAATGAAACTAAATGACAAGTCATAATAATGTTATGCAGAATTTACCTAAACCCTCTCTGCGAGACTTCATTCGTGGCGCGGACTATATTTTTAAACGAAATTATTTCTAAACTTCGTTTTGTAATGAACCAGCATATGTCAACTGCACAAATGTTGTTGGTGGCAGGACCCTGGTGACTGTACTTGCGCTTATAAAGTAATGAAACATAATAACACCCCTCTTCGCGTAGCATCGGTTAAAAAAGGTCATTGTGTCATCCATCATCAGATGTAATAGGTTTATTTCCAACTAATCAAATCAGTTACTTTTTACTAAACGTTGAAACACGAAATCACTGCGGATTTTATATGAAAAAGCAACCTAGACGTCATAGAAAAACGTGACAAAATGTCGCAATTCTTAAATAAGTTACTTAAATAGAAATAAGAACACGTTTTTTGTCATCGTTAGATCTGTTTTTATTTAGTAAGTAATCAGAATTACATAATTTGTCTTTGACCTAGGAAACTACCTAATTCACCCACGTACTACGTAACATACTTAATTAAAAACTTACCTACTAATTACATCATAATAATAGTAAGTAATACTTATCTATTTTCCTTATCGGTTCTCCAAGAAAATATTTCGTAATGTTCATTAGGTAGTTATTTTTTTATTTCTCTATGTCGCTATCCACAAGTATTAAGTATCTGTTATATGATTAAATATTAATTTGTAAAATACAGTAGGTACCTAAATAGCTTAATCTAAATTTCGTTCTTGTATTACCGTACATAACCGTACGTAAACTGGCTGTGGTAACCCAGTTGGCAGAACGCTTGACTCTCAATTTGAAGTTATAGGTTCGAATCCCAGCATAGGCCTAAAACAATGATTTACGAATTTGTGTTCAAATTCATGTTTGGATCATAAACATGAATTTGGATCAAAAACATATTATAAGAAAATGACAGGCATAAGTAACTTAAAATTAAATTAGGAGATGTCTGCTTGTATCCTTATGTATCTTTATCTCAAAGTATATTTATCTTATCCAGAATGAGTACCAATAAACTTATAAAAACTGTGATCTTCCGTGATGGTCTAGCAGATAGCACACCTTCTGCTTCGAAGGTCAAAAATATTTTTAAATATTATAAAAAGTGGAGTATAAACCCAACGGCGTCGATAAGCCGGTGATAATTTCGCGTAAACAATAAGATAAATGTGAAATTTGGAGTAAGGTCCACAACGTGAGGTGATTACATTATCTGATTACCTATATACCTCCCACACATGGTAAACACTGCAAATGCTTGCTAGATTATTCCGTTAAGAAATGATTTGCATATATTTTCTATTTTTGCCAAAAAAATGTTTTTTTCAATTTGTTCTACAAACATTACCTGCTCAGAAGACATTATATTGAAAATAGTTATACTTATTGATGTATAATGACACCGATTTCTCACATTTTCTATATTTATTTTATGTTATAAGTACCTGTCATTTTTTTGTCCGCCGAAAAGGAAAGAGACGGATGATTCACAGCTGTCAATTTTGAAAAGAATGAGTGAATTAATAAATACAAAACCGTCTTTCAAAGTTTTTGTTACGGTGTCACTTACGCCCTGTATTTTGATTAAAACCACAGCTAACACATTCGCATTTACAATATTTGGATCTCGATACAACAATAGCTCTCTAGGTAATGCGCAGTCGCACACTTATCATTTGTAAAAGAAAATGACGCAAGTGCGTGAGGACAGAGAGAGCAATCTGTCGGTCATTCACACGATGTTATCTTCTTTATATTGATTTCTAACTCAAAATATTGTGATTCAAACTGCTGAGAACTGGCTGGTTGTCGGACGCTTTTTGAAGGTCGCGCGGGAGATAAGTACAGAAAATTGTACCGTTCCCGAGAAAGTTCCCACTTTTGGAACGTTCCCGGTAGTAAAAACTTATGTAAAAAGAACTTAATTACCGTAGTATTTGGGGCATTTGGCGGCTCAATAATAACCCTTACACCAAGTTTGATGAGGTTGGTAATCCATCTCATAACCCACACGATAAGAAGAAAACCATAGCATTAAATGTCTGTGTTGTTACCTACAGAGGGCAGCAGTAACTGTCAGTACTATTCAGAGGCGGAGGACAGGAGTCCTGGTATGGCTTTGTAATAGACTACTCTGGGCGCCATCCCACTTGCGGGCGGAAGGCAAGAGGGAAACCACTGCCCTATTTTTCCCTAAAAAAGTAGCATGGAAAATGCTGCACCGACAAGAGCGTGGCTCTTAATTGATGATGTTGTTACCTAATCTTAAGCACACCTCAGACACTTCAAACAAAGAACCTCGTTTTACACAGACAATACACATTGACATTATCGTACACGCGCAACTGTGTGTGTGACGTCTGAGGGCTGTCAATTACAATACCTAATTTAACTTCCAATACTTACTTAAGCAGCACTACTTACGAAAGAAGCTTTTATAATCATCAGTTAATATTTATTTATTTACTAAACAAATCACAATCAAAATGGATTTAATTTGATCACAAACAAAAAATAACAATGAAGATTCTAATATAAGTACGTAAATAAATAAAGAGATATATAATAAATAAGAAAAGCAAAAACCAGCCAGAGTTTTTACAACGGGAACATTCCCACTTTGGGAACTTTCCCGGGAACGGCACTTCACTGATAGATACCTACTTTTGCTGCGAAAGATAAGTACCTGCCTACTTTCATGCTTACAAGATTGTGACGTCATTCTTGCAATGACTTGCATACTTAAAAAAAAAGAAAAAAAAAATATTCATCATCTTCTACAAAACTATGTAGTATACAATTATATAAGTTTTTTGAGTGTTATAAACAAGGTTTTTTCTACCTCCTAAACTAGGTCAACCTGTATTTTAGGAGGCAGAATTCATCCGTGAGCTTATAAATAATAACCTATATGTTTGTGCAACGAACTATTATTATAAAGATATAGATGAATGAAACATGTGTGTGTAAGTGTCTCTGTGTGTGACAATGATGGTCATAACTTCCCGACAATGATGGTCATAAATCATCTGGAACAGGCATCATGTGGACTATGAGGTTTAATCAACCCTGGAGTCAGGTTTAATATTGAGTAGCAAAAGGCCCCTAACGACTACGTACTTACATCAGTCTCTCTGTTGTGCTTTTTGCAACAGGACTTTCAAAACCTAGTTTTGCTAGTAACGCTCGCGTCAATGTAAGAGCTAAGGCTAACACTAGCTAAGGGTGTCATCATCACCACATCAGTAAGTACTGGGGAGTTAAAAATGCCACTACGAAGCAATTCATCTAGCTTAAGTGCGCAATGCAAGGAATGGCTAGTTGAGAAGTGTTTTTATGGTTTGCATGAGTACTTCGGCTTAACTTGGTGATTGTGTCGGAGTTTTATTGTTTGTATGTTGGATTGTTTGAGGAGTTTAAATTAACTACTAAATCTATTGTAACCTCCTAATATTGTACGTCCGTAAAGGACAAACTGTTGATACCTTATAAAATGTAACACCCATTGTACACAGTTAGACAATAAACGATTATCTTATCTTATCATCAAAATCTCATTTGACTAGGTTGTCAAGTAGCCCTCAAGTTGTCAAGTAAATTCAGTATAAAATCCTTTCTCCATGATAGGTATGCCATACGAATAGCAGATGAAAAACAAGTGAAACCATAATTTATACTGTTACAACCACTATTCTATGTCATCATCATCGTCTCCATTATCCCCTTATCACGGGGTCCGCTTACCTAACCTGAAGATTTGACAGGTCTGGCTTCTTACAAAAGCGACTGCCCGTCTGACCTTCTAACCCGGAAACCAACCCGACCCTAAAAAAGTAAAAACCACCCCAACACAGGTTAGGTCACATACCTATAAAATGCATTTCTCGGAAATGTCGGTTTCCTCGCGATGTTTTCCTTCACCGTTGAGCACATGATAATCATTTATGATCCAAACAAAATCGACAATCATTGGTTTCGGCTAATGATTGTCGAAAAACAACCACTATTCTATGTATTATTTGTAAATTCATTACAACTTTCTCAATTTTCGCAAGTCGCCCAGTTGGCAATATACCTTATTATTATTAGTTTCGCAGGCAAACGTTATTTGTACGAGGATGATTCGCGTGTCGAGCGAAACAATAAACTGGGTCAAATAACCGTTTACGACTAAATGATAACACAGGTAAATGATGAACGCGATTACTCTGGGGTGTGGGTGGACATGGACTGGCAACGTTTCTATCAGTATTTTTTTTAACGTACTGTCCCGAGCACTAATATGTATACGCTTTGAAACCATGTCACATTAACTTTTTTGACAAATTAAACCGTAAGCCTTATTAAATGTCAAATATGATAGTGCGACAGGGTTCTAAAGTGGATACATGATATTGCTCATGACTGTACGAGGAACTTAATACGCCTTAACAATCCTGTATCCCCGAAGAGATAGCTATAGGTGCAATAGTATATCCACTCATCGCCAGCTATGATCAAGTCCCATGTTATAGGGGCGAGCTCTTCCCATCCCATCCATGGAACCCACGTGATATCAATTGTCTATGAAACTTTTTTTACGTGACTTATTGTTTGCCGCAGATGGCATTAACTATTTGGCCGGACAAATGGGGAGCGCTGAAGGCTCTCACCCGGTAAAGGTCTATGAACCAAACATGAATTCAATCTTTAGAATTTAGTAGTTTAGAGCCCGAAGTTTTCCAACTTTGACTTCAGTCATATTCTATGCTTCAGTTTTGCAACTGTTCTATAAACTTTGACTTGTAAAGCGTGACGGGGTAGGCAGAAGACAATGTCGCCTATTATTTGGGATATATATACTATACACTTTTGCTTATCCCTTATACATATGTGATACTATGTTGTAATGTCTTATATCTTCACAACAAACTTTTAATGTCTGCGGTTAGTTTGAAAGTTATGAGGTAATAAGGAATTCAGGGTAATGAAACCGAAAAAGAATTCGCCGTGATATTGAATCCAACTTTTGGTAGGCCATCGAGTGAATCCTTTCCATAAACCTGTCATGAATAGAAATGGTTTGTTAAAGGCATATTTCCGCGGTTCGTGACGCTCTTGCATGTCCTATCCCGAATCGCGAACTTCCCGCACTCATAAATAACATTTTATGTCACGTGTCAAAGCCGCCATATTGGATTGCCGGTAAAATTTTACCAACGTAACTTTGCTGCTGGTTGCGTGGTTTCCGAGTCACATCCCTACGTAATCCCTTGATATAGGGCCTAAATTCTTACGTAAGTCCTTTTAGGATCGGTAAAATCAATTACGTACGTAAAAAAAATGGGCTTGCTCGTCTCCTTATCGATTGTGCCAACTCGTGCTTCGCTCCGATCTCGATTCGTGGGCAATTGGTGGGTAATCGAGTAGATTAGGTACTCGAATGGTAAAAGCGAGTAATGTTAGGTTTCGCCAAGTGTAACTTTAGACGCTATCCAATTGTTTTCCGTTTGGTTACTGCAGTGAGTTTTTCGATTGCACGCGAATGCATTTTGTTTTTGTTTGAGGTAGTTGTATTGATGTATTGCTTTAGTTCAGCCATCTATCAGCATTGATTTAAATAATTTTGGGTACGAAGACAACATTTATTTAAAAAAGAAATATATTCCGTGTCCTAAATGGCTGCTAATGCATAACAATTTATTTCAAACTTCCTCATTTTTTTAAAACACCACAGTGGTACAACATTACATTGTTTCAACTTAATTTCAGCGTAATTTCGTATTATATATCTGTAACCCGATGTTCTGTTAGAAATTCCGTCCGTACCGACAACATTTAGCTCAAATTGGATTGAACTAGGCACGCACATTGCCTTGGCAACAGAGGTTGATGTTCTTTTGTTTGGCTGACCTAAAACTTGGCTTACGACGAGATTTGCATCAGATTTTGCCGACTGATAAACCGACTGAACTACTTATAGTCGAAATATCGACTGTTGTTTCCTAACTCGATTGTTTATGCCCACAGACACTTTTTACGAATTTGTTAGTTTAAGTTAATAAAGTGCAGCCTTTATTTTTATGTTAGTATTTTAGATAAATAACTAACTAATCTACTAAGATTTCACAAATTTATTTTAACATAGAAATTCGTTGTTATACCTTATTACCTTACCTACCTCCAAGCTGCTAGTTTTAATAATATACCGGTGTTAATTCCTTAACACACCATATAATTTTATTTTAAGTTAAGTATACTTACCTGTTTTCTTCTCTGCCGAAAAGGAAAGGGACGGATAATCGTCAGGCATAATATTTATAGAATACACGTCAATATTAGGCAGAAATCTAAAATGATCCTCTAAAAATTTTACATTGGCCAATAACCCGACAGAATTAAGTCGACAGCACACGTCAAACGGTTTGCATACCAGCGAGATACATATTTGATTCGCCCGGGTTATTCATTCATTCGCTCATTCTTTTTCGACGGATAAGACAATGACAGATAAAACTTAAAATAAATTTAAGTGGTATCTTTTCCACAGGAATTAGTACCATTAACTTTATTACCAGCAACATTTCGACTATAATTTTATGAAAATTAGGTAGACTTATTAATTAATTTGCTTACTTTAATTTAGGTCTATCCTGAAGATACACTGTTGCGATGTCTCTAATTAAGCTCAATTGACAAAGTTATCTTATGTAACGTAATATTTCGTGCTAATTACTAATTTAAATACGTAAATGAAGTATATAAATGACCTAGTGACTTAAAGAACGCCTTATATCCGCTTACTTGGATATTGCAATAGAGGAAATTATATTGTATATTGACCCAATTGGAGATGTCCTGAACCTTATCTAAGGACATCTCCAATCCAATTGCGTGCGTGTTGGCGTGCGTGTATGAAACGATTGATGAATATGGAGGAAGCATGAGCAGTGTGTCAGGATCGAAGCAAATGGAATTCCATAGTCTCGGCTTATCCCGGTGAGTTAGGCGTGAGTTTATGTATGTATGAATGTCTATTGTAACTATGACCACCGATACACAGAAAGATGGCATCTACTAGGTGGGTTTGGAGCAGGATTTTTGATTTTCCTCATTCAGAGCTTATCGCTATCTATTAATTGCTGGGTAAAGACCTCCCTCTTCTCTGACCCTCCCTACCTACTTAATTAATTAAAGATAAGCAGTTGAACACGTTTAGTTTTTTGCAATCCCAGTTCAGCGTAGATGCTACCGTAAAAAATATTACGTTATTACCTACGAGTATCTAATTAATATTTATAATTACCCTGAACTCTATACGTAGTATATGAGGCGCCAAATCGAAGTCCGGTTAAGATTTAACCTTATTTGCGATTAGCGGTTATCATAGGTCAGTTCCGTGTGCGAACGAAGGTCGTGATAACGTGCATTGAGTGCACGTGGGCGGACAGAGCGTCTGCTGGCGCCTTTATGTGGCGTCTGTGTGTACGCTCCTTAAGAGTTCGTGTTAAGGTGCAAATTTTTACTCATTATTTTTATTTTAACAGCCTCTGTGGTACATTGTTATAAGTAAAAATAAAAAAACATAAACATAAATAGCCTATGCCTGGTGTTGGTGTTAGAGGGTAGACAGATATGTCTGCCCGTAGAAAATTATGGATTTACCTACTCCACTCCAATCTCATCAGTCATCCCGTGACCATGGCACTTGCAACAGTGTCGAAATATCGGGAGTCTCATATCCCCATTTAAACGCGGTAAGAACCCGTTATTATGTGTTTTAATTAGCCTCCGTGGTTAGACATGGATTCATGGACTATGAACCATCCCCTGCAGTATACTTACTTATGTGGTGCTTTAAATATAAAGATGTTTCTTTCTAACTTCTTAAATTAAAACTTAAATATAATTAATGACTATATAAAACAGCAAAAAGCATCTTTCCCTTAAAATCACGCTTCCATGTCATGTAAGTTAATGTGAGTCTTGAGAATGTGCAATATATTAATTTACTAATTAGTATATCTGTAATTATCTGGTCCAATAAACGGTGGTTGACTGTCTGGGTGTTAATAAGCTGAGACAAATATATGGGTTTAATTATAATAATTCTTACTAAGTAGTCTAAGTAGATAGACATTTAATTAGTACAGTCATGAGCAATATAATGTACCCACTTTAGGACTCTGTCGCACTAACATATTTGACATTGTTCGTGTTAGTGAGACTTACAGTTCAATTTGTCAAAAAAGGTAATTTGACATGGTACCAAAGAGTAGATATATTAATGTTCGTGACCGTACCTAAACCTGTTTTTGCTTCAGGGGAGTTAAAATGGCCACATCGAAGCAATTCACCTAAGAAATCAATAAAGCAATTTGACATTTGCGCATATAAAAATAAGTGCGCAATGCAAACGAATGTCAAATAGCAATATTGCTTTCTTAGATGAATTGCTGCGATGTGTCCATTTTAACCCCCCTGTTGACCTAAAAAGCAATATTGTAATTTGACATTTGCGCATATAAGTGTAAGTACGCAATGTAAACGTCAAATAGCACTTTTAAATGATTGTGGCTCCCCTGGTAACTACTTACTGATATAAGTAGGAAGTAGTTACAAGAGCTAAGTCAAGGGCCTTAATAATAACCTTGACACCAGTGTTGCTGCGGTTGGTTATCCACCTCACAACCCACAGGAGATTTCTCTCATAAGCAATGATTACCTAATTTAGAAAAAATATATATTTAAACGTAAGTAAGTCATCGTGAGCGTTATCCCATTTCTCACAGGATCCGCTTACCTAATTTGAAGATTTGACAGGTCCGGTTTTTTACAGAAGCTGACTGCTTGTCTGACATTCCAACTCGCGAAGGGAAAATCAGCTCAATACAAGTTAGGTCAAGTGTTTATACCACTTAAAAATATTCAATATTAAAACAGATAAATTATTAAACATTATCACATTGTAAACAAATAACATTTTTCTTAAACATAATTATTTACATTCAGTTTATTAATAAGACGTACTTAAATCTATTTATAATAATTGCGTTTAGGAAATGGTTATCTATCATACTTATTTAATAACAAGCACAGGTATCAACACCAATACTCCTTTCTTAAGAAATCATGTTTAGGTTTTTCATTATAAGTCAGTAATGTAGTCAGAATAAGAGACTACTTTCACCAAAAACAATATAGATGGCGTTGTACAGTTTTAATGTCGCCGAGCTGCATTGTGTGACGGATGCAGCAGAGACTTGGTTAAGGGAGCTTAAGCTGGATATTTGATCCAAGCAGGATATTTGTCTGCCATACGCAATAATAATAACGTGATAATTGCCTATTTTCTCATTACTTCAGTGCATAATTATTCCAAAATACAATGTTATGGGAAAACCATAATATAAAAATAATTGTTGCTTGATATTTGGATCACACCATGCTACCTAAGTTAAGTACTTCATTTTGATCAGAATCATAATAAAAAAAGGTTACTAACACTAGCTAATAAGATAAATGTAACTACAATACGAATAAATTAGCGTCTGAAATAAATTATTTTTATTTATTTATAATGGAAAATGTAATTGTGGGTGTGTTTAATAAAATCATCATCATTTATGCCCAAAAACAAAGAAAAAATATGCATATGTCTGTTATCCATGAAATTAGAAGGTTGAACGAAGGAAAATCTGTACAGCGCCAGCTATATTGTTTTGCCCTCAAAGTGCCTCATTACGAAGTTCTTGAGATGTACAGTCATGAGCAATATAATGTACCCACTTTAGGACTCTGTCGCACTAACATATTTGACATTTAGTGAGAGTTACAGTTCAATTTGTCAAAAAAGTTAATGTGACATGGTACCAAAGTGTATACATATTAATGCTCGTGACCGTAAGTACGTAACTAAACGTTCTTGTTTACTAATAGTAACAGATACGCGTATTTAATTAATCGGTTCCCTCACGGATGTTGATGGTTAAATAATTAACGACCGCTTATGTAACATAACAAAACGAAATGTCACAACATAATAACAGTTACCACTAGAGTCGACTCGACACTGGGGTACTTTTACCAATAGGCTAATTTCCAACTAGTCAAATCAGTTACTCTTTATTAAACGTCAAAACACGAAATGACTATGGAATTTTTATGAAAAAGCACACTGTGATGTCATGGAAAAACGTGATAAAATATAGGACTTGTTATTACGTTTTTCTTGATTAAAATTCACAAATAAAATCAGAATTTCATAATTTATATTGAACCTGGTACAGTCAGGAGCAATATAATGTACCTACTTTAGGACTCTGTCGCACTAACATATTTGATATTTAGTGAGACTTACAGTTCAATTTGTCAAAAAAGTTAATGTGACATGGTACCAAAGTGTATACATATTAATGCTCGTGACCGTACACGACCCGATTGCACTGGACCACGGAGGTCGTTGGTTTTATTGATGACGTCACAGGACAGTATTTCCATACAAACTCCAAAGAAAACTTTCGTTTTGACGTTTCGTAAAAAGTACCTATCTCATTTGACTAGGTTGTCAAGTAGCGTATCATAGAATAAAGAAAACTACGTATAGAACGGTAACTCTCCGCCCGCACCTTAGAATGTTGAGCGCCTTTGGTCTCTATAAAGTTTTTTCATTACCGTAAGCCGCTAAGGAGTTAGAGAGAGCGCGCAGACTATCTGTCGCATTTGCACGTACGCGTTAGGCGACACACAAGTGACATTCATAACGTTATTTTTGTATGGAGTGTCCGGGTCAATTGTAAAATTTTTTGTATATACAGTACATATACAGGGTGTCAGTCACACCACACTCATTTGAGAGGTACAATTTTAAATAGGACATAGATATAGATACGTTTGCTTATACAAGGCTCTAGCCATAGAGGCAGCCAATCAGCTTGCGACACCAAACACTTCAGGACCCCGATACCGACCCCGCCGGCGTGGTCGACGACTTCCCTCAATCAGCGCTTATCGCTATCGTCCCACTAGGGTCGACTAATTCTTTCAAATATTTTTTCCTCTCAGACGACGCCCTGAGCCGAGGTTCGCGCCTAACTGGGCATCCTCAGGCCTGTTGTCTTAAACATTGTACCGGGTGAGAGCCTTCAGCGCTCCTCATTTGTCCGGCCGAGTAGTTAATCCTGCGGCAAATCTACAATAACTCATGTCAAAAAAAATCTTGTACAGGGTTTTAGTGACATTGTACCGAATACTGAGGGGGATGATGCAGACCATGATTCTGAGTTATTATCAAGTGAAATTTGACTCTGGGAGAAATTTACCTTAAACCGCTTTAAACCGATTTAGATTACATTTAGTACTTACGGAGATAGTTAGACCTAGGAAAAAACGTAGGGCCAGAGTTAAATGTTTCTTTTGGTCTACCTGGTTGTAGATTAGCGTTATGGTATACATCTATTACTTGGCCGGACAAATATGCACGGAGTAATTGAATATAAGTGTTAAATATGTCGTACTGAATCCACAACAATCGAATCTAAAAATATTCGTCTACATCCGCTGATATACAGAGGAAACTAAACTGCATACAACCACATTACTGGTACAGTTGACACAAGTTTTATCATATAAAAAATAAGGTCGTTTTTATAAAACTTGAGCTGTGGGAAGTTTGATATAAATGGTGATGTAGATTTGTAAAGAACGCTCGAACGTGCAGTGCATCGACCTACCCTATCTGGGAACTATTAGGGAGGTTACACATAGGCCCTTTTTGACGTTATTTATTGAAGTTATATAATTTTAACCCTAACTTTAACTTCACCAAGATGTTAATTAACTCATTATTATTACAATTTGAAAATGTATTAAATATTGTAAGTTATAATGTAATTGCCCTCTTTGCGACACTATTTGTATGAATATGTATGATGTATGAATGTATGAATTATTATTTATGATGATTAACATAACAAGCAATAAACAAATAAAGTTTGTTTCAGATATCGTTAACTTCGATTCGCTCGGGTTATTCATTCATTCACTCATTCATAATAAAATTAACAGCTGTCAATCACCGGTTCCTTTTCGGCGAATATGAATATGACAGGTATAGCTTAAAATAAAATTAGGAGGTGTCTGCAGGAATCAGGGCCAATTAACATACTTAAGTTTATAGACAGTATTTGACCCAATTATCGTGTTGTTGTGTTTTCAGTAAGTAAATTGATAAAATATTTTCATTGTTCGGTTATGTCCGAATAAAGATGAATACAAGAAACATAAATATAACTTTGAAAGCACTTGAAAAGTTTAGTTTAGAATATTTTATTTGTCGGCCGTGCTTATTAAAACAAAATTAAACCGTAAAACAAAACCTGAGGGTTCAAATCCCGGTAGAGTCGGATATTTATGTTTTTTCTATTTATATTTTCATACATCATACTTTGATCTGTTTATCTACTTACTTTAAAACGCAGTAACTAGGTAAGTAAATAACTTTATTTTTTTCACACCTTTTAAACTGTAAATTAGTATGTTAAAAGTTTATATTCTATTTTGAACGGCAAATGTGACAATTACTAACCGTAAGTGATTACTTATAGCAACAAATCATAAAATATGAAAGAAGAATAACAACATAATTTAATTCCTTACCTACGTTTACCTAGTCGAATGATAGAGTGAGAAACAGTGAGATACAAGAGAGATGTGGTATAAAAGACGATATAGTGACTAAAATTGAGAAGGGAATGTTAAGTTGGTTTGGACATGTTGAGCGGATGAAGGATAAAATAGGATTACGAAAGCAGTATATAAAGCAAAGGTTAGTGGTAGGGCTGGCAGAGAAAGACCTAGAAGGACGTACATTGACCAAATTGGAGATATCCTTAGAAAAGGTTCAGTACGATCTACTCTGAATCGGCGTGCGTGTATGAAAGGATTGATGAATGTGGAGGAAGCAAGAGAAGTGTGTCAGGAACGAAGCAAATGGAATTAAAAAGTCTCTGCGTGGAATAATATAGTCCTAGTGGGAAATAGGCGTGAGTTTATGTATGTATGTATATACGTTTACGTAGTGAACATATTAACTATTGCGTTAGGTCCACGCTTAGACTTTGTATCGGAAATTGCACTTTGGGGTTAAAGTCCTCGAGGTTTTATCACTGAAATGTGTCACGGAATATTTTACATTTAGTTTCAATCGGGCAAAGTTCTTTAGTGTCACTACGTCATTTCATTAACAACGGAATTTCATCATATATACACACGTGCGTGAGATATCAATATTAACTAATCAATAGCATGTGAAATAACTGCCCCAACTCGTGTTAGCTGATAACTAATTAAAAGATCATACAATAAGAGAGGCCGGGAGCCGTGGTAGCCTAGTTAGTAGAACGCTTGCCTCTCACTTCGAGGTCGCTAGTTTGAATCCAGCACAGACCTAAACCAATGATTGTCGAATTTGTTTTCGAATCCATGTTTGGATCATAAATGATTATCACGTGCTCAGCGGTGAAGGAAAACATCGTGAGGAAATGTGGGATTCCTAAAAAGTGCACTTTCGGAGGTAGGCGAGCGTAGATAGAGGTAGGAGGCGGGTTGGAAGGTCAGACAGGCAGTCGCTTCTGTGAAAACCGGTCCTGTCAAATCTTCAGGATCGGTAAGTGGACCCTGTGAAAAACGGGACAATGTGGGAGATGATGATACAATAAGAGAGTCAGAAAAAGCTAGAAAGTTCACCATTTAGGCATCTATTTACTCCAGCCCAGAACTTCCATCTTAGGCAAACAAAAAGAAACACTCGATAAATGGCCTACCAGGGTGCCAGATAAGCTGGACACTCAGCAAAGCAGTCTTCTTCCATCGTGTGGGTTATGAAATAGATTACCAACCTCATCAACCCTGGTGTCAGGGTTATTATTGACCCGCCAAAGGTCCCTGACATGACCCATGTGACAAACATACGAAAGCAGTTACGACATAAGTAGTACAATTACAAGATTCAAGAGATGCTCTATTATATCGAGGCAGACCTCGACCATAGTAGACCATTGCTGGTGGTCTGCCACCAGCCAGAATGATGAGGCGAATTTGTGGGGTAAGTATCCCAAAAGTGGGGTAAACGAATGGATGGGAATGAGACATACACATGGAAATGGAAAGGACGGGCAGAAAGCGGAGAAATAACAATCACACTAAAGAATGGACACTCCGCCCCGCACCCCTTCGCGCAACCTTGATTTACCTCACCCCCTCGATAGAGGCCACTTTAGTCCATGTTAAGGCCCCTATATACCTGAAATGACCGATTTCGAATTACTACTCCTAATTTAGCCGGCCAAAAGTTCCACAATGTTACCCTTATCTTCCCTAAAATCGGAACGTTTGAATAGTTTGTGGAATATTAAATAACTATCTTACTAAAAAAGGCCTAAGCCTTATGTTCAGATTTCAATATCCACAATAATAATTCTATGATTTTGACAAGGTCATTGGCGGCTATGGAGAAAAGCAGCATGTGATAAGAACGACATTTTAATATGGGTTGTGAGTAGGTGTGAGTGAGTTCAGGCCGAAATTTGCCTCCGAATACACAGATAGTCCCTGTAATTTAGCGGAATTCGAAATAGAAATAATCTATACATATCAGTTATTTATCTGATTAAATAACATAAGTACTTAAGTACTTATCTTAAATTCTGGCACAGTCATTGTTGAGGGAGTTGAGTACGTTATATTAGTCATGAATTCGCAAAATCATACTTTGGACTTTGATTTGCCGTGTCACTTTCAATTAATTGAGAATTACAACAGAGCAGGGAAAAACATCGTCTGGCGAGCGTAATTTGTTTACTCGTGGTTATTCGTTACCTATATAAACAAGTTAACTCTAGACACAATAAATATAAAACTATATAGTTAAGGTTATTAATAATGTTTTGTGTTTTCAGGGACCTTCACAGTTTGGCTTCGACCCCTAACTCATCTTCCAAATGGGTAGTTTCCTAGGTCAAAGATAAATAATCAAATTCTGATTAAGTACTAAATAAAGACAGATTTAAAGGTGATCAAAAAACGTTTTATTTTCTCTAATTACTTAACTTATTTATAAAAGGTGATTCTAACCCTGACACCAGGCTTGATGAGGTTGGTAATTCACCTCACAACCCACACGATAGAAGACAGAATTGATTTTTCGTTCTTCTATCTGTGAGGTAGATTACCAACGTTATCAAATTTAGTATCGATCGCCATCGACTCACAAAGAAGAAGACCATAATTAGGTTGCCAATAGCAAAATTGACTTCAAGTTTACCAGGCTGAGAATAAGTACCGCGACAGGTTATGGATATAAATTGTGACTGTCTGTCTGTCTGTAGGTAAGTTTCAGGGATTCCACTGAGCTGTTATTGACCCTGAATGCGCGTACGCAGACGCCACGCCTGTCACGTAGCCGATCGAGACGCGCACGCAGCCCGCCCGTGATCGAGATAAAGCTAAATTAATTTACTAATTACTATTAGGTGATATCTGTGCCAATTTGCGGTAGTATTAATGAATAGTTTTTACGGTTACTGTTTCCTCCGTAATTAATATGATTAAATTATACTATTACGAGTTGTAAAGATAAATTAACATTTTACCTACTTGTTGATTTTTTTTTGATGCGTTAAGCCGTTGGTCCCGGTTACTACTAGCTGATGTAAGTAAGTAGGCGTTACATGAGCCATATCAGGGGCCTTTGGCGGCTCAATAATAACCCTGACACCAGGGTTGATGAGGTTGGTAATTCACCTCACAACCCACACCATAGAAGAGAGAATTGGTTTTTCGTTCTTCTATCTATGGGTGAGGTAGATTAACAACGTCATCAAACCTGTTGTCAGGGTTATTATTGACCTTTCAAAGGCCCCTGACCAACCGGGACCAACGGTTTAATGTGCCTTCTGACGCACGGACCGTCTTACTTAAGGACAATCAGGTGATCAGTCTGTAATGTCCTAACCAAACTGGGGACCACAAAGTGATTTTTGTGATGTCCCTACCGGGATTCGAACTCGGAACTTCCGGATCTTGAGCCCAATGCGCAACTACTGGCCCACGGAAGTCGTTCGGTTTTTATGTAAATGAATTGCTGTATATTAATAAGTCTGGCGATTGTACAGTCATGAACAATATCATTTACCCACTTTAGAACCCTGTCGCACTATCATATTTGACATTTAATGAGACTTACGGTTTAATTTGTCAAAAAAGTTAATGTGACATGGTTTCAAAGTGTATACATGTTAGTACTCGTACATCTACTGTCATTATCCAATTATCCTTTACTTACGTTGTGTTTTTGTGCAATAAAATGTTTTGAAGTGAATTTAATTGAATTGAAGTATGTACTAGTTATGTATATTATACAGAGTGTTACCTGTATAGTGCAAGGTAGTGGTCGACTTTACCGTTTGTACGCGGAATGTTATGTCTGTTATGTTATCTTATCAGATATATTAATCTACATTGCACTACTTAAGTCTAACTGGTTCATTGAAATGATCTTTGGACGACTTGTTTTGCCTAGGCTGAAACCAGTTTATTGTCCTATATTTAACGACCTCCGTGGTCCAGTGGTTGAGCGTGGGCTCACGATCCGGAGGTCCCGGATTCGAATCCCGGTGGGGACATATCTGATCCCTAGTTTGGGTAAGACATTACTGGCTGATCACCTGATTGTCCAAAAGTAAGATGATCCGTGCTTCCGAAGGCATGTTTAACCGTTGATCCCGGTTACTACTTACTGATGTAAGTACGTAGTCGTTACATGAGCCACGTCAGGGGCCATTGGCGGCTCAATGGTGTAATGGTGGTGGTGGTATGGTCAAGTCGTTTGTTTTGTTTGTTTCTTTTATTGTTACTTTTACAGAAAGATAATTAAACAGATAATAAAGATATAAGGAAAAGAAAACAATTATTATTAATAATAATGACCCGCATTAGTCACCTACGTGAAATTCGTTCTTAGGAATTGCAATTATTAAGGAAAATATTATCGGTAATATACTTAGCAAGGTAAGGTAATAATAAATTATTAATGAATAATATTGAACACGGGAGAAAAATAATAATTATTAGAATTGTTATATGAATATTTATTTCCTTCTCACAACGATCGAGCTATTTGAAGATAATTATATCAAAATAAGACCAGAGGAAGACCTAGAAGGACTTAACATAACATAACATAAATAGCCTATATACGCCCCACTGCTGGGCACAGGCCTCCTCTCAATCAACCGGAGAGGGTATGGAGCATACTCCACCACGCTGCTCCACTGCGGGTTGGAAGGACTTACATTGACCTAATTGAGATGTCCTTAGAAAAGGTTTAGTACGATCTACTCTGAACCGGCATGCGTGTATGAAGCGATTAATGAATGTGGAGGAAGCAAGAGAAGTGTGTCAGGATCAAAACAAATGGAATTCTATATTCTCTGCTTACCCTGGCGTGAGTTTATGTATGTATATCAAAATAACTAATTTACCCAAAACCAATTTTTAAATAGGTCAACCCTACTTATGTCCCATAAACCCTCCTCTATCATCAAGAATTTTGACTACCACAGAGTAGCAAGGACCAGGAAGTATTCGGAATTGGATAGAACAGTCTGCATGGTTTAATGTTCGCCTAGCACGAGACGGCGAAATGCACAGCTGGTGTTTCAGAAGGTTTCTCAGATCGTGGGAATACATTTTATAATGCTGCTAATTCCTGCAGACGCCATCAAATTTTATTTTAAGTTATATCTCTCATTTTATTATCCGCTGAAAAAGAAAGGGACGGGAAATCGACAGGCATAAAATTTATGGAATACACGTCAATTTTAAACAGAAATCTAAAACAACCGTATAAAAATTTTACATCGGCCAATAAGCCGACAGATTTAAGTAGTCAGCACGTCAAATGGATTGCATACCAGCGAGATGCCTATATTATTCGCCCGGGTTGATCATTTGAGTTGAGAAAAAGACGGGTATATATTAAAATATTATTAGGAGGTGTCTGCAGGAATCGGAGCCATTGTAAGTTTAAAATGTCACGGGTTCGAATCCTAACTCGGTGTCTAAACCACTGAATTCGTATGAGTTTGAATTCATGTTTAGATCATAGATAATTGATATCGTAAACGACGATAAACGGCCTCCGTAGTCCAGTGGTTTGAGCGTTCGGCTCACGATCCGGAGGTCCCGGATTCAAATCCCTTTGTGATCCCTAGTTTAGTTAGGACATTACAAGCTGATCACCAGATCGTCCGAAAGTAAGATGATCCGTGCTTCGGAAGGCACGTTAAGCCGTTGATCCCGGTTACTACTTACTGATGCAAGTTAGTAGTCGTTATATGATCAATGTCAGGGGCCTTTGGCGGCTCAATAGTATCCCTGACACCAGAGTTGACGGGGTTGGTAATCCACCTCACAACCCATACGATAGAAGAAGATTGATATCATGCTGTTTCCAGAATTTATGTCCGGTTAGTACATGGGGCTTAAACATAGCTGGCGAGTAGTGGGTTTGTTGTGTATACTGTACACCTCTGCCTGACCCTTCGGGGATATAGGCGTGATGATATGTTGTTTTATATGTTACTAGCTTTTGCCCGCGACTTCGTCCGCGTGGCGTGTTATAAAAGAGAGATCTTTGTGTGTGTGGGAGTGCATATCAAATTTCAAGCATCTAACTTATGCAGTTTAGATTTTTTCATACAAATGTTTCTTCCCGCTAACTCCCGTTTCCGTGGGAATTTTGCAATATCCTGTTGCAACTAAGCTTTAAGTTAATTAAGGTACCTGCATGCCAAATTTCAAGCGTCTAACTTAAGCGGTTTAGATTTTTCATACAAAAGGATTTTCCCGGTAATTCCCGTTCCCGTGGGAATTCCTTTCTTAGTGCACCTCTACGGTACCTAAGCTACGTCCCTTCCAAATTTCAAGTACCTACGTTTAGCCGTTTAGACTGTGCGTTGATATGTCAGTCAGTCAGTTTCTCCTTTTATATATTTAGAAGATTTTAATTCAAAATTATGTAAATAAAAAATCGAAGTCATGAAATATGTAGGTAGGTATCGACGGAACCATTGCGTGTAAGGATGATAACTGGCATAATGTGGAATGTAGCGATTTTATTGGAGGCTCAGAACGTAAGAAAGGTACCGATGATGCGGGGTAGATAGCGTTTCCGATATGATAGCATGACTAGAGCACGTTTCAAAGCCGGTTGTCGATCATAACGATACCGCCTTCCGATTGAATACGCAAACCTTACGATAAAGCCGAACCATTAACGATTTGGGTCTGTCGGATTTGGCTTTAAGCGTTTTGTATTTTAAAACAGAATGGATTGAAGCTAATGTTGTATCTTTAGACGAAACTCTACATACATAAACGTAAAATACGTCCCACTGCTGGGCACACACCTCCCCTCAATCAACCGGAGGGGATATGAAGCACACTCCACCACGCTGCTCCACTGCGGGTTGGTGGACGAAACTCTAATATTTTAAATTATATAATAATACTTGCATTTTATTTTGACGTGACTTCTGTCGTGTGAGTTGTGAGGTGAATGACCGACCTCATCAACCCTAGTGTCAGAGTCGGTAAAACGAAGGAATATCTGTACAGCGCCATCCATATTGTCCTAATTCAAATTCAAAAATATCTTTATTCAGTAGGTAACATAGTTAGTTACACTTTGAATCGTCTAAAAAACTACTGCAGCTTCTCACAACCTGTATAGCCGGGGAAAAGAAGCTGCAAGAAAAACCTCGGCAAAGGTCCCTAGACGATCCGTGTAGTAAGATGATCCGTGCTTCGGAAAACACGTTAAGCCTTTGGTCCCGGTTACTACTTACTGATATAAGTACGTAGTCGTTACATGAGCCATGACACGAGGGTTGATGAGGTTGGTGTTCCACTTCACAACCCACACGATAAGAAGATGACACTCGTCTACTAAAAAGTTATTACGAGTAAGTATAAGTAAGTTATAATAGTGAGACTTACCGGCATGTCTGCTACCAGCCCGCCTAGCGCCCGTATGCTACTGCCTGAACGCCGGCGGAGGCGGCAGCTGATCGCGTGACAACCAGGAGGGACCCTCCTGTACCGCTGAACTAAAGCTTCATGCATACAAGCTATCTTTTAACATCACATTTAATTTAGGTATATTTTTTTTCCTTTTGCCCATTTGAGGGTCAGGCTAAGATCATAAGACCATGCTGCCTAGTCTTCAGTAATTTAGATATATTAAGTTTCTGTTGTTTTTGGACTTTTTTGTTTTTTTTTATTATTATTTTATTTAGCCATCGGTGCTAATTCCTGCAGTCGCTATCTAATTTTAAGTTACAGCTGTCATTTTCTTATCCGTTGAAAAAGAAAGGGACGGGAAATCGACAGGCATGAAATTTATGGAATACACGTCAATTTTAATCAGAAATCTAAAACAACCGTCAAAAAATTTACATCGGCCAATAACCCGACAGAATTAAGTAGACAGCACGTCAAACGGATTGCATACCAGTGAGATGCCTATTTTATTCGCACGGGTTATTCATTCATTTTATACTATTAACTTGTTGACAATCATCTGTCCCTTTCCTTTTCAGCGGATAAGAAAATGACGGGTATAACTTAAAAATAAATTAGGAGGTGTCTGCAGGAATCGGGGCCATTAGCTGTCTATGTAATAAGTATTTCTTGTCTCTGTTATTAAAATTTGTCTTTTGATGTGATGTTATTCTAATGTATTATTTATGTAATCCATGTCTATGTAATCCATGTCTATGGTGTCCTACACTAATAAATGTTTCTTTCTTTTTTTGACGTGACTTATTACAGATTTGCCGCAAATGACATTAACTATTTATCCGGACGAAGATAAATGCTATCGGAAGCGGAATTTTGTAGGAACATTACAAAAAGATACGTCGCCTAAACGCTCGCGCTATCGCATCTGTCCTCTCATACAAACATGAGAGAAGAGACTACCTATCTAGCTTTATTATACAAAAAAAATAAACAATAATTTACTTCATGTCGGAGAGTATTCTCCGCCCAGCACCAATACGCCCGTGCTCCAATGCATTAACTTCTTTCACCCTAAGGTTGCCTGGCAGAAATTGCTATTTAGCAATAAAGCCGCCTATTGTAGTTATGTTTTTATTCGTATGTTTATGTCCTTTGTATATGTCGTTGTGCAATAAAGTATTATTGATTGATTGATTGATACGAGAGCTTGGAGCGAGATTACCAACCAACATACCACCACCAATCAACCACCAACCTTTGACCCTTCCAGTCGAATATACCATAATAGTCTTCTTCTATCGTGTGGGTTGTGAGGTGAATTACCAACCCCATCAACCCTGGCGTCAGGGTTATTATTGAGCCGCCAAAAGCCCCTGACATGGCTCATGTAACGATTACTCACTTACATCAGTAAGTAATAACCGGTACCAACGAAGCCGTTGGTAACTTGCCTTCCGAAGCACGGATCATCGTACTTTCAGACTATCAGGTGATCAGCCTGTAATGTTAAACAAACTAGGGATCACAAAGAGTTTTTTGTGATATGTTCCCACCGGGATCGAACTCGGGACCTCCGGATCGTGAGCCCAATGCTAAATAAACCACTGGACCACAGAGACCGCACGCAAAACAATAGATAATAAGTTTTTTGAATAAAGGCTTAAGTGCATACGCAAACTACGCGGATGCTCTAAAATCCACTGTCACGTTGAACGTAAGTACTTCTATTTATTTGTATCACACGCTTTTTATTAGAGTCGGTTAAAGACTAAACTTACGTAGTTTACATCGTACCCATAGCGAAGCTCAGAAAAAACATTACGAACCTTAGATCCTTCGGACGCAGAACCAAAATTCCATTGTCGTCCCTTCGCGTGCCCTTCTGAATCGTCTTCACGAATCCTCGACAGTACCTTACTGTCAACTTTATATTTATGTAACGTAGATACACTATTTGTTTGTTCGAATTTAAGCTTCAAAGAGTTTATAAGAGCCTTCCTTGCTTGCTCGTAGCGAATTTTGGATTGTGCGTCCCTCCACTTCTTTATAACAATGTCCTTTGGGTCCTGTTTCATTTGATTATCTGGCAAATTCTTTTGAATACCGTTTAGGACGTCAAACACTTTCTCTCTGCAATTTTTAATTGGATTAACATTAGTGTTGGTAGACTTATCTTCGAAAGTTTTACTACTTTCGCCGTCGGCTAGTTTATTTTGGACGGAATATTCTTCGCTCAGTGTTTCATCGCCGTAAAGTTCCCACCATTTTGCAGCAAGGTCGTTTATTGGTGCTCTTGATCTGGCCGAAAGCGGAGATTTTGGAGAGACATCCATATTGAAAAATATTTAAAAACAGAATCGTTTATTTCTTCTTCTGGGTACTGGCAACATTGACATTATTTTGTTTTGTTTTTTTTTAGAACGTTTTTAAACCATTACTTTAAAGAATATATTCTTATTTTCCATTTTTAAATGTTTATGGTATTGCATTTTTTTATTACTTTTAACACCTTAACGTTTGCACTGCATAACGACATAAAGATAACTGAATTTGAACTCATTTTTATCAATGAAAGATGCAAGTCATTGCAACTGAAACCGGCTTCTTTATCGGCATGGAAATTTTCCATGAAAGCCATGAAAGCCTCTCTTTTTATTTCTATGGGTATGAAAGAGAAGGAAATAGGTCTTATGGGTGTATGTAGCTGTAAAAGTTCCACAGTAGGATGTACCGTGGTTTTACTCAAAATTGTAACAATAGCATTTGTGTTCATAATTAATGATTGTCTATTTTTCGTTAGTGGGTCAGTAGCGTATTGTTTACTGCAAGTCATATCTAAAACGAGGTGTTTGGATAATGGAAGATGACTATTGCATTTAATAATAATAGAGCCCATACGCCCGAGAAAATGTAAACGACATACAACACTTTAATGCATACGAATTTACAGAAGAAACTTATTCTAAGGCGGGCAAAGGCGGGCGGCCTTACCGCTAAGAGAGATATCTCTTGAAGACAACCTTCGGCAGAGGATATTGTACACTTGTAGAACTGCTGTGTAGCGCGCAAAACAGTGAAATAAAATAAAAAGTAAAAAATAACCAAAATGTAAATATATACATACAATGGTACAGATAAATAATAAAAATTAAAAATAACTTGAAAGACGATAATTTGGCCAAGAAGTAATTAGGTTTAAGTTTGTGTTCTATGTGTTAACCGGGAATATAAATTTTTATTTGATAAAGTTTTGATAAATCCGAACTATAAACTATAAACTAAATTATTATTATTTTCTCTCTCTTTCTCTCCTTGGCATATATTATTCCCACCATGAGATGGGAATAATAACTGTTCAGAGTAGATCGTACTGAACCTTTTCTAAGGACATCTCCAATTTGGTCAATGTACGTCCTCAGAACATGAACTTACTACTTATCATGATAAAAAATTAAGAAAACAAGTTTACCAGGTAAAATTTACCTACTCTGAATTTGTTTTGCGTTTAAATTATGTATAATAATAGATTTGACCCGCCTAAAAAGTGCATGCAAACATTGATACTTACTAATTAACGGAAAACAAAAAAACAACTTGTTATGTTTAAGTAATTCGTAAATCTATTTATCTGGAGTTTACACATAGCCCCTTACACCCGGATACAGCTAAATATATATTAATATCTCATCATTATTTTAATGAAGTCAATTAAATAAGGTGCAATGTTATCAACCACTGGCAATAAAGAATGGGATATTGAACCGTGTCGCCAAGGTAATAAGGCGATATATTGCGTTGTAAGTGACTGACCTGTAAAGCATTAACGATATCGAAGACTATGTGTAAATCTAGTGCACTCTCGGGACAAATAAACTGTTCAAATATCAGCGTAACTTAGTACCTATTTATACGATAAGTATAACCACAGAATAAATAAGCGTACAAAATGTAGGAAAGTGAGAATACTATGGAAGGATAATGAATGGGAATTTATTTATTATTTATTTATTTATTCACATTTACATTTTACAATAAATGGTATCATTACAGGATTCAATCCCAAATCGATATCATTGCATATAAGACAATTTAGACAAACATAATAACAAATAAATATTCATAAATTAACCAATTACTTATAAATTATTAAATTAATACATTAGTCAAAGTCAAATCAGTCTAAACAATTTGATTGTTTATGGTACGAATTGAGGATGGTTAAGAATGGGACGTAAGGCAGTTTAAAAAAGTAAGAAAGGCGAGTCTATGGTGGGTTGTCGGTCGGGTTAGAGGATAAGGGAAGACGTTGTTTTTTTGTTTTGTTAAAACTAATTAAAATATAAGGAGTGAAGTTATTTTTTCCCAATTTATTTCTATATCCCACATAAAGATGGGATCATTATCTCCTTAGAGTTATCGTGCGGTGTTCGCATACCTAACGTGAAGATTTGACAGGTCCGGTTTTTTATAGTAGCGACTGCGTGTTCAGACACGTCCCGTATAAGGTCACGTATCAGCCTTATACGGGGTAGGTCACATCATCATCACTAATCACTAATTTAAGAGCCACGCTCTTGTCGGTGTAGCATTCTCCATTCTTGTCTATCAAAGACGAATTCCTTCACCTCCTTATAACCCCTGTTCCCTGTTACCCTGTTCCTTAGGGTTAGCTCACATACCTCCGAAACGCAGTTCTCGTGAATGGGTTTCTTTACGATATTTTTCGTCACCTCTGAGCACTTAAAAAGATGAAAAATTAGGGATGACTTTTTTAAAATGCGAATGTAATTTTTAATTACACTCAATTCCAATTAATTAAAAAAATATATTTTAAAATGAGTCAAAGTTAATAATAGGTAAATATTTTGTGAGCAATAAAATTCATTCTTGTAGACTACCAGTGAAGCGTAGACAACTACGCGCTACGCCGTAGCACCCGTAGAGCCTCTACGTTATCTGCGAAATATAACCTTCCTTTTTTCTAAAATATGGGTCTTAAATTCGCGCTAATAGAACTAATTGTTCTAGGCAGAACCCCATGCCAAATCCACCTTTATATACTTATACGATTATGATATTACGATTGAAATTATGTTATATTTTTTTCCATTTCGTGATTAACATTAACCAACAAAGAGGAAACGCAAACAAAACCTTATTTCCTATTATTTATACAACAAAGTAACAAATCTAATCTAAAAATCACGCCAAGTCTAACCTTGGCTGCATTAAAGATTACGAGTTAAAAAGAAATAGTTGCGAACGAATTATTACATTTTGTTGTATTCTATATTTAATAGTTTTGTTTATCCATATAGAAAGTAGGTCGTTCTGTCTGGGCGTATAAGGTCGAACTTTGGACGTCTGGCGTCGATGCAACGGGGTCCCTGACCGGTGGAATATTACTTACTATGTGTTTATATATGTTTTAATTGGCTATTACGAATGGAAACGTCCTCGTTAAGATCCTCGCAGAAGCAGGTAAACAGGAAAAAATAAGATAAAGTCGTTGTATTTTTTTGAAGAAATAAATGTCATTGATATTTATAAAGTGTAACATTTGATTCGATAAACAAATTTGTAAATAGTAGCTGGTCTGGTAAAAGTAAAAAACGAAGTCAAAACTTGTCTATTAAACAGCAAAAAATAATATTACATACGTTAGAAAAAAAAATGTAACATTCTGAGGTTGCGCGTTGCACACACGATCCGGAAGGCCAGGGTTCGAATCCCGGTGGGTTATATCACAAACACCTCTTTGTGATCCCTAGTTTGGCTAGGACATTACAAGCTAATCACATAATTGTTCAAGAAGTGATCCGTGCTTCGGAAAGCACGTTAAAAACTAAGAATTGTTCTTCTTCTGTCTCATAAATTGTGAGGTGGAGCAACCTCATCAACCCTGGTGTTAGGGTTTTCATTGCGTGTTCATTGAGCCGCCAAAGACCCCTGACATGGCTCATGTAACAACTACATACTTACATCAGTAAGTATTAGTAATCGCGACGACGGCTTAACGTGACTTCCGAAGCACGGATCATCTTACTTTTTGGGCAATCAGGTGATCAGCCTGTAATGTTAGGACATTACAGTTTGGTTAGGACCAAACTAGGGATCACAAAGTGATTTTTATGATATGTCCCGACCGGGATTCGAACCCGGGACCTCCGGATCGTGAGCCCAACGCTCAACCACTGGACCACGGAGGTCGTTGTAACAATTATTTAATAGTAAGAACAATAGCTGCTATTGTTTTTAAATTTATTCTTTCTTGCACTCTGATCTTATTTGCCTAAAGGTTATGTAACAAAGTTCTTTTTACTAAACTTTTGTGTCTTTTACTGCCGGGAACTTTTTCAAAGTGGGAACATTCGCGGAAACAGCACATCACTGGTTGTCACACCCCGGACACTTCATACAAACAAACCTCGTTTTACACAGACACTACACATTGACATTATCGTACACGCGCATCTCTATGTGTGACGTCTGACACCATACGATTCAAGTCTAAACTATGTTCGAAGGGGGGTGAGGTAAACCTAGCTCGGTCGCTGGTGGGGAGCGGAGAGTTGCCGTTCTATACATAGTATCATTTCTTATTCTGTGGTTATGTATAAGATAACATGCAGACACTCCCGTCCCTCCGCCCCTCCTCTATAGTAAGAGACCTTAGTTGATTATATTGGTGATAACGTTCCGTTTCTGTTTATGAAGATAACAGCTAATCGGTTGTCTGCGATGCGTCTGAATCGCTTGCAGCCTTGAACGACAAACAATACACATTTTTATTAGACACAATACTGATAATGCGGGCAAGGAGGAACTTTCCAGGCTAAGTTCACTAAAAACAATATAGATGGCGTTATACAGCTTTAACGTGATAAATTATTATTTATTTATTATTTATTTATTTATTCAATCTTACAACTCTCATTACAGGTATACACCCAATACGACAGTGAAGCAATCTTAAACACTAAACATTATTACAACAACACAATCTCTCAATCTCATCATAATCTCTCATCTCAATTATCTCGAAATTATTCTCGAAAGGACGCTTGCTAGTGGCAGCTTGGTAGTGCAAGTGAAACGATCGATGGTGAAGACAGGAATGAATATTTTATTAGAACCTTTGTCATATTTATAAAATTTTCGTAATGTTAGCTGTGGTAGGTAGAAAAATAATGACAATAATTGACTATAGTTTCGCACTCTATAAAATGATGCGCATTGTTGGTGCTCACGCAGTCGTAAGCTAGTCGGCTCGCTGGACGCTCCGATGATGATGATGATGGTGTATGCTGCCACAGGGCTCCCCCTCAGGCGAAGCGCACGACCGGCTTGGTGTACAGTAGTTTAATTCTTCGGAAGTCCCGGATTCAAATCCCGGAGGGGACATATCACAAACAGCACTTTGTGATCCCTAGTTTGGTTAGGACATTACAGGCTGATCAGCCTGATTATCCAAAAAGTAAGATGATCCGTGATTCGCAAGGCACGTTAAACCGTTGGTCCCGGTTACTACTTACTGATGTAAGTACGTAGTCGTTACATGTGCCATGTCATGGGCCATTGGCGGCTCAATAATAACCCTGACACCAGGTTGGATGAGGTTGGTAATTCACCTCACAGCCCACACGATAGAAGAAGAACTTTGGAAGTTTTTGAAACGATAAAAATAACAAGAAAATTGGTGGGTCGCAACGTAAATCGAACAACTCGAACAATCATTAGACTACGCACGTGGGGACCTAACTTTACATTGATGATTTTTAATATTATATTATATTTTTTTATTTTATACTTATTTGGTTAAATACTTTTTTTAAACACAAACATTTTCATTTAAAATACATTTATATTAAAGTATTTCCCCTCCATTTCTTCCAGGACTCTCTCTCCAGTGCTTCCTCCGGCCAGCCTTCCAGGAAAGCATCCAAGTCGTCGCGCCATCTCCGCCTCGCAATCTTTGCCCAGCAGTGGGACACTTTAGGCTAGATAAGAAGAAGAAGAAGATTAAAGTATTTACGATGATTATTTTTATAAATTGCCTGATGAAATACAATAAACGTATTCATCACTTTTTACAACTTTGGCCACAGATTTTTGCAATATTTGTTATTACTTACAGATAAAAATGATCTTGATATCAAAGGGTAAGAAGGACGAGTGTGATAATTCCAAAGGTTGATTATTCAAGGTATTACAATATCTGTAATAATAAATAATTTATTTTATCTTAAGCCAACACGCATGTCAAATTGAGATTGTAAATGACAAAGTCTAAGGTGAAAGTTGTTTACAAATTAAATTCATATTTACTGTGTCTGGACTATTATAGAAAATTCTACCCGTTCCCAGACATAGATAAGAAACTCCGACCAATAAGAAAATGTCGAAGGGAAATCAGGAAAAGCAAACTGCTGAATAAAAATAATTCGCTCATGTAGTTTCACATATTAAAGCAAAATAATACAATTATGAATGTATGCCGACACCACCTCAGCATAATGCCATAGCCTAGACTACTGGGCGGGAGGGTCCTTAGGTACTGGCCCCGCCTTCGCGGTCTAGCCCACCAAGTGAGACCCCATTGTGGGAGGCCAATGAGCCGTTTGCGTTTAAGCGCGGGCTGGTCTTCTTCTTCGTCACAGCTACTGAGGAGTATGTTTCTTTTTTTTTGACGTTGCTTATTGTAGATTTGCCACAGATGGCATTAACTACTTGGCCCGAAGAGAAGTATGTGTATATATTATAATGTACTCTCCCTACCCCTTCGGGGATACAGGCGTGAAGCCACATAATGCTTTCAAGCAGCTTGATGAATTTGACAGCAAAATTAACTAAATATAGAACTGTTTTATTTACTCTGTTATACAATACACATGATAAAATAGATAGTGATTTTCAAATACTCAAAAAAATAAAAATCTTAAAGTCCAACGTAAAAATTGTGAACAAAACCGCACTTTGTACTATGAACTCATTAAATCTATTGAGGAAATTGGAAATAAATTATCCGCGATAAACTTATCAAAGGTCACGTTTTATCTATTGCTTCCGAAGACTTAATTTAGAAGTATTGAAAGAATTTAAAGATTGCTTAGAACTTATCTCTAAATACTTACTTAGTCAATAAAAACGTCATCTAAGTCCTTACTCATTTATTCTTTTACAGCATATCCACTTACGTCTTATTTTTTTAAATATTGTGTCTGAAAACCAGTGCCCTGTTTATCAAAACTTTCAAGCCCTGTATTACAAGAAATTTTCTTGTAAAAATTTTCATTATTACAAGAATGTGTTTATCAAAACTTCACATGTTAAATCCATGTTACAAATATCAATATTTATTTCACACGTACTTTTTTGTTAAGCGTAATTTACACGGACTTGTAACTTGTAGCTCGTGAACTTGTAGACTTGTAAGTTTTGATAAACACGGCACAGGTCTTGCGAGGTTAAGAAAATCCTGTCATTTGAACCGGGAATAATATAATTTAAAGGGAATAATATAATTTAATAATATAATTTAGACAAAGACGATGATACTAAGCTGGCCTGCAAAACTACGTACTTACACACTTATAAAACACATACGTACAGTCATGAGCAAAATAATGTACCCACTTTAGGACTCTGTCGCACTAACACATTTGACATTTAGTGAGACTTACAGTTCAATTTGTCTAAAAAGTTAATGTGACATGGTACCAAAGTGTATACATATTAATGCTCGTGACCGTACACATATATAAAATTTGAATAACTCTTAAAAACAAAATAAACTTTCGAAATAAAAAGAACTTGAAATGTTATAGTTTAATAGACAAAGAAAGTTGATAAAATTATTTATAAAAGGTTTTTTTTTTAATTTTAAACTCTATGTCGGTGTCACCAGGCTACGATTCCCAAAAAAAAAAAAGATGACGCTGTACAGATTTGCCTTCGTGAAACCTTCTAATTTTATGGATAAATAGACATATGCATCTTTTATCTTTGTTTTTGGGTATCATCATCATCATTATCATCAGCCCATTAACGTCCCCACTACTGGGGCACGGGCCATCCCTATGGATGGATAGGGAGATCGGGCCTTAAACCATCACGCGGGCCCAGTGCGGATTGATGGTTTTTAACGATTGCTAATGCAGCCGGGAGCAACAGCTTAACGTGCCTTCCGAAGCACGGAGGAGCTCGAGATGGAACTTTTTTTGTGGTCACCCTTCCTATGACCGGCCTAAACTTCAACAATCGCAGACCGAGCGCGTTTACCGCTGCGCCACCGAGCTCCTCCTGTTTTTGGGTATAAATGATGTTATTACACCCAGGCACAACGCACCTTCCTCCCATTATCATTCTGATCAAAATAAAGTGAAGCAATATAGTATGTGATCAAATATCAAGCAATAGTTATTTATATATATGACTCTTTTAAATAATTATGTACCCCGAGCCTCTGTGGTCTAGTGGTTAGAGCGTTAGGCTCACAATCTGGAGGTCCGGGTTCGATTCCTGATGGGGACATTGTCGAAATCACTTTGTGAGACTGTCCTTTGTTTGGTAAGGACTTTTCAGGCTTGAATCACCTGATTGTCCGAAAAAGTAAGATGATTCCGTGCTTCGGAGGGCACGTTAAGCCGTTGGTCCCGGCTATTAGCCGTAAAAACACCTCCACCAACCCGCAGTGGAGCAGCGTGGTGGAGTATGCTCCATACCCCCTCCGGTTGATTGAGGGGAGGCCTGTTCCCAGCAGTGGGACGTATATAGGCAGTTTATGTTTATGTACCCCGAGCAATAAGGTCACGTAATATCTGAACAATGCCATCTATATTTTTAGGGAACCTAGCCTGGAAAGTTTTTTTTTAAGTGCTTAGTTTAGCAGGCCAGTGTATTACATCATGCATTTAACTCGTACAGTTCGGGAGGGCAACCCGATTTCTGACTATCAGGCGGATGTATCCTCAAGTCGCGGGTCGAGGGTCAAGTCACTACAGATCTGGTTAGAACTGGATATTCGGAATTTACCTAAACTGGGCAAACGTGTGATAATTCTATGAGTTACTAGAGGCGCATGTGGTTTTCAAACTTTTTAAAAGAACATTGGAAGTTCATCATATTTAGGTTATTCCGTTTATCACGGGGGAGTTCGGAAATTGACTAATTTGGGCAAACGTGAGTCGATTCCATGCAGTTTTAGAGAGTGCCTGTGGTTTTCAAACTTCGAATAAGAACTTGTGAAGTTCATGATCTCTAGTTTATTCCGTTCATCAAGGGGAGGCCGTAAATTCACTAATTTGAGCAAACGTGGGTAGATTCCATATATTTTTAGAAGGTACATGTTGTTTTCATACTTCGAATAACGGGGATATCTAGGTGTGTTGTGTGAAGTTTTCATTACTAACACTCTGTATAATGTATTAGGTATAATTAATTACAAAATTTACTAACCATGTCGTGTACACACGTTTTGGGTTTTAATCTAGTTATTACCCACATCTGGAAACTTTTATTTTCTCATGCCATGATTGCTGTCCTGACCTTTTAAATAAATAAATAATATTATGTCACTCCGTTTGCTGACACTAGCAAAGCATTCATTGGAAAACTGAATACTTACTACATAACAACAGTTTATATAATAAACAATAAAATGAGTTATCTGCGCATGCATCTAATGATTCCAATGATCACTCTAGTCACATTCTCAATCCCGGACATGTCTTCTCTTTATCACTGCACGAGCAAAGTGTTGTGATAACAGAATGCAAATTAATACTTGCTGCACACAGAACCGGGAAAGGATGACAATATAATTCCTTTTTTTTTTGATGTGACGTATTGTAGATTTGCCCCAGATGGTATTAACTACTTGGCCGGACAAATGGGGAGCGTTGAAGGCTCTCACCCGGTACAACCGGTCACCCGGTTTAAGACAACAGGCCTGAGGGTGCCCAGTCATGCGCGAACCTCGGCTCAGGGCGTCGTCTGAGAGGAAAAATATTTGAAAGAATTAATCGATCCTAGTGGGTCGATAGCGATAAGCGCTGATTGAGTGAAGTCGTCGATCACGCCGGCGGGGTCGATATTGGGATCCTAAAGTGTTTGGTGTCGCGAGCTGATTGGCTGCCTCTATGGCTAAATATAATTGGAAAATGTACATACATTGGTACTCGATCATGTTTGTTTCCCGTTGAACAGGCAGAGAATTCCACTTACCTACTACGATCCTAACACACCAGTTTCGCTACCTCCACTGTCCTCCAATTCTTCTCATCTCATGTCTCGTGAATCGAGCTTAATTACGTAACAATTAGGTAAATTATAATTGCGTATGGAAGACAAAAATAAAATATCCTGCATGGATCATATGTCCAGCTTAAGCTCCCCTAACCAAGTCTCTGCCGCATCCGTCACACAATGCAGCTCGGCTATGCCACTTGGGAATCGGTGCAGAGGGCACTCGTTCACTAAGACAAAGACGTTATTTAGGCAAATAAGATCAAAGTACAAGAAAGAATAATTTGAAAAAGAAGAGCAGCCAATGTCCGTACTATTAAAGAGATTTTTACAACAGGAACATTCCCAAGAGCTGCACATCACTGATTCGTACTACTTCAATCTCTAAATACATATTACTTACATAAAACATTCATTTCTATATTAGCACTAAACACTACCACATCTCCCGTTTTTAACGGAGTCCTAACCTGGAGATTTGACAGGTCCGGTTTTTACAGAAGCGACTGCCCGTCTGACCTTCCAACCCTCGAAGGAAAAACCAGCCCAATACACATTAAGTCATATACCTCCGAAAATGCATTTCTCGGGAATGTGAACAAACGCGGGCCTGTTATTATTTAAAAAGAAATGTTTTCCTTCACCGCTGAGCACAACAAAAAGACAAAATTACGTATTATAAAAAATACACGCGTGGCTGATGTCCAGCCCTCAGTCTTCTTCTTATCGTGTGGGTTGTGAGATCGCTCAACCACTGGACCACAGAGGCCGTTAGCCCACAGCGTAATACCGTGACATAAGCTTAGCACGGGTGGGTTCTAGTTTAAATCCCGGAACGCCCCCGGTCTCTATGTGTGGAGACCTTTATAAATGCATCCACTAATCGTGTATTTCCGCAAACAAGTTGGAAATCAGTGACCCTCAGCTATCGGACTTGACAATGTAAATAATTGAACAGATTCGTTGTAGAGTCAATAGCAGACATACATACATGTAGGATTTGGGTTTGCTCAATTAAACAGTCAAGTACGGTTCAAACACTTCTTTTTATTTACTCTCCCAGAAGAACAATTTACACCACTAGTGTAATTTAATGATACTTACATAGAATAAGTCGTATTGCTATAAAACAAATTGGTCTCTTTAAGGCGAGTGACTTGACGTTGCGTCAGTCATTTGCTTGTACTCACCATCTCCCTAATGCTAGTATCATCCCGTTTTCCACAGGGTCCCTTTACCTAACCTGAAGATTTGACAGGTCCAGTTTTTTACAGAAACGACTGCCTGTCTGACCTTCCAACCCGCGAATGAGAAAACCAGCTCAATACAGGTTAGGTCACATTACTCCGAAAATGCATTTCTCGGGAATGTGGGTTTCCTTTCCGGTGTTCTCCTTCACCGCTGAGCACGTGATAACCATTTATGATCAAACATGAATTCGTAAACAAATTCGAAAATCATTGGTTTAGGCCTATGCTGGGATTCGAAGAGAGAGAGTCGAGCGTTCTACCAACTGGGCGACACTGGCTTACCCAACTAATATTTATACTTACGTATATGTGGCTCATCTACAAAAAAAGGTTGATTTTCTCTAGCCAGTCTTTTGGTCTTCAACTATGCGTCATTTACTATACGTAGATAAAGCGAAGATTGTAAATATAAATACTACGTTCTAATTATGTGTACGTGTGTAGTATGTAAATAATAGTACACTTTGTTCACAGACTTTGTCAGACACGTAACAGACGGGTGACCGCCAGTATCGCTGAATTAGGACAAGGAGATAAACACAATCAGCTGATGAGACGCGACAAGTGTACGAAAAATTGTATATGGAAAAACTGGTCAGTATCTTCTTATCTCTAAGAATAATCTAGGACCTGGCGCACAAAATTATAGAATAAACAATTAATACTACGTAGGTACTAAAACACAGGGACTGTAACCTGGAACCTGACAGTGGGCAGCAGAAACTGTCAGTACTATTCAGAGGCAGAGGACAGGAGTCCTAGTACGGCTTTGGAATAGACTACTCTAGGCGCCATCCCACACGCGTCAGAGTACTGTGGGCGAAAGGCAAAAAGGAAATCACTGCCCTATTTTCCCTAAAAAAATAACATGGAGAATGCTTCACCGAAAAGAGCGTGGCTCTTGAATTAGTGATGATCAGGTACTAAAAATCGGTTTTAAGTGCAGTTTTCTCTAACACGGTTGACTCGACCATTATAGACGGCGATATGGCTCACTGCCTGTCAAGTTGGTTTAAAAGAAAGCTCGGTGAAGTGTGGGTACTTTGTTGTGTCTTTGACTAACCCAATTGGGATTAGTCGTGAGCTTCTTCTTATATCGTGTGGGTTGTGAGGCGGAGTACCAACCTCATCAACCCTGGTGTCAGGGTTACTATTAAGCCGCCAAAGGCCCCTGACATGGCTTATAACGACTACGTACTTACATCAATCGGGACCAACGGCTTAACGTGCCTTCCGAAACACGGATCATCTTACTTTCGGACAATCTGGTGATCAGGCAGTAATGTCCTAACCAAACTAGGGACCACAAAGTAATTTTTGTGATATGTCCCGACCGGGAATCGAACCCACGACCTCCGGATCGTGAGCCCAACGCTCATTCACTGGACCACGGAATTGTGAGCTTATGTTATGTCTGTACAGAAGTTCTATCATGTGCTCATCGTATGTATCACACTAATCTCTGAATCACATGGATACGTTATCGAGACCCACCGACACTCAAACATTTTATCAACACTTTAAAATAAATTTAATAGGTATCAACTTATCAGTTGAATTTAGGTAGACATGACTTACTTAAGTACTTACATTAATTTCACAAAAACAAGTCTGATAAAAAGTCGTCGAAAGTTCAGATAAGAAAAAGATGATGAATCACGTAATAGTACCGTTTTTTCTATACCAATCGACATTATCCCAAGGTCTGTGATCATCATCATCATCATGCAGGTAATCCGTGATGGCCATGTTCGGAGAATGCTTAACTTACATCGTATTCCAATCACCAAAATCACTTTGTGATCCCAAGTTTGATAAGGACATTACAGGCTGATCACCTGATTGTCCAAAAAGTAAAAAGAACCGTGCTTCGGAAGGCACGTTAAGCCGTTGGTTGGTGTGCGTGTGCTTGTGCGTGTGCGTGCGTGCGTGCGTGCGTGTGTGTGTGTGTATAGTGGCATCCTGGTCCTGGTAGAAACCTGGTGCTATGCGAATAGCGCGAAAAAATAGAATGAGAAACAACTGCTTATACTCTGATTAAATTGATCATCTGAGATAGAGTGTGGTAGCTTAATTTGATCGATCGATTCCAAATTATTTGTGATTCAATTTAAAAAAAATCGTTATAATCGCAAACAGGCGTAAGGCGATTAGGTACGATAGAAAATACCGATACGAGCCCTAACGTCGTGTCTATTAGAACATTAGATAATTTAAAACAGATATGTGTAATCCATGATAGCCCTGATCGGAGAACACGTGAGTTACGTCGTAGTATCTCTGGTTCGAATCTCGGCTTGGGCTTTAAACCACTGGATTCGACTTTATGAGCTTGAATGCATGTTTTAATCATAGATATCCCGACGACCCGATTACCCTAGCTATATAGGCAGCCAATCAGCTCGCGACACCAAACACTTCAGGACCCCGATACCGACTCCGCCGGCTTATCGCTATCGAGCCACTAGGGTCGATTAATTCTTTCAAATATTTTCCTCTCAGACGACGCCCTGAGCCAAGGTTCGCGCCCAACTAGGCACCCTCAGGGAACCTTCAGGGAACCTTGGCTCAGACCTCTTGTCTTAAACGTTGTACCTACTGGGTGAAAGCCTTCAGCGCTCCTCATTTGTCCGGCTAAGTAGTTAATGCCACCTGCGGCAAATCTACAATAAGTCAAAAAACAAAAAATCGTAGATAAAATGTGGTTTTAAGGAATTGTAGACGGTTAATGGCAATAGGCTCACCGCGCAATTACACGGGATTTAAAGCTGGCGAAGAATGGGTATCTACTTGTGCTGTCAAAAAAAACCAGGCCTGGTAAGAAGAACGCTGATTCCGTGTTTCCCTTTTTTCTTTAAGCTGGGCTATTTTCAGGTATATAATAGGGACAACGCAGGTGGTTAGGATTCTTCCTTTTTTTCATCTTTTTCTTTGTTATATTTGTTTTTCCTTATTTTACATTTTGCAATTCATGTGTATCAAACACATAAGATACTATGCCGACCCCTTTCCGGACAGGTGTGATGCTAAGTTATGTTAAGCACATCCATCCCTTTTTTTTTGACGTGACTTATTGTAGATTTGCCGCAGATGGCATTAACTACTTGGCCGGACAAATGGGGAGCGCTGAAGGCTCTCACCCGGTACAACGTTTAAGACAACAGGCCTGAGGATGCCCAGTTGGGCGCGAACCTCGGCTGAGGGCGTCGTCTGAGAGGAAAAATATTTGAAAGAATTAATCGACCCTAGTGGGTCGATAGCGATAAGCGCTGAATGAGGGAAATCGTCGACCACGCCGGCGGGGTCGGTATCGGGGTCCTGAAGTGTTTGGTGTCGCGAGCTAATTGGCTGCCTCTATGGCTAGAGTGATCAGGTCGTCGGGATCGTATATTACGTCCTTCTGACGCCGATACTTTTCAGTACCGTCCCTAAGCGGGATGTATTCAGAAGCCGCAACTACTAGGGGATTTGGGTGGTGTGACATCCATCCCAACGTGATGATTTATCAAAGATTAAGCCCCCCTCACCCCCTCTGGGTGTTAATTCAGCCTTAAAAGGCCGTAGTGTAAAACGCTGAGGAGTAAGAGAGATTGCGCAGACTGTGTCTCGCTCGCACTTACGCCACCAGCTCGCCAGCTATGTTAAAGTCCGGGTTTTCACTGACGCGGAGATGGGCGGCGAAGAGCGGATATGTGCGGATTTGACCAATCACAGCGTTCGAGAGAGCGAAAAACGAAGACGCTCTGTCACTCTCTCCCTCACGGTGATCCGCGTCAGTGGAAACGCAGCCTAAGTCCCACTATTTCATCTATTCTTTTACCATCGATATGTATGTATTACTTATGTAGATAGTTAAAGTACAAATCTTTTTGATCGGCTTTTTTTATTTTGGGGTAGTCAGAGGCACATCCATCGCAAGAGAGTTCATCTATCGAGCTATCTATTAAACCAATGATAGGTGGTGAGCCGTATCGCCGTTTATAATGGTCGAGCCAACTTTGTTAGTGAAATAATAACTCATTGGTGCAAGTCCGGTACCGGTGTTCGAACCGTCACTCGCCGTTTGAGAAGCAAGCCGGTCTACCACAGGACTGTAGCCATTGCGTGTAGACAAAGCAGAAAAAGAAGTATAAGTAAGAAGTAGAGAACTAGTAGAAAAAGAAGTACTTACATAACGAACGTCTCATCCGCCTAAAACTACTGCAGCTTCTCACAACCTGTATAGCCAGGGAAAAGAAGCTGCAAGAAAAACCTCGGCACATCGACATAAAAGGTAAATACTTTAATGTAAGTACTTCTTTTTCTTCTTCCAGTGGGTCGTTTCATGTTCACATCAGAAGCCGCTGCTCGTGATAGCTCAGATAGGAATGAAGGCCCTATGAGGTAAAGAAGACCAGGCCCTTAAAGGACTTAATTTTTCCACGAGGCTCCAAAGGTGCGATCTTTGGCCGAGGGGTGTCGCGTCTGACCCCGGCCGATAGTGCTATCTGAGCAGTTTATAACAACACTCTTATCGCCCTACGACTTACGGACAAACACCAGATATGGGTTTCAACTTTCACATTTGCACGATGTTTATGTAGCTTAGCGTTGAGTTTATTCGTTCTTGGATTTGTTTCTGCCTGTCACACATTTTGACACAGATGGTGGCTGTCGATTGCTCAGCCAAGTAGGTGTGCTCTCCGAGGCAAAACATTAAAACGATCTGATAAACCCTTCTAATCCAAGTCTAGCAAGAAGTGTTTCCTAGTAGTAATTGCCTAGAAGAAATTGCTCTAGAGCAATAAGTCCGACCAATTATTGTATCCATGTGTCAAGTCTGTGTTCTAAACTAAGTACTGTGCAATAAAGTGTATTCGTGTTTTTATTTTGGGCACTGTGCCTCGCTGTGATGCCTTGGAGGGGTTTTTAATTTGTAGATAACTGTGTGTTGTTTTGTGTTTAATAAATAAGATTATTTAATAAAAAAAAATTTACTTGATTTATTTGATTGTTTTCCGGGCAAGTAGTTAATGCCATCTGCGGCAAATCTACAATAAGTCACGTCAAAAAATAAAAAAGATTTGATTGTCGAATCCCAAAAAATCCTCAAAATAGTTATTGGAGAAAAATTCTTCGACCCTTATTCAGTGCTTTGGGTCGTCATAGTGGTGATGTTAGGTGGCGAGCTCTCCGAGTGGCGTCAGCACGATATTCTTCTTCCGTTCATCTCTGTCGGCTGTACTCCATCCATGTCTCAGTACTCACACCGTTCACACATACCTATAAATGTCCTTCTTCAGACAATCCATCACTTTACGGACAAAGAATATGAGACTAGTTGAAGGTGGACAGAACAGGTCAACTGATTCGCATTACTGAAAACAGAACGACATTACCATAGAAAAATAGTCGTCGGCCTCGAGGAAGGAGGCCGGCATAACTTCTTTCACCCTAAGGTTGCCTCGCCTATTGACTTATGTTTTTATTCGTATGTTTATGTCCTTTGTATATGTCGTTGTGCAATAAAGTATTATTGATTAATTGATTGAAGGAGATGTCATTTGAAGAACACACAGTTATGTAGGTACTTACTTAACTATAAGTAAGTATGTCCTATCAATATGTTAGACCCATCCATAGAGTATACAAATACCTAGTGTGTAGTGTGTGTGTGTGTGTGTGTTAGTGTGTGTAGTGTAGTGTATACCTCTATGTTCGTTATTCTGGTACTTAGTGGCTTGTGTGCACGTGTTTGAGTGTGTGTGTGTGTGTGTCTAGATGCACCTACTCACTATTAATTAGAGGTTTCATTGACTGCTACAATCGCAGCTGCATTCATTCTTATGATAATAATAATTTATTATAAGTACTCAATATAGATTCTGTCAAATCGTTCGAATGCAAAAAGATAGTACGATATCCGCAGGATCTCTATAGAGTTCTCAAGAACAGCTCTTTATCGGAACCCAGAGGTTCCGTAGATAAGTCACGAGGGTTCCGCGAAATATGGTCTATCGGACAAAATACCTAATATAAAGCAATTATTGATAAAACATGAAAATCAAACAAAAATATTTTCGCTTTTAATTTTCATTTTATTTACAGAGCATGTTTCTAATGATTGTTTTGTCATAAGGTACTATTCGTTTTTTCCTTACTTATTTTTTTAAGGGTCGACACAACATCAACCTAGCTTATAACCTTTTTACTTTTTTAAGTCTTACCCCACATACATTTTTAATTACCCTACATAAAACTTCTTAATATAAAAAAAATAGTATTTTATATACCGTCTTAAACCTAAATAAAGATTTTTATCTATCTACCTAACTAAAATGTCCTTCGGATACCGTCGCCGCCTGCGTGGTCGTCAATTTCCACATGCGGCAAATCTACAATAAGTCACGTTAAAAATAATAAATACAAAAAACGCAAGACTACAGTACAATCTTCAACCACAGAATAATAGTGTGATGCTAATTTTATAAATAGTGGTCCGGCTAGGCATCGCACGAGCAATACCCTATACTTACTTTCTCACGAAGCGAAACAAGTGCCGGCACAAAAACAAAACAAAATCAATAATCCCATAAAAAGTACAAGCCAGTTCTACGCTAGTTATTTTGTAGGGAACAACCACCTAGCTGGTATGTGCACTCAGCAATTACTTATGATAATCGTTGTATTAAACTCGTTATTAGACCGCTGGCTGTTTTTGCTACAGTTTTTGCGAAACTAACCTTTCTGGGCTGAATTCCTTTATAAAAATAGCCTGTTGAACGAACTTTTGTGTACTTACGTGAGAACGACTTTTGTACACTCATATGTATTATCTATAGACACTTCGTACAAACTCAGACAGACTAACACACTTATTTTCGTATGATGAGTAATAAGAAAGTTGGAATCTGGGACGATGGAAGGACAAAGATGGTGGATAAAATTTAGGCAAAATAAAATGTTTTTGCGTTCACAAACATTTTTGCACGTTGGTAAACTAATTGCGACCTTATTTCTCTTTGTGTTTTCTTAATAGGTTTTCGACAGCAAAGTCAAAGCCCGGGAACCCTCGCTGCACGAGTCGGGGTCGCACTTCACCGGCTTTTTTGACTTCTACCTTTTATAATAATTAGAGATCGGACACTTTTTTAAGGATCCGGGTACCCATCTATCCGGCAAAGTTACTATAAGTACATGCATTAAGTCAGCGATACTGAGCGGAACCCTCTGAAAAACCATGCCTTGAAAGAACCAGACCAGTATCTCTACAAAAGCAGGATCCGGTGCATCACTAATAATAATACCTCGGAAATATTCGGAAGGTCCGAAAGAAAGCACATATAGTCGGCACGTGCAGTTTTGATAATAAATTGTCACATTATGGACTTAATTAGATAATAATTATAGTTAAGCAAACATGAATGTGGGTTGTTAAGATTCACGGTCCAACGCGATCTACAAGGTCTTTATTTACATAAGGAAGCATAAAGAAGGGACCTGTAAATTGCCGTCAGGCTATTTCTTACAAAGATTTCTTTTTAATTTGCCAAAAGAAACGGGACCTGATGCCCCAGATTGTAAGACCCTAAGTAGGTACCTTGGGACTGCAAATTCGTCTATGATTAGTCGCTGTTGGTTTCTTATTAGACTGATAACTACTTACTGACTATCATGACGTAGGTATTGATAGAATTGTGACCTTATAATTGGGTAGTTTCCTAGGGCAAAGGTAAATTATGAAATTCTAATTACAAAATAAAGACAGATCTAAAAGTGCCAAAAACGTTTTAAATTGAAATAAAGTTCAACATTTTGTCACGTTTTTCTAAGTCACGGGTTGCTTTTTCATACAAATTCCAAAGTAATTTCGTGTTTTCACGTTTAATAAAAAGAAACTAATTCAGAGGGGTAATGCTGCCAGCCTGTTGGGCACCTTGCCTCGATGTGACGCATTGGAGGAGATGTTTTATTTATAAAATGTGTTTTAGTAACTAATTTGACTTAATTGGAAACTACCCTACTGGATGAGTTTCCGGCATAAAAGATATCCACATATGTGAAGTTAATTTCGTAGCCGGAAAATGGCTTCTAGTCTGCCACTACTATTATCTAGTTGCAAAAGCCATTTTGTATTATTATGATGCTATTATTGCACTCCACGTGTTCACATGAACGTGATAATTATCATTATAATGTGACCTATTTAATAGTAGAGCGTTATATAGGTATCACATTAAGTATATAAATAAAGGAAAAATTGCAATAAAACTTTTCTTCAGAAAAGAAAGAAAAATGTTTCTCGTATTTACAATAAACGTTTATTTACTCAACTGCCTTATCATTCAACACATGATAATATAAAAAAACCATAATAAGTAAGTAAGTATAGCACAATGACCGAATAACGTTACTACTATACCTATATACAACACCATATTTTACAATTTTAGCCATTACGAACTTTAATTAGCTTCAAATAACATAAATACGATCCGGACATTGATCGGCCATGATAAGCATTTGCTTTATCTAACATAATAATTATACGCTTACAATAATATTTGGTACGTTAGATATCTACTTAGTAGTTACAATCTTGTCGTGTCCCCGGTTATCGACTTGTTTTCGAGAACACGCGTATATAACGCGACAAATATCGCTACAGAGAGCTCCCACTCACGCACTATTCAGGTACTGAGTGTCTTAATAAATAGATCCTACTTGAAGATTAGGGCCCGTTCAGAGCGGCACGTTAGGGGGTGTTTTACAGGGCTCGGGCGGTTGGCGGCGCTGGTCGGGCGCGCACGACTGGTAGTACGCGCAGTACGGCAACGGGTCCCAGTACGCGAACAGGGCTTCCCTCGTGTCCAGCACAGTGTCCAGCAGCTTGCCCACAGTCGCCGCGTGGCCGCACCGCGACTGTCCTTGACACAAGTATGGCAAAGACACCCCTACTCGAGCTCCGATCGCAACCAACTTGTTCCCGTGCCCGTTCGTTGTATGTTCTTCGCGCACCAATCTGAACGACACGTGGCCGGTCATGGGTCTAGCTGCAGACAAGCGCGACACGAACCGCTGCACCCAAGCGTCGGCTTCATCGTCCTTTTGTGGGACTAACCCTTTCCTCACAGAGTCGACGCGGCACGTCACGTTGTTAACAGCACGTGATTCCTTCAATGTAGTGCAGGTGATGATCCTCTCGCCCTTCGGCTCTCGGATGATCACCCATGGTTTCTCAGCACTGATTTCTCTGGTAAACCTGAACTGACTTTTTTCTTCTGGCATGACAAATCGCATGCGATCTCTTGCACCGCGGGCTCCAGCGCTCGCAATGAAATGTCGACCTTCCTTCGCGGCTCCGCTGTCGTACCAGTGGCGTACATCTTCTTCACTGGCTACTACCCAGAACTGCGGTGTGGCGAGGCCGGCCGCTCGACATACTCTCATCAGCTCCAGCGGGTCATCCAACATGACGACGTCGCGGGCGCACGGCACGAAGCACTGACACCCGACCACTTCTAGGTGTTGTTTCGCAAGCGCGTCATAGTACGCAGGGGTCGTAGAACTTACTGGCACGTAGAACACCACTGATTCCGCGTCTACTATCTCTCGCAGCGACCGAGCGTAGGCGAGCGGGTCGGCCGGATTTGGACGCGGGATAGTGTAGAACCTATTGACAGCCGCCGAGTATTTCAGTAGGGAGAAATGACCCTCTATCTCGAACGCAACGACCCGTGCGCCCGCCGAGTGAAAATTCCTCGCCAGATGTAGAGCTTGAACCGAACTACCACCACTGATGAGCACGGTGCGAGGTTTGTACGAACTCTGCAGGAAGACGAGGCGACCGATCATCTTCAAAAATCCGATAGGATACTGCACACACTTCCAGAATATGAATAGAGATGCGGCGATCCATAACGTAGGCAGTACGATCAGGATTTGTTTCCAGGCGGGGTGTGAGATGAAGTTGAAGAGAGCGATGAACGGGCGGAGGAAGAGCCTGGGTCCCCACGTGATGATCCGGATGAAGCGCGGTAGCGGCGGCGGGCGCTCGGGGCTGATGGCACGCTCCTCCGGGATCAAGGAAAACGTGGACGAGAAGGAGCGGCGCAGCGCCGTGAAGGGCGGCGGCTGATGGGAGCATCTCTTGACGCGAGGGGAAAACACGAGCTCAGTGTTGGAGCGCGCGAGGCGCGTGTACTCGGGCGCGCAAGCCGGCATGGCGGGCGGGACTGGCGCGCGCGCTCCGCGCCGCTGCATATAAACTGCCTTGTTATCTTGCTGCGCGGGCGCCGCCGCGCATTACAGCCTCATCTTTGCACCCAATTAACGGTTACCTAGTTAAAAAAATAAACAAACAATTGGGAAGCAACTTCGTATCGGAAATTGTTTATTTTACCTGTCATTTGTTAAAAGGATTTTCCAGGTAAGTAATTTAGTCATTAGTAAACAATATCAAAGTCTGAATACGATAGTAGATATAATGGAAAATGTGAGGTGTTTGAAAAAAATGCATGTATTCGGTACATGGACGATCATTTAATGAAAATCTCAACAATATTAACCATTTACGTTATCTAATAAATAAGGTGAATAACAATTTATAATTATGTTATCAATTACCTAATACAAACTTGATTCTACCTATATGATACATGAAGACTAGCTTTAACAGATGATATCACAAATCAAATTTCCTAGGAACTACCAACCTAAATAAATACGACCTTAGAACACAACCTAAAGTTAGAATTTTTACTAAAATGTATTATACAAAAATATGTTCACTAAATATTTCAAATGTCTTGTAACTAAGTGTTACAAGCAACTAAAATATTGTAACAGTTCCTATATGTGAATGTGATGAACTCTGTATAATTACTACTTATAATAAGTAAATGCTAATTTTCAAAACTTTAAAATACCTAATTGTTTTTGGCAGTTTCAAATACTGGTACCATAAATATGAATGTTTACAAATAACTTGTTTATTATAAAAATGAACATAATTAAATTGTAATTAATGAATGATGCTGGTAATATAATTAACTACATATTCTATTAATGCAGTGGAAGACACAACACAGTGATAACAGCTAGAGAAATAATAGGTATGTTAAATGTTTTGATTGCATGTATAACATGTACACATAATATATGTTATGCATATGAGTACTGTACAAACAACAAACTTCACCTTTCGGTATGAAGAAATGCAACAATATGATTAAATACACAAAAAGTATTTCATAAATCAAATTGTAGACTGGCCAGAATATTGATAAAAACAAATAAACATTACAGTTACATTTAACAATATTATATTTATTTAATTAATTAACAAGTGTCCTCAAATCTACATCAGATTACAATACAAGAAAGCAGGCTCTGGTATAATTAGTCCGTAGTACAGGTTGATATGATGTTCCCAAAGGGTAGAGTTGTTTCCTTCAATTCGATTGAGCCATTCTTACACACTACATGCAACTCATTCTGTGGTTCCTTCTCAAACCTAAATCTTTTAGGGTGAGAGTCATCCATAAATCTACCTAACTTCAATATTTTGTCATCAACAAATATCTTATCAGCTATAAGATTAGTAGCCGGCAAATTGTTCAGTATGTCTGGAATCAACACTTCCACCTTCCCCTTCTCATGTATGAAAATACTGCTCTTGTCAACCAGCTGTGATGCCAGCATGTACACATCCCCACTCTTCAATGAAGCCTGTAGATTGCCTGAGAAATATGTTATGTGCAAGTTGCCTTGTTGAATCACATCTATCATAACATTTTTGTGAAGATGGGCCAGACGGATGTTACCCATTAGAGTAGTAAAATGAGACTTGTCACTGTAACATGACTTCACTACAATGGGCCCGGCGTGTGTGTTCACGTTGAGTAGCTGCGCCATTATGTTGTTGCAGCTTATGCCAGAATTCAATCCAGTCTTGAGTTCAATGTGTGATGCCTGCAACCGGCCTTCAGTCACCACCTCTCCCTCATTGCTCTCTACTTTGATGCGATGGGCTTTCAGATCTTTCACGATAACCTTCCCTTTGTCAGTTTTCACGACGAACTCCTCGCCTTCTAACTTTCCTAGTTCCACCGACGCTTTATCTGTTGTCGTGACCTGCACTTTCAACTGATATGGTACTTGTATTAAGCATACATCGCTCCTGTCCGAAGAGGTGTTCTTGTTAAGCAGTTCTAATCTTTTGGAAGTCTGTTTCACCTGGAAATCGTTCGTTCCCTTACCTTGGCTATACAATGTCATTACCAACTTGTTATGAGCTTTTATGTTGTGTACGTCGATGGGTTGAATTTTAACATGTATGGGGCTCTCAACAAATATACTTGTGTTGTTCTCGATGGTCTTCTCCACCGTCCTTACTGGGTTTAAATTATGCAAATTGTGCTGACTTCTAAAATTAACAAAAGATAACCTCAAAATCTTGAGGCACTTATGTACCACTCGTTGTCCACGGATGGAGAACATTTTGGCATTTCTTTATGTTCTACAAACTAAACTAAAAACATTATTTCAGACTTTAATCTAATTAATTTTAACTCGTTCCTTCTCATTTTTTCTAATTTGACAACTTTTTACACAAATGTCAGATCTTAACACCTGACTTTGACAAGCGACAGTAGAGGTACTTTTTTGTTCGGATACCTACAGATCGAACACATAGGTAATAGCCATAATAACCCACCAACTCACCACAATATGAAAACGACATAATTAATAATAATGACTTTGGCTCAAAGTAAGGGACTCCAGAGTCGTCCAATGTGGAAAAAAAACAATAATCGCTACATTTTGATTTAGCCTATTTTATTCCACTGGGGGGCAAATGCTTCCACTTTTCCCGATCCGGAAGTCTTGTGTGAACACCGACTATCTCTGGAATTCTGCAATTTCTGCAATAAATATATCACTTATCTCTCAACTCACTCACATTCATCATGTATGTAGTATTTATAGCGTGTATCCGAATGTAAATCTGCTCTTTTTTTTCTTTATATTTTTTTATTCAGGCAGGGAGGCAGACAATGTATTCGTACTGCCTCTTGTAAGGATATTTTGATTTATTTCTGTTTCTATCTACTCTAGTGCTGCGTCGTATTGGTATTGCTGCCTTCACTCGCATAAATAATTCTTATATAATCTCTTCACCTAATATATCTTTTGAACCTTTGAATAAAAAATCCATTTGAAATAAACGTTCAAGATAACACACAGCAAACTTCATAAACGCATCAATGTGACAGTTGCAGAGGTTGCAGAAAATTGCAACCAGTTTTCCGCAAAAATTAAAAACTTATCTCTAATACGATGTGAATAGCCATGTCATATTAAATATTCCAATAAGATTATTACATTGAATTAAATTATAACCTTTTGTTAGTTCTAAACAGTGTGTAAGGGCGCAAAGATGAATGCTGATCTGAAAGAGGCATTTTCTCAAATAAAACCAGTATGTGACCTGGTGATGGTGTGTCCTAATGCGGAGACCATCACGTCCTTCTCACAACGCGTGGAAGAAATGAAACAAGAAGCTCTCCAGGAGCTCCAGCAATATATCTTGTTCCCATTCATAACACATGTAAAATCTGAAGAGATTGAGTAAGTTACCTATATCTTATACTATATTTATTATACCTGTTAATCGTATATTTATACATACTTTGTATAGACAGATAACGTAATATATTACTTTTGTGTGTTATTATTTTCTAAGGATTAATGTGTGTAATGAAGTGAACTAAGTATCCCACTTAAAATGTCTCACTACGCAACACATTGCTGTATTAGATAAAAAATACTCACTTTTCATATTAATTATATTCCTTTTAAATATGAGGGTAGTCTTATGTACCTACATTCATATAATTTTTATAAGCTTTTTTATAGTAATTAAAGTTAGTGAAACTCTGTACCTAAGTAATTATTGTAATATAATGTATTGTTTTTAGTAAGAAATATGATCTGCAAAGTAAAATGGCAGATGCAATGCGGATGGTGTTAGAGAAAGTGACGGTGAACAGCTTCGAAATGTGCATGAAGATTGAGACAGCATTGCTTAGTCTCGTGTTCGACAACTCTAAGCCTGGGATGGGTAAGTGAGTTTTATTGTTCATCCTACCAATGTGAAACCTTGGTTTGATGATACTGGTCTGTCGAGGGGCACTTTAATTCCGGCATTAAGGGTGGTATTAATCTCAGCTGAGACTGCCCTCAAGATGATGTTCAAGCCCCTGTTTTGTACAAGAATTGTCACATTGAGGGCAGTCTTAAGGCTGAGAACAGTTTACTAATACTGCCCATAGAGTTTGATCTGGTCACGTAACAATAACTTTTACTTTTTAATAAGGAAACAAAACTGTCCCAATTGTGCATGCTGTGGGACTGCTGAGAATATTACACATTTCTTGGTGGAGTGTGACCAGAACAAAGAAATTAGAAGGATATTCCACCAAAATCTACATGGAGGACCATTGCCAAATCCTGTATACATGACTGAATATATGTTGTTGTTTTCCATAGTGGCAGATGTACCCGAAGAGTTGAAGTTGAGCGTGATGCAGTGCCTGACCACGCTGATGCTGCAGCTGGACAAACCGTCGCGGGAGACTCTGCTACGGACCCAAGTGCCCACACTGGCACAGGCCGTGTTCGTTGCTGTGCACATAGCTAAATTGGAGAAACATAGGCCATTGAGGTAGGGGTACTTTAATTCTCTTCTTCTCCTTTGTCCTCGCCTAATCATGCGGCGCCAAGTATCGCCCTGACAAACATCGTCTTCTTTGAGACCCAGCCTCTCCATGCCCTCTGGACATTTGGCAACCAGGTGGTTTCAGGTCTTCCCTTCTCCCACTAGTAGCCATGGAAATGAGTTTTTTCACGAGATGGTCGTCCATTCTTCTCATTACATGGCCATACTATCTAAGCCTGGATTCCGACATCTTGTCAGTTATGGGCACAACTTTAAAACTCCCTGTGATGTGATTGTTGCGCACTTTATCTTTTAGCATAACTCCCCCAGACCATCGTAGCATACGCATTTCTGTGGTGTGAAGTTGAGTTGAAGTTTCTGCTCGTATAGACACTCTTTTTTTTTTTCCTGGCTATATCTGCAATCAGTATCTTTTTGTTTTTTGTTTACTATGAGCAGATTTGGTATAAGTGTATTGTCAGGTAGAGTGTGTCTTCCAGCGAAGACAGCTACTCATAATTAACTAATCTATGACCACTCATTCTTCTGAGACACTCTAATTAAGATTTCTTTTTAAATACACTATATTGCTCTTTTAGGTGAATTGCTTTGATGTGGCCTTTTTAACTCCCCTGATCTTACGACAAATTTGAATACGTCCTAAAAGGAATCCCCATGCAACATTTGAGAGTCCTATCAACAATGGGTAATATTTAGCACTTCTTTTTAATTTATTTGTTTGTTTTTCTGTTCCATTATTTTTTTAAGGGAAGGCAAATTTCGTGTCTTATAAGGAAGTCAAAGTGGCCTTTGTTAAACAAGAATGGAGAATGCTACACCAACAAGAATGTGGCTCTTAAATAGGCTAGGAAACTAGCCTATTTAAGAGATTATTAGTCATATCACTTAATTTTTACTAAACATCAAAACACGAAATTACTATAAAAATTGTATGAAAAAGCACACTCTGACGTCATTAAAAAACATGTTAAAATGTCAGACTTATTATTACGTCTTGATTAAAATTCATAAATAACTTAAATAGAAAAAAGAAAAATGTTTTTCTTAGTTTTAGATCTGTCTTTATTTAGTAATCAGAATTTCATAATTTATCTTGGAACTTAGTACACGACTCAATTAACGATGATGATGACATTTACCACCACCCTGACACCAGGGTTGATGGGGTTGGTAATCCACCTCACAACCCACACGATAGAAGATGACATTTACCACAGACTAGCAGCAATAGACTGCTTGACGGCGCACACGGCGACGCACGCGAAGCTGACGACGGACAAGTACGCGATATCGGACCGCGCGTTGCAGCTGGTGGTTGTGGACACGCTGGCCAACATCCTGCCCGGCGTGCTGGCCGCCCTGCAGGACGTGGCTGTGTGCCACCACAACCCGGGACACGCCGTCGTCGTGGTGAGTACAAGATAGATATTTTTTAATCCAGGTAATTGAACTTTCTCAACTTTTAATTTACTTTTTTTTAATAAATAAACTTATTTATATTTAAAAATAAACTTATTTATCTAAAAAATAAACAATGAATAAAAATATACGACAGAAATTACAAACATAAAATTAAAAGGTACCTAAACTAAAAATAATAGAAAAAAAACAGTGAATCTCTGTAATCTGTAGGTTGTGTAGGTCTGTGTAACACAGGTCCAGATTCCTGTAGACACCTCCTAATTTTATTATAAGTTGTACCTGTCATTTTTTTACCTGCCAAAGTGGAAAGGGACGGGCGATTGACAGCTGACTGATTGAATAGACATCTCGCTGGTATTAAACCCGTTTGCCGTGTGCTGTCAACTTAATTCTGTCGGGTGTTTGGCCAATGTAAAATTTTGAAAGGGTTTTTTAAATTTCTGCCTAGTAATGTCTGTCGATTACCAGTCCCTTTCGTTTTGTGTGTATAATGAGAGGTATAACTTAAAATAAAATTAGATGGTGTGTATAGGAACCAGCACTATACGTAAGTAACTAAACGCCCATTTTCTTCTGCTCCCAGGCGGCAATAGAAGCAACGCACCGTATCCTCTGCTTGACAATGCAGGACCGTCTGATGCCGCGCCGCGCCGAGCTCACCCCTCAAGACTTCGCGCGCCTCGTACGGGAGAAGACCGGCCCAGACAGAGAAGTAAGCAAGGGTTAGTTAGAACAACTTATTTTGTTACTAGTCAGGGCCAAACAAATTTAAAAAAAATGTTTATTTTCAATGTAAATTGAACAGAAAACTTGCAAATTTATATTTGAATTCTACGCTTCTGTTGTGCGCCGGTATGACGCGACGCAAAATATCTTCAACAACAAAGTTTTTTTAATTTCCAAAAGCAATATACATATTAAAATACCATGACAATTCATGATGATTCCGTGCTTCGGAGGGCACGTTAAGCCGTTGGTCCCGGCTATTAGCCGTAAAAACACCTCCACCAACCCGCAGTGGAGCAGCGTGGTGGAGTATGCTCCATACCCCCTCCGGTTAATTGAGGGGAGGCCTGTGCCCAGCAGTGGGACGTATATAGGCAGTTTATGTTTTATGTTTTATGACAATTCATGAGACATGAAATTAGAATAAAGAATAATACTACGTATAGAACGGTAAATCTCCGCCCCGCACTAATTCGTAGGTAGATTTACCTCACCCCCTCAGGGTTGTACTCTAGTCTGAATGGACGTAAGCTATGGAATAAGGGGGAGCGCGCGCAGATTGTCTGTCTCCCTCTCACTTACGTTACGCGGCACGAATTAAATTATTGTGTGGGGTGTGCTGCGAGCAACGATAAATCTTTGTAGGCACCATCTAATTTTATTTTAAGTTATACATGTCATTTTCGAATCCGACGAAAAGGAAAAAGACAGGTAATTAATAGGCATAAAATTATTGGTACACACGTAAATTTTAGGCACGAATATTAAAAACCCTCCCAAATTTATATATTGCCCAAATTACGTGGACAGCACGCGTCAAACGGGTTGCATACTAGCGAGATGCCTATTTTATTCGCCCGGGTTATTCATTAATTTTAAAATTTACAGTTGTCAATCCTCCGTCCCTTTCCTTTTCGACGGATAAGGAAATAACGGGTATAATTTAAAATTAAATTAGCAGATGTCAGGAATCGGGGCCAATGTCTTAAAGAAATCTGTTGGGTTAAAAAGTAAAGATCAAAAATATTGCAACTGGACATTTGCGCATATAAATATAAATGCGCAATGTTCTCAAATGTCAAATAACATAAACTCATAATAAAATATAGGAAAAAAAAATTGCAATATTGCTTTTTTTCATGAATTGCATCCATTTGGCTACGGTAGACCCTCTATCATGTTTGATTTGTCACTATTCTACTCAACTTATACATTGTTTTAAGTTGACGCGGTTATTATCATAATTAGAACACATAATAACGGGTTCACGGCAACAGTGTCGAAATATCAGGAGTCTCATATCCCTGCTTTAAGCGCGGTAAGAACCCGTTATTATGTGTTCTACTCAACTTCTTCGGGATGATAGGCAGAACAAAGTCCCTATGTTTTCTCTACTCCTAGTTTGTTTAGAAAAGCTAAAACATTCGTTCCTCAGCAGAGAAGAAACAGAAGTTCCTACCGAAGCGTTCCCCGGAGTGGTATGCTATGGCGGGTGAGAAGTTAGCAGTGGTGACCCGCAGCCTGGTCTCCCTCAGCAGACATGAGCACTACCGAGTCCGGAAGGAGCTAGCCGTGATGTGCTACAGGATCCTCTCCGAGTGTAACGCGTGAGCATACATCATCATCTCCCTCATCAATAAAAGAACAGAAAACTGCAACTTACCGTACATCGCTGGGTACAGTACATAATACTCCCCAAATGGACAAGTAACGAGGTATACTCCACCACGATACTATACTGCGGTTTGATGGAAATTTTCAAATATCTCCCCAGCGTTATCCCGTTTTCCGCAGAGTCCGCTTACTAACCTAAAGATTTGACAGATCCAGGTTTTACAGAAGCGACTACCTGCTTAACCTTCCAACGCGCGAAGTGAAAACCAGCCTAATATAGATCAGGCCACATACCTCCGAAACGCATTTCTCCGGAATGTGGGTTTCTTCACGATGTTTTCCTTCATCGCTAACACACGCGTGAGCATACAATCGACAATCATTCTACATATAGAATAAGTTACTATGGTCCTGTCTTATATCATGTGGATTATGAGATGGATTACCAACCTCATCAACCCTGGTGACAGGGTTACTATTGAGCCGCCAAAGGCCCTTCACATGACTCATGTCAATTACGTATTCACATCAGTAAGTAGTAACCGGACCAACGGTTTCCCCGCTTACTTAACGTGCAATCTGAAGCACGGATCATCTTACTTTCGGATATTCGGATGATCAGCCTGCAATGTCCTAACGAAACCAGAGCTCGTAAAGTGATTTTTGTGATGATTATGTCCCCACCGGTATTCGAACCCATCACTGGACCACGATTACTACTGATTACATAATTACGGTCAATAGCCGGGCTTAAAGTACCCTCCGAAGCACGGAATTGTCTTACTTTTTCGGACAATCTGATTCAAGTCTGCAATGTCCTTACCAAACAAAAGAGTCATTTCGACAATATCCCCGTTGGGAATCGAAGCCGGACCTCCAGGTCGTGAGCTCGCTCTAACCACACCGCTAGACCACTGAGGTTATGTCAATACTTTTCAATGAATAGTCTGTGCATTCCAGGACAATGCAACCGTCCGCGCCCACAGCCCTGGACGTGCTCATATCTCTGTCAAAGGACGAGTACCCAGAGGTGTCTCAATACTGCACGACGGCTGTTAGATCTTACCTCTCCAGCAATAAGGCCGAGATTAACAAAACCATGGACGGCATCAGGGATAATTTTGTCGCCATACTCAGCGGGTTGGCCAGGATATTGAATAATGTTGGTGAGTGTGATTTTGTTGAACTTCACAGACAGGGCGGACAACAAAATGATCCTACAAGCGCTCCGCTTTTCTTTTTGAGGTTCTGAAGCCTAAAAATAATAGTAGTAGTAGTACTTATATAGCCGGGGACAAGAAGCTGCAGGAAAAACCTCGGCACAGGACCCTAGACGTTCTTAAAAAACAATTAGGTTGTTTCCTAGGTCAAAAATAAGTTATGAAATTCTGATTACTAAGACAGATCTGAAGGTGACAAAAAACGTTTCCTTCTTTTCTATTTAACTTATATATGAATTTTAATAGAGAAAAATATAATGATAAATGCGACATTTTGTCACGTTTTTCTATGACGTCACAGGTTGCTTTTTCACACAAATTCCAAAAAAGTAACTGTTTTGACTAGTTGGAAACTACCCTTTTTAGTAATTTGGCTGCCTAATATTACTTCCCAGACAGTTAATCCCATGCATTAATATCTTCTAAGTAATCAATACCCTTATAAAGTAACCTTTTTTACAAAGATTCTGTGTAATGCGTCCAGATGCGTCTCGCAAGCTGACAGCGCTGGATGTCCTGCATGGCTACGTGGAGATGTTGTGCGATGACTCGCGGCCTCAGCGGCTGACGGCAGCGCTGAGCGCCCGCGACCACATGCAGCGAGCCTGCGACGCGCTGCTGGAGGCCGCCGCGCTCGAACCCGTCACCGCGCTGCAGCAGTACGCCACTAGAGGTGAGGATATAATATAACAGTCGCACAAAAAGGCTAGACCAGTATTTTTCCACGTGACTTATTGTAGCCTTATTGTAACTTTAAGGTCATTTTTGAAGTGTAGTAGTCATCATCATCAGCCCATTAACGTCCCCACTGCTGGGGCACGGGCCTTCCCTACGGATGGATAGGGAGATCGGGCCTTAAACCATCACGCGCGCCCAGTGCGGATTGATGGTTATTAACGACTGCTAATGCAGCCGGGACCAACGGCTTAACGTGCCTTCCGAAGCACGGAGAAGCTTTTTTTGTGGTCACCCATCCTATGACCGGCCTTTGCGAAAGTTGCTTAACTTCAACAATCGCAGACCGAGCGCGTTTGCCGCTGCGCCACCGAGCTCCTCAACTTGAAAGTGTAGTAGTAAATGTAGTAAAATATTTCCGATAGAAATTGTTATATCCCATACAATATAAAACTCTTTATTGCATAATCGCACAACAAAAAAAACTGTTTACAAGCAGGACAAAAGAAGTATGTAAGGCACCTTATTGCCAAATAGCAATTTCTTCCATGTCCAAAGCTCCAAGAAAAACGCTATCCCGCTATCCCTGTAAATGGTCGCGTGTGATTTATTTTGTACCTATTTTATGAAATATCTGAACTTTTTTCATAATAACTACTGTTATATTTGTCTCCCCAGACGTATCATCGCCACCTCCAAAGGACGCGCCGTGGTGCAAACTCCGACACCTGGACTCGGCCAAGCTGGAAGACCGACTGCGCACCGTGCTCCGGCTGATCGGTGGCGCGGAGTGTGGGGAGCTGGTGGCCGACCAGCTGCTGGAGTTGTTCCTTCAGCAGAAAGACAGTCGGGTGGTGTATGTCGTCAACTGGATGGCTGCGGGTAAGAGACTCTACTGTCTAGGTCATATTGACAGAAAGCGATGGAGCATTCACGTTCTGCATTTGTGTGTCAAAAAGAGCTTTATTACCTAACTTTTAGCAGATAACACGAGAGTACAAAAAAAGAACAATTTGAAAAAGAATAGCAGCGAGTGTCCTTACTCATCATCATCATCATCAGCCCATTCACGTCCCCACTGATGGGGCACGGGCCTTCCCTATGGATGGATAGGGAGATCGGGCCTTAAACCATCACGCGGGCCCAGGCGCGGGCGCGGGCTGTTCTTACTATTAACCTCTTATGACCGAGATTTCCAGACACAATAGATAAACAATGGGGTTTGGATTTATAAAGATCATTCGGTCTTAGGAGGTTATAGAATTTTTACAACGGCAACATACCTACTTTGGGAAAATTCCCGGGAACGGCGCATCAGTGGTAAAATGACTTTTGCCCATTATAGTTTTAAATATTGTTTCTTGTGACTGCACATGGATATGTGTGTAATTAAATGTGTTAATTCTTCTTTTCCAGCGGAGAACTCTCCTCTTAGCTTGGCCCGGCGCGTGCTAGACACGTACATAGCGGAGAACATGTGGTACTCGCCGCTAGAAGTACGCAGCTCCGAGCCGCCTCTCACCACCCAGGATACCTTGGATGCTACTGTCTACAACCCTCGCGCCTGGATCAAGGATAGCGTGCCCGGTGAGTTGATCAGATTGTGGCGGATCACCTAGTTCCGCACGTACCACATAGATGGCGGTGAAGTTGGGTAGTTTCCTAGGTCAAAGTTAAATTACGAAATTCTGATTACTAAGTAAAGACAGATTCTACTTTTTCTATTTAATTTATTTATGAATTTAAATAAAGAAACGCAACAACGCGGCCAGCGTGATGGGTACATTTGAGCCGGCTATGCTCCGAGGCGAGCTATTTGACTAACTTTAAGTGTAAGTAATGTCTAGTTTTTAAGCAATGACATGTGTTTTTTGTAACACTTATTTATTTATGACAATAAATTGCATTTGTAAAGAATAAAGAAAAACGTAATAATAAGTGCGACATTTTGTCACGTTTTTCTATGGTTGCTTTTTCCATAGTAATTTCGTGTTTTGATATTATTAAAAAGTAACTGATTTGACTAGTTTCCTTATTGGTTGAATATTCTTTGAATATAGCGACATCTATTGGTTTTCCTTCGTTGCATATTTAAAACCTTTGAAATTGACGTATGATATCCGAAAGGAATTGAAGGTTCAAAAATTGCGCGCTAGATGGCGCTGTTCGTGATAGGCGCTCATCGATGCCCTGAAACGCGCTAACGATATTTGCACAGCGCAACGTACAAGATTCAGCTTAACACCGCCACATTGTGTGGGTAGCATGCCTTGGCAATAGCAAAAGCCTTGCCGCCAAAAATAATCGTATCTATATAGTGTCCGGGGTAACTTTACTTAGCCGTACTTTCCCCCCGCCAGACCTATACGAGGGTGCAACAGAGACGCGCTACACGGGCATCAGCTACCGCGCCCCCCGCGTCACCCCTCTCCCAGACCCGGACTCCTGCGCCACGCTCGTGGAAGCTCAGGACAATATGCTGCTCAGCTGCCTGCTCACTGAGGGGGTTGGATTGATGGCTACTAGGCTCAAGGAGCACTACCAGCCGTATTTGTTGAAGACGCTGTGCTTGCTACTGGAACGTGTGGGTGAGTTGATTTTTCCAGTTCCACGCCGCGCTGCAAGGGACGTGTGCTTCGACCAATAATAGACTTAAAAGCAGCGTGTGCTGGCGTAGGCAAATGTCGTGCGTGTAAGAAATAAATAGTAAGTAAAAACCCTATCCATCCATAGGGAAGGCCCGTGCCCCAGCAGTGGGGACGTTAACGGGCTGATGATGATGATCTAAACCCGGGCTCGTTTCAGGCAGTAAATACGAGATGCTGCACCTAGCGGGTCTGAAGGCAATAAACGACGTGGCGCTCGCGTGCGGACATCAGTCGGTGGGGGACCTCATACGACACAACGCAGACTACTTCACTAACCAAGTCACTGTGAGGCTTAAAAAGGTCAGTTTCGAATTCACTAAGGTAAGGTCATAGAATAAACAATAACATTACGTACAGAAGGGACAGCTTCTGGCTAGGGTTCTCGACCTGGAGGTCTGGGTTCGATTCCGGATGGGGACACTGTCTAAAATCGCTTTGTGAGACTGCGACCTTTATTTGGCTTGGATATTGCAAGCTAAGTTACCTGGTTGTCCGAATAAGAAAGGTCACTCCGTACTTCGGAAGGCACGTTAAGTCGTTGGTCCCAAATTTCAACCCGCAGTGGAGCAGCATGATGGAGTATCGTCCAAACCCCCTCCGGTTGATTGAGAGGAGGCCTGTGCCCAGCATTAGACCTGTACCAATTGGGTATTGGGGACTCGTCATTTTTTACACAAGGAACGTCTCATCCGCCTAAAAGTACTGCAGCTTCTCACAACCTGTATAGCCGGGGAAAAGAAACTGCAAGAAAAACCTCGGCACAGGGCCCTAGACGTTCTTTAAAAAAAAGCAATATTATTATACAATTGGGTAGTAGAAATCTATCTCTGTCAAAAAAACGTTTTCTTTTTCCTTTTTAACTTATTTATAAATGTATCCGAGCTTGATTTGACTGCTAAGAAAAATATTTTTCAGGCTTGGGACAGTCAGTCGGCGTTACAAATATTATCTGTGGTCATGGAATACAGTGACGCCTCTATACTGGACTGCCTCTACGGCATCGTGGAAGATGTAAGAATATCTTATCCAGTTACCCTAGTACTATGTAACTTTGTAGAATTTAGCAGTACGGTCACGAGCATCAATATGCTTATACTTTGGTACCATGTCATATGATGTTTTTCATAAAAAAAGAATAAAAAGCTATAAATAAAAAATGTCCTCCAGCTCACCACATCGAGGCAAAGTCCCCAGAATACTGGCCACGTTGCCTCGCTGCACCGCCAAACTGACCCTTTGGGGAAAATAACTGCCTGCTCTAGGGTCGGAAGTTGCCTCGATGAGGCGAGCTGAAATCGTCTTTAAAAACTGACGTGCTTCTGGACCCCATGGGCCCAACGTTTCTACAGCAAAAGGCAAGAAAAAATAACCTGATACTTACGCCGCTTCCCTAATACCGCAGCCGTTTGTTTTTTGTATGTTTTTTATATAAGTTTTGAGCCTTTTACTGGTGAACGTTTCCAAAGTGGGAATTTTCCGTTTTAAAAACTCTAATAGTAAGGAAAATTGCAGCTGTGCTGTTTTTTTAATTTATTATTTCTTGTACTCTGGTGTTATCTGCTTAAAAGATAGGTAATAAAGCTCTATTTAGATAAGTAGCGATTGATGAATGTCGATGAAGCAGGAGAAGTGTGTCAGGATCGAAGCAAATGGAATTCAATAGGGAAATAGACCTGAGTTTATGTATATAGGTATGTTTTACATAAGTTTTGGCCCTTTTTACTGGCGTGAATTCCGGCCAAGTAGTTAATGCCATCTGCGGCAAATCTACAATAAGTCACGTCAAAAAAAAAAACGCGTGAACAACTGGGCACCTTCAGGCCTATTGTCTTAAACGTTGTACTGGGTGAGAGCCTTCAGCGCTCCCCATTTGTCCGGCCAAGTAGTTAATGCCATCTGCGGCAAATCTACAATAAGTCACGTCAAAAAAAAACTGGCTTGAACGTTTCCAAAGTGGGTATATTCTCGGAATATCACTGGTAACGACTCATAACTTGCAGGTTCTAGTCCAAAGCTGCGATAAGTACTACGAACGGAACCTCGACGCGTATCTGCAAGTGTTCCTCACCTTTATACAATGTATACAAAAGTGGTTCCCCCCCGACGAAACACACAAACAACACAGTGCCATAGACACAGACATAGACCTTCTAAAAGACGTCGTAGAGTTTATAAACAACAAAGAAGAAGCGGAAAGGTTGCTGAGTACAGAAGAGTTTGAAGAAGAGTGCGGGAAAAGTGTAGAGGAGATGTACAGAGAAGATCAGAAGAGAAAAGAGGAGGATATATTGGATTATGATGATAGAGTTACGCGTGAGTGTTCTTGTTTAAGCGAAATCGACTATGATGCCAATGAGGGACTTTTCAGGCTACGTTCCCCAAAAAATAATAGATGGCGCTGTTCAGATTTAACGTGAATATTACCTATTTTCTCACTAACATAGTTATTCAAAAATATAATCTAATGTCAGAGGCATATATAAAAATAATTCATATTTGGATCAGATACGTATAGAATTATGTTGTTACCTATATTAACATAAACTGCCTATATACGTCCCACTGCTGCCACAGGCCTCCCCTCAATCAACCGGTTTACCTATATTACTTCTCTTTATTTTGATCAGAATAATAATCGGTAGGTACCCTCTCCGGTTGATTGAGAGGAGGCCTGTGCCCAGCAGTGGGACGTATATAGGCTGTTTATCTAATAATCGGTAGATATGTTGTGGTAGGGAGCCTTCCCTACCACCTTCCGTGCCCCAGCAGTGAGGACGTTAATGGGCTAATGATATGTTGTGCCTGGGTGTAATAACAAGGGTCATCATTTATACCCAAAAATAAAGATAAAAGATGCATATATCTGTTATCCATGAAATTAGAAGGTTAAACGAAGGCAAATCTGTACAGCGCCATCTGTATTCTTTTCGGGCAACGTCGCCTGGAAAGTCTCCCATTTCTATTCGATATACTACTTACGTTATTTGTTACCGAGATATTCTAACGGCTACCAAAGGAAGCAAGTAATCGAACGCACGTAGTCAAATAGCCTGGTATTAAATGTGTTCCTCTAGTTGTAATGTATACCTATATTGATTTCAAAGATGTGTTGCTGTTGCAGTTTCTTGGGATTTCTTCTCCTCAGCCATAACACCTTGCGATATGACGTAGATTCAAAAATGTTAAATTGACCTTCAACAAATTTATCCATGATAATTACGTTGAATAAATAATTCTGATTCTATTGCAAACTGACATACAATATGTAAAAGCGTATCGTCTAATACAATCGTGATATAAGAAAACCAGGTATGCTCAAAAGTGACAGCTAACATTTCAAGGTTAGCCCAGCTAACGTCATCCCAGCGTAAAAAATAAATTACCCACGACCAATATTTTTAATTTACAAAGCAATTTTAAATTTTTAGTAAGAAAGAAACGTTTATTATAAAGGGACACCACAGTAACAAATACAAAACAAATATATAATTTAAAACACGGAGTAACACACAACTTACAATCAAACAAAACACATAATAAAACAACATACACGAGAAATACAAATAATTGAGTGTATGGACTGGTCAACGATGGTGGTGGTGTCCTTTTATAAAAGGGCCTCACTCAGCATAAGCCGCGGCGCGAGCCACGACGCTGGTATTCTGTGGACCCATGCTAAGTGAGGCACGGAAGCCGTGTCTCCCACAAATACAACTTGAATGAATACATAGTAAAAGAGTTACTTACAGTTTTAATGATTTTTATATATGTGACGAGTTCTATTAATTTTCAATTATAAAATTTACGTCCTTGGCATGTGAGACTTACGTCATCAAACGGTTAGAAATGGTGGCTTTTCATAAGATTGAGCATAGGTACCTGGTAATAGCATTATGGGTCACTGCCCACTCAACAAACATCTATTTAATTTAGGAATAACGGGCAGCCCACTTTGTAGAGGATGTCTGGATGCAGAAGAAACTGCCCTCCATGTAATCCTGGAATTCACGGGAATGGGGTCGCTCCGCGAAGACTGTGAAAACCCCGGGAGGCTTCTGAGCTTCTGGAAGGAGTTAGGTTGGCTTACGTAGTCAAGAATTACACGCATAAGGGCCATCTTAGAGTCTAAATGCGGAAAACAGAGCCCACTAACATAACATAGGTACCTGGCTTTCTTATACCATGAATACAATAATCCTATGCGAGTATCTACATTATAGTTACCACTAGATTAAATCCCCAAATGAATATCTCTTCTCCTACATCTTACAGAAGAAAAAGAACCCCTCCCCCAACACATAAGAGTAACCGTGACCATCTTAAGACGGAGCATCAACTTCATAACGTCGCGGCGCCGTCACGAGTCCCTGCTCGCCCTGCAAGTAGTGGCGGCGGGGTTGCCAATACTGCGAGGATATGAGGATGAGTTGCTCCCCTTGGTGCACCAGGCCTGGGCGCCGCTAGTCGACAGGTTCCACATAGAAGACCCAGTGGTGCTCCGCCGCGCACTGTCTCTGCTAGTCACCATGGCCGAGCTGGCCAAAGACTTCATTAGGAGTCGCACTGTTAAGTGAGTTGGATTTTCTATATTTATCATCATTATCTTCTACTAAAATGGTGTCGGGATCCACTTCAACGTGATAGTTCGTCTATGCAATGGTAACCAATCACCATACGGTTAGTGTATTAGGTTTGTATGGGCCGCTAGCCACATACACTTTACTGCTTGCTGATTGTAGAGATGAATGATAACTCACTGATACTAAAATAGTTCCTTTTGTTCTTAAGTACACAGTAATATAATTGATACGTAATTAATGCTATATGATAGAGTGATATGAGTACACGCGGAATGCTTGCTAAACGCGGACTGACGTGTAATGACGTAATTATTACAAAACGTGACAAAAATGCTGAAAGTGCAATGCAAGTTAGTTATACCCGTATTTTTCAGCTGTGTATAATCTTATTAATATAGTAAAAACTGACAACCTGTATAATAAGCATAACCCAGTCCTCATAACTCACGGCCATCCCGGACCTACTCGAAGTCCCTTTCTGAAAACAACGTCTCACTAAATTATTTAGCATTCGATATGTAGCCGTACTATTCATCCCATTATCATCATTGCTTTATTTTTTTCTATTTATGTAAATGCTAAACTTGGTGACATAATGGAATAGTTTGTACACAACTGTAAAGTAGACGAATAGCAATCTTATGTATGCGACAGTACGTCTTTTTATTTTCAAAACCCTTGCTTCCAAAATAATCGCCGCCATCTTCTCCCCTCCACACTACCCAGGACACGATCATAATCTGCATCACACACACATCGTGTTCATAATATTTTTTCAGTCCCACATTTATCATTTTAATTCCACAGAGAAGTCCTCCCAAGCATCCACAAGTACCTCCAAAAGTCAGCCTTAGAGAGTTACCTGAAGGACGCGGGGTCGGCGTACCGCAACAGCCAGGCGTACACGCTTCAGGTGGCGGCCCTGACGGCACTGCCCAACCTCGTGGTAGACCTGCAGCTCGATGACAAGGTTATGGAGGCCATGGCCAGTGTCAGCCTGTACCTGTCCAGGAAACAGCCCAAGCCTTTACAGGTGAGATTAGTTGCTAAAGAATTTCGGGTGTACACGAGAAACTTAATAGTTATATTTGTTCAACAAGCAACAAGTGATTCTCAAATAGACTCATCGATATATAAGTACCGTAGATTGAACATGAGCGCCCAAAAAATGAGACGAAAAGTTATATGCACACCCGGGTTATATATGCATTCGGAAATAGAGATGACGGCAGAGAATTCCACTCTCTAGCAGTGCGCATAATGAAGGACGATGCGAAGCGCTTTGTGCGAATAGTTGGGATATCCCCCAAATAAGGATGGAACCCGGCCGTACGTCTGGAAGTCCGAAGATAAAGGGGGGATGGTGGAATGAGCTCGTGTCGATCGCGGGCACACCCCCCGAAGTGCAGTCTGTAGAATAACGACATACTAACTATTTATGTTGATGTATAACCAATTAATTACAGGCCCTAGCAGTGACGTTCTTCAAGGCTATTCAAGAATACGATTATGGGGCGACCTGGCACTACTTACGGCGGGTGTGTGATAACGACACGGTGTTAGAACCCCCCATCGCGCCGATGAACCTCGAACCCATAGTCGGAACCCCTTACGAACCAACCTGCGATGACTACGTCCACAATATCGGACTAATTTGGAACAATGTACACACAATGTAAATAATTAAATGGATATTTTATGTAACTACTTACGTGTTTTATTCTCTGACTAGCTTTTGCCCGCAGCTTCGCTTGCGTTAAATTCATGGTAACATGATTCCCGTTTTCTAATGTATAATTTTTTTAGCTTCCTACCTTGAAAACTGCGAAAAGAATATAAAATATCATCCTTTCTTTGAAGGGTTTCGGGGCAGATTTCCAAAAAAGTGCACGTCTTTTTTGTTAGTAACAAATAGTCCGCATACCAATTTTTAGCTTTCTACCTTGAAAATTGCGGAAAGCTCCATACAAATTTCTTCATCATATCAATTTACCATGACCGAAGTCTAATCCATAACGCTGCGTCATAACGTGTTTCTGAAAGCGCCTGCGCGTCATATAAGAAACAATGAAAGTCACGGATGGCAGTATTGTAATTTTATTTTATAAACACAGTTGTCACAGAAAACAAATACCCATATCTATACAGTACATTTCAATTGTATCGTGAGCTATCGCAGCTCTTCTTACCCGGAAAGATGAAGTCATTAATTCGAGATAAAACTTTATAATAAATATTCAAGTAGCTCAACAGATATAAGGTCTCAAATCCTTAGAAATAAATCATCCAACCTGAGCTTAAAACTAAGCTTTATCTATTACAAAATCGAGTAGAAGAGTTGCAAAAGCCCACCAACCCTGAACCATGATAAGCAGATAAAATACTAAACGCACCTTCAACTTAAACGAAACTAAATGAATTGGTAACCTTTCATCTTACCGTATATTATCAAATATTTAGGTTATAACAAAACAAGTAAGACTTTATAGTAAATGTCAAATGCTAATATAACAACGTAACGTTTGCCAAAGACTTATCTTTTACGAAACGACTCGAAAGAGTACGTCATATTTACAAAAACATTTTATTTTTATAAATTCTAATCATCATCCCGACATATTAGTCGATAAGCAGATTCCAGCGATCTAGAATGCAAGTAATACGGCTGAAAAAAAGATAGGGAAGTCTGAGGTCAGGCTTTAACAGGATAGCCGAGCTGTAGGATTTTAAAATTCCATGAAACGAATGTGTACTAGAAGAAAGAGGTCTATGATCAATTTTATTTTGTCTATGACAGTATTCTAGAATAGTGGTTTACTTTTTTCCCCGGAATGGCGTAAAGCTCGTACGGTGTGTGTGATTTAAAAACTTAATAAAACTGTTTGTACATGTTTTATTTCCAACTCACAACTTTTTAATTTATCAGTGTTAACATTAATCGTTCTTCACGTTTGCCTTGCGGCCATTTTATTAATTCCGACATTTCAAAGTCTTTGGCAAATGTACGTGCTGCGCAGTTCTTAATAAAGTCGCTTATAAAAAAGTAATTCCTTTATTCGGGATATTTTATTGCCACGAGTAGTGTTACGCTGTTTGTTGAACAAAACAAACAATAAACAAAAACATTTCGTTAAACAAAAAGAGCACAAAACTTTAAGCTTACCGCTAATAACAATGATGTCGTGAGCAAATCCAATGTAACAGAAATATCTTATGCAAACGATCCCGATAATGCTAGCTTACACCTTTATATGTTTTAGTGTTGGGAGACGCACCAGGCAGAAGATATCGATATTTCGGCCTACAAAGATACGTATGCACTTGATCGAAATCGAAATGGTGGAATTTCTTGATACTAGTTCCTGAGCTCGCTAAATCGTGCCGGATGGTGTCGCTGCTTACGTTCTGTAGGTACGCTTAGACGCCGCTCAAGTGGACGTGACACTTAACATGCGGAAAAAGTCCAAGTAATTCCTCAAAATCGTTTTCGGTGTAGAACATCCCATGGTGCACTCCTACATTAAATATACTTCTCGTCAAAAAATCGATACACCTCCGAATTTCTGTTCAACAAAACACGAGTTTTTTCATTTGAATTTGGAACATTAACATTAATAATGAAAAACCTTATAATACATATCCATTGTAAAATGACATTTACTTTTTCTGATAATCCTTACAAAACTTGCGAGGTGATCAGATTTTTTGATGACACGTGTATGTACTCGTAAACACGTTAATATCAAATAATTATCAACAACGTACAAATGCAAATTCAGTTCCAAGCTCGCGCTAACGAAATGCTGTTTATGATATTACATTTAGGGATATTTACGAGTAGATTTGCTAAGTTTAAATTTTACAATTCTAGAATGGCAATATTGGTACCAGGATTTCTTATTGGTTGATGAATCTATTCTATAGTATTGCCACCATTATAAAAAAAAAAACTTTAGTACATCAGTATTATAAAGATTATCTTTGAAGCATTTTTGTATGGCCGGCTTAGATTTGTTAGGTGTCATTTAAAAAACGCCTTAGATTGTACAATTTGTACATTTCTTAGTACGTATAATATGACAAATTTGAGATACAACTATGGCGCTGATTCCTGTAGACACAATTTAATTTTATTTTAAGTTATACCTATCAGTTTTTTATCCGCCGGAAAGGAAAGGGACGGGTAATAGAAAGACATAAAATGTATAGAATATATGAGAATATACGTCAATTTAGGCAGAAACCTACAACCCTCTCAAAATTTTACATTGGCCAATAACCCGACATGACTAATTTGATACGACACAATTATAAAAACCTTCATAGAAGGAAAAATTGAAGGAAAGAGAGGAAGGGGTAGACCTAAGAGAACATTAATGAAACAAATAAAAGAGAAGGTGCAGGTCGTGTCGTATCAGGAGGTGAAGGATTTTGCGGGAAGAAGAGAGGAATGGCGATTATTCCACCGACAAGAGCGCAGCTCTTAATTAAAAAGAGAGATTAAGTTGACAGCAACGTCAAACGGGTTTAATACCAGCGAGATGTCTATTTGATTCGCTCGGGTTGGGTTATTCAATCAGTCAGCTGTCAATCGCCCGTCCCTTTCCACTTTGGCGGGTAAGTGACAGGTACAACTTATAATAAAATTAGGAGGTGTCTACAGGAATCTGGACCTGTGTTACACTAAAGCTAGTGTATTTTAAAACTACTATGTGCACTTGGTGTTTCAATATTTGGCAGTTAATGATACTTACAAATATTAACCTACACAAGAACACTAGTCCGTCAAACATTCAGTCAAGCATTTCAAACGTTGTTAAAATGCAAGTAAAATGGATTGGAATAAAATGTAAAGCAAGTTCAATATAAATTGCCACAGTTCGAAAGTCATACTAATGTCATTAAAATTAGTTATTCAAAGAATTCTAACAATTTATGTTGAACATACTATATTTTTCAGATATAAATAATAAAGGACCACAAAGATTATTTCGAAAGGAACTATTATTGTGACAGATTATATGATCTTAAAGAATTAAGTAAAAATGCATTGGATATTAACATTCCTTTGTAATGTTACTAATGAACATTCCCATTTTGAAAACGAAGAGCAACTTTCAAAGTCATGTGCTAGCCAATCACAACACACATTTGCAACCATATGCGTTTCCATTGGTCGACGGAGAACGGTTGATTGAAGCTGGTCGCGCTTTGGATGCGTTTGCCTACAAATTCGACTCCTATACGTAATACGTACAAACACGCCCTAACAAGTATTTTTTTAACAGTAGTTAATGCCATCTGAGACAAAGCTATAATTATTCACGCCTGAGGGTCTGACGGCCTGAAGGTGCTATGGCATTAACTACTGTTAATACCACTACTAAGTGTAGTAGTATTATGAGGACAGCTGAAGGCTTTTTTTATTGTTAAATTGTTAAGTACAATTTTATTTCTTACAATATTAACCCGCCAAACTGTTACGTTTGATGGTTTTACCCGGTACAAAAATTTAAGACGGGCCTGAGGGTGTCCAGTTAGGTGTCAACCTCGGCTCAGGGCGTCCTCTGAGAGTATTATTTATTAATCCACTCTAGTGCACCGATAGCGATAAACAATGAATGAAGGAATTCGTCGACTAAGCCGGTGGGGTCGGTAACGAGACCCTGAACTGTCTTTTGCCGCAAGCTGATTGGCTGCCTCTATGCAGTGCGCTACTAAAGTAGCTCATTTTGATTTTGTTTAATTTAATTTGTTTGTAGTTTTCATTTTAAATTCAAATTGTAAAGCTTAATTTTAATTTTGACATTGATGTCGAAATATGGACCTTGTGATGTCTGAATTAAAGAACATATTATTATTATGGGTAGCAATCCAAACCTTCCTTGTTCATGGTCATAGAAAAGTGTTCGTTCGAATACTTTAGAAAACGCATCCTAAGTGCGGCCGGCATAAGTGACGTCATATCCCCGCCACATTTCTCGTACCTAGTTACACGCGATATATGATATTGTACCGAACGATGCTAAGGCAATTTAGAAATCGCAATAAATTAGAAAGAATTCTGCGAGGTGACCCCGCCTGGAATGGCTTTAATTCAATAAAAAATCCGTATAATACAAACCACTTCTTAAATAAATAATTACACCTAAATTGCACTAGCTAAAATTTTATTACATTAACTATAGTCTATTCAGAATAGCATAACCTCTGACAATAAAAAAATATTTTATATAACAACATAGAATAAATAATACTGTGTATAGAGCTGTATTTTTCCCCCCGCACCGATTCGTATGTGGCGCTGACCTCACCCCCTCTGGGTCTTACTATGGCCGTAAGGAGTAAAGGGGAGGGCGCGCAGACTGTCTCTCCCTCGCACTTACACGTTAGGCGGCACACGGTAAGAATGAATTTTTTGTATGGAGTGTCTGGTGGGCGATAATACTACACTTTAAAATTGATTCTTTTGCGATATTTAAAACGAAATTTTAAGCATTTTCAAATTTCCCACTTGTCAATTAATTATACTATTATTCAAACAAACAGCCCCCAAGGTCTAGTGGTTAGAGAATTATGCTCACGATCTGAAGGTCCTTGTTCGATTCCCGATGGGGACATTGGCGAAATCACTTTGTGAGATTGTCCTTTGTGTGGTAAGGACCTTTCAGGCTTGAATCACCTGAGATAGATGATTCCGTGCTTCGGAGGGCACGGTAAGCCGTTGGTAAACGCTATTAGGCGTAAAAACACCTCCACCAACCCGCAGTGGAGTAGCGCGGTGGAGTATGCTCCATGCCCAATTCGGTCGATTGAGGAGAGGCCTGTGCCCAGCAGTGAGACGTATATAGGCTGTTTATTATTATTATGACTATTATTCAAATAACTTCACAGTAACTGCCACAGGCTGTGCTACCTTGAATAGATCGTACAATAATGTTGAATGAATTTGATCATCATAATTGATCATCGAATTATCGCTCCCATCCTCAACTTTGCCGTAACGTTAAATATGTGTATGCATGGATTTATTTACTATGTGAACACTCACTAACTCACGATCACGAACTATTTATATATATTATTTATTTATTAAAAGTCCTTTTAGGGAGAGACTGTATTGACAAATTGGTAGGACAATTAGTTCCTATCACAATCATTGAACATTGTCATAGTTTAGGTTTTTCATAATCTGCCTTGTAGATGTTTCTTTACCTTCAAAGTAGTGCACATATCAAGCATATAATTTAAAGACTCTTGTAAAGTTCTTATGAGAATTTAGCGAACTTTTTACGCATTTACATAACAACATAGCATCACGCATGTGTCCCCGATGGGGTAGGCACAGGTGTATCGTTATATACTAACTCCTCGCCAGCTAATATTTAAGTCCCATGTAATAGGGTGCGAGCCTGTTGCCATTAACCGGGCACAAATACTGAAAACCACGTAACATTTGTGATCCCTAGTTTGGTCAGGGCATTACAGGCTGATCACCCGATTGTCCAAAAATAAGATGATATGTCCCGGTTATTACTGACGTAAGTATGTAGTCGTTACATGAGTCATGTCGGGGGCCTATGGCGGCTCAATAATAACCCTGACACCAGGGTTGATGGGGTCGGTAATTCACCTCACGACCCATACGATAGAAGAATAAAGTCGAATTTAATGGTACAGAAACCGAGCCGGGATGCATATTGTGCATTTATTAAGCTATTAACACCCAACTTTCTCTTTAAACCAATTCCTGTCACTAACCAACAGTCAATACAGTCCGCGCCCTACTACCTTAGGCACTGGGCAGACATCACTTCCACGCCATCTTGAGCAGTTTCCTCGAGGCGAAGTATTTGGTGCTGTATGTGGCTACGACCAGAGCCGCCAGCACTATGCTGATGAGGGAGTAGTCGAAATCGTCTTTGAGAAGGTCGAACGTCTTCGACGGCGCCACCCGCGTGTAGAATAGATCTGTTGAGAGAAAGTCCACAGTTACATAAGATCGCATTTTCCCATTGGTGTAGGCCATAGAATAGGCTTGTTTCCAACTAGTCAAAAGAGTTACATTTTACTAAATATAAAAACACAAAATTACTATAGAATTTGTATGAAACAGCAACCTGAGACGTCATAGAAAAACGTGACAAGTGTCACCCTTATTGATACATAATTTCTATTTATTAAAATTCATCGATAATAAATATTATAGTAATGTGTAATTATTTATAAATTAATGAGTAATATGTAATTATTACCCTTGGTATATCGGTGTTTTTGCCTATTGACAATGTTTATCTTTTTGTAATTGACTTGTAACGACATGTTATTAATAAAGTTCTGTATTCTGTATTCATAAATAACTTACATAGAAAAAGGAAAAAACGTTTTTTGTCACCTTTAGATCTGTCTTTATTTAGTAATCAGAATTTCATAACTTGTCTTTGACCTGGGAAATTATTCAATTGTTTTTTTTTTCTAATGTCGATACGCATGTTATTTTTGGCTAGTTGGAAACTACCCTATTACAAAAAAATAACAGTTGACATTGCAAAAAGAAAAATAAAATTATACAAAAAAGGGTTTGTTCATTGAACAGACATTGCGTTAACGGTAATAATGGTGCTAATTCCTGTAAATACCACCTAATTTTATTTTAAGTTATATCTGTCATTTTCTTATCCGCCGAAAAGGAAAGGGACGGGTAATCGACAAGCATAAAATTTATGGAACACACGTCAATTTTAAGCACAAATCTAAACCACCGTCTAAAAATTTTACATCCGTCAATAACCCGACACAGTTAAGTAGACAGCACGTCAAACGGATTGCATACCAGCGACGTACCTTTTGATTCGCCCGGGTTATTCATTCATTTACTCATTCTTCCTAAAATTAAGAGCTGTGAATCATCCGTCCCTTTCCTTTTCGACGGATATGAAAATGACGGATATAACTTAAAATAAAATTAGGCGGTGTCTGCAGAAATCGGGGCCAATATTAACACCCGGTATTCGAAGATCTGTGGTAATAGTTGATAATTCGTCGCTGACGTCGCGAACTGACGTATCTGAAATTTTTAGCGAATCTTGATTTGCACCTTTTGGTATTGTAAATATTTTTACAATAAGATTCCCATTGACATTCAGAATTTGCCTTTTAAGACAGTAGTTAGACAAAAACTTTACAAAAACGGTTAGTGATTATTTAGAAGATATGAATGCATGGGATTAGCTGTCTGAGAACTGATATTAGGCAGCTAAATTACTCAATTGTATACCAATATTTTATGGGTTTTTTTTTTAAAGAACGTCTAGGGCCCTGTGCCGAGGTTTTTCTTGCAGCTTCTTTTCCCCGGCTATACAGGTTGTGAGAAGCTGCAGTAGTTTTAGGCGGATGAGACGTTCGTTATGAAAAAAATGACGATTCAAAGTGTAACTATGTTACCTGTTATATTTTTGAATTTGAATAAATAAGACACAAATTATTTTAGCTAAAAATTGCAGATACGCCAGTTTGCAAAGTCATCCACGAATTATGTAACAAGCTCACCTAATCCAGTAGCGAGCACGAGGCTAGTGGACTCGAGCCCAGCCGGCGCGGTATATATAGCGCGCACTTTGAGCACCGTCTGATTGTAGTTGATGACGGCCTCTGAGGGTAGCGGCAGCTCGGGCGCGTACGGGATGAGGCCTTCTTCCCTCTGCTCCGGGGTGGGGGTCACTGGCCGCCTAGGCTCCAGGTAGGCCCAGGGCAGCTCAATGATTGCGCCCGTTGATAGCGCCACTGGGAAATCAAAGGTTAGTATTAAGAATGTTTCACAGTGAATACGAATCGGCCTGCCGTCGAACATGCCAACATAAGCTCACAATTACATCCCGATTGACGCAATCAGAAGTACATCCATCGCAAGACGAACTAAGTACCTACACTAAAATGAAACAATGAAGAGAAATTTAAATGAAATTAGAGATTCAAGTCCACAATGGCTCGATGCCTCTATGATACAGTCTGGACACTTTCTTTCTTGTTCTTACCGTGTGCTGCTTAAAGCGTAAGTGCGAACAGCGCGGGAGTTAAGGAATCCACTTCCGCATCATCAGCATTCCATAAGAATGATTCCATAAGAATGCTGATGTCAACTTTACATGTAAGAACTAGATTAAGAAATTGTATGTTGTTGCAATAACCTAGTTTAAGATTTTAGATGTAAGCAATTTATTATTGCATTAGGTCAGTATATAAACATAAGTAACTAGCTCTAAGATGTTCTTTACACTACGTTCTCTTGAATAAACGTATCGTGTCTCCCGGAGTCTGTGTCTCAATTATCTACACCTTAATTCGGGCGCCTTTACTCGTTAACTAGGTAGTGAGCGAGCGGGCAGGGGTTATACTCACGCAGCACGTGCTTGTCGGTGAGCGAGCGCTCGGTGCGCGTGGCGGCGGCGGCGGCGGGCGCGGCGGGCAGGATGTAGGCCTGCCGGTGGGCGCTGCGGGGTGAGGGGGGCCCGTTATACTCACGCAGCACGTGCTTGTCGGTGAGCGAGCGCTCGGTGCGCGTGGCGGCGGCGGCGGCGGGCGCGGCGGGCAGGATGTAGGCCTGCCGGTGGGCGCTGCGGGGTGAGGGGGGCCCGTTATACTCACGCAGCACGTGCTTGTCGGTGAGCGAGCGCTCGGTGCGCGTGGCGGCGGCGGCGGCGGGCGCGGCGGGCAGGATGTAGGCCTGCCGGTGGGCGCTGCGGGGTGAGGGGGGCCCGTTATACTCACGCAGCACGTGCTTGTCGGTGAGCGAGCGCTCGGTGCGCGTGGCGGCGGCGGCGGCGGGCGCGGCGGGCAGGATGTAGGCCTGCCGGTGGGCGCTGCGGGGTGAGGGGGGCCCGTTATACTCACGCAGCACGTGCTTGTCGGTGAGCGAGCGCTCGGTGCGCGTGGCGGCGGCGGCGGCGGGCGCGGCGGGCAGGATGTAGGCCTGCCGGTGGGCGCTGCGGGGTGAGGGGAGCCCGTTATACTCACGCAGCACGTGCTTGTCGGTGAGCGAGCGCTCGGTGCGCGTGGCGGCGGCGGCGGCGGGCGCGGCGGGCAGGATGTAGGCCTGCCGGTGGGCGCTGCGGGGTGAGGGGGGCCCGTTATACTCACGCAGCACGTGCTTGTCGGTGAGCGAGCGCTCGGTGCGCGTGGCGGCGGCGGCGGCGGGCGCGGCGGGCAGGATGTAGGCCTGCCGGTGGGCGCTGCGGGGTGAGGGGGGCCCGTTATACTCACGCAGCACGTGCTTGTCGGTGAGCGAGCGCTCGGTGCGCGTGGCGGCGGCGGCGGCGGGCGCGGCGGGCAGGATGTAGGCCTGCCGGTGGGCGCTGCGGGGTGAGGGGGGCCCGTTATACTCACGCAGCACGTGCTTGTCGGTGAGCGAGCGCTCGGTGCGCGTGGCGGCGGCGGCGGCGGGCGCGGCGGGCAGGATGTAGGCCTGCCGGTGGGCGCTGCGGGGTGAGGGGGGCCCGTTATACTCACGCAGCACGTGCTTGTCGGTGAGCGAGCGCTCGGTGCGCGTGGCGGCGGCGGCGGCGGGCGCGGCGGGCAGGATGTAGGCCTGCCGGTGGGCGCTGCGGGGTGAGGGGGGCCCGTTATACTCACGCAGCACGTGCTTGTCGGTGAGCGAGCGCTCGGTGCGCGTGGCGGCGGCGGCGGCGGGCGCGGCGGGCAGGATGTAGGCCTGCCGGTGGGCGCTGCGGGGTGAGGGGGGCCCGTTATACTCACGCAGCACGTGCTTGTCGGTGAGCGAGCGCTCGGTGCGCGTGGCGGCGGCGGCGGCGGGCGCGGCGGGCAGGATGTAGGCCTGCCGGTGGGCGCTGCGGGGTGAGGGGAGCCCGTTATACTCACGCAGCACGTGCTTGTCGGTGAGCGAGCGCTCGGTGCGCGTGGCGGCGGCGGCGGCGGGCGCGGCGGGCAGGATGTAGGCCTGCCGGTGGGCGCTGCGGGGTGAGGGGGGCCCGTTATACTCACGCAGCACGTGCTTGTCGGTGAGCGAGCGCTCGGTGCGCGTGGCGGCGGCGGCGGCGGGCGCGGCGGGCAGGATGTAGGCCTGCCGGTGGGCGCTGCGGGGTGAGGGGGGCCCGTTATACTCACGCAGCACGTGCTTGTCGGTGAGCGAGCGCTCGGTGCGCGTGGCGGCGGCGGCGGCGGGCGCGGCGGGCAGGATGTAGGCCTGCCGGTGGGCGCTGCGGGGTGAGGGGGGCCCGTTATACTCACGCAGCACGTGCTTGTCGGTGAGCGAGCGCTCGGTGCGCGTGGCGGCGGCGGCGGCGGGCGCGGCGGGCAGGATGTAGGCCTGCCGGTGGGCGCTGCGGGGTGAGGGGGGCCCGTTATACTCACGCAGCACGTGCTTGTCGGTGAGCGAGCGCTCGGTGCGCGTGGCGGCGGCGGCGGCGGGCGCGGCGGGCAGGATGTAGGCCTGCCGGTGGGCGCTGCGGGGTGAGGGGGGCCCGTTATACTCACGCAGCACGTGCTTGTCGGTGAGCGAGCGCTCGGTGCGCGTGGCGGCGGCGGCGGCGGGCGCGGCGGGCAGGATGTAGGCCTGCCGGTGGGCGCTGCGGGGTGAGGGGGGCCCGTTATACTCACGCAGCACGTGCTTGTCGGTGAGCGAGCGCTCGGTGCGCGTGGCGGCGGCGGCGGCGGGCGCGGCGGGCAGGATGTAGGCCTGCCGGTGGGCGCTGCGGGGTGAGGGGGGCCCGTTATACTCACGCAGCACGTGCTTGTCGGTGAGCGAGCGCTCGGTGCGCGTGGCGGCGGCGGCGGCGGGCGCGGCGGGCAGGATGTAGGCCTGCCGGTGGGCGCTGCGGGGTGAGGGGGGCCCGTTATACTCACGCAGCACGTGCTTGTCGGTGAGCGAGCGCTCGGTGCGCGTGGCGGCGGCGGCGGCGGGCGCGGCGGGCAGGATGTAGGCCTGCCGGTGGGCGCTGCGGGGTGAGGGGGGCCCGTTATACTCACGCAGCACGTGCTTGTCGGTGAGCGAGCGCTCGGTGCGCGTGGCGGCGGCGGCGGCGGGCGCGGCGGGCAGGATGTAGGCCTGCCGGTGGGCGCTGCGGGGTGAGGGGGGCCCGTTATACTCACGCAGCACGTGCTTGTCGGTGAGCGAGCGCTCGGTGCGCGTGGCGGCGGCGGCGGCGGGCGCGGCGGGCAGGATGTAGGCCTGCCGGTGGGCGCTGCGGGGTGAGGGGGGCCCGTTATACTCACGCAGCACGTGCTTGTCGGTGAGCGAGCGCTCGGTGCGCGTGGCGGCGGCGGCGGCGGGCGCGGCGGGCAGGATGTAGGCCTGCCGGTGGGCGCTGCGGGGTGAGGGGGGCCCGTTATACTCACGCAGCACGTGCTTGTCGGTGAGCGAGCGCTCGGTGCGCGTGGCGGCGGCGGCGGCGGGCGCGGCGGGCAGGATGTAGGCCTGCCGGTGGGCGCTGCGGGGTGAGGGGGGCCCGTTATACTCACGCAGCACGTGCTTGTCGGTGAGCGAGCGCTCGGTGCGCGTGGCGGCGGCGGCGGCGGGCGCGGCGGGCAGGATGTAGGCCTGCCGGTCGGCCGCCGCGGCGCGCGCGCCCGCCAGCGAGCTGAAGGCCGCGCCCGCCGCCGTCCAGCGCTGCTTGCCCTCGTACAGCTCCAGCGTGGCTGCCCATAAAGAAGAAACACTTTATTTTTTTTATACTACTATAAGGATAGTAGATATTGAAACAACGGAGTACGGTTAGATACTGATTTATTAGGATAACGCCAGTGCTAATATATCGCAGCTATGATTAAATATATGTACCTATGTACTTATTACGTATACTTACTTATGGATACTACATCACCGGGGAAAAGGAGAAATAAAATGAAGTACCTTAGTGCTTTATTTTATTTTAAATTTATTAAGTCCTAAAAATTCTAGTCCTGTTTTTATGAATTATTTCTTCCTTCAGATGACATGTACCTATGTACTTATTACGTATACTTACTTATGGATACTACTCTACACACACAACTTTTAGTCCAGTATGACATATCCAGCGCGCTCGGCGCGAATTGTATCAGGGGTTTCGACCAATAGACGCGAATGCTGTCTACAATCTACGTGGCTACTGATCAAAGCCCGCGATATAATTTGCGCTGAGCGCGATACGATTGCCGTGCAGAGCCTAAAGGATGCATTTTTACTACTCCACTGGAAGTTGGTAGTGTGCTTCTTTATATTTAATGAGCCGAAGCACGGACTTTTTTTACTCTTTCGGACAATCAGGTAATTCAAGCTCACAAAGCAATTTCGACAATGTCTCCATCGGGAATCAAACCCGACCCTTCACATCGTGAGTCTAGCGGTCTAACCACTAGACCACGGAGATTGTTTATTTTGACTGCAATAAAATATGACTAGTAAATAAGGAAAAATATAAATATGTAGGCTCCTGTTGTTAGAGGAGAGGCCTGTGCGCAGCAGTGGGACGTATATAGGCGGTTTATGTTGTGTTATGAATATGTAAAATATAATAAATAGCGCACCGATCTCTGCGCGGCGCTGCTTGTCGTTGTAGTACACGTAGGCCATGAAGTGCTCGGAGTGCACGGCCAGCGGCAGCGCGCGCGCGCGCCGGTGCGCCTGCGCCAGCACGGGCGCGCCCGACACGCCGTCCACGCACGTCGCCAGCACCAGCGCTGCGGACGGCGGCATGCCCGCAATTACCAATAATGCTACGTGCACAGTCATGACCAATATCATGTACCCACTTTAGAACCCTGTCGCACTATCATATATTTGACATTTAATGAGACTTACGGTTTAATCTGGCAAAAAAGTTAATGTGCCATGGTTTCAAAGTGCATAGATATTAGTACTCGTGACCATACAAGGCAACTCTCCGCCCCCCCCACCAGCGGCTGAACTAGGTGTACTTCGACCACCTATAACATAGTTTAGACTTGAATCGTGAAGGCAGCGCGGGGACCGTTGTTTTTATTTTTTATCAGTTTAGTTTATATGTTCGAAATTTGAAATTGGACGCCGACATTCTTTAGTAAGTAATAGACCGCGCTAGGTACAATTGCGCGGCACCTATAAATAATATATTTTTCATTATTCTTCTTCTAACAACTGGGTAGATCTTCGAACACCGGCGGTCAACCTCATTACTGTTATAGCAAAAATATCCTATAATTTTTGGTCTTTTGCAAATATCCAGTTAGTAAGTAAATTGGCGACATACAATACAAACATATTAAAAATACATTATTATAATTAGATAGGTAGTGCAACAGGCGGCCTTATTGCTGAGGTAGCAATCTCTTCCAGGCAACCTTTAAGTATATGAAATAAATTTAATAAAACATACATAAATTCGAACTAGATATTTCCCTTTAGATTTGGTTTCATACAAGACGATTAATTAATACGGCTCCAGTGAGGACAGAATCGTCTACCCTGCTCTTTACTGGGGCAATTCCTGTTCGGCGCGTTCTTGCCGCGGGGGTAATCGCCTCTTCAAAAAATTCCAACCAACCTTTCAGTAAAAATTCCAACCAACCTTTCAGTAAAAATTCCAACCAACCTTTCAGTAAAAATTCCAACCAACCTTTGTGCACCGCGTCGGGCCCCTCGGTGATGAACAAGATGAGGTTGGGGTTGTCGTACTTGTAGAGCACGCTGCGGTCGCCCAGCACGCGGCCCGCCGAGTGGCCGCGCTCGCCGCCCGGCTTGTCCGCCACGGCCACGATGCGGTGCCCGCCCGACGGCCCGCCCAGCAGCACCGACCACGTCTTCTGGGCTACTACACTCTGGGAACGGAACAGGTATCGTTACGTTATTGCCCTCAGTTTTCCACATCAAAGGTGGTACTAATAAAGTACATACATACATAAACAGCCTATATACGTCCGACTGCTGGGCACAGGCCTCTCCTCAATCAACCGGAGGAGGTATGGAGCATACTCCACCACGCTGCTCCAATGCGGGTTGGTGGAGGTGTTTTACGGCTAATAGCCGGGACCGACGGCTTAACGTGCCCTCCGAAGCACGGAATCATCTTACTTTTTCGGACAATCAGGTGATTCATGCCTGAAAAGTCCTTGCCAAACATAGGACAGTCTCACAAAGTGATTTCGACAATGTCCCCATCGGGAATTGAACCCGGACCTCTAGATCGTGAGCCTAACGCTCTAACCACTAGACCACGGAAGCTGTACTAATAAAGTAAGTAAGCGAAATTCATCTTTTTTCATAAGTATACGACGTTTTTACAAGAAAATACCCGACCAAACAGCGACAGGATTAGCAGAACGTAGTGGGTAGCTCACTGGGACGGGCTAACCTATAAAATGCTACTTAGGTTCTATGACGTAGCGAGTAGGCGCCGCTACTTCAAAAGCGCACCCCTGACGCCGGGCAGCAGCGGTATCAGTACTGGTTGGAGGCAGAGGAAATGGATTCTGGTAGGGCTCTAGCTAGAACATCACCGATTGAGAAATTGGTCGGTGTGTTGCGGAACGGAAGGCGATTGGGGCAACCACCGTTCTACACGGCCTATCTATGGAGTAATGAAAATGGAGGCTATCACTCCACCGACAAGAGCGCAGCTCTTAAATAAAGAGAGAGACCAGACAGTATTTGGAATTTGTCATAAAATAAATTTAAAGCTCATGTGAAGCTAGAAGATAATAGCTTATAGACGGCGATACAGCTCACCGCTTATTATTATTTATTTTTTTTAAATGTCTTTATTGAAAAAAATTATAAGTGAAATATTATTACAAAAGATCTTATTCTAATGTAATCTATCATATTATGTAAACGTTATACAAGTTAATTAACCTTTCTAAACTTATAAGATGTGTAAATAAAAGTGGGTAATGAAAAAATATAAGTGGTTCCTATACCAGGAAAATAACTAAATCGTGTCTTGGTTTGCAGGACTAGACACTTACAAAACAACAAAAGTACCTTTAAACATAAACACAAACATAATAGCGCTTGTAATAACATAAACACAAATATAATTCCGTGCTCCGAAACAAATGAAATAGAATGACTAATCGCATTCGAGCAAAAATCAAGTTGAATCGGCGAAGCGGCGCGATGGCCAAACCGGTTGCCGAAGTTTATGCACCTACTGCTATTCCGTCAGGAAATAGTGATGTGGTAGTTTGTACCTGTTATATGTCTTGGCGTATTTGAGATTATTTATTCTGGACCTACCAATAGAGGAAATAAGTTGATTTGGACTTTTCGGATTATTAATGAGGTAGAATTTGCGTGATAGTTTATAGACGTAGTGCTTTAAAGGGAGTAGATTTATTATTTTATGTAAATTGTTTAAGTTGGATTTTAACCGCTTATTACGTTGGTCTAACAGAAAGCTCGTTGAGGTGTGGGTACTTAGTTCAGGTGTTAGTACCCCAATTGGGAAAAAGTTGTAAGCTTATGTGTTATTTTATGAAAATAAAAATAATGAAATGAATCGTACCTTTCCATCGTACTTCAGAGCATAACCCTGCACTTTTGCTGTGTTCTTTTCGGCGACATACATGTACATATTTTCTACTAGTGGCGCAGATGACAATGGCAGGATCTGTGAAATAAAATAAAATTATAAATCAGTGGCGTATATAAACGACCTCTGCGATCCAGTGGTTGAGCGTTGAACTCACGATCCGGAAGTCCCGGGTTCGAATCCCGGTGGGGGACATATCACAAAAATCACCCTGTGAGCCCTCGTTTGGTTAGGACATTGCAGGCTGAATCACGCAACTGTCCGAAAATAAGAAGATCCGTACTTCGGAAGGCACGTTAAGCCGATGGTCCCGGTTACTAATCACTGATGTAAGTACGTATTCGTTACATGAGCCATGTCAGCGGCCTTTAGAGGCTCAATATTGACCCTGACACCAGGGTTGATGAGGTTGGTAATCTACCTCACAACCCACACGATAGAAGAGTACATATAGCAAGCATTAGGTAGGATTAAAATGTACTTGTACACTGAGCTGTGGTAGCCGCGTGAGTAGAACGCGTAACTCTCAATGTGAGCTCGCGCGTTCGAATCCCAGAACGAACCAATGTTTGTATTCTAAGATTGTCACGTGCTCAGGGTTGATGAGGTTGGTAATGCACCTCACAACCCACACGATAGAAGAAGAATATATGGAAGAAACCAGACTTGTTATGACATACCTGTACACTCTCATCTTTATCGAGCAATATGAGCGCGTGCAGTTTCTCGTTGTCGGCTCTGTGCAGTAGCGCAGCTTGCAGCAGTTGTACGTCTAAGTGTAGAGTGCCTTCGCCGACCGGGGTCCCTCGGATCGGGTCCAAACTGATGACGAGGCCGTTGCCTGTCTCCTAAAATGAAAACAAATATAGGGTGTTAGCGCCACCGTACCATAGAATAAGTAATAATACTACGTATAGAACGGCAACTCCCCGATCCCCATTAACGGCTGAGCTAGGTTTACCTCACCCCCCTCGGTCTTAGTTTAGTCTTCAATCATATGGGCGTAAGACGTCACACACACAGATGCGCGTGTACGATAATGTAAATGTTTAGCGTCTGTGTAAAACGAGGTTTTTTTATGAAGTGACCGTAACGAAAACTTTCGGAGATGATTCAGACCTAATATCAGTGGATTTTCCTGAAGGAAAATTTTAGTGTTTTTAAAAAATATTTTCAGTACTTTTGCGCCGGAAAATCCCACTTGGTATTCACTCATAATTATGAGCCGAATCTTCCCCAAAGTATTTGGTACGGTTCCACTTACACCCTATAAAATTCGTTCTAGAGACCACTCCAGAACTATTACTACGAACTATTATTTGATCTGTATAAAATACATTGCATTGCACAATGAAAGTCTTTCACTCAACGATGTAGTGTAACAATATTAAATAATTGAATAACTAATAAAGTCTAACTTACAATATACCACATTACGATAAGCATAAACTTCTATTGAACTGTGAACACTTCTTTACCGCGTTTCTGGATCGACAAGCGCCATCTATGTTGTACAGGCGGAACTAGCTGAGAAACTAGTTGCGTCGCCATAGATGTACCTTTGAGTAGCCTTTTTTTTGGGAATATAACCGTGAGCTTATGTTATGATAACAACATAATAAGCTCACGAGCCCCAGGCTGGGTTTCTGTTAGACCAACGTAATAGGTGGTGAGCCGCATTGCCAACTATAACGGTAGAGTCAACTGTGTGTGTTACGGTCACGAGCATTAATATGTATACACTTTGGTACCATGTCACATTAACTTTTTTGACAAATTGAACTGTAAGGCCCTGCGCAGACGACCGACTATCCGTGACGCACTTTTTAGTCTGTGAAAATATAACCTATGCAATTATATGCAGTAACGCACACGACGCGTAAAAAGTCCGGCGCGTTACTGCATATATAGTCCGGCAATCTCGTGCGCGACCCTCCTGCGGGGCGACAGACGGTGGCGGGGACGGGGTAGCGCGTCATCATCTTGACATTCTAGAACACGGCTGCACACGTAGAGAAGTGTGCCAGAATAAATCTTGCGATAAGTTGTACTTACTTGTGACGTAATATATGTAGGAGTGAATAAAAAGATAGAACTATTTTATTTTATTATTATTATTATGCTTGACGACCAATTATTAGGAAAACTAAAATATTAATAGATTGTTTTATTATAAATCAATTTCCATATCGCTTTCATTTTCACTCTCCGTTTGATATTCTTCGTCACTTCTCTTTGATTTCTCCGTGTTTTGCTTATTAATTATTTATGTACAACCTCCTTAAGTTGTCTTGAGATCGCCTCACTCATCCTCAGATATTAATCTCGTGTGCGTCGCCCTCAAAGTAGTACAGATTATGAAGCACGTGTTGCCGCTTCGGCTGCGCGGCCGAGACTGCCGTACTTGACGCGCAGATGCACGCGTTTCCCTTCCCCGCTACACCACCTGCTACCCGCTGACATCTTAGCTACCCCGTCCCCGCCACCGTCTGTCGCCCCGCAGGAGGGTCGCGCACGAGATTGCCGGACTATAATTGCATAGGTTATATTTTCACAGACTAAAAAGTGCGTCACGGATAGTCTGTCGTCTGCGCAGGGCCTAAGTCTCACTAAATGTCAAATATGTTAGTGCGACAGAGTCCTAAAGTGGGTACAGATTGTATGTTTAAAAACTTATATAAGGGACAAGTACTTCATGCTTGCCGATGATGGTGAGGTAGGCAGTGAGCGGCGGGTGTCGGGCGGAGCGTCGTGTGAATATCAATACGTTCTCCGTGTCGAGGCTGGGCTCGTAGCGGCGCCAGAGCAGCTCGCCGGACAGGTTGTCCATGCCGAATATCTGTAGACAATACATACATAATATAATACAAACAACACATACAGACATTAAAATAAAAAGCCAATAAATAATCCCGGTGGGGATATATCACATTACAGGCTGATCACCTGATTGTCCGAAAGTAAGATGATCCATGTTTCGGAAGGCACGTTAAGCCGTTGGTCCCGTTGACTATTTACTGATGTACGGTCACGAGCATTAATATATATACACTTGGGTACCATGTCACATTCACTTTTTTGACAAATTGAACAGTAAGTCTCATTAAATGTCAAATATGTTAGTGCGACAGAGTCCTAAAGTAGATACATTATATTGCTCATGACTGTAAGTGAGTAATCGTTACATGAGCCATGTCAGATGCCTATGGCGGCTCAATCATAACACATGATAAGAAGATCAGCTGAATCATCTCCCACAGTATTTGTTACGGTATCAATTACACCCTGTGTATAAATAAAAGAAGTAAAGTATACACATACCTTGCCAGAGTCGGTGACGAGTACAATCATTTTGTGCAGGTTGAAGTAGTCGCGGACCAGCGGCTCCGGGCCGCCGCGCGACGACGTGTCCTCGAACAGCAGGGTGTGCAGCTGCTGTATCTGCGTCTGGAGGCGGCGGGTGAACGCACCCCAGATTGAACCTAACGCATACAACAAGGAATAATGCTACGTATACAACGGCAGCTCGGTGCTAGGCAGCTACGAACTCGGTGCCGCAGCGGTAAACGCGCTCGGTCTGCGATTGTTGAAGTTAAGCAACTTTCACAAAGGCCGGTCATAGAGTGGGTAACCATTAAAAGAAAGTGTTCATCTCGAGCTCCTCCGTGCTGCGGAAGGCACGTCAAGCCGTTGGTCCCGGCTGCATTAGCAGTCGTTAATAACCATCAATCCGCACTGGGCCCGCGTGATGGTTTAAGGCCCGATCTCCCTATCCATCCATAGGGAAGGCCCGTGCCCCAGCAGTGGGGACCTTAATGGGCTGATGATGATGATAGAACGGCAACTCTCCGCTCCCCACCAGCGACTGAGCTAGGTTTACCTCATCCCATGTTTATTTCCGTTCACCGACTTGAACTCAAGAGGCTTAAAAAGCGTTGAGTAGGATGGAAAGCAGGGAAAAGCCTGTGCTGTGGGACACTATATAGGTATGGAATAACTACGCCCCGCACCAATTCGTATCGGGCGCCGACCTTACCTCTGGTCAATTTAGTCTTAACTAGCCGTAAGCCGCTGAGGAGTAAGGTGCGTGTGGACCGTACAGTCATGAGCAATATCATGTACCCACTTTAGAACCCTGTCGCACTATCATATTTGACATTTAATGAGACTTACTGTTTAATTTGTGAAAAACGTCAATGTGACATGGTTTCAAAGTGTATAGATTTTAGTACTCGTGACCGTACGTATCGCTTGCACTTATGAGTTACGTGGCACGCGGTAAAAATGAGATATTCGTAAAGAGGAGTCAGGGGTGTGTGGCAAAGAAAAAACGGTACGAAAATAAATCACGCAAAATGCATGTTTGTCTCCAAACAATTTCTAAGCCAATGGTGCTAATTCCTGTAAATACCATCTAATTTTATTTTAAGTTATATCTGTCATTTTCTTATCCGCCGAAAAGGAAAGGGACGGGTAATTGACAAGCATAAAATTTATGGAACACACGTCAATTGTAAGCACAAATCTAAACCAACCGTCTAAAAATTTTACGTCAGTCAATCATTCTTCCTAAAATTAAGAGCTGTGAATCATCCGTCCCTTTCCTTTTCGACGGATATGAAAATGACGGATATAACTTAAAATAAAATTAGGCGGTGTTTGCAGGAATCGGGGCCAATGAGGATTTAAACTATATTGTTAGCACAGCAGTGGTCTACGCTTCATCTTAGAGATCTTTACACACGATAACAATCATATAATAAGCGTGATGTATAGCTTCAAGTTGTCGTATTTACACAGTAAAGTCACTTCGAGGGTTTCCGCAAACAAATTCGGTAGTTAAACACGTCTAGGAAGGCACACATAACTCTACGATACTCACTATGCATCTTTGCAGCTAGAAAAAAAAGAATAACTAGTAAATAATTAAAGCACATAATAACGGGTTCTTACCCGGGTTCGGGATTAAACGCGGTAAGAACCCGTTATTATGTGCTTTAATTATGATAAAAACCGCGTTAACTTAAAACAATGTATAACTCGTAAATAACTTGTTGGGTATAATGAAAATGTTTACGATCATTTTAATTCATCTGCAGGGTCTGCACGGACATAGAACAAGGAATAATACTACGTATAGAACGGCAACTCTCCGCTCCCCACCAGCGTCTGAGCTAGGTTTACCTCACCCCCCTCGAACGTAGTTTAGACTTGAATCGTATGGCGTCAGACGTCACACACACATATGCGCGTGTATGATAATGTCAATGTGTAGTGTCTGTGTAAAACGAGGTTGTTTGTATGAAGTGTCCGGGGTGTGGCACGGATTATATCGAGATCTTGCACCGATAAACGAAGCGAATGCCATCTACGTAGATATACCTCGAACGGCTATTGGTCAAAACCCTCGATATTATATCGCGTGGCGCGTGGTAGATCATTTTAAAAACCACATATTTGAAAACGAAAATCTGCGAGCGGTAATAGCCCAATTGGAAGAATACTTAACAAACTGACTTTGAGTACTATTTTTTTTTTTGTGGACCACAGAGGCCGTTAACAAATAAATAAATAAGTACCGACCTTCTTTCTGGTCGAATTCGGACTCGATGGCGGCGTCGAGGTCCGACACGGGCAGGTCAACGAACTCCACCGCCACTACGTTCGCCAGCGCCTCCTCTCGGGTCCACAAAACTTTGCCTGCACGAAAATAAACATTTATATATTTTTTTTACTTTTAAGGCGAAAACTGAGAAGGATAATCGCAAGACAAACTAAGTACCCCCACCTGACCGAGCTTACTGTTAGACCAAAGTAGTCAACATTGTCAGTATATAAAGAATAATACTACGTATATACAAGGTGTTAGTAACACCGTACCGAATACTGAGGGGGATGAAAAGTATGGAAACGAAAATAATTTAATAAAAACACTAACATTTTCATGACTTAGTTTATAACAGTTTTTTAGGTGTCACTAACACCTTGTATACTGTTTGATAGAAAAGAATCGAACGACCTAATATCGACTGATACATCATCATCATCAGCCCATTAACGTCCCCACTGCTGGGGCACGGGCCTTCCCTATGGATGGATAGGGAGATCGGGCCTTAAACCACCACGCGGGCCCAGTGCGGATTGGTGGTTATTAACGACTGCTAATGCAGCCGGGACCAACGACTTAACGTGCCTTCCGAAGCACGGAGGAGCTCGAGATGAAAACTTTTTTTTTTCTGTGGTCACCCATCCTATGACCGGCCTTTGCGAAAGTCGCTTAACTTCAACAATCGCAGACCGAGCGCGTTTACCGCTGCGCCACCGAGCTCCGAGAAATTGTTATCTTATTGAAATATAATCAATAATTGTACTGAACTAGTCATTCAGTTTAATAATAAGTAGTATTTTATATACTGACTACATTGACTACGTTAGTCTAACAGAAAACTTCTTGCGATGGATGTACCTCCGACTACCCCATGGGGATACAGTCGTGAGTTTATGTTATACTGACCTCCTTGCTGCAGCAAGTGGCCCGCATCATCAGCAGTAGTGACTAGTATCCTGCAGACGAGCTGGTCCCGCGCGCGGGTGCACATAGAGGCCACTATCTCGGGCTCCGGGAGGCCGTTACTACGGCTCGAGTAGTCTATGTCCGGGACTTCAATACCGGACGACGCGCTGTGTGCTGTTAGGCTGAATGTCTGAGAAAGACGGGGTTTGTTTTAGGATTCTACTTTCCATTAATTACTGACTTAAAAGGTTTATCCAAGTAGATAGCTTTCGCTGTGTCTATTGGTCGAAGCCCTGAAGAAGAAGATAAAAACTAGAAGCTCAAATGTAGGCGACACTGTTGAGTGTTCCTAAATTTTGACAGTTCTCCATACTGTCCAGCTAATGTGTGTGGTAAATTTGATTTTTATCATAAATTGTGGAGCAACGTGGATTGTATCCCGTCTGAAAGGTGAGTTACGAAAAAAAAGCAGCCTGGGGCTTAAAAAGTCATTGGCAGTTTGAAAGCTTTTATTTTTACAGAAGCAACTGCTTTTCTGTCCTTCCAACCTGAAGGGAAAACCAGAGCAATACAAAAAATCCTCACTATGTCTTTCTTCATCTGAGCACACGATAATGAGATACGATCCAAACATAAATTCGAAAACAATTTCGATAATAATTGGTTTAGGCCCGTGCTGAATTTGAACCTGAGACCTCACAATGAGAGTTTAAGCGTACTTCCGGCTGAGCTACCACGGCTATTTGCAATAATAATAAAAATCCGGGCTTAACGTGCCTTCAGCCGTTGGTCCCGGTTACTACTTACTGATGTAAGTACGTAGTCGTTACATGAGTCATGTCAGGGGCCTTTGGCGGCTCAATAGTAACCCGGACACCAGGGTTGATGAGGGTGGTAATTCACCTCACAACCCACACGATAGAAGAAGAAGAGATAAAAATAAGTATATTTCTCACTCACAAAAAATTACAGTAAAACTTAACATAGTACTACTCACAGTGAACATGTTTATATTGTGAGAGAGACTGGTGTCCATACTAGACGGAATGCCTGTGTTACGGATCACCAGGCTCTCTTCCTCCCTATTTTCATAGTACATGGCAAGGCATTGTTATAGAAATAGACTCTTTAAAATTACAGCTATATGTCTGTGTGTGTGTGTGTGTGTGTGTGTTTTAGCCCTACGACGCGAAGTGTATTGGGATCGGGAGCTGCCATGACAGCAATGATTAAACTTACCCCAGCAACATCACTCCAAGTCTGCAAGACAATGGGTCCAGTAGGGCTGTCCACCACAGTGACACTGGCTGACGGATCAGACAGGGAGACCGGAGACGGGTGGAACTCGTTGTTCTTAATCAGCACTATCTTCTTGTCGTCGATTATGAACCCTGGGGTGATGCTGTTGCCGTCCAGAGGGCGGAGATTACCTGTGGGTTAGAAAGGTGATGTGATTATAATTACATAACATTTTTGTTTTTGTAAAAGGAAATAAAATACGTACTTCTTCTCCTATACGTACGTACTACTTCGTGTGGGTTGTGAGGTCAATAACCAACCTCATCAACCCTGATGACACAGGGTGTCAAAGGCTCCTGACATGACTCATATAAAGGTAACTCACATCAGTATTTACATATATGTAAATACGTACTTGAAAAATAGTTTTGTGTTTAATTTTCGCTTGCCCTAGTTTCTGAAGGACATGTAATATGCATATGTTACAAACTGGATGCTCTATCAGGTACCTAACAGCAAGTGCTGAAACGGGCCCACATTACATCACTAGCAACTAGTAATTGCTATAAAAAAGAAAACAAATTTATCATCATCATCAGCCCATAACGTCCCCATTGCTGGGGCACGGGCCTTCCGTATGGATGGATAGGGAGATCGGGCCCAGTGCAGATTGATGGTTATTAACGACTGCTAATACAGCCGGGACCAACGGCTTAACGTGCCTTCCGAAGCACGGAGGAGCTCGAGATGAATAGGCATTTATTAGGGGCTTTACATTATTTACCTAAGAATAGAAGAAAAAAAAGTAAGATAAGATAAATGATCTTGATAACATATGAAACATGTACATGGTAATAAATTTGTACCTTCACTCTCCATGCCGACGAAGTTAGACATGGGCTTTGATATGAGTTGCACCGCATTGGAGGATACATCCAGCGAGATGAGCAACTGGTTACCGCGGCTGCCCGACACGCAAGTGTAATACGGCGCTGTGAACACGCATCTGAAACCAAACACATGAACATAACTATATAACATAAGATAAACAGTTTATATACATTCCACTGCTGGGCACAGACCTCTCCTCAATCAACCCGAGGGGGTATGGCGCATACTCCACCAGGCTCCTCCATTAACGGTTGGTGAAGGTTTTTTACGGCAAATAGCCAGGACCAACGGCTTAACGTGCCCTCCGAAGCACGGAGTCATCTTACTTTTACGGACAATCAGGTGATTCAAGCCTGAAAAGTCCTTACCAAACAAAGGACAGTCTCACAAAGTGATTTCGACAATGTCCCCATCGGGAATCTTACCCGGACCTCCAGATCGTGAGCCTAACGCTCTAACCACTAAGAAAAAAAAGGTGTTTTACGGCTAATAGCCGGGACCAACGGCATAACGTGCCTCCATCTTGTATTGACGATGTTCGTGCGTCAACCAACAGGGTCCACATAGTAACAGCGTCGTGGTTCACGCCGCGACTTGTGCCGAGTCAGGCACTTTTATCTCAGGACGTCCACCACCACCTTATGATCATTTCGACAAACATCCGTCTTTTGTTTAGTGGAAATTTGATATGATGTTATCAAAGGACAAGACTAAGAAACCTCCAATGCTCTAACCAGTAGCCTATGAAGGCTGTAATTACTATTACTACATACAACATAAAGGCCTTTGTGATCCAGTGGTTGAGGTGCTACCATACTGAGTATCATTACACTTATAACCATCTAACAGCATCAATAATAATGTGACCATGCACATGGAAATGGTAGTGGATTGGTCATGCCCATAGAAGACCTATAGATCACTTGTCCTGACGAACTCTGACCTGGTTAGCGCGTGGAAAACTCGCAAAAGCGGGCCCAAAGAGACATGGCGACACTCGATTGACCGAAAACATTCGGCATGTTACTGAAACTATAGAGGCTGTAAAAGATTGCAATGAGTAGAAATCTATACATTGTTTTAAGTTTACGCGGTTATTATCATAATTAAAACACATAATAACGGGTTCTTACCGCGTTTAAATGGGGATATGAGACTCCCGATATTTCGACACTGTTGCGAGTGCCATGATCACGGGATGACTGATGAGATTGGAGTGGAGTAGGTAGATCCATAATTTTCTACGGGCAGACATATCTGTCTACCCTCTTTCTTTGCCGCTTGTTTATGTTTTTGATATCGGAATGTTCGGAACCATCTGAACTCAGGGAGATCATCTCATCTGGGAATCTCATATCCCCATTTAAACGCGGTAAGAACCCGTTATTATGTGTTTTAATTATGAGTAGAAATCTGTTGTTAGAGTCCTGTAGGGCTGTATCCCAGCAGGAGATAATAGGATTAAAAGAAGAAGAAGCTAATATATCAGCTTAAGGACAATAAAAAAATAATTATTATTATTTAATTAGGTTGCCTGGAAGAGATTGCTACCTTAACAATAACCTCGTAAGGCCCGGATTTCCAGACACAGTAGTTATTCAAATTCAAAAATATCTTTATTCAGTAGGTAACATAGTTACACTTACATAAGGTAACATAGTTACAAGGACTTTGGGCCTTAAGACCATAAGGCCGCCTGTTGTACTACCAATCTAATTATAATACCTAATGTATTTTCAATATTACATAAGTGCCATAAAGAGTTTTTGTATTGTAAAAATAATTTATTAGGAAATCTCCCTTATATCGAAGTCATCGTCTTCCAATTGATCAATACACTCACCCTTCATTAGACCAAGTAGCCGGCAGCTTCGATGTATGCCCACTGTTCTCCCCTGTCACCACATTGTACCACGTCACCTCTAAATGAGAACCGAATGCTGGTAGCATGTGCATGAGACGGTTCTGTGACACCCACCACTCCGAGAAGTCAGCACGCTCGTCGTCTTGAAGTGTCAAGGACCATTCCCAGGCCAGGACTCCTGAAATGACATAAAACTTGTTTATTTTCAATGTTGAAAGTAGTGACAACCAATAGTGCTACTTATTTGTGTGTGCAATAAAGTATGTGTATTTTGAATGACATTTCAAGTTTATCATTTACTAAAGATGAGTCAGCATTATTATTCAAATCAGCATTTTATGTTTGATTATGCCTTTTATACTGTAAACCATTGTGGTATGGTATTGTGATTAATCTTATTAATTACTGTGGATTATATGGTTACATTATTTGATCATTACATTCATAAAAATAGAATAAATTATTTACATCACACAAAATCTATATTCATGTAATAAAAGTAATTGGTCATTGTGGCGAGCCTGAGCGAAACCCTATGTCCAACAGTGGACAATTTCCAGCTGATGATGATGATGATGAAGGAAAGCAAAAAGTACATAACAAAAAGTCCAAACATCAAAAGTTATTACCTGTGGCTACATCCCATCCTCGCACCAGGTAAGGGTTTACTCCGGACACAGTGACGGCTTGGTCAGACGGTGTCAGATAGAGCATCTGGATGTTGCCAGCAGAGGCAGTCTCCAGCACCTGACGCCATACTAGCGAACCTGGGAATGTCATTTATGAGTTTGCATAGATCATTTTTATAACTTAATATAGCTAAATAAGTACAAGATTGAATAAATAAACTGCATTACAAAACTGGAAAGAGTTAGTAAATATATAGATATTGTATGTATGCTCTGTACTAGTACTTCTTTAGTAGAAAAATAATATGCACTATCTTTTAGACAGTTTATGCATACTTCAGCGTACTTATATCAGCAACTATAAGACCAAGCCACGTCGCTTTAATGTACACTTATAGGTTCGCGTGTAAACAGTAACCAAAACAACCGGCAAGGGATATTCGTAGCGGATATTGTCAATAAAATAAATTACCAGTCTTCAGATTTAGTGCGGCCAAAACATTCTCTTCTGTAGCGACAATTAACCTCTTAGCAGTCGAAGAGGTATCAAATTGAGCCAATTTGATCCTCCCCACGTACGTTTGACGCCTGAAAACGCGTTAAAAATTAATTATTCACCCAAAATCAACCGCAAGATGACTTACAAGTAACATAACCTATAACGCGATATTACCAGTCAAACTTCCCAATTTGATCCTCATATAGGCACAAGGATAAATTAATTAAACTAAAGAACACAATAAACCAATTCATACTGTTCAAAATTTTCAATAAACCCAAAAAATTGGGTTTCAAATAAAATGACAGCACCCCCATTTTTTTTTTTTTTTTTTTTTTGGTTTGGTTTTCCCCGAAGGGTAAGGCAAAGGGAACTATGCCCATACAGCCATGTCTGACGTATTTTTTTTCTTGATGATTAATGAAATGATGAAAGGTGATGATGATGAAACCTAAGCCCCCACCCTCGGAGTAGACTCCTACTCCGAACCCCAAACGAATTAACTCAAAAGTCCGCATAAACTTTTGAGTTATGAAGCGGCTTCCTGACACGAAGCGAAAATAGGCAGATACACTTTGTTCATTGAATACTCCAATATAATAACACTCGCGAATGTCTTCCGACTAACTTAATGCGATCATTAACCACAAAACACCACTTCGTATTAATTATTTAGATTATTCAATGAAGAAAGCAACTGTCCCGTTCCCGCCTCCCGCCAAAAAGCCGACAGCACCCCCATTTCTGAACATTGATTTTTTTTTTTTTTTGGTTTTCCCCGAAGGGTAAGGCAAAGGGAACTATGCCCATACAGCCATGTCTGACGTATTTTTTTTCTTGATGATTAATGAAATGATGAAAGGTGATGATGATGAAACCTAAGCCCCCACCCTCGGAGTAGACTACTACTCCGAACCCCAAACGAATTAACTCAAAAGTCCGCATAAACTTTTGAGTTATGAAGCGGCTTCCTGACACGAAGCGAAAATAGGCAGATACACTTTGTTTATTGAATACTCCAATATAATAACACTCGCGAATGTCTTCCGACTAACTTAATGCGATCATTAACCACAAAACACCACTTCGTATTAATTATTTAGATTATTCAATGAAGAAAGCAACTGTCCCGTTCCCGTCTCCCGCCAAAAAGCCTTCTGAACATTGACTGAAAAATGATGTTGCCTTAAATAAGACTAAATTTTCTACTAAAATAGTAGTAGAAAGTTACGTGGCGATTATTGATTAGCTCTTGTCAATGTAATTAACAATTTGTGTCTTATTAACATTATCAAGTTGCAGAACACTGTATAGCTATTAACTTTCAGCTGTAGAAATAATGAAACATATTTCATTAAACATTATTTTCATAAATTTTCCTCACACTTTCTCACATCACATTTCTTATATTGGCAACATAGCTTCTACCGTTTCATTCTACGCAATTTTATTTCACGTTTTTTTGCAAATGGAATGAACTTTTCTGTACACCCTTTTCTGAAGCATAGCGTGAAGTAGAAAATCGTTTAATATTAAATATAAGTACGTTTGTTAAAAGCACGAATGTATCCTACCAAGTAATTTATAGTTGATATAACCAGCAATACACTCGGCTTTGTATTTTTTCATAAATGAGCGTCCGTCCGTAAGTGTACGCAAAACATGCACCTACCTAACTCTTAAAGAAAAATATCTTAATAATTAATAAAAAACACGTACGTATTACCACAGCAGAGTTATTACGTAGGTATAGTAACTAAGTTACGTACGAGCGAGGGTCGCGAAATCTAGCTTTCACCGATGCAGCCCAGGTGCAAGAACGGACCCTTGCATTAGTGCATTCACGGCTAACCGGCCCGGTGGGCGGGTCGGTTATCGTTTCAAGATGCATTCATAGCCACGTCGTTACAATTATGTCGCATTATAGAATTTAATTTAATAGGGTAGCCGTGAGAGGATTCTAGCTCATTGAAAGTAGGCACAAGGCAAGTAGGGATTCCTAATAAAAAGTTGGTAAAATTATTATATAGACGCGAAGGTTGTATACTTCGTAACAATTTTAGATGCTGAGAACCTCAGTAGGTAATAAACTCGTTTAATATCTAGATAGTTTCACCTATGTTTGATTATAAACTTTAATGTAGGTAAGAATTAAGTAGGTTTTTTGTTGTGTCGCAATACAATAGGTACTTAGCATAAGTACCCAAGTTAGACGAAAAAATAATTATATAGTTGCAATAATATAATTTAATACCTATCTAATTTCGTAGTAACGTATTAGCAAAGTCAGGGAATTTATAGTAAAGTGCAATGGAAAAAATCTTTTAAATCTCTAGTAATCTCTACAAACTAAACTTAACTTACTTTTTATAAACTTACTTGAAAACTTATAAGACAGACGATAAAATCTAAATTAGAAAGCTTCATAATACTCGTCATCTCTTAATTAAAGGACTTTGTTCCGCTAGAAGCCTTAAAGGGAGAATAATAAAAACACCCGAGACGTGTTTGTTTCACTTACAAGCAGTTGGTAAGCAACCGGGCAATCCCATAACATCAAATCATCCCACTCTTTACAATCACCACTTTAGTTTATAATCATTGCTTGATATATACTAAAGCAAAGTTTCAATCACGCAGTGAACAAGCAATGTAACTCGGAAACCAGTTGGAAAGTTCGTAGTGAGTGAATAACAGGTACGCGAAACGTTCCCCTGAGATTAAAAGCCGGTTGCTTGTCGTATACCTAGTCGGCTATGTAAGTATATACAGTTTGTGTATGTGTGAGTGTGTAGGTACAGTGCTGTATGTACGCAGTGTCTGCATGTAAGCCGGCTATGGAATATAGGTACTTATTGCATAGCATACTGCAGGCCGATGCAATGCGGTAAAACAACCGCCTAGCGCAGTTTTTTGAATCGCTTAACTGCGGCTTTAAAATGCTGTAAAGTTGCCTAGTTAGTTTAAAATATTTATAGTCGACAAGTACGTATTGTAAGGTTTTTAGATTTGGGGCTACGGAAAAGTAGGTAAGTATTTTGAATCATTGGTTACTTATCATCTCGAGCATGACGTAATAAAATAACCGTTTGAGAGTTCTTTAGAAAGAACTCTTCTTCTTTCTTTAGAATTAGAACTCTCTCCAACATGATGGCCTGTCTATATCCTTAAGACCATATTAAACACCATCGCTGGTAACCAAACGGTTCATCATATCCATGCGTTTTGGTTACATGTGGTTTTCTTTGTGGTTTTGCCTACCCTGGTAGCAGGCGTGATCTGTTTCTGCCCGTCCACTGGGGGTCTGTGGACATATCAAAGCATCATGCCTGTATCCCTAAAAGGGTAGGCAGAGGTGTATAATATTACACCCACTTCTTTCCAAGTGCTTGTAAGTCCCATGTAATAAAATGGGATGGGAATGGGATGGGATGGAAATGGGATGGTAAGCGGACCCTGTGAACACGGGATAATGCTAGGGAGATGATGGTGATGTAATAGAATGGCACACATCTTGTAAACCCTGAAACCCTGGAAATAATTCCTGATAAATCCTGGAAACCACGTGGTATTAATTATCTATGATCCAAACATGAATTAAACTGATAATGTAATTTAGTGGTGAAAGCTCGAGCCAGGATTCAAACTCGAACATTATGATGTACTTACGAGACAATTTTGAAGTTACTTTATAGGCATACAATTGAAAACTCAACTCTGTAAATGTGAACTTTTTCGGTAAAAATAAAGATATATTAATTATTATTTGTATGTCGAAATCAGAACTTTCATTCAACGTAACTATCAAAATAATAATAAAATAAAATAATAAATAACATCACATCAAATCATCACCGTTTTTCATGGATAAACATGTTGAAAGTCAATTTAACAAGAATTTTTTTCTCATAAATTCTTCCAAATAGGTACTTAGTGATGATTATAAGATAGTTGTGGTCGTATGCCAATCTGTCCTAAAAGTTTGCTTGCCACGGTATGCGATCACCTAAACAGCACTATTTGGAAGAATTTCAGATAAATATTTTCTTGTGACATAATTTTTAGAGCGCGATTTTTCCGTAGTCGGGTTTTAATGTATATTTTTTAATAGCAATAGCTATGGCCTGATCCAGCCATATTACTCGTAGTTCAGTAACTGTGGGTAAATAACTTGATATAGAGCATGTGTCCATTAGGCCATATGCCAGTGGTCTCACATGCATTCATGTTTTATACTTATTATAGCTGACATGCACAGTTCAAGGTAAAAAGCTGGTTATAACAGGGGCAAGCTTTTTCCATCGTTTTGTCGTAGCTTGCCTATAATCTAGGCCGTTTCAACGTTCTAGACACTAAGAAATGGCTTATAATTACGTGCAGAACATAAATACAGAAAAACTTGACTAAGTAGCTGCGTTTCTTGATTGGTGATTAGACTTATATAAAGGTGTTTAGGTGTATAAATAAGTACATTCAAGCCATTTGGTCCTTATCAAATAGACAGAACACTATAATATTTTATTTACATAACGTACGTCTCATCCATCTAAAATTATGCAACTTCTCACACTGTAAGTATAGCTGAGGAAAAGAAACTTCAAGAAAAACCTCGGCACAGGGTCCTACAAGCCATTTGGTCCTTGTCAAATAGAACACATATTCAAATAAAATATTCAAAAATATATTTATCCAGTAGGTAACATTTTTACACAACGAACGTCTCATCCGCCTAAAACTACTGCAGCTTCTCACAACCTGTATAGCTGAGGAAAAGAAGTTTCAAGAAAAACATCGGCACAGTGCCCTAAACGTTCTTAAAAAAAACATTGGAAAATAAATACCTAGCTACCTAGGTACCTAGTATCTAAACTGCAGGTGGTCAGAAAGCACCATGTGACATGCAACCTTTTTATACTGGTTTTCTTTATGACTATAGTACATACATAGGTACATATATAAATAAACTCACGCCCATTTCCAGTAAGCAGAGACTATGGAATTCCATTTGCTTCAATCCTGACACACTTCTCTTGCTTCCTGCACATTCATCAATCGTTTCATACACACCGGTTCAGAGTAGATCGTACTGAACCTTTTCTAAGGACATCTCCAATTTGGTCAATGTACGTCCTTCTATGTCTCCCTCTGCCAGCCCTACCACCACCATTTCATGAAATGGTCGAACACATCATGCAATGATCAATTCTAAGATCTCGCCACGACATATACATACATGCAAAACTCACGCCCACAATCCCTAATGGTGCGGGCAGCGCCACAAGTAATTAAAGACAACTGATGATACCTACAAAATCCTAAGATGGATATTATGCTGAATCATACGGCGACCAGCCTGTTGCGCGATTATCCTATCGCCACTAACAATTGTCCATCATGTTAGAAAGGACACAATCCTCTTGAACAAATAACTTCTTCTTATCGTGTAGGCTGGTGTCAGGGTTACTATTGAGCCGCCAAAGACCCCTAACATGGCTCATGTAACGACTACTTACTTACATCAGTAAGTAGTAACCGGGACCAACGGCTTAACGTGCCTTCCGAAGCAGGGATCATCTTACTTTCAGACAATCAGGAGATCAGCCTGTAATGTCCTAACCAAACTAGACCACAAAGTATTTTCATTTTGATATGTCACCTACGAGAATCGAACCCGGGATATCCGGATCGTGAGCCCAACGCTCAACCACTGGACCACAGAGGTCGTTACACAAACAACTATTAATTACACACAATAACAAATAACTATTAATTACAAACATCATCAGCCGTTGGTCCCGGCTGCATCAGCAGTCGTTAATAACCATCAATCCGCACTGGGCCCGCGTGATGGTTTAAGGCCCGATCTCCCTATCCATCCATAGGGCAGGCCCGTGCCCCAGCAGTGGGGACGTAAATGGGCTGATGATGATGATGATGACAAACATCATCGGACAGAATCTGGTAATAAAATGCTATTCATTGAATAAATAAATATGGTCATATTACAAAACTCAACCAAGGATACTGGTGCATTTATAAATAGCCCAGACAAAATGGCAGACAGGGCTAAGTAACAATTTAAATAAGTGAGAAAAAAGAGGATATCGACCAGATGGTTATACCGCACATGCATGAGTACATGTCGTTTAAGCATGCATTGAATAGCATGCTATATTGGACACTAACTGCACCGTGAATGGTTTGTATAGCGGTTTATAATCCACTGGTGACTGGGTACCCTATAAGTTATATATATATATATATATATATATATATATACCAGTGGATTATAAACCGCTATATATATGTTTTCCGCTATATATATATATATATGTTTTCTTGGAGAAAAACCTCAATTCAGTGCAATGAATTACACTCCAGGATTAGATGAGCCAACCCTATTTTGTTTAGAAAGCCTATTCAAATAGTGACAACTATAAACTGGTCCCATCGTGGTAGTCGATCTTCTCCTTCTTATCGTGTGGGTTGTGAGGTGGATTACCAACCTCATTAACCCTGGGTGTCAGGGTTACTATTAAGCCGCCAAAGGCCCCTGACATGGCTCATGTAACGACTACTTACATTACATCAGTAAGTAGTAACCCGGGACCAACAGCTTAACGTGCCTTCCGAAGCACGGATCATCTTACTTTCGGACCATTAGGTGATCAGCCTGTAATGTCCTTACCAAACTAGGGATCACAAAGTGATTTTTGTAATATGTCCCCGCCAGGATTCGAACCCGGGGCCTCCGGATCGTGAGTCCAACGCTCAACCAATGGACCACAGAAGCCGTTGTGGTAGTCGATGACGTAGGGTTTGCTACTGTCCGCTCTCCTACTAATATTGCTATTGCTTTTGACATTTGATGTCAAATTGCAACATTGCTTTTTTTTTTTGATTAATTGCGTCAATGTGGCCTTTTTAGCCTCCCAGACTTCTTTTTTTTTTTGTCGTGATCGATTGTAGAGTTTCTGCAACTGGAGCGCTGTAGGCTCTCACTCATTCAGACTTCCTTTATTCTAGATACCTCTTTATTAAACATAGCCACCAAAGTTTAGTGGTTCTAACCACTTTTTGTCCGGCCAAGTAGTTAATGCCATCTGCGGCAAATCTACAATAAATCACGTCAAAAAAAAGGTTCTAACCACTAAACGCGTTGCGCGTCTGACCTAGTGGTTCGGGTTCGATTCCCGATGTGATGCAGACATAAAATTTAAAAAAAATAACAAGCCGGCGGAAATCTAAAAAAAGATACGCGCTTGTTCAAGTTGATAATAAGTTGGGGGGTACTTTAGACGTCGCCAGCCAGATGGGACATCATTACTTACGATATGTGGACAACGGAACTCCTCTGGCTTCTGTTTATTGTAGCAGGAAGTAGTTACTGCCGAATAAACTCGCATGATTAACTGTAGGAAGTAAACTCAAGGGCGGAAGAGACAGCCACGCCAATTTACAAGGGCATACTCGTGTTTCGCATTTATAATTTTACGTAATTTCGCGAAATTGTTTTTTTTTGGTACGTACTTATAGGTACCTGCTTTTTACTAGTTTTTTACACAAATGCCTTCATAAAGTCGTCCTGGTTTCGAGGATTTGTGCTCGGTTAATGGAAATGGGCTCGCCCCCATAACTGGCGAGGAATGTTTGTATATACTGTACATCTCTGCCTACCCCTTCGGGGATATAGGCGTGATGCTATGTCTTCTTCTTGGTAGTAAGTTTCTAATTATCCAAATATGAATTCAAACTAATAAAAGTCGATTTCAGTGGTGTAAGTATGTCATACTCACATAAAGGCAAATTAGTGACACCATGATGGTCGCGCGTTCTCCAAACTGGGTTATCAAGGTTATCACAGATGTACCTAAGTTTTTATCATTATTGTATATTATTTTTTTACTTATTATAATAATTTTGCAATTAACAGGAGTGAATAGAGAAGAGTTTAGAATAGAATAGAAATAGTTTATTATAAAAGGGCGCCACACATAAAAATAAAGACAATAAAAACATATCAAATTTCCACTTAACACAAAAAAAAGCAAGACGGATGTTTGTCGAAATGATCATAAGTTTCGCACAACTTCACTTCAGCCCTAAGACGTTCCGAAGCTAGTGAAGTGACAGGATATTTCATTTTATTTATCAATTTATTCGACACCTTTTTTTGACGTGTTTTAGTGTAGATTTGTCGCATATGGCAAGAACTACTTGGCCGGAATTACAAAGAGTTGAATCATCTCTTTTGCAAAGATTTCCACTTTGCCAAGTGAAATGGAGTATCTGAACTGTGGACTTGGTAGCCCCCACGATGTAAGACCCTAAGCTATTGCTTATGGGTAATCTGGGACTGGCTCTTTACCATTCTTGGCAGAATTCGACAAAGCTATCACTTTATAAGCAACATAATGGACAGGTGTTGGGTTGGGGTCACCTGTCACTTTATCATAGTCCTACTTTCAAAAGTATCTATCGGTCACTATTTACTTAGCAAGTATATAGTCATTACATTATCCATGGGACCTTTGGCGGCCTAATATCAACCTAACCAGGGTTGATGAGGTCGGTTTTTGACCGCGCAACCCGCACGATAGAGATGACTTTCAAATTGGCTGAACCTGTGGCTGAATCTATCGAAATGATCTAAATGGTTAAATCCACGCACGTATTAACTAATAGGATGAAACAACGGGAGTCTTATCTCATATCCCCGATTTAAACGCGGTAAGAACCCGTTATTATGTGTTTTAATTATGATAATAACCACGTACACCTAAAACAATACTAATAGGATGGGTAGAGTCATAAGTAACCATAGGACTTACAGTCACTTTTGATAAGAAATCCTAAGATATATGATAAAGCGTATGGTGACGGGTGATTCATACGTCGGTCATTTCATGATCCATTATGGACAGTCATGAGCAATATAATGTACCCACTTTAGGACTCTGTCGCACTAACGTATTTGACATTTAGTGAGACTTACAGTTCAATTTGTCAAAAAAGTTAATGTGACATGGTACCAAAGTGTATACATATTAATGCTAGTGACCGGACATACCAAAAAATTAAAAAAAAACAAATTAATGATTTTGATTTTTTTTCGGCTGTACACTCTGATTTCTGCTTCTGACTAATCTTCGCGGCTTTTTCATAACTTTGTATGAAAAAAGATTTTGTTTTTTTTTCTGGCAATTTCCCTGACTAGACGGTGTGACTAGCAGAGTTAACGCCTGGCCGGTGTTGGTCCTTATCGCCGCTGTATACGAACTGAATTCAGTGAAGCAGAACTTTGTCTGATCGTACTAAAACAGTTACATCATCGTATCATGTTATGTGACGGAAACTGTTACTCATTTTTTAAAGATTTTAGTAAACTGTGTTTCGTTATCTACTACCATTAGAATCTGGTTGTTTTCAAGGTTAGAGTGATTAGGCGTTTGCTAGATGAGGATTGATTGAGGGTTGAGGGCTGTGCTCACCATCCGGAGGCCCCGGGTCCGAATCCCGGTGGGGACATATCACAAAAATCACTTTGTGATCCCTAGTTTGGTTAGGACATTGCAGGCTGATCACCTGAATGTCCGAAAGTAAGATGATCCGTGCTTCAGAATGTACATTAAACCGTTTGTCCCTGCTATTAGCCGCAGCAACACCTTTGCCAATCCGCAATTGAGCAGCGTGGTGCATATGCTCTCTCCTCCCGTTGATTTAGGGGAGGCCTGTACTCAGCAATGGGACGTATACAGGGTGTTAGTGACATCGTAACAAATACTCAGAGGGATGATTCAGACCATGATTCTGAGTCGATATCAAGTGGAATTTCCTGTCGGAGAAGTCATGAAAATTTTAGAGCTTATTTAAATTATTTTCCGTTCCATACTTTTGCGACGGAAAATTCCACTTGATATCAATTCAGAATCATGGCCTGAATCATCCCTCAAAGTTTTCGTTACAATGTCACTAACACCCTGTATAGGCTGTTTATGTTATGTAAGTACTTAATTAAACAATGGGGTTTAGATTTTAAAAGGACTTTAGGCCTTAAGACCTGAAACCACATCGTCGCTTACCAACACAGGTATAATTCTAACCAAGCATGAATCTAAAGTAAAAAAGAATATCCTATCGGATCAGAACACAAGATACTTATTAGAATATAGTTATTATTTCTGACCGAAGGGCGCGGTATACCTATAGCCGATTCCGCGGACGACCGCCCCCTTACCGACCACCATCGCCGCCGCTTGTGTAGCCAGAAATAAGCAGTTTACTATTATTGTTATAATAATAATGGTCCATCATACTGGAGTGGACAATTCCTTAGTCGACTTTTACGATATGACGGGATTGATAAGACAGTGTCACGCATTGATTGATCGTTTAATTAATAGTTAATGGGTACCTGACATAATATCGAGCTGATTATTGTAGACACCAACCTAATTTTTAGTTTGAAAGTTGTAAAACTAACTTTATCCGCCGCAAGTCACAACTTGCACTCGTCGTAAATGTGTGAATATCAAAATGTGTCAAGTTTGGTGGCGAACTGTCATATAATTTTTTCGTGAAAAATTGAGGAAATTGGGAAAATTGGGAATTGAAAAATTCCTTTTTCATGTCGGAACCGAGGATCCTTTTGGATCTTTTTCATGTCGGAACCCAATTTTTCACGAAAAAATAATATGAAATTTCGCCACCAAACTTGAAATTTTGAGATTCACCAAATGAAGGACGGCACTATTTTTAGAGCTGTCAAAAAAAAATGCAATAGACTAGTTTCCAACTAGTCAAATCAGTTACTTTTTACTAAACGTCTAAACACGAAATTACTCTGTTTGTATGAAATGTGATGACTGTGATGTCATAGAAAAACTTTATTACATTTTTCTTGATTAAAATTCGTAAATACGTTAAATAGAAAAAAGAAAATGTTTTTCATTACTTTTAGACCTGTCTCTATTTACTAATCAGAATTTCATAATTTATCTAGTTACACGACCCAATTAAGTTTTGTCTGCCTAACGCCATTGTCGTTTTATTACGAAATAAATTAAATAAAGTCACGGACGTTGCTCTCTGAAAACGTAATTTCTTTTTTATTATATAACAAAAGGAACAATAAGACTATCACCTTACATTGCTATTTCACGAACAGCAGTCTGTAGCGTGATCTAGTAGTCAAGTTTAACAGATTTTCTGGATCCCCGCGGCTTAACGCTAGCCCATTGAATGTAATACAGAGAGTACAATGCACCCAGAGGATTGAATCGTTATTTGTTCTCACAGTAGACTAGGTAGGACTATAGGCTATAGTGCTAGGTTGCGACACGGTCTAGACTAGAGTGGTGTGAAATTCACCGGCTCACAGCTTTCGCGATTCAATGGACGAGATTGATCGAGAGAACCGGTTGCGGGAGGGGGTAATTCTCGTTCCAAAACTTTCTGTTGGGAATTTTATGAAAGCAGTTTTTTATTATGTACGATATTGATGAAATTATGAGAACGTAAATCAGTTATTCAAAATAAAATATAAGTAGATAGACTATAAATAAATTGAATTTGATACAAAATTTAAAGATGCTGCAGATTTTTAAAACGGATAAGCAATTGATTTCCTAAGTACAAACCGGTCGAACAAACTTGTCTTACTAACACTATACGTACTTATATTAAGTACGCATGGTACCTACATGATCTTTTCCAACAAGATTGGTTATATAAGCCACATGCGAGCACATGAACGGAGTTGAAGCAGTCGCCGAAGCCGAAATCGGCTGGATCACATTATCATCATCAGTACACATACAACCTTGCTATTTTTTGAAGCAACACTCAAGTCTGAACGAGACAAATTTAGTACAGAAGCACCATGACAAGTAAAAACACCGTACCTACAAAGTAATTTTGATTTTTCCCTCATTGTTTAAAAACGATAGGTATTTAGTCAAGTAAAGTCAGGAGACATTTCGCACAGAAGCTCCATACTTCGACGATAGCTCGACTTTTTTTTTTTCATATTTAAGAAAACAGTACCTAATCAAGGAGGCATTTTGAACAGAAGCAAAGAAAGTTCGAGTAAGAAAAACACATACATACATAAATAAACAGCCTATATACGTCCAACTGCTGGGCACAGGCCTCCCCTCAATAAACCGGAGGGGGTATGGAGCATACTTCACCACGCTGCTCCAATGCGGGTCGGTGGAGGTGTTTTTACGGCTAATAGCCGGGACCAATGGCTTAACGTGCCCTCCGAAGCACAGAATCATCTTACTTTTTCGGACAATCAGGTGGTTTAAGCCTGAAAAGTTAAAGAAAAAAGTTACCAAACAAAGGACAGTCTCGCAAAGTGATTTCGACAATGTCCCCATCGGGAATCGGACCCGGACCTCCAGATCGTGAGCCTAACGCTCTAACCACTAAGAAAAAAACATGTTGACGTTTTAAAATGCGGTGACCGAAGATGCTTATACGAGCGCAGCCCGGTCCGTCGCCAGCCGGCCGCAAGGAGCGAGGGGGCGCTCAGACCGGATCCCAGACCCTAAAATAAAAACATCTATCGAAATAATAATACGCACTACACCAAGACAAGTACGCGAAACGAATGACGTTGACCCCCTGAACATTCCCATGCTACGGGCCAACTGGATTTTTCTTAATGGTAGGGTGGTACCTACTACGATTATAGATGTGAATAGGCCTTTCAAACGTGTGTTTGGACTTATGAGCTTTTATTTCTAAGACTAGATTTCATGGGAGCTCGAGAGCGCATCGCGATTAATGAATGGCTTTCCAAATGGAGTGTCGTGTTGGGTGGTTGGGATTGTGGGTAATTTAGTGCAAAAGTTTACGTACCTACTCTGAAAGTGTTCAATGAGGGTGAGGTGTCCAAGGCCCCTTCCTCAAAAGCAATATAGAAGACGCTGTAAAGATTTTCCTTCGTTTAACCTTTTCTTAGATAACAGACATATGCATCTTTTATCTTTGTTTTTAGGTATAAATGATGACCCTTTTTATTACACCCAGGCGCAATTACATCCTCCACCCATTATTGTTCTGATCAAAATAAAGAGAAGCAAGATAGCAATATAATTCTATACTTAACGTGATCTAAATATCAAGCAACAATTATTTTTACATATGCTTCTGCCATAACGGCATAGCCGAGCTGCATCGTGTGACGGATGCAGCAGAGACTTGATTGTATGATCCATGCGGGATATTTTTTTTACCATACGCAATAATAATAACATTGTATTTTTGTATAATTATGTACCCTAGTAATGAGAAAATAGGGAATTATCACGTTAAATCTCAACAGCGCCATCTATATTATTTTTGGGGAACGAAGCCTGGAAAGTCCCTCATTGATGCTGTATTACGTAAACCTAAGTCACCATCATCATCAGCCCATTAACGTCCCCACTGCTGGGGCACGGGCCTTCCCTATGGATGGACAGGGAGATCGGGCCTTAAACCACCACGCGGGCCCAGTGTGGATTGATGGTTATTAACGACTGCTAACGCAGCCGGGACCAACGGCTTAACGTGCCTTCCGAAGCACGGAGGAGCTCGAGATGAAAACTTTTTTTTGTGGTCACCCATCCTATGACCGGCCTTTGCGAAAGTTGCTTAACTTCAACAATCGCAGACCGAGCGCGTTTACCGCTGCGCCACCGAGCTCCTCTAGTAAACCTAAGTATTCAATAGTTATTAAGAAGTTCAATAATGACAGCCAACAGCTACTTAATTAAAATCAATTATAGCAAATAAAAACACCTGTTCGTAAAATACATTCCAATTGGTATTTTTTTAACATAGCAAGTTTTTTTTATGATAGAGGAGCTGTATTGTGTATGATCGTAGGGTAACGGTTTCCTTTCCTTACTTATCTTCGCGCTGTGACTTTTCTGGGGCAGGCAGGTGGAACGTAACGCCATGTGTCACACGATTTCTCTTCTCTCCTACCATATTTCGCAAAGATGTTTTGTTTTAATCGTTCCTTTACTTTACAAGTATGACCACGTTTTTATTTTATTATAATAATAATCTTACTTTTTCGGTCAGGTGATTCAAGCCTGCAATGCCTTTACTAAACAAATGACAGAAGTAAGATGATTCCGTAATTCGGAGGGCACGTTAAGCTGTTGATCCCGGCTATTAAATAAAACAAATACCTCCACCAACCCGCAGTGGAGCAGCATGGCGGAGTATGCTCCATAACCCCCCGTTTTCGGTGAATGCTGTGTACGCATGTAATTGGCAAGCATATATACCAAGTCTTTCTATTTATAATGCTGTCTGTAAAAGTTTCATATGTATTGCTGTATGTGTACCTAAATAATTAAATAAAATAAATAAACCCCTGTGGTTGATTGAGGGAAAGGCCTGTGCCCAGCTGTTTATATTTATAATAATGATAATAAAAAAATATTTGTTTCACATTTTCACTCTTGTACTCTACTGTCGATAGAAGAGACATTTTTACTTTACGATAATTGGGTTGTGTACTAGGTTTAAGGTAAATTATGAAATTCTAATTACTAAATAAAGACAGATCTAGAACTGACGAAAAACATTTTCTTTTTTCTATTTAACTTATTTATGACTTTTAATCAAGAGAAACGTTAATAAATCAAACATTTTATCACGTTTTTCTATGACGTCCCAATGTGCTTTTTTCATACAATTTCCAAAGTAATTTCGTGTTTTGGCGTTTAGTAAAAAGTAATTGATTTGACTAGTTGGAAACTAGCTTATTATGATAAAAACTTTTATGTCGGATAAATAACGACATACTTACTACACATTCTTTTTTAATGTGTTTTATTGTAGATTTGCCGCATATGGCATTGACTACTGGGCCGGACAAATGGGGACGCTGAGGGTTCTCATCCGGTAAAAAAATACAAAATTGTTATCTTAATAACAGGCCCTAGTGTCCAGTTGGGCGCTTACCTCAATAAAAATATGCTAAGTTTCGCCCATTTCTTATTATCATTATCAATGAAAGCGTGGTAGGTAGATAAATTAATCATAATAATTTTAAACAGGTGTAAATTTACAGCTTTCATTGGCTGCCTATGCGAAGTTTCTTTTGTCGTTTTTTGTACTCAGCCATCATCTTTCCGAAGCCGTAGTAAGTGATTGATTATAACATATAAATAGTAAATATTCTCAGACAATTCTAGGTAGCAACTGGTCCTAGCAACACTCGGAGGACCAGGGTTCAAATGCCGATGGGAACATATCACAAAAATCACTTAGTGAGCTTTGGTTTGGTTGCATTCCAGGCTGATCACCCGATTGTCCGAAAGTAAGATGTTCCTTGTTTCGGAAGGCACGATAAGCCGTTGATCCCGGTTAATATTTACTGATATAAATACTTAATCGATACATGAGTCATGTCAGGGGCCTTTGGCGGCTTAATAGTAACCCTGACACCCCTGACACCACTGACACCAGGGATAATGAGATTGGTAATCCACCTCATAGCCCACACGATAGTAGAAGTAGATAATTATTACAGACAATAACCAATTTGTTATTTGTTTTCTTTCGTTCGAATAAAGTCGAGGTAAAAATATCGTAAAAGTCTTGTCAAATGTTACCCGAAGATATAAAAACTGAGGTCAGATGAGCTGTCTTGTCTCTAAGGTCTCGCCACGGTTCACATTTGACCTGTTTATTTTAGGGGTGTCCCCAACTTTCCATAAATACGTACATGCGACTTGACCCGTCTCAACTGTATAATTTAACCATGGCATCTTTTCTTCCATTATGCTTTTGTTCGTCGAGGGCAGACAAACTCGTTGCCTCGACGATAAAAAATATTTAATGGATGTCCGAACAATGAGGGAGAAATTGTGATAGGTGAGAGTAAACTTTTGCAGCCAGCGACAGTGCTTATTCTTTTATTTTCCGTGACGATACCCCAATTGTTGAGGTTAAATAGGGTCACCGACAAACTATTCTCCGATCCGATACCAATTTTGAATTGTAAAATTTGGGATCAGTGGGTTTTTTAACAGGATTAAGTACCAACTGAAAGTGACGAAAGGGAAAGGGTCTTAATTCTAAATTAATTTTCACTGTAAGCTCACTTTGAAACTACATAATTACTCGTAATAGGTACAATACGTTGCCATTTTATTGTGTAATGACTAATGAAGTGTAAAAATAATAAAACTGTACGAAGAAAAATATCAGCTCTATAGGCATTGCATGCATGGGACACTTCAACAAAATAGTAGATATACCTTACATTATTACTACTTTGTGAGACTGTCCTTTCTTTCTTGGACATTACAAGCTTGAATCATCTAATTGTTCTGAAAGGTAAGATGATTCCGTGCTACCCGCAGTAGAGCTGCGTGGTAGAGTACCTATGCTCCGTACCCCCTCCGGTTGATCGAGGGGAGGCCTGTGCCGCCTAGCAGTGGGACGTATAATATATTCCATTTATTATATTTTGTTAATTATATCTTTTATCTTTAAATTATTTTTGTTTCTATAGCACTTAACCGTGCTTAGGGAAACTCACAATAATAAAATTCAAACAAAAAAAAATTCTGGCTCGTCCCGGCTTGACAAGAGCTGCGGGTTCAAGTCCCGTCCGAGTCAGATTTTTTTCCATTTAAATTTTCTCTTTGTTTTGCCTCGTTGTATTGTGTCTTTTGTCTATATTCTTGCCCGTCACTGAGAAATTAAAAACATCATAGAAGGAACGAAAATGAAATGATAAAGAAAATGAAATGGAAAAAGTGCTGGAAAGAGTTGAAGAAAAGAGAACCATATTGAAGACTATAAAGAACCGGAGAGGAAATATGATTGGCCACCTGATGCGACACGATTCATTTATAACAAACATTATAAAAGGAAAAATTGAAGGGAAGAGAGGAAGGGGTAGACCTAGGCTAACATTTATGAAACAAATAAAAGAGAAGGTGCAGGTCGTGTCGTATCGGGAGGTTTTGGCAGGAAGAAGAGAGGAATGGCGATTACTCCACCGACAAGAGCGCAGCTCTTAAATAAAGAGAGAGAGAGAGAGAGAGAAGGAAAGAGAGGAAGGGGAAGACCATGAAGGGCTTTCAAGGAACAGATTAAAGAAAAGGTTAACGTCGTGTCTTATAGGGAAGTCAAGGATTTGGCCTTTGATAGACTGGAATGAAAAATGCTACACCGACAAGAGCGTGGCTCTTAAATTGATGATGATGACTGAGAAATTGAGGAGTAACAGGTTAGCATGGTATGGCATGTAATGAGGAGATATGAAAAGCATATTACGAGGAAAATGATGAGTATGAATGTGGATATAGAGGTAGGGCGCGACCCAAGAAAGTGTGGATGAATTGTGTGAAGAAGGATATGTGTGTGAAAAGTGTGAGTACTGAGAAGACTGACAGATATGAATGGAAGAGGAATACATGGTGTGCAGACCCCACTTGAGTGGGGTATAGACAGGAGGATGATGATATAAACAGTCCATATTCATCATCTCTTTAAAAGTTTATTAAAGACATAATTGTTATTATTTTTATTATCATTTTTGTAAATTTTCTGGTGGCGTCCTTTTATGATAAACTAATTTGTTCCTTTCTTTCTATATTTTCCAAAAGACACTTTCCTAATTTATAGATCACCCAATCTTTTGAAATGCGACACGCCATCAATAAATTCAATCCGCCATTCTTCATTAGGATTAGTCACAGCTATATCATAGTGTGTAATAGGAAATAATTATGTGTGGTGTATAATTATGCGCACGAGTCTACTAAACGGCGAATGTCAAGATCACGCAGTGGCGGGCGAATTTAGAATTAGGCAGAACGGAATTGGTAGAATAGAGCCGTTAGGTAGAGACGTCGAGTTAGGAACAGAGCAATTAGGTACGGATTGGTTCGAGTCTGGCGGACAACATTACAGTTCATTTAACTTTAGTTCTGTTAGCTCTACAAATACTGTCATCCTGCACTTAATATATGTGCAAGAAAGAGGTAGTGCTACTTTTAGAACTGATGATTGTCAAGCTAAAAGAGTGTGCCAGAAATGCCAGAATCCGAATCATTCCTAAGTCGCGCAGCGATTGGTCCAAACATAAGTTCGAAAACAAATTCATTCCCTTTATAGGCTTCTCACGGACCATCATATTATGAAGAGTATGGCTATCTAAACGTTACTAATAATCGGACACCTACACGTTAGGAGATAATGGATTCGATAGCGGTTCAGTTTCTTTCTATGGTCGTCTTTCATCCTTTATACAGCATCACGCGTGTGTCCTCGAAGGGGAAGGCAGAGGTGTATGGTATGAGGTATTTTAAGAAGATTCTATATTTTTTTTGTACACAATCACCACAATTGGAGGCTTGAGGTTTCATCTTTATCAATAACTCAAGAATTATTCAAGAATTTGAATGATTTATAGTGGAAAGAAAAATGTAAGTAGATACGTATATGCTGTAAAAAGTATTCTGTAAGTGAAATGTAGAGCGCCCGCGATTGAAAAATCATCCTGAGTTTACACGAGGGCAGAACAAAGGACGGTACTTCCAGACTCCAGACATACGTATGGACAACGTTCGTTTATTATTCATAATAAATTAACATAGGCCTTCGACATCATACTGTCTGTCCGTCTGTACGTTGCAAAAATAAACATTTTGTGGCCTATTGAATATGCGACGTCACACGCTTGCAAGAGGTCGAGCACCTCCGCAATAGGACGAGATTACCTACCGCAATCTAATTGTGCTTTACAAGCTAAAATAGGTGCAGTTAAACAATAAAATTTCCTGTAATTGCGCCAAAGTGGACTCTGTTTGAGTCCGTCGGCTCTCCGCGGGCAACTGAACCACTCCGCCGCGCGCCCTTGAATTGGCAAAAAACAAAACAAATAATGTAGGCAATGACCTCGACACACATGATAGACACGTTTACTCTATTCAAAGTAAGTCAGGTTAGATTAGGGCGAGCATTATAATGGTTTAAACGCGTTTCGTGAGCACGACGTTATTTAACAACTAGAACTAGATTCGCCGGCTAGTTTAATTTGATAAGGTGACGTCACAGCGTCTGGGCCGTGGGCCCCTGATTTTGACGTCACCTAGTACGGCGACCCACAAATCTACAGACACAATAAATTCGACAACGCACGGGCCGGTGCGAAACGGCTGCGGGTCAATGAACTCTTGACGTATTTAAAATACGCACAAAGTAGGTACCTTATCGCGAATGTAGTACGCGGGCAGAGAGTGGAGCGGGCTTGGTATGCTATACATGTATGTTTGCAAAATGGTTATTTATAGACGTGAGTGTCCGTGGCGGATGATTCGTGCTATTTCTAAGGTCCTTATGAGAATGGGTGAGTAAAATTTTATTGTTTTCTGGAAGAACATTTTAAATGTAACAATTTTCACGTAGGTACTACTTCTACTTATTTAATTAGGTAGTAATATTATAATTATTAAGGTAGGTAGGTACTTACCTAAGCACTAAAATTAAATTGACTTACCGAGTCTATTTATTCCAAAAGAGTTAGGTATGTACTCACTATCTAATAACTAGGTATTTCACGGAAAGTGTGCTGGCCTCTTTCCAGATTACCTCTATGATTTATTTTTATCAAGTAATCAGGCTGAATAAAAAGAAACATTACTTTTTAATAAAAAAGAAATTCTAATGACTTTCTTTCAAAACTGTCAAATTTCGAAAATAGTGATGGGCTGATACTTATATCATTAATAATACCGGTTTTTTAAAATGTCACTGCCATTAATTAAATTAATTAAAAGGTCCTTTGTTTGGGCTTTCTTTTGACGCTTTTTAAATAAAACCAATCGCGTGAGCATAATCTTTCTCAAGATGTTATCCAACGCCGGAAACTCGGCGAGAGTTCATTTGACTGGTGTTCTTTAACGCTATTGATATCAAGAAAATGTGAGAAAGGAAGTGTGTCTGTGGTGTCGTGCCGCTACACAACGCACAGTACTGAAGTTCTTATTGTAAAGTAGTCTGCTTTGAGTAGTTATGCGATTTTCGACGCGACAACAGTCACATGTAAGATTCACATTGGCGGTGAAAGGACTGCGTTGGAACCTTGTCTGTACAAAGCGAGGCACCCGCAGTAGCCGCCCTACCTACCTACCCACATAATGCGGCGGATACAGATCCGAGTTTACACATACACATGAAGTACGAAGGCCAGTTTTCAATACGTGTATGTGTCGCGAATACATACGGCTTCGATGATCAGCAGGTGTAAGCGAACTAAAGCAAGGGGTTATTGCGATTAACTCTTTTATCCCTTCGTTTCCATATCAAAGAGTAATGAACCTTGTTCTACTATTGGATGATGTCGATTAGTAACCGTGTGATCTTTTGTACGAGCAGACATGTATTTTTGACCACTGTGGCCGTAGTTAAAATTTAAACCGTTAATTTATTTTAAGTAGATACAATTGTTTGAATGTGATGTAACTTTGTTAAAAACTGTTTCTAATTAGATCGTTTTTGTTTTATACATAGTCTAATAATAAAAAAGAGTTTGCGAAATTGCAAAGTTGTAAATAATAATTCCAACTGGGATCAAACTAGGTATGAAATTATTAATAATTGTAATGTAATTAGTTTTTATCACTAAATATTATCTCAAATGTCCATATTCTTAAATGTCATAATCATAAAGAAAGGTGTTGAGAAATTCCAAAGAAACTAATTGTAATAACAAAGGCAAACTCTGACAGCGAATCGATTACGAGTACCGAAGGTCAGAGGGTTTGGTGGTGTGTGTGTGTATGCAAGTATGCAGCGAGCTCGGTGCGGCGTCGCTGCTGCACGCCTGCACCGCCAGTTGCAACACCCTCCCCCCCTCGCTCTCGGCTTCTCGCTCGCCGCCGTCTTGCCGCTAGCCTGTCTCACCTCGCGGCCGGCAGCCTTGCGCGACGCGCCGCGCTCTTTCACATTCAAAATTATTCGCAATCATTGCAAAAACTCTCTGTGCAATAAAAATATAACAGTTTTCGCTGCGGTCGCAATTGGATTATAAACAGAGAGATTCTTAAAACTTAGTAATCAAATTAAGTGCCTTTAAAACTTTGAATGCACTCCTCGTTGCATGTCCCGCGCGCGTCGTTATGAGAACCCCGTACTGGCGGTCACGTTGACGTCGCGCGGTGCCGCCATATCTGTCTCGGCCACCAACTAGCAAAATTAATAGGTAATTATTTTCGTGTACAGTGCTCTTCGCAGATTTTTTCGTTCAGTGATTGTGCCTTGTAGTGTTTTACATAAATTTAAATTCCCTGTGCTGATTCTAATTGGATTCTCTTTGGGAATTGCGGCGCGCGCCGGCCGGTTCTTATCGGGTGCAATGCAGTTGCACTCTCAACTTATTGCAGTTTTGCATTCACCAAAGTTTCATGCGCGGAAAGTTTTTAGTGTTCATAATATATTGGTTCAAAAGGATTGTAAATGTGTTTTAAAGTGATTATTTCGCGAAAGTGATATGTGTAACAGTTTCTAAAGCGCTGTCATAGTTTACTCTGCTGTGTTATTTCGGTCATTGACCGCCGGATTTCGCATCTCTTTTATTGTTAGATGTCGTTGTTGAATATTTTGACATAATTTCGTTTTATGGTTTTTAGGCTTAAAATTTTGTCACAACACTAGAAGAATACAATGACCCGCGCATTCGGTTTTTGAAATTTGCCTTCACCCGGATGGAATGAGGAGTGCACAATCCCATTGTTTCACATTTTCATATGTTTGAACATCATTTGTTTTTTTGTTTTTCGGACGATTAGAGTGTTATCATTTTCTTCCAAAATTACAAAAATTACAAAATAAGGTAAATATTATTCTATTTGCACAGTTTTATTTGTTCTTACTCTTTAAAATAGTACAAATGCATTATAAATGTTAGTTGGTATCGGTCAAACGCGTGGCTTTCTTGAAATTCTGATGATGACATCATCTGTAAGTGAGCCATGAACAAACCTCAATTCTCAGTGCACCGAAAGTTATAACAAAAGTTAGTTTAGGACAATCCAGCCAACTGTGAATTGCCCGCGTTGCGGTGTAGTGCAGTGTGTGTATAGAGTTCTCATGATTGTGCAGAATGGCGGAGGGCAATGGAGAAATATCCATTGAAGAGGTACCTGGGAAGGACTCCGACGTTGGCCGAACACCAGATTACCCCAAACTCATTGAATATGGCTTGGATGCCAAGGTGAGTGTTGTATATTTCATATTGCATGCCTACTCTGTCTGTGACCTTAATGTAACAGCTTGTAATGTACCACAATAGATATATTTTGTATAGAAATAGATTTTAAACTTAAAAGTTAATTTCTGAAGTTGAAACTTAGTTTTTTATTTATGCAAGTAGTTACATTATATTTGAGGTTAAATGTGTAATATATTTATACAAAACATGTGCAGATAGCTAAAAAACAGCATTTGGTAAGCCCCCGTGAATCTGGCTCGGCGGTTCACTGATGAGATTTGGTAGGTTGGAATGTAGTGGGACGTTAAAAAATGGCTGGTTAGCTTGAAACAAAGCTCCATTGTGCCTCTGGCAATAATAGAGAGGCCAATTGCTGTTAACCCCAGAATTATCAGCACATTACAAAAGTTTCTTATTAGAAACCTTGATGCATACATTTGGAATTAAATGTAGACAGTTTTCTTATTAGAATCCAGTTAGAAATGTAAACTTAAGCCTAAATGTAATTGACACATAAACCAGAATTATTATAATTATAATATTATTATAATTTATTGCAATTTTATTAATTCAATTTTGTATTTTCATAATAAATCTGCAATAGTACTACATAATGGCAAAAGTGAATTACAATGCATTTTCATACAATTGAGGAGTTATTTAAAGATATTATATTTTGAGTTCCTTAAAGACCTTCAATAACTTTCCTTTATAAAATACTTGCAAAACCTGTTCACTATAGTATGTCCTCTATAAGGTATTGTGTTACTCTATTAGTAATATTTCTTATACTGTCTGCTCTAGTATTGTTATAAGGCATATTTATTATATGCAGCCTACTCTCTTATACCTACAGTGGTGATACATATGTGTGTTCGAGTCACACAAGTTCTGAGAAACTAGTTGTGGGAAATACCACAAGCGTGTATAGGTACATGTAATACCACACCTTAGGCTTCCTAACATGTAGCTTTATCTAATAGGCAACCGAGTCAAATTTTCTCTTTACGAAATGTCAAAACAAGAGTTTGAATGGAAATGCTGTCCTGTGACGTCATCAATAAAAGCAGTCAAATGTTTCATTGTTACTTAATTCCCAAAATAAAATACGAAAATAAGTCTAAGAGTAAATAAAACAAGATTGATTTTTGATCATCGTCTGTATCTAGATTAGCATTTCTTTGGGCCAGTCAAATACCCAATTATTCTTAGTACATGAGAAGTATCCTAGACTTGAGGCAAATGACCCCTCCACATTAGATAACAGTTGCTTAGTAACAAGTTTTGATCACAGCAGAAACTTTTTAGCAATAAATTCTGAACGATGGACGGCTTTGATAAATGTCAATTAAATTATTATTATTTCAGATAATAAAATTTATTATATTAAGTAATTTTAATTAAAAAAATATTTTTCAAATAAGAATCTTATAAGACCTCAAAAGGTACATAATTAAGGTTTTTACTGCTAAACTTGACACAGGATGGTAATAGAACAGAATAACCATCACACTAGACTTGCCGCCATTTCTAGCCCTTTTGCGCAATGCGTCTCGGTTGGCGCATTACAACGCCATCACATTTGAGAAATGCTGTAGCAATTAGTACCATACTAGATATTGTCTTTCTCAAATGTTTTATACCTACATAATGTACAGCTGTTTTCACACAGTACCCTTAAACTCTATAACATTGAAGAGCTAGAGATAGCTTGTTTTGAGTTTCCAGTTTGTTTTCACTTTCTCTGATACTGTTTTATCCTGACCTCTGGCACACTTATCTTACCTGCAATGAAAACTAAAGGTGATTCTTGTTATGTTTCACTTGTTGCTATGAAAAATGTTTACATGTTGTAATAGTTAATAAGCAAAGTTTATTCTGTGTTTGGCCTTTAAAAACTTTGCCACACCTACTGGTCTGAGATTGTGTCTGTATAAGGTCAAATCTAAAACTTTAACACATATTCTGATTATATAAGCTCATGAAATAATAGATTTGTATGTTCCAATATGATTCCTACTAGAATTGTAATCACTTTTGAAATCCTACATACAAATAGTATCAACAGTGGCTGCAAGTTGTCTTTGATTACTTGTGGCTCTGCCCACCCCATTTGGGATTACGGGCGTGAGTTTATGTATGTATGTATGTATGTACATACAAATAGGTACCTACTTTAGCTGTATGATTCTGGTTTCAATTACAATTTTAAGTACATGGATATCTAAGTAGTTATCCTCAGATTTACCTCACTTGACCAAGGATATCAAGTTGCAATGAGAAAATTTAATAAACATTCAGGAAAATTAAAAGTTCATTATTGGCGTCATGCGCCCTATTTGGCGTTCTACCAACGTCCAGTGCGCAGAAAAGGCAATTGGTGCTTGCAATTTGGTGAATTGGACTGTACACTGTATATTGGCTTGCTTACAAATTGTATTACACTATAAAATGATCTTTCTTTTTATTGCAAGATTGAATAATTGTAGCTCCCTGACAAATTCTGAGTAGCTAAATGATATCCTCTTTGCTGTTCCTATAAATTGATTTTATAACATGACATTTAGAGTAAATGTTAAGCTTTTATATCGACGGAATTACGATCAAGATCACGAATTTATAGCATTCTACTGCATTAAACTTGTACAACAAGTTTAGTATGCTTTGCATTTTTGTTCACTGTTTTTGGTTTAAAAGTATGGAGGGGAGATAGAGCTTGTACATATACACTATTATTGTATGTTAAAAGCGTTCATAGTAGTGTATTCCGACTTTTTTGTTTGACAACTTAAGAAGGACTATTGGGCTAGAAAAACATGTATATTTAGGTATGCACTGAAAATGTCTACCTCAGTACCTCTTTGGTATAAAGGATCTGGACCATCAAATCAAGAGGTCCCGGGTTCGATTCCCGGCCGGGTTTTCGGAAACGTGAAAATGTTTACATATGTTGTCTTGGATCCGATTCCTCCGATCGATCAAGTAGCCCATGCCCAGGAAGTGGGACATATAGAGGATGTTTCTTTTAATGCTCGTGATTTGTGATGTGCGTCACACCATTCTCGCCTAGGAATCCCGAACTCTGTATTAAGTTGCTAAGCGTCGTTCTACACTCACATGTTAGTATTTGATGTTCCTTGCTGTTATGTTCATAAAGTCTCCCCGGTATCCCTATCGAGGTGGGCAGAGCCAGCTAGCCTGCAGCGATGTCTGATATTGTCCATATCAGCCCACCTGACACTAGGGCTGGTGAGTTCGGTCGTCGAACTTACCCGCACGAAAAAAATAAACCTATTGCCTAAATAGAAAGCTCTAATAGTGTTGTTTGCGTGTTTCAGGTTGCAGCCAAGCTGGATGACATTTATAAGACTGGAAAGCTAGCGCACGCCGAGTTGGACGAGCGTGCGCTAGATGCCTTAAAAGAATTTCCATCCGAAGGTGCTTTAAGTGTTCTTGGACAATTTTTAGATTCAAATCTCGAGCATGTATCTAATAAAAGTGCTTATTTATGTGGAGTCATGAAGACCTATAGGTGAGTTGATTTAGCTATTTACTTTTTATGCACACGTATAGCCCTAGTGTGAATTACATGCGGCGTACTTTGCAGTGTTTGGTGCAATGTTAGGGTTGCCGATGCTGGTATTGTGTGGTTGGTGATCGACCTTACCATCACATGTGAGAAGTATCTAGTCTGGCGAGTCACAACCTCATCAGTTTTCTTTTAAGAAATGCACTTTCGACTTTCGGGATATAAGATTATGTACAGTCATGAGCAGTAATGTACCAACTTTAGGACTCTGTCGCACTAACATATTTGACATTTAGTGAGACTGACAGTGCAATTTGTCAAAAAAACATCATGCGACACGGTGTATGCATATTGATGCTCGTAGCTCTTATTTATAAGTATATTGTTAAGATAACATTAGCTATTAAGTTGCCTTTCATACTAACCCCTATGGATGTGTTAATGTCTGAAATAAATATATTTGAATTTGAATTTGATAGTATGGTTGACGTAATCATTATGAAGTGAATTAACATCTTACTTACATCGTTATCCGTAAACGGCCTATGTGGTCTAGTCGTTGAGCGTTGGGAAGATATCGTCTAAAATTTTGTACTAGATGAGAGCACTCAGCGCTCCCTATTTGTCCAGCCAAGTAGTTAATGCCGGCTGCGGCGCATCTACAATAAATCACGTCAAGAAAATAAAAAAATTCCATTCCCACCGGGATTCGAACCCGGGAGCCCAACACCCAACCACTGAACCACGGAGGCCGCTCGAGTCCCGATGGGGACAAATCACAAAACTCACTTTGTGATCCCTAGTTTAGTTAAGACATTACAGGCTGATCACCTAATTGTCCAAAAGTAATATGATCCGTGCTTCGGAAGACACGTTAAGCCGTCCCGGTTACTACTTACCGATGTAAGTACGTATTCGTTACATGATTCATGTTATGGGCTTTTGGCGGCTCAATAATAACCCTGACACCAGGGTTGATGGGGTTGGTAATCCACCTTTTTATCCACACGATAGAAGAAGAAGAATCTCCAATTGATGGATGAAGCCTGTGTTGTAGTCCTGTATCCCCAATACGTAACTTGCAGCATTCAAGCGCCCCAAAGATGTAAATGTGTGATAGGTCACATCTTGAGGCCTAGCCGCTAGGCAGAGTTATCCCACTTGGCAACCCGATGAAAATATTGGATGATTGCCAAACGGCTGTGAATCTGGGTCATTATAATCTCGAAAAATTGATTCGACACGTTATCGACGCCGTGTCCGCTCTGTGGACAGCACGAGTAATTTGTATGCGACACGATGTATTGCGATTCGCGAAACACAAGTTTTTTTATTTTTTTTCCCGTTAATTTGCCAAACCTCAGTGCTTAGCGTATGATTACCTACCAGATTAGTGGTCGGTAACGATTAGGCTCACAGGGTGATTATAAATACTAAGAAAAGGATGCCAAATGGCACTTCCGTATTTTTTGCGGATTAAAACAGGATGGATAGATTTTGCAATGTAGCACTTTATGGACACTGGGCACTGGAGCGCCCTAGGTGTAGCAACGGTATTGTAGTAACAAAAACGAAGATATGAAAAATATGCAGGACATTTTTTGTATAATTTTGAAAGAAAGAAAAGAAATACATTTATTTCTATATTGGACGCGCCACATTAACAAATTTACATTACTCCTACATTACACACAGTTACATTAATTTCCGAGAGATTGGAGATTTTCTGTTTCGTCAATTATTCTGATTGTCTGAAATGTACGATCTAAAGTAGAGTTATATGAGAGGCCTTGTATGACTTTGTAACAAAAGGGCAGCTAGTTGATTATTGATTACTTGTTGTAACTCTGCTCAATCCATTAGCGATCACACGCGTGAGTTTATGTACGTTACAGCAGGCGTTATTGTAGGTAAGTTTTTTATTTCATTATCATCATCATCATCAGCCGTACGACGCCCACTGCTGGGCATAGGCCTCCCCCAAAGATCTCCACGACGATCGGTCCCGCGCTGCCCGCATCCAACGGCTTCCCGCGACCTTCACCAGATCAAATACATAGTTTCTATCTTTAGTTCTAGTTTTTATTTATTGCTTTGTAAATATTTCCATAAACGCGCGCACATCTCAACTATGTTCCCCTCATGACGGAAACTATTAACGCCTATCGATAAATAGCAAGCGGAGTACCGCAATCGAGTTTCAATTTGTGTGAGACCAAATTAACGTTTTCGCTTCAAGTTCGTTATACGCAGAGGTGTGGGACTAATTCCAACACGTTCAAAGTTGATTTTCTAATAAGCCAGTGTTGTGATAGTGGTCGTCTGATAAACAAAGAGTAGAATGAAGCGGGGTACGTTTACACGTTGATGTAACAGAGTATATGTGTTCCATTGTTATGTTTGTCGTGTCTGTTATTGATTAGGCTAGCCTGTTTTTTCAGCGTCGTTTTTGCACTAAGTTTTGAACTATTCCTCTCTTACGAGCCAAGTTCACTTTATAACATGAAAAAGACATCGCAGGTTTGAATGGGTTTTAATCAACGAAAAGTTCTCCTTTCCAAAATGACGAACCATTATGGGCATGGAGCTTATCAGCACCTGTCATATATACAGTTCATCATATCCGTCCTAGGACTTCGAATCCAAGATGGTTGACAGGAACAAGAATGGAGTGCGGCTGTCGTAAACTCACAGTATACAGACATACACATAAAACTCACGCCCGTAGTTCCCAAAGGGGTGCCTGTGTAGATAGCAGTAGAAGAGAGGAATGGCGATTACTCCACCGGCAGCAGCAGGTTGTCGTCACGTCGCGGGCACAGCCCGCGACGGGGGGACACCTTCGGGGCAGTGCCCCCTTGGTGTTGGCGCTTTCGCCGCCCGCGAATACGGGCGGGGCACGGGGTCGGGCTACGGCGGGCGAGATTCGCCCCTCCGTAAGCCCTGAGTCAAGTCCGGTGGTGCCGCCGGCGAGTCCGCCCACCAGGTGGGACCCTGTTCAGGGAGGCCCAGTGAGCGGCTCTAGCCAGGCGGCACATGTCTTCTTCCGAGGTGTGGGCCGGCGAGCTCAGGTCCGAGGGTTCGGACCGGCTCAAGCCGGCGGAGATCGTATTGTCAATCCTGTGAGCCGCCGGCGAGGTCGGAGCCGTCAACAGTGACGGCTGCCCTCAAGCCGGCGGACTGGGTCACTCCAGTGCTGGAATCGCATCCTCGTCGAGCTCCTCCACCTCTACTAGCTCTCGAGGATACGGTTTCCAGTCGGGTGGGCGCGCGTGGTATGGAGCCAGATTCCGTAGGTGCACGAAATCTGACTCGTCCGCGCGCGCGAACATCTTGGTCGAGAGCTTGGAGATGAACTCATCCAAGGTCTCGACTTTAAGGTCCCTCCGAATGACCTCGTTGCGGACGAATCTCGGCGCGTCCGCGATGGTACGCAACGCCTTGGACTGCTGGGCCCGCAGTCTTTGGCGATTGGTCTCTGAGACCAATGCGTACCACGCGGGGGCGGCATAGGTAAGCCGTGACCTGATGTACGCCTTATGCACGCCGAGCTTCATGCGCAGCGGGAGGTTCGAGCGAAGAATGGGCCGGAGCAGAGCAGTGGCAGCCCCTGCCTGTCCGACCACATTCTTCGCGTGCTGGGCCATGGTGAGGTGTCGGTCTATGGTCACGCCCAGGTATTTAGCCTGGTTGGACCACCCAATTTCCTCCCCATGCAGCGTCAGATTCGGGGGATCCAGCCGACCACGCCCCACGGTGATCGCTTGGGTTTTACCCACGTTCACCGACAATCTCCACTTTGCCAGCCAGGCAGGGAGGGCATCCAGTGTACGCTGCATCTTCTTCGCGGCGTGCCTGAGATTCAAGGACGTCGAGAAGAAGGCAGCGTCGTCGGCGTATAACGCCAACTTGGAGCCTCCCTCCACAGGGATGTCATCTGTGTACCTGGAGTAGCAAACCGGAGAAAGGCAGCTACCCTGGGGAACTCCCGCAGCGATCGAACGGACTTGGGAGAGGGCGCCTTCCACTGCCACCTGGAAGCGCCTGTTCTCTAAGATACTCCACCGACAAGAGCGCAGCTCTTAAATAGAGAGAGAGAGAGAGAGAGAGAGTAGCCCCATAGCGTTTATCGCTGAATAGGCAAACCATTTACTTTTTTACACGAAATTGTTTAGGAACTTGTGTGAAAAAGCAACCTGTGACGTCGTAGAAAAACGCGACAATGTCACACTTATTATTACATTTTTCTTTATTAAAAATCATAAATTAAATAGAAAAAAAAGAAAAGTTTTTTGTCGCATTTAGACCTGTCTTTATTTAGTTATCAGAATTTCATAATTTATCTTTGACCTAGGAAACTACCCAATTATAGGAAATCGTTGATCACGCTGGAGGAGGAGTCAGTATCGAAAAAAGCCGGTTGCTACGACATATCCGGGGAGGCACATAGTAGGACGCGTTTTATGTCATTCTATTCGTTCCCTGTCCAGCGTAGAAGTTAACATAAAACTTGAATAATATAGAAGGCTGCAGAGGTACCAAATCGACAGTAGATAACTGGCCATATTTTTCCACTTCCCGCAAGATCGTGTGACATTTGCGCATGTCCTTACGTCGGCGGCAGATTAGATTACGACTGGTCATTACCCCCGGTGCGAACCTGTTGTAGGATGCAAATGCACTCGACTTGCGTGAGGCATAGACTAAAGAGACTGGCGTGATTTAGAAGGGTGTTTAGTACCAGAGCTTGGTCGCTAAGGGATCATATTTTAGACTACTCTGCCAATATGGCCTCGGTAAATAACATAACCCAATGGGGTAGTCAGAGGTACATCCAGAGTAACATAAACTAAGTACCCACACCTCACCGAGCTTTATGTTAGACCAGCGTGATAAGTGGTGAGCCGCATCGTTTTCTGTAATGGTCGAGCCAACTGTGTTAGTGAAAACTGCACTTAAGATAAATTAATAACTCATTTTAACGGTATTTTATTGTGGGGTCGAGCCGCTGATGTAGAAACTACACTTCTCATCAAAAAAATCGAAACACCTTGCAAGTTTACGTTTTGTCAGGATTATCAGAAAAATGTGTACATTTAGGAATAAATATTAAATGTCGTTTAATAGTGAGTAATATGAGCTTATCAAATCTTAATGTTAATGTTCTAAATTTAAATGAATTTTTCATAGGTTTCGTATTTTGTTAAATGAGTCATTTTTATTCCGTATGGAGTATAAAGGAAATGGATAAAACAACACACGTAAATGAAAAAAAAAGCTAAAAAACGTTTATTTAATAACTTGTATTCCCTCCCCGAGCTCTAATTACTGCTTCCATACGGTTCTTCATCGATCGGATGAGAGTCACGATCACATGCTGTGGTATATTGTCCCATTCCTCTTGGATTGCATCTTGCAGCTGGCTAAGTGTTTCTGGGGCAGGATCTCTTGCTCGAATTCGTCTCTTTAATTCATCCCACAGATGTTCAATGGGATTCATGTCCGGGCTTCTTGCTGGCCATTCCATAATAGAGATATCGACTTCGTTAAGATAATCTCGTACGACGCCCGCGGTGTGAGCCCTAGCATTGTCGTGCATGAATATGAAGCCGTTGCCAATAAAATGTGCATAGGGCATCACATGAGGCTCGAGACACTCTTCGACGTACCGATGACAGTTTAGTGCAGGCAGACGTGGCCCAGACACGAAAGCAAGCTCTGTCTTACCGTCGGCGCTGATTCCTCCCCAAACCGTCCACGAACCGCCACCATAGCTGACCTTTTCTTCAATGCAGCATTGTGCATAGCGTTCTCCGTCTCTTCTGTAGACCTTGTTCCTTCCGTCGTTACCATACAGCATAATTTTACACTCATCAGAAAAGAGAACTTTGCTCCACTGTAGGTATGACCAATTTAGGTGCTCACGTGCAAAGTTAAGGCGCGCTCTTCGATGGTCTGCAGTTAATTTCGGCCCATTTGCTGGCTTATGCGGTACCAGTCCACGATCCTTCAACCTTCTTCTAATTGTAGAGTCACTTACAGCCACCCTTCGTACAACACGAAGCCGCTGCTGCAGTTGAAAAGCGTTAAGGCGTCGATTTCTTAAAGAAGTTGTTACAATAAATCGATCATCTCGCTCAGAAGTGACCCGATTCCTGCCAGATCCTGAACGGCGCGTGAACAAACCAGTCTCCCGATAACGTTTATAGACTCTATGAACAGATGACAGGCTTAGATGCAGTCTTGCAGCCACAACACGCTGACTAAGGCCAGAATCCAGCAATGCCACAACTTGGGCGGCTTCTGTGGGCGAAGTATCCATACGTTTTAGAAAAAAAACCTTTTTTCAGACGTCCCAAAGTCACAGTATTGAAATAAAAAACAAAAAGTTTAAGGATAGGCGCCAATTTTTAGTTTTTAAACGCTAAATGTACTCCAACCCTAAACACACATTTGTCTCAAAACAGTGATTCATTTCGTTTATGAGATAAACAAATGAAATTCTAATTTTGAATTTAGAATTTTCGCTTATTACTGTAATGGCCAAACTGCCAGCTATACATTTATGTAGTTTTTTTCATCGTATGAATTCTTTTTTGTGTTAAATTCGGACAGAAACAATGAAAACGGAAGTGTTTCGATTTTTTTGATGAGAAGTGTATTTTCATCATTCAAAAAAGGGTAGTTCGCGCTATTTATAATCTGCGTTGTCGGGACTCTTTAAGGGAGCTGTTTAAAGAAATAAATATACTGACGGTCGCAAGTCAATATATTTATGAAAACATTATGTATGTGCGTAAAAATATATCTCTCCTTCCGAGAAACTGTGAAAGGCATACTTACAATACAAGGAATAAAAATAAAATTGTTGTTCAAAATTCTAGATTAAGTAAATTAAATTCATCTTTTTTGGGGTTATGTATACGTTTTTACAATAAAATATTTTAAATTTGTCAGAGAATAAATTTAAAGCTCACGTGAAGCTTACTTTATGTAAAAAAGCTTATTATAAGATTAATGATTACCTAAACGATAAACATGTCTGGTATTAAATGTGTTCCTCTAGTTATTAAATAACTTGTAATGTACCCTCATTGATTTAAAAGATGTGTTGCTGTTGCAGTTTCTTGTCATTTCTTCTCCTCAGCCATAACACCTTGCGAAATGACGTAAATTCAAAATGTTACATTGACCTTCAACAAGTTTATCCATGGTAATTACGTTGAATAAATGATTCTGATTCTGATTCATTGGTGCAAGTCCGGTACCGGTGTTTCCTCTCAGAAGACGCCCTGAGCCGAGGTTCGCGCCCAACTGGGCACCCTCAGACCTGTTGTCTTAAATTTTGTACTGGGTGAGAGCCCTCAGCGCTCCCCATTTGTCAAGCCAAGTTATAGTCATCTATTGTTATTAAAACTCTTATAAAGAGGTGGTTGTAAGTTCTTCTGACAAATTCTCGTTCTGTCCAACCTTTATGGGACCAAGGGTGCGTTGTATATGCTACATTTATAGTTTATAGCCCCCCTGTAGAATTTACCCTTGGATTGCAATGTGGATGGATAACAGGTTTTTAGTACTCAACATACTTGCCAAACTAGTACTATGGCTCAAAGATGATTTTTGATACTTGTTGGCTCTCATCTCCAACAGATCAAGATTATGCAAGTGTCACGCACGTAGGAACTTCACTTTTTCTCTGATGAGTTTTTGCGACATTATAGAATATATGAAGCTTAATTACTCAGACGCAATAAAGGATATTTGTCATCCACTTTGATAAAATACAGAATGTAGGTTATCTAAAAGAAAACTCATCAAAATCGGACAATGGCTTTGATTGAAAGGATATTGGAATTCTTATCAACGATTCTAGATTAGGAGCCTCGCGAAAACAGCGGTTCCGGGCATTAAAACTATAGATTGTTACCTATTACAAACTGGCTTAAGACATACATAAGGTGCTTGCGTACTTTTGATACTGAATTACGCGGTGAGGGCCCTTAGCGCTCCCCGCTTAACCGGCTAAGGAGTGAATGCCATAACCATCAGAGGCATATCTACTTACAGTACTAATTCACGTGAAAAAAGGTCCTGGGGGTAAAAAAGTCCACAGACATTTGCGCATATAAAAGAAAGTCTTTAATGAAAATAACTGTCAAATAGTAATATTGCTTTGTTAGATGAATTGCTTTGATGTGGCCTTTTTAACCCCCTGATACAATTACGGAGGTTTAGAATCTGTTCGGCAGCATGATTACAGTCTTGAATTTTTGATGATAAAATAAAAAAATATCTATTGCCAAACTAACAACTATGACCAACCCTTGACCTTATACGTTCATTTCAAATGAGTACTGAGTGTTTGTAATGAGTTATTGTCTTCTGGAAGTTGGGTTTCCTTTTCATGTACATGGATGGACGAATAGCATAGGTATGGTCGAACTGCGTTTGAACGAAGTGTGTAATGAATGAACAGCTTATGGATGAACTGCGTATCTGACAAACGGCTAACATATCAACTCTAGAGCGACAAATTCTACCGCACGATGCAAGAAAAGACCATTCCTACTCCATACAATAGTCACCAGAAAAAAACTTGTTCCAATACTTGATGTTGTAAACTTCCAGACAGAAAAGCAGAGCGGGAGTGCAAGGCGCGCCCGCGCTGTCGTCCGCTGTCCAGGTCAAGGGCCCCGATGAGGAGAAGATCAAACAGATCCTGGCTCGCACCGGGTACACGTTAGACGTCACCACAGGTCAGTGTATTTTCATATTGCATAGGATGACCGTTGACCGGGTTCCGTGGTCTAGAATGAGGTGGCGTGATAAATTCGATGAGCCTTTGACAGTTTAGAAAGAAATGACCCAAGGTAGAGAAGAGTGGAGGAAAGGCTAAAAGCCTTTGCCATACACTGGGATGGGGTGTTTTCACGATGTTTTCGTAAAAAAGAAGCAGTCGTCCAAGAAAATGCATGTGAAGTGCTTTTTTGTCAGGCGCAATTTTTATCCTTGTTCAAAACCAGTTGCGATCGAGAAACCTGCGAAGCTAACGCTACGGGTTTGTGATTCCAGGACAACGCAAGTACGGGGGCCCTCCGCCGGGTTGGGAGGGGGGCACGCCTGGCGCCGGCTGCGAGGTGTTCTGCGGGAAGATCCCCAAGGATATGTATGAAGACGAGCTCATCCCGTTGTTCGAGCGCTGCGGGACCATCTGGGACTTGCGCCTCATGATGGATCCCATGACGGGCACCAACCGCGGGTACGCCTTCGTGACGTTCACGACGCGCGAGGCTACGCAGCGCGCCGTGCAAGAGGTGAGTGTGACATGTGGTCGGTGCACTAGCGTACACTCGATGTCGCTCTGCGTTCCATGAACACTTGCTAGACTTGAGCCGCATCTAGACTGATTGATTCTTGAAATCTTGGAGGAATAGAGCATACTCAATTTTACGTATTTAAACTAGTCCATGGCTTATGTAGATGTGCGTACTAGTCTACCAATAAATGTCAGGACTCACTGACCCAACCGAACCGAATGAACCCGGTTTCTTCTGTAGTGTCGAGAATTATTGAGCTGCCAAAATGTCATGCGCCCGTTACGAGTTTTCAACCACTGTCTGGCGGTGTCTATATGTATGAATGATCAGTGACTGACAACCTTCTCCTGGCCAAGTAGTTCATGTCATTTGCGGCAAATCTACAATAGGCTGCGTCAAAAAAACAGGGCCTTCTCACTCGTTATAAAATTGAAAGCAAGTGGTATCGCCACTGTCCCAGCAGCTAATATCTTTTCAATTGAAATAAAAAAAAAATCTACTCTTGTGTTAGCTTATTCCATGCCATCGGTTTTGTAGTATTCATGAAGCGCAGAGCTTATGCGGCGATTGGGTGTTGTTTCTAACGGGAGAGTAGTAAACAAGTTTAACAATCCAAATTGAGTTCGTGTACTTCTTACAATTACTCATAGTTGTATTTAAAGTGCAGTTTAATTAGAATTTGTCGCAGTCTATTAATACCCTGTATTTGTTACTACTCTCTTGAATGTTCACGACTTTGCTAGTAGTAAAGTCGTGAGCTGTCGCGCGGGCTGCGGTGCCCATACAGTCGTCTCGCACGATACTTACGCCTATTGACTGCTGTTACTATCGCAATAATTTTCCAAATACGACGGGCACCACGGCCCGTACTTGGATGTTATCAGCACACCTGTCCATAGCAAACTTATCCAGCACTGTGTGTCGCCGACAGAAAAAAGAACACATTAGTCCTACAATTGGTAACACCAAATTGTGTAAAAATAATGTTAAGTAATGTTGTAATTGGTGATAAATAAATCTGATGCAAAATTCTAATTTGAAATCTATTTCCAGGTGTCTCGTCGAATGTTTAAGTATAATCCCTTGAAAATATCACAGCACTATAGCTGCCGAGGTTTGGTCGTTTCACTCTGTGTACATATTTTGGTCTTTCACTAGAAACGCTTCGAACGTTCACATCTCCCCTTTTGCTTTCATCTTTTCATCCACGTATTCATTGTATAGAATTTGTGGAATATAAGATTGAAGAAACGATTGGCTTGATGTAATAGTCGAACGCTTCAGTAAGTTGAATGGACGTTGAAGGCATTATTCATTTGGAAATTTCGTTATTCAATTTTATTTGCTGCTTTGTCCATCAAACTTTCTTGTGCAAGACCAGTGGGTAGAGCCATCCTGGGTCCGTCGTATAACCTTGGGATTGTGATGGCTCCGCCCCGGTGAAGCGGCCAAACCAAGGCGTCACTTGCAAGACTACTCGTAGCCATCAGCCAGTAATTTTGCAAGTCCCTATCATTTGCCTGTCGATATATTCACAGTCACACTTGGGAGACTTAGATTTAAGCTTCTTATATCATTTACAAGAGCATGACATTAATATATCCCTCCACTGACTCGGGCCACTTGCATGCTTACGAGAAACTCATTGCACTGTAATGTTCAGTAAGTAGTCTCCTTTTAGTACGTATTGTGTAGTCGATGAGCTAAGCGTCGACAGCATGACAGTCTCCTCGCAAGCATGCAAGCGGCCGAGGGTCCATAATATCACCGACTTTGTGTAAATGTGCAAATGTAACACCTTTAATGATCTAGCCTCGCTTGTCCTGAGATTACATCCCGTTCTTACTGTTGCACCTCGTTCAATTTTAAGTTGCTTTTCATTTTTTTTTTGTTACCATCACACTGTACTCGCTTCTTTTTATTTTCACTTCATCAAACGGTCCACTTACAGGGTTAACTTTCAATTGGCTTCAAAAAAGTTCTCCGGCTGAGAATGTAATAATCTCAGGCTCTCCTCTTTGCTCCGTACAACACTTTCGGCTTATCATCAGAAGTACAGTTAACTCATCACAATTGGCTCTAACCGTCATCACCCGCCACGCCTTGATCGAGCTGCAACGGCCGCGTTCCCGCGTCTCTCACGTTGTGTACAAAATTCATCAACATGATCGGCGATGACTCGGCCCGCCCCAATCAAAATTGATGTCTTTTTTTCAAAATTGTTCCCTTTATATTTTCCCACAGCTCGATAATCACGAAATAAAACCTGGGAAGACTCTGAGAATTAAGATTAGCGTACCGAATCTGCGACTTTTCGTCGGCAACATTCCCAAGTCTAAAGGCAAAGAGGAGATACTGGAAGAGTTTGGTAAATTAACAGGTAAAGTGTCACTCGAATGATTAAGGAGTTATAGATTTGTTGGGTTGAGTGCGTGGGGCTTGGTGTGGACCGCTGAGGGTGCCCCGCTTGCGTCCCGCTTGCGTCCTCCCGCCTGTGTCCGTCCGTGTCCGCCTGCGTCCGCGTCCCTCCCTCTCCAGTCATTGGGCCCGGACGCGGCCGCCGCTGCGCGACCCGGCCCCAAACATTGGCTATTCTCCTCGAATTGTTCTTGCAGCTGAATGATTATGAAATTCGAAAGGGGAAAAAGATTGGCGTTACGGTTTCCTTTAACAATCATCGTTTATTCGTGGGGAATATCCCTAAGAATCGAGATCGGGACGATTTGTTTGAGGAGTTTACTAGGCACGCACGTAAGTCCTTGTCGAATTCATAATACATAAGTGCTATCAGTTCGTATTGGCGCGGTTCGGGGCGAAGTGAAGGGACTGATATGCTCGGTCTATGCTGAAACCGCGTAAGTAAGAACCTCTTATTATCATTTATATCTAGTTGCATCTCTATAATTGGCGGTAGACGATATTGGCAGAATAAATGAATAATGGGCGATATTCCGGCACAAAACGTAAGCAGTTATTAAGGTTGTTGGTGGTCCCCGCTTGGTGCGTGCGCGCACGGGCGGCGGCCCTTGTCACTTCGCGCCGAGCCGCCGCCGGTGTGTTTAATAGTAGACTTGCAAACGAAGTGTTAACCCGACGATTGGCTTCGCCTCGAGAATGCTCACTGGTAATGACTGGAGAAACTTGCTGTCTCTAGAATAGACTCTTCAATATATGTTCTCCTGAAATATCGTTTGATTTGCTTCATATTCTGTAGCGATAAATGAATGAGAGGGTCTTGGGAAGCTTTCTTATAATTTAGTTTGCTAAATGGCACTTCTGTCCGCTTATTCTCCGTGTTATGATTGCAGCGGGACTCGTGGAAGTAATAATATATAGTTCGCCCGATGACAAGAAGAAAAATAGAGGGTTTTGTTTTTTGGAATACGAGTCTCACAAAGCGGCGTCACTAGCTAAACGTAGACTGGGCACAGGTAGAATAAAGGTAAGTATTATTATAAGGAGAACAGAAGGTTATCTTCATACAACCGCACGGGTAATTGCGCTATCCGATCGTCTCAAGTACATAATTATCAAATCTTCCCCATAAACACACCGTGGCCAAAGCCCGGAATAAAGCGCTGCGCGGTAATATTCGTGGCAACATAACGTACGACAATGATATGGCATTATTGCTACGAATAAATAATAAGTCTTATAATTAAGTAAAGTAAATAAGTCTAATAATAAAACTTATTATTTATTCGTAGCATTATAGCATAAAACTGCCTATGTTTGCGCCAAAGAGAAGGTGAATTAATGGTTGGGCTTTTGGATAGCTTGCGTGTATTATCTATATACCTCAATGAAGATAATTCACTGTTCTCATTTCTGTACTGTATTGTTCTGATATATAGTTTGATTTATTTATTTTCGGCTATTTACCCTGTCGCATCTTTCCACAGGTATGGGGCTGTGATATAATAGTGGATTGGGCTGACCCTCAAGAGGAACCGGACGAGCAAACTATGAGTAAAGTAAGTCTTCAACTCATTTATGGGTATAATTTAATAAGATATGCATTTTGACCACTAGACTAGACCATCGCGGATTCTTTTACCCCAGTAGATATAGTAATGTATCACGATATGAAATAAATCATAGTTAAGGAACCCAGTATGATGAGAAAAATAAAGGAAAATATTGGAGGCATATATCCTAAACTACAGTTAGGTCTTCCCTGGATTTGGAAAGCCTTCATTTAATTTAAAAAATGTAACCAGACTTTTCTCTAGCTCTTAACTACGGAAATATCAGATATTTTCAAATCATATCATATAGATCAAAATCAATAACCGTTGAGAAAATAAAAGTAACAACGGATGGGTGAAGCGGTAAAAGTAACTACAGATAGGTGAAGGGGTAAAAGTAACAACAGATAGGTGAAAGGGTAAAAGTAACAATGGATAGGGTAAAGGGTAAAATGGAACAACGGATATGTGAAGGGGTAAAAGTAACAACAGATATGTGAAGGGGCAAAAGTAACAACAGATAGGTGAAGGGGTAAAAGAACAACTGATAGGGTTAAAGGGTAAAATGGACCAACGTAACATGTAATATCTGTTTGAAGGTAAAAGTGCTGTACGTGCGGAACCTGACGCAAGAGATAACGGAGGAAGCACTAAAGGAGCAGTTTGAACGCTACGGCACCGTGGAACGAGTCAAGAAGATTAAGGACTACGCGTTCGTGCACTTTGAGGACCGGGACTGCGCTGTCAAGGTGGGCTTTTATTTAGTTATTTATATAAAGCTTCATAAAAAGTTATGTTACTTGGACATTTAATTTTATTTCATTGTCTGTGTGAAATGTGTATTTTCAAAGGAAAAAAGAATGGGACGTAAATTTGCAACTACTTATCACTGCAACCTGTACCTAAATTTATACACAATAAAAATCATCTTTGTCTTATCCAAAGCCCATACAATTAATTACCTTACATAATAGTCGAAACACCACATTTTGTAGTTTTTGTTACACTTTTTTGTTTTTGTATATTTAATTTGCATAAATAATAAAGAAAATAATAATTAGACAATTGTCTAAAGTCTCGTCGTATTATTCCAGGCAATGCAAGAGCTAGACGGCAAGGAGATGGGCGGCGCGCGATTAGAAGTATCACTGGCCAAGCCGCCCTCCGACAAGAAGAAGAAGGAAGAGATCCTGCGCGCGCGCGAGCGCCGCATGATGCAGATGATTCACGGCCGTGGCGGGTGAGATATATAACCTATTATGTAATAATGTATTATGTATTATTATTCTATTTAAGCTTTTAAGCTTTTATTAGGTAATTGGACCCCGTGACAACGGGATAACGCTATGGAGATGATGATTTATTTTATTATTACATTTTTGGTTGCTTAGTTCAGTGGATAATTGGGTAGTTTCCTAGGTCAAAGATAAATTATTGAATTCTAATTACTAAATAAAGACAAATCTAAAAATGACAAAATCCTTAGTTATGAATTTTAATTAAGATAAGTACGACATTTTGTCACGTTTTTTTCTATGACGTCACAGGTTGCTTTTTCGTACAAATTCCACAGTAATTTCGTGTTCAAACTAGGGACCACAAAGTTATTTTTGTGATATGTCCCCACCGGGAATCGAACCAGGGACCTCCGGAGCCCAACGCTCAACCACTGGACCATGGAGGTCGTTAAGTAATCGTTAAGGTTGAATTATCTGCATGGAAATTCCAGCCTTTACCCGTGGTCCCGGTGGGTTGACCCATTGCCGGGTCCACGGGTAATTTTCATTACCCGTGGTTCCATGACATTAGTGATTGATCCCTGGACTTCTGACTGTATCGATAGAAAATTAAACATGAACATACGATACGTACAAAACATACCATGAACTTATTTAAGATTAAATACAAATCCATCTAACAGCATAATAGGTACGTCAAATAAATCACATATTATAAAGAGAGTAGCCTTTTTTCCTGTATTAGTCATATTGTTTATGACTAGTAGGATCTTTATTACAACTGGTGCAACTCCGAAAATATTAAAATCAAGAAATTTTTAAATTACTTGCAACGTTCTTGGCTGAAGAATGATATTGTCAAAACTCTCAGTGTCTTCGGAGAAAGGCACCGAACTAATAACGTATCGGAGTCTTGGCATAGCAAAATTAAATTAAAAAAAAATTTCACGAACATAATGCGTCTCCTAAACGTTTTAAAAAAATTATCAAAAATTAAAAAGTATAGTCCGGTTAGAACCAGAACAAAATTATCATTTGAAAATGATCAGTTCATAACCGATACACTTATGGAATTGATTACTGGTGAAATATCAGTTGGATACGCTTTGGAAATGTTGAGATAGTCATTATTTTTTTTTATTTATTTAACATCATTGGGTCTAGTATGAGTATATTTTTGTTCTTAAGGATGGAATTATTTTATTTCAATGAGTAAATTTTGTTTGTAGTTGATGGTTTTCATTTTCTATCGATAGTCAGAAGTCCAGGGATCAATCACTAATGCCATGGAACCACGGGTAATGAAAATTACCCACGGACCCGGTAATGGGTCGACCCACCGGGACCACGGGTAAAGGCTGGGAAATTCCACTTGATATCAACTCAGAATCATGGTCTGAAACATCCCTCAAAGTTTTCGATACGATGTCACTAACACCCGGGCCAACATGCCTTCCGAAGCACGCCCTACAATACTACAACAATGCCTTATGAGGGCCCTTATTAAAAGATTTGATTAGTTGGAAACTACCCTATTAGTAGCAAAATTTGATTTAATTAGAACTGGCATTTTAGGCTTGACAGAAAAGTTGGATTTGGATAGGACGTAGGTAATACAAAGTAGTGAATTCCACGTAAGTGCCTAAACCGCATTCTGGTGTGACGTTTCTCAACAAAGCTTCGATTTCTTTCAATTAATTTCAATCCGCATTGAAACCACAATTTTTAAATGGATTGAAACTGACATGTTTATTGAATAAAAATAGAAATGTTTTATTGCGACTAAAAAAACAGAAGTAAAGAATACAACACGAACAGAAGTGTTATAAAAATACAGAAGTATTATAGTATCAACATGGAGCCGGTAAGGGCACAGCAACTGGTAGAAAGGTAAACAGACATTTTGAGAGTGGACATATAGATTCATATTTATCATACATTTAACAATATTAGTGCACTTATTTTTTTATTTATTGCTTTATTATGTTGAGGTTTTATTATGAATACATACATCCGAATGTGATTTTTAGGGTTCCGAACCTCAATAGGAAAAAAGGAACCCTTATGGGATTACTTTGTTGTCCGTCCGTCTCTGTCTGTCAAGACCTCTTTCAAAATGGCGCTTAGGTGGTTTTCACTGTAAAACAACGACATATGATAAGACTATTATTAAGTATATTATATTTAAATTGGTTTATTTTTTAATTTATTCATATTTTACCTGTAGTAGCTTGTATTATTAGTTTGTCACAACTGTCTGATACGCGTTCCTGATGTAATTCAAAACAATAGTCGATTTGAGGTGTTTAAACATGTTCAATTCAAATTCAAAAATATCTTTATTCAATAGGTAACATAGTTACACGTTGAATCGTCATTTTTTACATAACGAACGTCTCATCCGCCAAAAGTACTGCAGCATCTCACAACCTGTATAGCCGGGGAAAAGAAGCTGCAAGAAAAACCTCGGCACAGGGCCTTAGACATTCTTCTTTTTTAGCAATTTGGCTGCCTAATATTAGTTCCCAGACAGTTAATCTCATGCATTCATATCTTCTAAATAATCATTAACGTTATAATGACCTTTTTTACAAAGTTTCTGTTTAATTACTATCTTAAAGCTGTTCAAAGGTTAACTAAAGTGCGGTACACGCCTTATGGAAGTGTAAGCTCACTACATTTTTACTACTTACTGTATGTACACATTATGCGTACGTTTGTAAAGGTGCAGATATATTACAGTACCTATAATGGACGCAGATGCTTATGTTTGTAACTATGTTGTATGCGATAATTTGAGAACTTACCGATTGTAATGATGAATTTCATACGCCCCCCCCCCCCCCCTCTCTTGCCCCCTTTCTCTTTGCCTTTGCCCCTTGTTATCTAAACGGATATTAATTTCATTTAAAATCTCTTAAACATGAAAAACTGCTATTCTTATAAACTGATAGTTATTCTAAGTTATATTAACCCATACGAGGAGTTGCGGACTACGTTGTGCAATCCTATTGGTTAATATTTCTCCATTTCGCCGCTCCGGCGGACAGACAGCCTACAATTATTATTGTTTATTCTATGGCAGTCGGTACCACGGCTAGTCCACGAAGCAAGCGTAGAGACAGTGCATGGTGACGTTAGCTAGGCTACGTAGCTGTAGTTAGATCGTATAACGTGGTTTTGTTAACGTCAGATTTGATTGGTGCAGCTGCTCGCCCGTGCACGGCGCGCTGCGCGGCCGCACGCCGCAGCCGCAGCCGCGGCCGCCGCAGGCGCGCGGGGACTACGGTTAGTATGCGCACACGCACACGCACACGCACACACTAGCTCACTGGGCTCTGGGGCGTGAGGTTGGCTTTCTGGATCTGGTAGTGCAGTTAACTTGCGACGTCATCTATGTGTGGTCTTCTTATCGTGTGGGTTGTGAGGTGGATTACCAGCCTCTCAGGGATCAGGGATGTTATTATTGAAAAATAAAAGAATACCTACAGCTTGCTGTATACAGATGCAGAACAGCGGTAAAACTGGGCCGGCGCGGGATATGATGGAACTGCATACAAAATCTTACCCAAGGACCCGGTTTTACCGCTTCGTCCGCTCTGTGTGGATTCTTTTGTGAAAGTTTATACCAAAATATTGTGGCCATTGCAAGTAGCTTTCAAGTTTCTTCTAAAATTGTTATTTTATGTTTTTGTTTGACAACATAGCTTGTTAAATATGCTTAAATATATGACTATTCATTCCTCTTAAAATTCGAACAAAAAATATGCTTTTCTGTTGAACCGATATCAAATAAATTAGTTATCATTGATACTTCTAGCATGATGTTAATCTAGAGGTCTCATTGAAACGAAAAATAATGATTGAATTATTTTTCTAGAATATTGAACTGTTTCGAACTATTTCTATTGCATTTTTTCGAGATATCAAAACGAATTCGAATTTACTAATTCCATGGTGAGGAGACTACTGCTTTGATGCACACTATGATGTCATTTTCATAATTGATTTAAATAAGGTTCGGGCATTCCTATTAGATTGTGTCATACAATTTACAATCTACTTGGAATATATATTCCAATTTGTTAATTGTATAAATTGGAATATATATTCCGAGCAGATTATATTCCAATTAGATTATTGTTATAAGAAATAATTTGTGTTGAGAAAAGATTTACTCACTAAAAGAATTGCGAAAGTCAACCAAGCGCTACCAGACCAAACACGAAGCACCCACGAGCGACGGCACTACAGAGATGGGTCAAAAATATTGAATGCCTAAAATAAAACCTATAAATTAAATATTATTTAAGTTTAATTATAATTGCTTGTATAAAGAAATGTAAATGTGATAATCCAAATCAAAAGGGCACTTATGCGGCGGGCGCTTACGCCGTTAGGTAGTCAAGTTCTATACAAAAAAATTCAAAAACGCCGTAAGTGCCTGCCGTGATTAGGACTCGATTTCGATTATCACATGTAGATTACAGTTGTGGTCTTCGGCCCGTCTCTGGCCGCCTCACACACGAACAACGTGTACACGGTGTGGTCTCCACGCGCACACTCGCACAGTCCGCTACTATCCCCTACTAACCACGTGGCCTCGACTATACACACTATTACACTGATCCAATACTTGGCGGGGCGTTGTGGCTGGTTCAAGGGAGCTTGTGTATCCCTCAATAACTAGTATACAATAGGTCAACGGTGCTATTCAATTTTCTGGGCTCCTAACTAATGGCTGACGGAATTTAAAAAAGATTTGCCCGCATTATTAAAATTCTTACGCAGCGCCTGACAAAACATTAATATCAACGACATGGTTATGTGTTACTGCTATTTTATTCTGCAAGGCGCTTTGATTTCATTATATCATGATTTATACTTGCTCGTAAGCGCCTTTTGACTTATTAATAATACTTACTGAAATAGAAAGTGTATCGTCACGGCCACAATACATGTTTCATTAACGCTATTTTCCAGGCTAGATATTAATGAGAGCTAGGTCTAGGAATTATGCATGGTTTCCACTGAAGACTAGACAGATGTGAAATACATAGAGATTAAAGGAGAGGCTACACATTATCACTGAACTATTTGTTAATAACAATATTAACAGACTCCAATGCATGTACGAAGAAAACATTCTCATTTTTCGAGACCACTGTTCTGGACTCTTGAAATTTTATATCACAATCTCTTCAGTACATCGGGTGGTGGAAAATTATGAATAAATGAATAGTCAAGAGTTAAATTCAATGATAATATCACTTATTCTAATGTTATAATTGTTCACATAAAAAAACAGCATGTTTCATGAACCGAATTGTCAAAATTGAAGATGATATTGGCGATGCATGTTGTTTCGGTGTGTGAAGACATTATCGAGTGCTTCAGTCCGTCAGGTGTGTGTTTGAGCCAAGGAGAAGGTGGTGGAACTAACCGTGTGACATCCCCGAGTAAAGTTAGCATGCGTTGTGTAACGTCCCCATACGAGTGTCGTGGAGGCTCTCAGCCCGCTAGCCACTGTACGGTAGCTTGTAAGTTAGCGTTAGTTTAGCTTAGCCTCTAAAAGGCCTGTGTTGTGTGTTTATAGATTATGATTACGACTATTACGGGTACGGTGATTACCGAGGTGGCTACAATGAGCCATTTTACCGGTACGATGAGTTCTATTTTGATTACGCGGGGCCACCGCAACCGTCCGCCGTTCGCCAACCTCCCAACAGAGCGCAACCGGTGGGTCCCACACACACTCACTAATTTATCACTTATTTACTAGTCACTAGTCGCTGTACTCATTACCTTTCGATTTTTGAGTTGCCAAATTTTTTTTCATCTTGTTTTTTGTTGAATCCTATCCTCGAATGGAGTTAGTGACTCGGTAAAGTCGGTAGTGTGTAGGCCTGACGGTGGTGAAGCCAGGCGGCGGGAGGCTTGCTTGCGGCGGCCGGCGCGCGGCCGGAGTCACCCTCAGGTCTATGGGCTGCGGCTGCGGCCACGGCGCCGCCATGTCCTGTTCAATTGCCATTCACGTTTGCCTCGCCTAACATTTCATCACGCTTGTCACCCATCATGTAGCGCTTCGCTTCGCTTTCATACTAACCGGCTAATCCGCTCGGAGCTTTGCCACCCTCGCACCCCCTAGGTGAGGAATGTTTCGAAGCTTGGAATGTCGGAGTAATAGTATTCTCGTTGTCGCAACGAGGTAGCGATAATGTTGAAGACTTACTGACCCGCTTGGTAAATGCCTCACTCAGGACGACGAGCTCGGTGTCGGGCCCAACTCGCTTTACTACGATCTAACCGGAGGCATTCAGGTACCGCACTCCGCCCACACACGTCGGCAACTTTCACATCTGTTACGTGTATAATGTTTAGTGAATGTCGTCTGTTACCTGTAGCACATTAGACTGTTAGATGTTGTAGAACTGTTGAAACATAAAATATACGAGATACATAATAATACCCCTAGATTGCATCCGTAAAATAACTGATGAAAGATTTAGAATAGATTGATGTTGTAGGTACCTGACTGTTTCATTATTTTTTACATTAGAATAAGTACAGTTTTATTTCAAATATGTAGTGCGATTTTATTTTGCCGCATGATTACTTTTTATTATTTGAGACAATGACGCATTTAGAAATAAATGATTTTCTGCTTCACGCTAAACTTTTAACCACTAAAAGAAAAATCTTCATGTTATCTTCATTTCTTGTTTCATAACCTTTTTGAAATAACACTTACATGATACGTAACATTACATTTTGTGTTTACACATGTTACATAGATCATAACATGCAGTAGATTTTTCTTCATGCTAATGAAGAATGCGTTATTGTAGCATCTTGGGGTTTCTTTCACAAGTTTAAGTACTCTATAGACTCATGTGAAAGGAGCAGTGTTTATTTTTTATTGAATAAGTTGATTTTACTTTATCTGTACGATTTTATAAAGTTGGCATTATCGTACGTGTTAATTCGTTAGATCGTTAGACGTAGCCGTTATATGAGATTTAGACTAAGACCGTAGATTTGATTGACAAATCGATTGTAGATTGTCTATTAAGTTGTTTTTTTTTTTATTTTTATAAAATGCATGTTTGTCAGTCAACTCTTCGTTTAGTTAGTGGTAGTGAATGTTTAGGTCAGAATATTGACTTGCTAAGTTATGAGGGTCTGTTGGCTAAGGGCAGGCCTCGAGCGATGTATACTTGTGAAACGTGTCACAGTGACAAAATATCTATTTTTATTCTCCGCGCTCAGTCCATGTCTTCGCTTCGACCCACACAACGTCAGCAAGTAGCATTAGGTCCGTTTACATTTCGAGACCGTCGCATAAGGCGCAGCCTATACCACTCACGAGTAAGTGTTTCAGCCAAGTAAAGAATATTGGCCGAAACATTGATATCAGAAAACAATAGATAGGTATTGAAAACTTTTTAGAGAATTTTTTTCTTTATTTGTTGGAAGTCATCCACAACATTTTCGGAATCAATCCTAATATTCAAAATCTTTCAGTGTTCTTTTCTTTACCCACGTGCAACAGCCAGGGGTACCTACCGTTTAAATATCTATAGTTTTCCGATATCGGGTCGCAGTCGTTAGACTGGTAGTTACTCGCGCGCGGTGTCGGCGTGTCCGCATGCGACGGGCCGGTGTCGGGCCGGCCGCGGCGGAGTAGTGCAGTAATGTCGGGTGTCTGCAGGGGGCTGGGTCATGTGGGACGGGCGGGCGCTGGGCGCGGCGCGCGGCGGGCGCGGCTGGGCCCCGTGGTGGTGCGCGCCGCGCCGCGCGTGGCCGCCGCACGCCCAGCGCCATGCGTGGCAACCCGCGCGCCAAGCCAAGTTTACCAGGTGCGTATACACGCTCACACACACACACACACACGCGCGCGCGCATCTAACACTTGTGCGTCCGCTTGAGCGGCACCGGAGCTTACGGAGGGTGTGCAGACGGGTGTTTTTTTTAAATGGCTGAATAAGAGAAATTCTTACGCTCCGTACGTTCCTATTCCGCTTAAGTGGACGCGCAGGTTTAGGCCTCGTTTACAATGCGTTGAGCGGTGCATTTCCGCATATTAATCAACTGAGACGCTTCTACGTGATCAATTTTATACATCGCACACACAACGCGTGGCGGAACCATAAACGATACCTTAGTGATAAGTTATTAATGCTTTCGGGGTATTTTTCGGGCACTTGTAATTTCCCAAATACATTTTATACCTTTTTACCCCGAGGTGTGAATTTTGCCCCAAAATGCGGAATTACCCCAAAAGGGGTAAACATTAAATTATATCGTAAAGATAGGAATGTATGTGGTTTATTTTAACACTTTATAGTCTTAATTATAATTACGAGTTTCAGTGAGTTCAGACTTCAATACAAGTCCTGAATACAAGTCCTATATAATATATGTTAGGGGGTGCGAGGTTTAAACGCAAATTTGATCAAATTAACTATTTGAATACTAAAAAGGCGAAAAGTAATGTAGATCAGATCAGTAGGTTTGATGAATCATGTCTGTTACTGAATTTTAATGGTGATGTTTTTGTGACGTAAGTTTGCTCCATTAACTTGACTACTCATTTACCTTGACAGCACGATCAAGTCAATGGAATAAACAACTAACCTGTCGCGGGTTTTAACATATTTTCAGCAAAATTCTAAATTATACCCTGAAACATTGGACTCTCTCTCGGTCGACCTACCCATACGAAAGTCTCCATCCTGATACCTTGTCCTTTCCTTTCAGCATGTTTGATGGTTTGCGTGTAATCTGGATCATGATACCTTGTACATTGGTAACTATTCCCGCTCCTCAATCCTACTCTACTCAGGGCTACCACAAACTTTGACGAATCGGTAGTGAAGCTCGATCGAGTGACGAGTCCCATGTTTGCAGGCGTACGAAGTTTGTGGGAGACCTTATCTGCCCGTATGTCGTTTTTCGAGAATAGTACTCAAAAATTAGCGTAGAAACACCTGTTTGGAAATCGGATTCTCGTAGTGGATTAGTTGATGTCGTGTGTGTTTTCAAGCGAGTGACGGCAGCGGTGTGTTGCAGGTAAACGTAAATTCGACGGGGGTCACCAGAACCAAGGGGGGGAGAGCAAGCGGCGGCTGGGCGCGGCGGCGGCGGCGGCGGCGGGCTGGGCGGCGAGCTCGCTGCAGCTGAGCTAGCGGCCGCCGCCCCGCCCCGCCCCGCCCCGCAGCCGCGCCGCTGGCCGCGAGCCCGGAGCGCGCGAGCCCCTGTCTCGGAGACACTACAAACTGCGCAGGGGGGCCCTCGCTCGCTCGACCGATGCGCTCGCCGGTTCATGGTTACGTTTACGTCCGATCCTCGCTGTGTAACGAGAGGATCCATCTTTTTTCTATATATGTGTTTTTTTTATTTGATTTTCACGTTTTCAATTTTGTATCGCAACGATTCCGTAAAAATCTTAAAGTAGGACGTTATGAAATGTTTCGAATGTAAGTTTCCCGTTATGCTTATGTTTTCACTGTCGTATTAGCCGTATATATTTAATATATACTTTATTTTTGTCGCGCGCGGCCGTGGTTGCCTGTTTGCGACCGCGCGCGGGCCGTCGCTCCTCGGAGCGAGGCGGCCACGTCGACTGTTTTTTTACTACATGTTATTCAATATATTTTATTCCTGCGAACGCATTTTGCGATGTGATGTGTATTTTAGCAGTAATTATTATATTATAAGGAGTTTGACTGTTGTTTTTTGACATACTTACAACGTAGGATACATGAGAATGAATTAATTGAATGAATTGAACTCTACGACTAGCAATTACGGCTAAAATAAAAACACCTGTAATCGATAACATTTCCCGACTGTGTTCCTGCTTTAGTTTTTTGCTTTATTTTTATTACATATTTCCCTTTAAAATACATTAGTGTGAGGAAGTAGTATTGTAAAGTTCAGGATTCTGTAATGTTTATTATTGCTGTACTAAACTTTTTTTGTATTTCGACCACATAGCATGTCCATACTGTTAGAACTCGACTTGTATCAATCTTGTATCAGTTTAATATGTGGAATAAATTTGCAAAACTGTGTTTGCCTTATTATGTATTTGTTTCCTTTACTGCAGTCCTTACACAGAATTAGGTACACACACAAGATTACTCATTACATATAACTACCTTATTTATGACCATGTAATGTTAATTTGCATCGAGTACCTCGATGAGTACCTCATCGATCACGCCAATATGTCAGTCGATCACGCCAATATGTCAGTCGATCACGCCAATATGTCAGTCGATCACGCCAATATGTCAGTCGATCACGCCAATATGTCAGTCGATCACGCCAATATGTCAGTCGATCACGCCAATATGTCAGTCGATCACGCCAATATGTCAGTCGATCACGCCAATATGTCAGTCGATCACGCCAATATGTCAGTCGATCACGCCAATATGTCAGTCGATCACGCCAATATGTCAGTCGATCACGCCAATATGTCAGTCTATGACATAGTCGATGGAGTCTCCATTTCCTTATCCTAACGTCGATTTTCGTGGTGTCAGTTTTTCTGTTCTAAGGAATTTGTAAGGAACAGATTAACATAGCGTAAACACAAGTACAACCTACCTGTGAGAGTGGCCAATACTCTGAAGGACCATTACCTATTACTGTACTTAATAATCTGGCGAATCACTTTTGCCGCGGACAGCCAGAATAAGTAATACTCCTTGGTGGATTATAGTCTCCCAAGTTTTGGTTTGGAATGACAACAGAAACAGGATACAAAGAGGGTGAGCAATAAAAGACTGGTTACGATAAAGTGGTGTATTTATCTAGCGTGTGGTGTGCGGCGCACACGCGGCTCGTCGTCATACGGTGTCGAGGTCGGGCGGCGGCGGCATGGCGCGGCGCGCGCGCGGCGGCGGGCGCGGGGGCGGCGGGGGGCGCGAGGGCCGGCGCCGCCGCCCGCAGCGCCGCCGCGCCGCCAGCCCCGCGCCGCCGCACGCCGCCGCCGACAGCGCCGCCCACCACCACCACGCCGCGCCGCCGCTGCTAATGGCGCCGGCCGACCCGCCTATAACATCCCAAGCCTCGTACTCGTCCCACGCAGGTGTCATCGCGTGTAGGCCTAATGGCCGTGCCAAACGTGCCACAGTCGAACGGATCGTACTGACCGCTGAGTCGCGTGGATTTCGTCCGGCATCCGTGCTCTCGTCACTAAAAATTGCTTTGCAGGCGTTCGATTGCAAAAAGCTATAGGTGAATGATACAGACTGCTGAATTCGGAACATGCCTGGTCCAATTGGTTGTTTGACTACATTTTGGATTGCTTGGCGTCGCATATCAATTGCACGATTCACGAAATCCGCACGACTTAACGGATGTTCTCAAATAGGGGAGCTGGGATTGTATTAAGGTTGGAATGCGACAAATACAGCGCGAAACTTGGTGAGCATCAGAATGACTGCCCAATGCGACAGGATAAAGGTATTATAAAATTTTAACAGGACAGGAAGCTACAGTTTTGGTAGCCCAGCACGTCCAGCACTAAGGCTTCTGACGGTAGATTTGGATTATAACTTGATAGTGTCAAATAGCACCCAAAAATTGAAGGAAATGGAAAATCAATTAACTTTTTCAATAGGTAGGGTTTTCGATAATTTACAAACTTTATAACATTTAAAGAATCACCCGAAAGTATTTCTCTATGGTCTGCGCAAGTCAAGTCAAACTTTCTGAAACTAGGACATCTTAAAACTTTTTCAAACCAATTCTTGTCTTTAAACATTATAAAACTTAGCTGATTTTAAATGTTCCTTTTAGATTTTGTTTATTTTTAGGTTTACCACATGCAACACACAGATTAGTCAAGGTTCATTGACGAAGCTACAGTGGTGGAAGGCAGATGAGATGGTATCAAGCTCAAGCGTAAAACAATGCAGACGTAAACATTTTGACGCCACCAAACCAGTAATATTTGGCGCCTGTTTAACAGTTTTGTATTTCATGAAATGGGTAGGTATATACTCAAGAGTCGACAACATACCTTCGTCCTTACAAAGTTTAAGTCTGCACTACACTCATTATGGGCGTATAAATGTATGTAAGACCTATGTGTTATGGTTAGAGTTGACAAAATGTTTGAAAATATTAATTGGTAAGTATACTGAATAATGATTGTAAGAGTTTACAAACTAAGTACTTAATTGAATGATATAGATGATTTCTTAGGTATTAAGTATATTAAAGTAGGTACAAAAGATATGTGTATATTAAAGTGGTCACATCATTTATGATCACAAGAACATTTGCGAATCCATTTGTGACACTCTATTGAAGTACTTATAAAACTGTTACGTATTTATTCGGTAGTGGCATGTAATGGTTTGACGCAAACATAGAAAGCGAAGAGAATCATGCGAGCGTCACAGAAGCTGAGCGGGGTGGGATGAGCGTCGTGTAACAAAACCAGGCTTAGATGCTTCGTGTTTGACAGCTTAGAAACGTTTATGTCGCGTTTTCCGGAAATCTCGCTTAGTATTAGATTAGGTTTCCACTGAAGCTAACACTAGAAATGTGCAGGAAATATCCCAAATAGAGTGAGCGTTCCTCAACTTCCCCTTCAATTTTTGCCAACTTTGCTTCTTTGAAGATCTCATTCAAGAGACTGTTACGAAAGGTGACGGTACCTTGCGTTTAACAAAACCAAACACGCGCACTGATTATACCTAGTTTTGTTATGAAAATGGGTGTGAAAAGCATAGCCCGGTGAGGGTGGGTGTGGTGGTGGGTTCGGAGGCGTGGCGCGTGTAGACTCACGTGCGCGGTCAGTGCGCGAGGCGCGCGGCGGCGGGCGCGGCCAGCGCGGCCAGTGCGGCCAGCACGAGCGCCGCCAGCCGCCGCGCCGCACGCGCCGCCCCGCCCGCCGCGCGGCGCCCGCCTGCGCACAGCGCACACCCGCGTCACGGCTGCTCTCTGATGCCAAGCTACTGTTGCCTGCCGCACTTGGAACTTGCCTCATAACGGCTTACGTTCATTTAAGTACCCACTTCTGAACCAATTTACAATTAAATTGTGATGTTTCCATCCCGTTTAAAATAGGAATTTTGGCAATCGCAACAAGTAGCTTCATCAGAAAGCATTGGGAAGTATATAACGGTGTCCCGGGCCCCATAGTGCGATGACTCAATGCAAGCTTCGTCCCATCGGAATAAAACACATGGATCAATTCTAACTTCAACTACAAATGTATACATTCAACTACGAATAACTACCGTAATATTATAACAACAAGAAAATAATTAAAAAAAAATCTTTTAGAATTGAACTCTTATGAGTCATCACAGTATTTAGAAAGAAGAAAAATAGATAAAACTATTTAAGTGAGGAAAAATTTATAAATGCAAGAATGATTTTAGTATGAAACATTTAGATTTTTAACACATAAAAAGGGGCTTATATTTATATCGTAAATAAAAATCTGTGTTATCTTGCAACATACTCAATATATTCTGCTAATTCACCAACAATTATATAATATATGTTTTCTTCAAAAACCCTAAAAGCCTATCGTCCTAAGTTACAGTAGATACAACACCCTTTGAGACAAAGATTGCATTGAACCATCTTAATACTGAGAAGTTTAAAAAGTACAGTGAAGTTTAAACATAACATTATTAGTATTTTTAAGAATGTTTGATTAACAATGCTACTGTGTTTTAGATATACAATATCTTACAACGATATAGAAGATAAAAGCAGGAGTAAGCAGCAGCAAGAAGTGATATATATCTAAGGCCACATTGGAGCAATTCATCTAAAATTAGTATTGAAATGTGACATTTGCGCATATAAAAGTAGGTAAGTGCAATGTCAAATTAAAAGCTTTTTTTAGATGAGTTGCTTTAATGTGGCCTTTTTAACTGCCTGCCCGCTCTACACAGCAACCGCCCTCGCGGCGCTATTTATGCGAGGGCTTCGATCAATAGCCGAAAGACGTTTGCCTGCGTAGATAGTATTTACTGCCTCTATTGGTGGAAGACCTCGTTATAATTCGCGCTGCGCGCGATGCGGTTGCTGTGCCGCAGGGGCAGGTACTTCGAAGCTTCCACGTAGATAAGAGTGCATTGACGTTTAAAGCACGGTACATTGCTCGCTATTGTCGTCCGAAAACAGTTCATCTACTGCTTACTCCATCAACAAGCTACATATTTTTATATATTTAGTTTATATTATTATAAGTAATAATATTTTTTGGTGATCGTTTCCTTAAGATGCGACGACAAATGCATGGTGTAATACAATCGTAACAAGTGGATAGGTAATATGCAAAGTGCGGTGCCAATCGTACATAATTTACAGTGAAAAGTTTATACCAATTTGGAAAAAAATATCGGACGCTTTAATTAATTCAGATTATATTCTAGGCCATTTAAAAAGAAATAGAAGTGATATCAACCTGCAGAAACGAATAAACACAGGATTAACTAAATTCACAATAACTACATATACCTACCTACTTAGATATGCGATATGTTTCGTACTTTACGATAATAATAAGTATATTTTAATATTCTCATTCACTTATCCTAAAAGAAAGAGAGGAGAAATCTCTTGTTCATATGGGTAAGTAAGTAATCTATTTTTTTACTTTTACGACTCATAATGACAACAATAAATATTCTGGGGATGTTTAATAGATACGCATGTATAATTACATACATACACATACATACATAAACTCACGCCTATTTCCCACCGGGGTAAGCAGAGACTATAGAATTCCATTTGCTTCGATCCTGACACACTTCTCTTGCTTCCTCCACATTCATCAATCGCTTCATACACGCACGCCGGTATGTATAATTAGATATTTTTAAGATGTTCACGATCTACTTAAGGTCAATTTTACTATGTTACCTAATGAGGAAGCTTTTTTATGTAAGGAACTAAAGTAGATAAGTACTTTACAAATAACAACTGATTAAACGAACAATTTGTCTCGTTATTAGTGAACGAAAGCTTCCTATTACGAGGGTATTATTATTCTTTTCCAGTTTACCTAATAATTAAATAAATTAGGCGGAGTCAGATGGACTATTTATTTAATACAAAACGAAGAGAATGTAATAGAAACTAAATAATTGTAGTCTAAGTCACCTATTAGGCCCCGCGTCCGCGACGCTGCTGTCGCAGATACTGCAGACTTACGACTTGTCAATTCCGTCAATCTCTAGTCATCGTTTTTTAATAACACTGTATGTTTCTAATTTTATATTCTCTTTTTGAAATCACTGGTCTAGAAAGAAAATGTAGCAAAATTGACCTCTCAAATGAGTCGCACTACGATCCAACCTGTGAGCGTGCATACTAACAATGCGGGTATTTGGTCGGCGGCGCGCCGGCGCAGTGCTGCAGCCCCGAGCAGGCGGCGGCGGGCGGCAGGCAGGCGCCGGCGCACGGCGGCGGGCCGGGCGGACACGCGCCCGCCTCGCGGACCGTCACCTCCGTCCACACGGCGCGCCACCCCGCCGCGCCCACCGACTTGTCGGCTATTATAAACCTGAAACCGGGTGCATAGAATAAAGAATAAGACTTTCTACATATAGAACGGCGGCAGACCACGAGCCCGGTAGTTATAGAAGCAATTAAGTATTTTGACAGAGTCGATGTAGTAAAATGAGGTTTGGTTATAAAGAGATACAAAATTTAGAGCCGAAAAGTCGATTTTATAGCTTAGATAATAGAGGAAATTACTCACGAAAGTCTTATTGAGTTGGAAGAGGAGAGGTACTGCCAGCGATCGGACGGCGCCTTCTCTCCGCAGAGCTCGAGCGGCGGGCCCGGGCTCTCGTACCACAGCCTTAGTACCGCTGCTGGACACCCACGTTCTGACGGGACACACATTCAAGTAGGTCAGACCATGTCACGTAATATATAGCCTATAACGACCCAGCGTTTGAAACTTACTTACTTAAACAATACATGGGTTCCCTCACGATATTTCGCTTAGGTATATATAATCATAATCAATCATCAATTCAATTCAATGACATTTTTTTTAATTTTCGGAGGTTTTTACGAGTATGGCCATAATGTAACCCAAGACAGTGAATAAACTATAATGAATGAACTATATGAGGACGTGTTATCAGTCCATCATAATGTAAATATTCCATTCCTATTAGAGAGGAAATAATCTCTTCGTTAGTTTTTTTCTCCACTTTTTTTCAGACGACGCCCTGAACCCAGGTGCGCAACTAGGCACCCTCAGGACTGTTTTAAATTCGATAATTTATGGAGCCTCAGCGCTCCCCATTTGTCCGGCTAAGTAGTTAACGCCATTTGCGGCCAATCTACAAAATAAGTCACGTTAAAAAAATCTTTTTTGGCGACTCACCGTCGGTAACTGAGTCTCCAATCAATTTACCTGTGAGATGTCCTTCAACAGCGAAGTGTTCAAAATTGAGCAATAGTCGCTTGCCGGGTCGCGCGGTGACGAACCAGTTGCAGACGCGCGAGGCGGCGCCGCGGGCCGGCGGCTCGTACGGCAGGGGGAACCGCGGGGAGGTGATGACGCCCCACTCCGCGCCAGACATGTTGCCGCCGCAGTCGCCGAATATCGACTTCGCTGGCTGGAAGACACAAAACTCAAAGATTGACTGTTGTTAGTGTTGCTGTAGTTACAAAAAAGGTTACAGCTGTTGCAGTGCAGTGTGTTGGATTGCATATGAACCATGATGAATGAGGAGCTCGGTGGCGCAGCGTAAACGCGCTCCGTCTGCGATTGTTGAAGTTAAGCAACTTTCGCAAAGGCCGGTCACAGGATGGGTGACCACAAAAAAAAAGTTTTCATCTCGAGCTCCTCCGTGCTTCGGAAGACACGTTAAGCCGTTGGTCCCGGCTGCATAAGCAGTCGTTAATAACCATCAATCCGAACTGGGCCCGCGTGATGGTTTAAGGCCCGATCTCCCTATCCATCCATAGGGAAGGCCCGTGCCCCAGCAGTGGGGATGTTAATCGGCTGATGATGATGATGTGTTGGGTTGCACTCTTTGATGAGAGTGGAAGAAGTGAAAGGGACGTGTCAGGATCGTAGTAAGTGGATTTCCGTGGTCTCTGCCTACCCCGACGGGAAATAGGCGTGATCTCATGTATTGTATGTGTATTAAGTTTCCAAATGTCCTTTTTCTATCCACAGGTAGGCCGATCGTCCTTTGGCGACGAATACTTTGTCTACGAGTTCTACGATAACTAACCCGTACCCCGTGTGCACGCTCTTAGTAAGTACCTAACCTACTTCTATGCTGATTGTTCCTGTGTTACGTGGAGTACTTGTCCTGTTGTAAGACTACTAACTCGTACCCCATGTGCGCGCTTCTTGAGGGGCAATGTATACGTTTTTACAATAATATTCCCATTGACATTCAAAATTTGCCTTTCAACTGTTTTAAGACAGTAATTAAACAAAGACTTTACAAAGAAGGTTATTATAAAGTTAGTGATTATTTAGAAGATATGAATGCACTGTTTTAATTTTTAAATTAACTGTTTGAGAACTAATATTAGGCAGCTAAATTACTCAATTGTATTTTTATTATTTTATTTTTTTAAAGAACATCTAGGGCCCTGTGCCGAGGTTTTTCTTGCAGCTTCTTCTTAGCTTCGGCTATACAGGTTGTGAGAAGCTGCAGTAGTTTTAGGCGGATGAGACGTTCGTTATGTAAAAATTGACGATTCAAAGTGTAACTATGTTACCAACTGAATAAAGATATTTTTGAATTTGAATTTTAGTAATTTTTACTTACCTTCTTCTATGGTTGGGATTGTTCATGTGTATTAGTACGTGCATCTTCGAGAGGAACGCGCGCAGTGTCTTCATACGCGCGTCCAAAGTGCGCCCTAAATAATTATGATGAAGGTGGAACTATCTTATAATCTATATCTCACCTCGAAAACATATCTGGCCTTGAACCCCGAAGCAACGGCATCGAGGTCGGTGTGCAGCGCGATGAGCAGCCCTAGGGCTCCGCGCGGGGACTGCAGCGGCCCCGGCGTGGCCAGCCCGCACCAGCGGCCCAGCGGCACGCGGGAACCCTCGCGCCCCGTCCACCACGCCTCCACCCAGTCCTCGCTGCATGTCGCGCCGCTGGTGGGGAGTTCGTCAGATTGTTGATTTTTGTTGATTAGTATTTTATAATGGTAAAATTAGTATTTTATAATGGTAACTAATGTTCGGTTCGTTGCGGGAATCCGTAGACTCACAAGTGCTGCAACAATCATCGACTACAGATGTTGTGGCCAATGAATTAGGCTAGTTTCCAACTAGTCAAATCAATTACTTTTTATTAAACGTCAAAACACGAAATTACCATGGAATTTGTATGAAAAAGCAGCCTGTGACGTCATAAAAAAACGTGACAAAATTTCGCACTCATTATTACATTTTTCTTTATTAAAATTCATAAATAAGTTACTTAAATAGAAAACATAAAACGTTTTTTGTTACCTTTATTTAGCAATCAGATTTATTTTTATTTCATAATTTATTTTTGACCTAGAAATATAGGAATATAGGGGATATAAGTAACAAAGACATAGAAGAGACTTCAAGGCTTACCAAAGGGATTGGCTGGAGATCGTGGAAAGTCAAGAGGAGTGGAAAAATCAAGGGCTTTTCAGTGTAATCGAATAGCATGACGAAATGATACTGCAGGTCTACCAACTTACCCATACAACCCAGCAGTGGCGTTCCACGCGTCGGCTCGGACCTTAAAATGATCGAAGACGACGGTGACCTGTTCATTCGGGGTTGCATCCAGCGAGTAGGTGCAGTTGGTGTGCGAGGGGTAGTTAGAGGGGTAGCGGGGGGAGTTGAATTCGCCGCGCTTCTTGGCCTCCGAACGGTATGTGAACGCACACTCGCCGCCCGGCGCCGCCGTGCCTGGTACCCGGTATTCTGGGGAACAAAGACTCAACATTATACAATACAATACAATTATCATCATCATCAGCCCATTAACGTCCCCAGTGCTGGGGCACGGGCCTTCTCTATGGATGGATAGGGAGATACAATACAATACTAAAACACTTTATTGCACCAAAATTAAAAGGAATAATTACAAAAAAGACTCTTAACTAAGTACAAAGCAAATGGCGGCCTTATCGCTTAAAGCGATTTCTTCCAGACAACCATAAGGTGAGAAAAAATGTAAAAATTGAAAGATTCATTTATTCTTATTCTTATATCACTAACCTGCTAAAGGTCAACTATACAATTATCTTTGATTCTACGTCATTTAGCTTAAGGCTTTTTAGGCTGAGGAGAAGAAATGACAGGAAACTCAACAGCAACCCTCGTTTTGGAACATAGATATGGCGTTTATAGCATTAATGGTGTTAAATAACTCCAGCCACTAGAAACCACCACCAGGCATTTTTATATACGTAATTTCAGATTTTGGACAATGTCCCCGTACAAATGTACTTAATCGTGAACCTACCTAAATATAAATCGAACAAGAGTTTAGGGGATTAACATTTCATTTCATAAAAAAAAAAACTAAAACAATAAAGTTACTGGCAGCCATAAATTCCTGAGTGACCTAGGAGACAATGGTTCTCATGCTTTCGTGTTTCAACAGATCTTTGAAGACTGTTTTGACCTTTTGCAAGACGTTAATTGTCTGCTGTCCAATTCTTTGAATTGTAAGGATATTTTCTATCGTCATGCTTCTACTCACCAGTCTCAAAGGTATACTTGGCCTTGAAGCCGCGGCCCTGCAGCTCGCCGGAGCTGAACACCATGACGAGGCGCGGCCCGTCCGACAGCAGCGGCGGTGGGAAGGCAGGCGGGCCCGCGCTGCCCTCTCCACACAGTTCCGCGTCGTGCTTGTCGTACGAGTCCGTCGCCTCCTGCCCGCGAAGGTAGACCTTCAGGTAGCCGTCTGGACAGGCAGCGCTGGAACACGTAGACGGTTAAAAATATATTAATAACATACTTCCTAGTGTCCATATTTATTCTGGAAGTGGAGGCCTGGAGTCTGTAGTACAGGGTAACCTATTTTAGGCTCCAGCCTCTACAAATAAAAATAAAATAAAAATAAGGCCGCAAGAATTGTACTGTATTCATGTGTTATGTCTGATTGTTGGAATTTAGTTCTTTGCAATAAAGTATATTTGAAGTAATAAACCACGTTCAGGGAAAACCGCTATAGGCCAGCTTGCGGCAGTTGTAAATCGAATAATTGGGTTGGGGTCGGGTTGGCCTCATCCCTCAATAAGCGCTTATTTCCTCAATCAGCGCTTATCGCTATCAACACACTAGGGTCGATTAATTCTTTCAAATATTTTTCCTCTCAGACGACGCCCTGAGCCGAGGTTCGCGCCCAACTGGGCACCCTCAGGCCTGTTGTCTTAAACGTTGTACCGAGTGAGAGCCTTCAGCGCTCCCATTTGTCCGGCCAAGTAGTTAATGCCATCTGCGGTAAATCTACAATAAGTCACGTCAAAAAAAAAAGGGTAAAGTTATTATTATGTATCCCGGGCATGTGTTTAGAGTGCGTAGAGTGATTTGTTCTATACTTACTCTCCTTTAGGCTTATCGCCCTTCGGTATAGAAAAGTTCTGGAATTCTAGCCGCACCCGTTCCAAATTCTGTGAATCTTGCATACCATATATAAAATATCTGCAAAGAAACAAAATATTTTATTTTTAATATTTATTAAGTATTCTATTATATATAGTATTTTATTTATTATAACTGGATTGCATAGATTACCCTTCATAAATAACTGTAAAGTGTAACTATGCAACTATACTATACTGTAACTATGTTACCTACTGAATACATAATTATAATTAATAATTCTTTATTAAAGGCAAAACAAAACCCACTACAATATAAAAAGTAAAGTTCAATTGTATAAAATAAAATACAGATATAATATAAACATGAAATTTTAAAATAATAATATGATAAAACTAGAACATAAAATACAATACAATGCTATTTAAAAAATAAAGATATTTTTGTGTTTGAATATGAATATTACAATACATAAAACTAGCTACTTATATACGTCCCACTGTTGGGCTGCACTGCATCAACTGCGGGCGGGTACCAACCTACTTATATAATAATTGAGATTTTCTATCTGTGTTCAAAACAATAACTCAGAATTAAAACCTATATGGGGAAATCAGTAATCGTAACATGGATCCGATATCGCGCGCGATGCGATACATAAACCAAAGCTCTTTTCTACGCGACCAATCCATTCTACTACCTAATGTATACTACGGCTACTGTGAGGGGTAGTTATTCATGGAGTAGTATAAATGTAACTTACCTACAAACAACTTTTTGTATATAGGGAAATGGATAATTTGGATGGTAGACGAATCCCGTGGACTCCTTTTTACTAAGGATCTTCTGGTCGCACTCGGAGCCTCGAATGTGCTCGGCATCGTGTTTACTTATAAAATCTGGAAACGAAATAGGAAATAGAAACTTAAAAACTTCGGTAGGTACTCATGGAAACGTCGACATTTCGTCGATATTCAACATAATATATAAGTCGCAGTCGGATTGTATAATTCGCTGTATTACATTACGGCTAGCTGTTTCTCAACATGTTAGTGGAACGACCATACAAAAGACATCAACGCAATCACTCCTTGAACAATGTAAATACATAATTTGTATATTCTTCTGAAATATTTTTTGAGTAAAGACTTTGAGTCAAAAGCACTTATTGACTCCATTGGATGTTAATAAAGAAACCTCTTGGCGCAGTCTCGTAGTTGTTTAAACTACTCCAGAGGTCTTCAAACAATTTAGAGAATGTATTCATGTTTGTGTGTGTGTGTGTGCGTGTGCGTGTGTCTGTGTGCCTGTGCGTGCGTGCGTGTGTGTGTGTGTGTGTGTGTGTGTGTGTGTGTGTGTGTGTGTGTGTGTGTGTGTGTGTGTGTGTGTGTGTGTGTGTATGTGTCTCTCTGTGTGTGTATGTGTGTCTGTGTGCGTGTGTGTTCTTACCTAACTTAACAAAACTCTCGGAGAACTCGAAGATGCCCTTGAAGCCGCGGTTCTGCGTGTTGGCGGCGCGTGGCAGCGAGTAGAAGGTGACCAGCAGCCGCTCGTCGCTGCTGTAAAGCACCAGGTTGCGCTGCTGCCCGCAGTACGTGCCGATCACTGCCGCCGTGTTGTCCGGACCGTCGTACACGCGCACCCAATCGAATGGACAACTGTTCGGTGAAGTTTTTAAATTAAAATTATTGAATTACCAGGCGCACAGAACAGCAATAAACTCACTTTAAACGTTATCCCACTGTTGGGTGCAGTGATTTCATTTCAAAAGATTGAATTACCAGGCGCACAGGGCAGCGATAATCTCCCAAACTCACTTTAAACATTATCGTGAAAGGGGAAAATGGATAAAAAATAAATTGCCTATATACGTCCCACTGCTGGGCACAGGCCTCCCCTCAATCAACCGGAGGGGGGGTGGATAAAATGTACCAATTCAAAGCATGTTATTTTATCTTCTTTCTCATGTAAGGGACTTTGTATTGTCTTAAGTGAGTATAAATAACCTAATTACTCAATTACCAATGTTAAGCATCAGTTTTTGCATGAAGAAGCAGAGATACTACGACATGTATAAACAATCCAAAGAAGCATTTTAAACTTATAATGACGGATCTCCTTGCATGATAGTCGATATTTGATTCTTTGCTCTGCAGGTTATACACAAAACCTTTTGATATACTATTGCCGAGCTCCATGCTTCGTAAAGTTTGCGGATGAGTGGAGTGCAAAGTGGAAGTATGAGCAATGTGGTCATACTTGCATGGCGCGCGTTCCACGCACACTTGGCTCTTCCAACTTCCAACCTAAACGACCTAAAAATCACTGAAGAAAGCTTCAGTGATTACTTACACCTAAATGATGCCGTAGTGGCATAAATAGCTCTTTGTACTCATGTAGGTTTTGACTCACTGAGGCCCTCCGAAGAAGAGATCGAAGTCGCGGAACTCGAGGCGTATCCTCTGTCCAGGCTGGCCGACGAACTGGTAGTTGCAGGTGATGTCCTTGGGGTATATCCCTGGGTACGTGGGCGAGAGCAGGAGCCCCGTCTTGCGCTTGCTCGCCTCGATGACGAACGAGCACAGCGTGTTGGGAACAGGAGTGCCCACTTCGAACTCCGCTGGAAGGTGGGAAAGTAAAATGTGTTTTATTGGCTTACGAGAAAATCTTTTGGGGATGATTCAGTTATTTCTACATTTATTACTACAATAATTCATCATCATCAATTTAAGAGCCACGCTCTTGTCGGTGTAGCATTTTCCATTCCAGTCTATCAAAGGCCAATTCCTTGACTTCCCTATAAGTCACGACGTTAACTTTTTCTTTAATCTGTTCCATGTAAGCTCTTCTTGGTCTTCCCCTTCCTCTCTTTCCTTCTAGCTTTCCTTCTATGATGTTTTTAATGAATTCGTCGTGTCTTATTGAGGACAGAAGAGGCAAGATGATTGGACACCTACAATAATTAGTTACCTAAAATATAGGGTGATAGTGACATCGTAACGAAACGATATCAAGTGAATTTACTGTCGGAAAATTAATGAAATTTTTTGTGTATTTTTACTAAATTTCACTTGATATCAATTCAGAATCGTGGTGTGAATTATCTCTCAAAGTTTTCGTTACGGTGTCTCTGATACCCTGAATGTATGTACGATGTTTTTTCAGTGAAAACAAACTCACAGGCGTTGATGAAGTAGTAAGTGCCTGTGAAGAGCGTGGGCGGCGTGTGCGGCTTGTCTGTGAAGAATGCGAGCGCGACGGCGCGGTGCAGGGAGACGCGCCGCCGCGGCGGGATGGGCCCGCAGTACCGCCCGCCGAACGCAGAGTTCACCAGCTCCGAGGACTCCAGAGACGCCATCTCCGAGTAGATGTCCATGTACTCGTGCATACATCTGTAGGGAAGAATTTTGATATTTTTTGGTCATTATAGACTAAGCTTATTAATTGTTTTACTAGCAGTTCCTTTTGGAACCCCAATAACGGACTTGCACCAATGAGTTGTACTATTTATACCTACATTAATTACTATTATAATACTAACATTAAGTATTTAATTATTTATGTATACATTTTTGTGATAATATCTGTTTATGTACACCTATTTAAGTAATTTGCTAATATTTATTTTATGTAAATACGAATATTAACGCATATTTGTGGAACACGACAGCAGACAATATAAAGCATCGCAGGATGAATATCTTGAGAAAAGTCACCATCTCCCTAGCATTTATCCCGTTCACGGGGTCCGCTTACCTAGCTAAACATATTCAGGAACGTTCTTTATACGATTTTTTTGATATATAACTCCCATAGGCCGCGGAAAGAAAAACGCGATTTAGTGACGGCAGTGAATAAATCAAAGGGAATCCTCGTGGAGGCTCCATGATAGTTTGACCCAATTCCATCGACTATTGGCGTCGTCTCCAATAAAAACATGTTTGTCTCGCTTTCATTTACGAAAAACAGATAAGAGTGAAGGAGATAAATAGATACTTACGCTGGTAGCTCTCCGACAGCGGCTCCACTGAAAAAGAAACAACATGTTATTAGATTATCAAATCACAAGATTGTATGAAAAGTTACACAATCCTTATATAAAGTTACACACACACACACATACAAAAGAGAATGGGTGTACCAGGAGGTAAGAAAACAATAGGAATAAGAATTGGGACGAAAATTCGCTTACTTCGTTTTTTTTCTACTTGGGATAACTTCATTTTAAATAATATGACAACGAAAAGCACATTATATTCTCGTTGAAAAGCTTCTGGCATTTTTATAGCTACGCATTATTGTCAATAGATTTTATAGCAACAGCGGAAAAAATCCACCATTTTACCATAAAAAACGCGTAAAGAAACAATGTTTAATGGCGCACAATTTGTAACAAATTGCGGAAAGTTACCGTCGCAATTGATTATCGCTATTACATCGGGAAAATCTTCGGAAAAGTGGAGTGAGAGAATACGTAATGAAGTTATTATGGCGAACGGTCGATCTCTGGTTTGCTATTACCTTACCTCCACCTGTTCGGAATGCATTCATACTTACTATTCAGATTGTTTGACCACGCGGAGGACCGCGTGGTCAATTGTCTGTGAGGACACAGACAAGATATTCAGGAATGACCACTGGACCAAAAATACTAGAATCAAATATCTGTCTATTTGATTCATCGAACTGACTTAGGGTTTTTGTTTTCTTTTTTCATGTCAGCTATTATCTTTATGTACCGTTCTAGCCGCTTTTCTTATTTATTTTTTTCTCCTGATTTCGAGTGATGACAATCATTTATCGGCGGGAACTTGTTATTAGCATCGTCTCATGCATATTTAGTTCATTTAATGTATAATTAGTCTCTAAGTTCTCCAAATAATATAAAATAAATAAAATAAAATAATAATAAATCTTGACACAACGCCAGGCACTCGTTTGTAAAATTTATCTTGTTATATTATTCTAAATCAAATCAAATCAATTAATTTGCGAGAAGACATAGAATACAAAAAAGGTGGTAAAATAATTAAATAACAATTTTGTGATGTGTTCGGCCTGCATGCAGGCGTACACATATACATAAAAAAATAAAGAAATGGTACATTGAAAAGAAAATTATTGAAAATATACTTATTATTAAAAAATTACAAAATTTAATTATATTTATGTTTAAAATATTCCTTCAAAATATGGTAACATTTGTCCATAAGCCATTTCGTTAGGTTATTCTTGAACTTGTTTCTAGTCAGTTTTTTCTAAAGTTGATATATTGTAAATCTAATTGTATTGCATTGGAAGAGCGCGGCATTCCCAACAGAAGTGTATTTGATTACTTTCAGGGAAGCCTCATGTACCGTTGTAAAACATTTACAGAAATAAAACTATTTTTTTTATCACATCCGATAATAACATTTCTGGATTTTGAAATTATTTTTTCGGAAATGAAATTCGCGAATTCGTTAATACTTAATTACATACACAACGCATGCCTATATCTAAGTAGAGTAAGCATTATAAAAAAAAAACTGAAATTAAACTTACGATAAGCCAAGCATTTAATTTAGCCACTATGCCCAAGATGGTGCATAAATGACAGTGTTTCTGTGTGTACGTGTATTTTAGTAGTTAATCGGAAGTCTTACTAAGCTGTAAGTTGGGGAGTTTGGATTAAACGTCCGTAAGTTTATCGATTTACACTAATTCCGCTGCCTGCCACACAAATCCTATTTGAATCTCTACAAATTACCTAGTTGGTAGAGGATTGAGATATTTTGTTTTGGCCTCAACCGTTCCGCTAGCACTGGCTATGAGATTGAAAGTTGAGCTAGGAACTGTATAAGTACCTACTTAGAAGTAGGTATTCGGTGCTTTATCTATACTAATATACGAGGCTCTCGATCCGGAGGTCCCGGGTTCGAATCCCGGTAGGGAAGAACAAAAATAATTTTGTGATTTCTAGTAGGACATTGCAGACTGATTACCCCGATTGCCTGACAGTAAAATGATCCGTGCTTCAGAGGTCACGTTAAGCAGTCGGTCCTGGCTACCATTTACTTAAGTAAGTATCCCGTTACATGAGCCATGTCAAGGGCGTTTGGCGGCTCAATAGTAACCTTGACCAATAAACTTTACGGTTACCAACCTTATCATAATTCATAATTCATTTATTCGCAATAAAAATGGTATTACAGTTTGCAGATGCTCAGCATTTAACATTTGGTCTACATTTTTAGTGGCAACCGTGGCAAGTTAAGCCGCTGGTGCCGGTTACTACTTACTGAGATCACAAGTAGTCACAACCCACACGATAGAAGAAGAAGAGAGAGATTATTGGTGTGTAATATATAACACTTCTCATCAAAAAAATCGAAACACTTCCGTTTTCATTGTTTCTGTCCGAATTTAACACAAAAAAGAATTCATACGATGAAAAAAAATACATAAATGTATAGCTGGCAGTTTGGCCATTACAGTAATAAGCGAAAATTTTAAATTCAAAATTAGAATTTCATTTGTTTATCTTATAAACGAAATGAATCACTGTTTTGAGACAAATGTGTGTTTAGGGTTGGAGTACATTTAGCGTTTAAAAACTAAAAATTGGCGCCTATCCTTAAACTTTTTGTTTTTTATTTCAATACTGTGACTTTGGGACGTCTGAAAAAAGGTTTTTTTTTCTAAAACGTATGGATACTTCGCCCACAGAAGCCGCCCAAGTTGTGGCATTGCTGGATTCTGGCCTTAGTCAGCGTGTTGTGGCTGCAAGACTGCATCTAAGCCTGTCATCTGTTCATAGAGTCTATAAACGTTATCGGGAGACTGGTTTGTTCACGCGCCGTTCAGGATCTGGCAGGAATCGGGTCACTTCTGAGCGAGATGATCGATTTATTGTAACAACTTCTTTAAGAAATCGACGCCTTAACGCTTTTCAACTGCAGCAGCGGCTTCGTGTTGTACGAAGGGTGGCTGTAAGTGACTCTACAATTAGAAGAAGGTTGAAGGATCGTGGACTGGTACCGCATAAGCCAGCAAATGGGCCGAAATTAACTGCAGACCATCGAAGAGCGCGCCTTAACTTTGCACGTGAGCACCTAAATTGGTCATACCTACAGTGGAGCAAAGTTCTCTTTTCTGATGAGTGTAAAATTATGCTGTATGGTAACGACGGAAGGAACAAGGTCTACAGAAGAGACGGAGAACGCTATGCACAATGCTGCATTGAAGAAAAGGTCAGCTATGGTGGCGGTTCGTGGACGGTTTGGGGAGGAATCAGCGCCGACGGTAAGACAGAGCTTGCTTTCGTGTCTGGGCCACGTCTGCCTGCACTAAACTGTCATCGGTACGTCGAAGAGTGTCTCGAGCCTCATGTGATGCCCTATGCACATTTTATTGGCAACGGCTTCATATTCATGCACGACAATGCTAGGGCTCACACCGCGGGCGTCGTACGAGATTATCTTAACGAAGTCGATATCTCTATTATGGAATGGCCAGCAAGAAGCCCGGACATGAATCCCATTGAAAATCTGTGGGATGAATTAAAGAGACGAATTCGAGCAAGAGATCCTGCCCCAGAAACACTTAGCCAGCTGCAAGATGCAATCCAAGAGGAATGGGACAATATACCACAGCATGTGATCGTGACTCTCATCCGATCGATGAAGAACCGTATGGAAGCAGTAATTAGAGCTCGGGGAGGGAATACAAGTTATTAAATAAACGTTTTTTAGCTTTTTTTTTCATTTACGTGTGTTGTTTTATCCATTTCCTTTATACTCCATACGGAATAAAAATGACTCATTTAACAAAATACGAAACCTATGAAAAATTCATTTAAATTTAGATCATTAACATTAAGATTTGATAAGCTCATATTACTCACTATTAAACGACATTTAACATTTATTCCTAAATGTACATATTTTTCTGATAATCCTGACAAAACGTAAACTTGCAAGGTGTTTCGATTTTTTGATGAGAAGTGTATATATATTTGTGTGTCTGTTTGTATGAAAGGTTACGTACTCTGGTGGCTTCCCTCGCAGGTCGAATGTGCGGAACTCGACGAGCACCCGTTGTCCGGCGGCCGCGAGGAACGTGTACAGGCACTGCCTGCTCTGGTTGCTCGGGTTCACCAACTCCGGCGCATGGAAGGTGCCGTTGCTCGCGCCGCCGCGGCTCACGAACGTGCGGTCGCACTCTGTGGGCACGGTTGCCAGTTAGGAATATTTAGTCAACTATTACTACAATAATTAGTTACCTAAAATACAGGGCGTTACTGACATCGTAACGAAAACTTTGAGAGATGATTCAGACCATAACTCTGAGTTGATATCAAGTGGAATTTTCCGTCGTAAAAGTAGAACTGAAAAAATAAAAAATAAATACTAAAATTTTTATGACTTTTCCAATAGGAAATTCAACTTGCTATCGATGCAGAATCATGGTTTGAATCGTCACCTTCAGTATTCGTTACGGTGTCACTAACATACGTACTTGTATGGCTACCTGTATGTACTTGTATGGGGTGTAAGTGACATCGTAACAAATACTGAGAGGGGTGATTCAGCTGATTATTGTGAGTAAAAGTATAGAATTGAAAATAATTTAAAAAATATAAAAAAACCTGAATTTTACGACGGAAAATTCCACTTGATATTAACTCAGAATCATGGTTGAAAGCATCCCCCTCAGTCTTCGTTACGATATCACTAACACCTTGTTTGGTAGAAATTAAGTAGTACTCAATTCTAACCGCTAAGAAGCTGTTACGCGTGCAATATCAAGAGGACTTATGGACAAATATGTTCACTGAATAGCACTGAATCAGCATTTAACACGCTAAATAATTAGTTATCTAGTATCACTGTGTTTCATGATCTCTGCTTTCCAGTCATGTGTATAAAAATAAATTGTTTATTGTTAAGTACTTATAGAAAAAAAATAGTCAGTTTGTCGTGGCCATATATTTTAGGTTTATTTGTCATTGTTTAATATTCATTGGGCGATATAAATTGATATTACAGCAATGTTGAGTGACAGAGTGGGAAAGGAATGTTAAGCTGGTTTGGACACTTAGAGCAGATGAATATCACAAGAAGAGGATGTGACTGAAAACCAGCGCTAGATGGTGCCATCATAGCACTATCTGAGCCATTTCCTTTTGCCCGTATTTGTAATATTCGTAATTACCTACCTAGTTCTTATAGAAAGATGTAAACTGTTACTGGCAATACTTACATTTATTTCATTCTTATTGAATGTAAACGCTATTGGTAAAGTTTAATTTTCATAACTTTAAAGAAAACTTTCCAATCAGAAGTAGAGAGGAAACCACTTTTATCTCGACCTCATTCACGTACCTATTAATTTCAAAGTTTCCTTTCTAAGCATGTGGAGAAAAGAAAAATACCTGAGGTAATAGGTATCGGATTGAATAATATTTTTAATCAACTTTTACAAAACAGGGAGGTTAGCATGGGAATCACTCAGCTCTAACAGCGGAACATTATGAATGTCTATCGGTTCTAAGCACGGTATAGTGTGGAAGTCACTTGGCTTTAAACACGGTATAGTGTGGAAGTCACTTGGCTCTAAACACGGTATAGTGTGGAAGTCACTTGGCTCTAAACACGGTATAGTGTGGAAGTCACTTGGCTCTAAACACGGTATAGTGTGGAAGTCACTTGGCTCTAAACACGGTATAGTGTGGAAGTCACTTGGCTCTAAACACGGTATAGTGTGGAAGTCACTTGGCTCTAAACACGGTATAGTGTGGAAGTCACTTGGCTCTAAACACGGTATAGTGTGGAAGTCATTTGGCTCTAAACACGGTATAGTGTGAAAGTCACTTGGCTCTAAACACGGTATAGTGTGGAAGTCACTTGGCTCTAAACACGGTACTTATATGTGAAAGTCACTCAGCTCTAAACGCTATGTAGTGTGGTAGTCACGATATAGGGTGGAAGTCATTCGACTCTAAAGGCCGTGCTATTAAAACTCCCATTTAGAACACTTCTTAATGAGCTCCTAGATTGATACAAGATCTTATCTTCGAGATTGTTAGCTATAGCGAGATATCGATCGAGTTTTCGTAGAGCAATATTTCGTGTTTGTTTTGTTTTGTTATCAACCGAAGTAAACATTTATCTCCTTCTGTTAGTTCAATCAGATATGAAGATAAGCGAAGTTTAGCTTTGGAATAATCGGGAAACCTCAAACATTTCACAGAAAACCTGACACTATATATCATAGGTAGGTACCTAAGTAGGTAAACAGTGTTTTAGGTGATACATACATAAAGCTCACAACTATATCCCAATTGGGGTAGTCAGAGGTACATCCATCGTAAGACAACCACCTTACCGACCTTCTGTTACACCAACGTAAAGATGTATGAAATAAGTTTTGTAATTTATGGATGAGACGATAGCATAGAATAAGGAATAATACTACGTATAGAACGGCAACTATTAACTCCCCACCAGTGTCTGGGCTAGGTTTACCTCACCCCACTCGAACGTAGTAATTTCAATGTAGTGTCTGTGTAAAACGAGGTAGTTGGTATGAAGTGTCCGGGATGACGATAGATGAAGAACTAGGTACGTACGGTCACGAGCATTAATAATGTATACACTTTGGTACCATGTCACATTAACTTTTGTGACAAATTGAACTGTAAGTTTCACTAAATGTCAAATATGTTAATGCGACAGAGTCCTAAAGTGGGTACATTATATTGCTCATGACTGCACTTAAATATATAAAGCTAAAGATTAATAATTAATTGTGCATGCTAGTTTAATGACGTTTCTGTTTTTTTTATGAATACTTATACAATTACGATGTCAATTTGCGATGCCCTATTAGGGTTATGTACTGATACTGTTATTTTTAAGACCTTTTATATAATGTCTCTCTCTTTATTTAAGAGCTGCTCTTGTCCGTGGAGTAATCGCCATTACTCCATAGATAGGGCGTGTAGAACGGTGGTTGCCCCAATCGCCTTCCGTTCCGCAGTACACCGACCAATTTCTCAATCGGTGATATTCTAGCTAGAGCCCTACCAGAATCCATTTCCTCGGCCTTTATATAATGTACATGACGCAAATAAATAAATGAAATGAAATGAGATTGGATATTCGGGTGCTTATTTGCCTAAAGCACAGATCATATAATACTAACGTACTAAAGAGTACTTCACAGCGCGCAAAAACTGTCGGGTAAGGTGACACAGTATTATAGAATAACATAACATAAACTGCCTGCCTACATATGCCTGCCCGAAAAAGTAAGGGCACGTTAAGCCGTTGGTCCCGGCTATTAGCCGTAAAATCACAGTATTATAGAATAAATAATAATAATACTCAACTTGACATTTCGATCACACCCCCCATACATCATTTTTACCCCAGAGACGTTTTCTGGAAAAACAAGATTTTGTATGGCGGCCATCTTGTTTTTCCGCCATATTGATTTTTTTCAACGGCGATTGGATTTGACCAAGATTTAAATACGTTGTGTGATAAAAAAATCATCCAGGTACTTGTGTATCGCAGAGGGAGAATAACGAGACATATTTATAAACAGTGAGACGCGACGCAACTTTTACGATTACGACCTATCCGTATCCTTGACTTCCATTAGTGAACAAGTTCTTAATACCTATCAGTATCAATTTCTAAAGTATTTGGTACTAGCAGACGCTATAATCAATATTATTTTCTTTGTTCAGCTAAAAGCAAACCAAAATTATTACGATCGTACGCGCGAATTTTAGTTTTATGTGGAATTATAATATAATCCTTATCGTTATAGAATGTAACAGATCTATAAGGTCGATTTTGTTTTGTTAATTTGAAAAATTTTTACTACGTCATCAAAAGAATTCGTCATGTAGTTTTTTTTTTTTAATTGATAAAACACAAATTGACCTTCTCCGTTCTGTAATAGAGATTATAATACAGACAGCGCTTTCATTATAATATAACAGGAAGCTTAATTCATTTTACGGCGTCATGCGGGTTCATGTTGTTTAACGGCCTCTGTGGTCCAGTGGTTGAGCATTAAGCTTACGATCTGGAGGCCCCGGGTTCGGATCCCGGTGGGAACATAATACAAAAATTACTTTGTGATCCCTAGTTTGGTTAGGACATTACAGGCCGATCACCTGATTGTCCGAAAGTAAGATGGTCCCGGTTACTACTTACTGATGTACTTAAGTATGTAGTCGTTACATGAGCCATGTCAGGGGCCTTTGGCGGCTCAATAATAACTCTGAAATCAGGGTTGATCAGGTTGATTATCCACAACACAACCCACACGATAGAAGAAGAAGTTCATCTTGCGATCGATGGGAATTGGGGTACCAATTGGGATATAGTCGTAAGCCTATGATATGTTGTTAGCTATAGCATTAGCGTAATCCGTTCATTACAGGTTGCACACTCGTAAATACAATCTGCCATATATTATCGTTATGTGTGTAGAGTATAAACAATGTTTCAACTTAGCGCCGACCCCGCCGACCCACGCCGACCCGCCGCCGACCCCAAATCCCTCTTTTGTTTCGCTTTAATTTCGCTGAAAAAGTGCGATAAGGTAACGTCGGACCCGTTTGTTTTACATTTACTCTCGCCAACTTATGGTGTACATAGGTACAAACGCTCACACAGGTAACATTTCAAATGTAAAGTTGCCACTTATAAAATTGTCTTTTATAAGTACTATATATAAAAATGCGCAAGGGACAAAGAAAAACAGACTTAACATTACTTACTTTACTAAATGATTAGCATTTTTATGCTCAAAAAAATATTGGGGGGCGAAGAAAATTAATTCTATACGTCAAAATTGTAGCAGGGTTTTTAGAGTTAGTTGTTTATGGAAAATACTAGAAATTAGCACGGATTTACATTAATGTAATTAGTCACAGACTGATCATTATTCTATGACTTAATTACAACCAAAACTAGGTGCTTACAGGTATTACCAATTAAGATGTGAATGAATTTTAAATTCAGATGAATAAAAATGTCAGGTAGGGCAGGGAACGGTAATATCGACTCTATATTGTATATTATACTACCATGTACATGTCAATCATAACAACATAAGCTCACGGCTATATTCCGATTGGGGTAGTCATAGGTACATCCATCACAAGATGAACTAAGCAAGGATGTCTCATAATTACTACCATCAAGTTTAGGTTAATATGCCACCGAATTTCCAACCTATAGTTGTTACTTAATTGAAAATTTGAATGAAGAGCAAAATATTTATTCATATTAATAAACTGTCCATAAAAACATCCGTTCAAATTCGTCAGTTCGAATGATATATATATATCTGGTTTTACCACTGAAATCCGGCCCGCCACTCAAACTTCTCTCGGCGGAAATAGTCTAGAGAGGGAAGATATTCTTAACAATGCCATTATTTATTCATGCAGCTACATTGTTATGGAATCTGGGGTAGACTACTTTGTTTGGATTTTGACCAGTTATATTTTGGAATAGTCAAACCGTGGGCCATAGAATAAGTAATAATACTACGTATAGAACGGCAACTCGCCGCTCCGCATCTGAGCTAGGTTTGCCTCCCCCTCGGACACAGTTTAGACTTGAATCGTATGGCGTCAGACGTCACTAACACAGATGCGCGCGTACGATAATGTCAATGTGTGGTGTCTGTGTAAAACCAGGTAGTTTGTATGGAGTGTCCAGGGTGTGCCGTGACACTATACAGTGTCAATGACATCGTAACGAATAAAGGGGATGATTCACACAGACCATGATTCTGAGTTAATATCAAGTGGAATTTTCCATCACAAAATTCGTGATTTCTTTTAGCTTTAAAAAAATATTTTCAAATCTATATTTTTGCGATGGAAAATTCCACTTGATATTAACTCAGAATAATGAGCTGAATCATCCCTCTCAGTATTTGTTACGATGTCACTTACACCCCATACAAGTACATACAGGTAGCCATACAAGTATGTATGGGTATTAGTGACACCGTAACAAATACTGAGGAGGATGATTCAGACCATGATTCTGAGTTGATATCAAGTGGAATTTCCTGTCGGAAAAATCATGAAACTTTTATGTTTTTTTTTTAATTATTTTTAGTTCCATACTTTTGCGACAGAAAATTCCACTTGATATCAACTCAGAATCATGGTCTGAATCATCCCTCAAAGTTTTCGTTACGATGTCATTAACAACCTGTCTACAAAAAAATCTTATTTTTACCGGGTGTGTGTCGCCTGACGTGTAAGTGGCAAGTGCTACCGTGACCGACAGCCCACGCTCTATAAGTATACGAAAATGTTTTTTTTATTGACTACTTGACAGTTATAACAATAAAATATGAAATACGTCGGATATTAGTTTATTATTTAACGATAATTATCCAATATATTTTTTTTATTATTAAGATCTTTTTTAAATATTTTATTTTTACAAAATAAGAATGCTGTTTTTTATCTGTGTAATGTACAAACAAATTTCAAAACCCGAAACACGGGCGGCCATGATTAAGCTTCGTGTGACGTCACATTTCACACAATAAACAAAAGCAAAAGCTGTAATAGTTGTTTGACAGTTTCTTTGTGTGTTGAAATGTGAAGTCACTGCACTGGCCGAAATGTCACGTGACCAACTGTTTCCGCGCGAAATTTAAATTATTTGAAGAAAATTATGTTTTTTCTACTAAGTATATAAAACTTTTTCGAGAAAATAAAATATTTTAAAAGTTATAAAATAAGCGTCTGTAATTTTTAAAATACTTGTAGCCAATGTATCAGTATCTATTTTGACTGTCCCATTTATTTACTTTTATAATATTTTATTGGAAAATTAAATAAAGAGGAGTGGGTGTGTATTAGTAAATATAAATCTGCCTATCCTTTTGCTATGTTATGTTAGTCTTCTTCTTCTATCGTGTGGATTGTGAGGTGGATTACCGCAGGGTTACTATTGAGCCTACCTACATAGTTATTTATTTAGATTAGGTAAGCGAACCCTGTGAAAACGGGATAACTAGGTTAAGTTACTTACTTAAAGAGATAACAGTGAAGTTAAGCACAACCCTACGTGGTCCCTTGTTTGCCAGCTCTAAGAGTTTCTTAAAGAAAGCGCTCGCTTGAGAGGCAGCGAATGATTCAAAAGCATCGGATACCATGCTCCGCTAGGTAAGAGACGAGCTTGTTAAATAACATGCTGCAAAATAACATGCCGACGTGAAAGGTAGTTAAGCGTCCAGACTACCTGGAGAATGCGCCACGTTGCACATTCACCAAGATAAGCTCATGAAGCGTCTAGACTGCCTAGAGAATGCGCTACGTTGCATAAGATAAGCCGTGATGAGATCAGACGCTTGGTCCCTTCCCATTAGTTTTTAAAGTAGTCTTAAGCTGAACTTCTTTTAGACAATACGTGTGTCTTATTCTAAATAAATAGTTTTAAATTCAATTAAATTGTCTTTTTAAAAACAGTCCTCTCACCCCGGGTGATTTATCTGGCGCAGCCGGTAGGATATTTGCATTAAGGCTGCACCTGAGGACTAGAAAATCGGTCGTCGGGTCAAAAAAGTCGCAGATATCCACGAACCAAATAAATAAGTTAAACACAAGTGAGTGAGTGGACAGAGTGAAAATCGTTTTCACATAATACGAGAGACACATAATTCTACGAAGTTCAGTGCAGCTTTATCGTGGAGGATATGGCAGTGAGCAGATTGTGAGTGACTAATTCGCATTCCACTTCTTATGCTTATCTATTCCTGTTAGTTGCGGGCTCAATTATTAATAAGTGAACTCTATAGCTCTATATAGTTTGTTTCGGTTAACTTCACTGAGATAAAGAATATCTGATTTTCACATATCGCACTAAAATAGGTGATAAGTGAACTTTTAAGTATTTTTATTACTTTTGTTTGTTACATTTATTTTATTTTGTGTGTGTTTCGTTATAAAACTAAATATGGCTCAAGTAACGTTAGTTCCCAAAGAAATGCTGTGTTTGATACCGAAGTTTAGTGGTCAACCTGAACAGCTTAATTTATTCTTATCTAAAGCTCAATATGTACTAGATAGTTACACGATACAGGGTAACCTTGCTCAGAGCACATACCTTTTCCATTGTATAAGTAGTAGGCTTGTAGATAGAGCAGCTACCCTTATCAGTGAGAGACAAGACATTACGTCCTGGGATGCATTGAAATCTGTGTTACTTCAGCATTTCGGTGACCCACGCTCAGAGGAGTGCATTAGTATTGAACTCGAGAGCATGAAAATAAAGTCGGGGGAGTCCTACAATGAGTTCTGTAACCGCATTCAACATGTTCGCAGCGCCTTATTTGCTAAAGTAAACCGGTTGACCGACGAAGGCGTAAAAGCAGCCAAAATGATCATTTACAATAACAGCGCGCTCAATGTTTTTCTATATAACCTTCCGGAAAACCTAATACGTATTGTTCGCCTAAAAGGTTGCTCCACTCTCGAAAATGCGTTAGGCATCGTAACTGAAGAGGTGAATTTCCAGCACCAATATAACTCTAAACACAAACAGTTAACTTCAACACATAATGTACAACCACAAAATTCTCAAAATGTTCAACCCCAGAATTTTAAATTTAATATTCCACAAAATACACCTGTCTTTCGACCAAGTGCTTTACAACAGTTCCGGATGCCATTACCTGGAAATCCTCAATTTAAATTTGGGATTCCACAGCAGATGGGCTATAAGCCAAACCTGACCCAAAACCAAAATAATTTTAAACCAAACCCTCAATTTAAATTCGGTATTCCCCAACCTCAAGGTTTTAGACCCAACCTCAATCAAAACACACAGGGTTTCAAATTCGGGATTCCCAATCAGTATCGGTTCGGGATTCCACCCCAGCCTCAGGGATACAGACCCCCTGTAAACAACTCCAAACCATTGGACACTGATGTCTCTATGCGAACAGCAACAAGACAGTACATGTTAGATGAACCTGAAGGTAATAATAACCTTTTCTATAACTACGAACTTGCGGAAACTTACTGTCATCCAAATGAAGGAGATTATGAAGCATATTACGATCTGTATGAAGAGCCGACCAGCTCGGAAACAACCAAAAACTACCCCGGATTTTCACGAGCCGGCCGCACCCAACAACCCGAGATAGTAAATCTTAATTGTGATAGCTTATTAAAATTACCACACATCAACTTACCTGAGATAAATGCTCGTTTTATGATAGACACGGGAAGCACTCGATCGTTTATCAGCCCAAGGAAAGTTGACGAGTTCTTCGCCAACTATAAGTTCTTCGAACCCTTCGAGGTTGTAAGCACTCACGCTCGTAGCAGACACGACGAAGTCATCGTCATACCCCTTCTGAAAACTTTTAAGAGCATGTTACAACATAAGTTTTATGTTTATGACGTCGATAATCGCTACGATGGCTTGATCGGTTCCGACCTTCTAAAACAACTAGGCGCCACAATCGATATGCAGAATCAAGTTCTCCGAACGAAAAATGTAGAAATACCAATAATATATAACCCACCATACGAAGTGCAGCTTCAACCACGTACTGAAACACGCGTGACGATTCCTGCGGACCTGAAAGATGGAGAGGCGATTATTAATTTCGTAGATTTCGGTAAAGACGTGCGTATGCCGAGCGCAATAGTGACATACAAGAATGGCAAGCAAAATATCAACGCGGACGCGTTATCCCATATAAGGCTAAATGCTTTAGGTAAAGACGATACTGAATCCATGCAGGTGAATGTAGACGAATCTGAAAGACGATTACATTCTTACTTGGATGATGTGGTTTCTGAAATTGAAAGGTTAAGTAACGCGCAACCAAATCGGAAAGACGAAGTAATATCAATAAGCAGTGGAGAGAAAGAAGAAACAACAAAGCATGAGTTAGAAACTGAGTACCCTATATTATCGCCTTCTGAAAGCACCATTACAATACCAGAAGGAACGATGAGTAACATGTCTCTATCACAAACTGTTCATTCGGCACCAGACATGGACACAAATGGCATACCTATTCTAAACGAAGCCATAGACTCTAAACCTAATCAGATGTTAATTTATACATGGAACAGAAACGAAACGGCTGTAAAGAATATCTCTAGTAACAATCAAAAGATATTAGAAGCACATTTACCAACAAATAGGCCAGATTTGGTCACTCAATTCCTAAAAGAATATGTAAAACCGAAAACTAAGCATTTCATATATTTTGAAAATGAAATTCACCGTAAACAGTTTACACAAGCGGCTATAAAACTTTTTAGAAAAGGGACAGTCAAACTATTTGAATGCACTAAAAGAGTTATACATGTAGAGGACGAAGAAGAGCAACGACAAATTGTTTTAAAATACCACGAGAGTAAGACATGTCATCGAGGAATCAACGAAACTCTCATGAAGCTGAAACGCGTATACTACTGGAACAATATGAACATAACAGTCAGTAGCGTGATAAACGCGTGTGAAATTTGTAAAGCAATGAAGTACGACCGCAAACCATACAAACCTGAATTGCAGTTGACACAGACGCAGACAAAACCTTTCCAAGAATTGTTTATGGATTTGTTCTCAATAGAAGGGAAATACTTCCTGACCATCATTGATGCGTTTAGTAAACTAGGACAGGCTTTCGAAATTCCTAATCGCTCTACACCGGAAGTAGTAAGAGCTCTGATAAAATACTTTTCATTTTACGGTGTCCCCGGTAAAGATAAGCCCCGGTTTCAAAAAGCAGAAGTGGTTGGAGAGATAAGTAGGAATGTAGTACCTGTCGATGTTAGGAACCGTAATACCAATGTACCTATTAAGGACATTCGTCGTCCTCCACAGGGTCGTGCTCCTGCTGGTGGTCCAGTTGAGCCAGAGCCAGGAGGAGGCCAAGCTACAACGGATTGAACACAATCCCGGGATACTTCCTGTAAAAGAGGGAACTGCTATTATAAGTTACGATAAGTGGATAATAATTAAGAATCTAGATTTAAGTTTAGTATACGATGATATAGAGTTTAATTTCAACCGCTATGCGAACCTCAACAAACACGTCCTAAACCATTTTGGCAAGAATGTTTTTAATTTCGAACTCGCGAATGTCAAAAGTCAAACTGATCACCTAAAACACATAACTTTCACTAAACTCAGACAATTAAATCCATCAAAAAGAATAAAACGTGGACTACTAAACCCTTTAGGGTCACTTATAAAAGTAATAACTGGCAACTTGGACAATGAGGATGCTGTGAAGTATGATAAAATGTTAAATGAACTCAAAACTCGACAAATTTCAGAATTAAAGAAAATGAGTCTGGTCACTGAAATGTTGGGGACATTTACGAATAACAGCAATGTAACAAAAAATAATTTCATCCAATTGGATAGGGAAATTTGGGACATTAGAAAAATACTGAATGAGTCAATGACAAATTTTACAAACAATAGATTAATTCATATTTACAATTTATTTTTACATAACTTCCAAATGTTGTATATCAGATTGGATGAAATAGAAACAGCAATAGCATTTAGCAAAATGGGAACTCTCCACCAGTCAATATTAGACACTGACGAATTTGTAACTGTTTTAGGAAAAATTGAACGTAAAGAGAGCCTTGCATATCCCGTAAATTATGTAAATTTAATTAAAATAGAGCAGTGTGTAGAGATTAAGGCATATATCAAAGAAAATCAGATAGTCTTTATCATCGAAGTTCCCTTGGTCAAAAAGGGAATATACGATTATTATCACGTCTTTCCTCTACCTATTACAAACAACCTAAATCAATCCGTCCTAATTATCCCAAAACAACCTTACCTTATTGCGAATGGTTCGAACACATTCTCACTCACCAAACGCTGCAAAGAGTTGGAGAGAGGCTTCTTTATTTGCTACGAAGAACACATTCCCCCAAGATCCATGGAGGATACCTGTGTGGCGGACTTAATGAAGTTTACTATGAATATTACCACCTGTTATCCTATCCTGGTGGAAGTGAAGACAATTAAAGTAGAGCCCATACAACCTAATCGATGGATTCTCTACTCTAAAGCCAACATCCTTTTGAAGACACGCTGTGGAAGTGAGATGAGCAGAATCTACATCAGAGGTACTTACCTGGCTGTGATCGATGATAACTGCGAACTAAAAATCGATGACGTCACACTGAGGCATCATAGTTCCGAAGCATCTCCAATACTATATCCCAAGTTACCTCTTATAAATTTTCCGGAAATCCCAACTTCAGCAGCAGCATCGCCCTGGAAGCCTATCAACTTGGATGAGGTCGACCTGCGACATCTCCAAGTGTTGTCGTACGCCCTAAAAAAAGCTGACAGTGTTGTGCTAAGTGAAAGTGATAAAAGTGTAAGTGCGGTAAATATAAATAGCATTAGTATAGGAACTCTATTTTTATATATAATCTTAGTTTTAACAATTTTTATCGGTATCTTCATAACTTTAAGAAGACGTCGAAATTCTCAGTCTCAAAAATCATCCCCTGAGAATTTCGAAGTTATGGAGGGAGGAGTTAAGCGTCCAGACTACCTGGAGAATGCGCCACGTTGCACATTCACCAAGATAAGCTCATGAAGCGTCTAGACTGCCTAGAGAATGCGCTACGTTGCATAAGATAAGCCGTGATGAGATCAGACGCTTGGTCCCTTCCCATTAGTTTTTAAAGTAGTCTTAAGCTGAACTTCTTTTAGACAATACGTGTGTCTTATTCTAAATAAATAGTTTTAAATTCAATTAAATTGTCTTTTTAAAAACAGTCCTCTCACCCCGGGTGATTTATCTAGGTACAGCATGTTATGTTGCACATGTTGTTATGCTCATAACTTGTCGCTAAGAAACACTGTGACATGTTTATTAAATGTTAATTTTTTGTCCATGTTTTAGACGCATCAGTAGGTAGGTTTTGATTTAACGTGCCAATTTGATTACCTTAAATTAAGTACCTTTTTCAATATGACATTTCAATTGGAACATTTTTTGTGTTATTGTTATTTTGCAGTCGATAAGTATTTGTTAAATTAAGTTAATAAGTTTGTACTGTGGCAAACATACTACTTTACATAACGAAAGCTTACAACTGTATCCCAATTGGGGTAGGCAAAGGTACATCAATCTCAAGATGAACAAAGTACCCACACCTCACCGAGCTTTCTGTTAGAATAAGGTGAGCCGTATCGTCTATATATGGTCAATCCAAATGTATTAGTGATTGGTACAACTCCGGTACCGGGGTTCGAACCGGAGATCTCCGTTTGAGAAGCAAGCTGGTGAACCACAGGACCTGAGTGATCCTACCTACCTACCTACACCTATCTACCTGGTTATACCTATTTTAAATATAAAGTTTACGAATTTGCGGCGCGTGGTCAACTCAAAAAGCAATAAACGTGTTTTTTCACATTCTTCACATTTCTCCAACAGCTTTTTGAGACTTGTGAACGTTTTTATAATTAACGAACATTCAGAACGCAATTAGAAACACGATTCTTGGCAGGCCGACAGTCGAGGGCTCGCTAAAGTTCCGAGCGAAAAATGTATAAACATTCTCTCGGTTTTTCCAGGTGGGGCTTAGTAGTGTTGCCAGCAGGTCTAGCGCGCTAACGGCGGGAGTAGAGCGAGTAAATGTTAAAGCGCGAGTTGTCAAATTTGACAGACGAGTTAAGGTTTCTCGTTGACGCATCGACATACTCATGACTTGAATATGAAAAGTGTATCACACAAATGATGTTAAAAACTATCAATTTTCTAATTTCTTAATAATAAGTATCTTCTTATCGTGTGAGATGGAAAACCAGCCTCATCAATCCTACTGTCAGGGTTATGATTGAGCCGCCAAAGGCCCCTAAAATGGCTCATGTAACGATTACTCACTTACCAGTAAATAGTAACAGGGACCAACGCCTTCCGAATCACGGATAATCTTTCAGATAACCGGGTGATCAGCCTGTAATGTCTTAACCAAACTAGGGATCACAAAGTGATTTCTGTGATATGTCCCCACTACGATTGGTACCCGGGGCCTCCGGGGGCCTGTTTAATAAAACTTACAATTGTAAATTTCAATGACAATTTGATGTACATTGCGTAGCTAATATGAAACTGCAAAATATTTGTGATCACACACTCCGCAATGTACATCAAATTGTCATTGTAATTTACAATTGTAAGTTTTATTAAACAGACCCCGGATCGTGAGTCCAACGCTCGACTACTGGACCACAGAGGCCGTTTTAATCAAATCAACGGATAATCTTATTGGATCTCATTGGATCAGTCAGTAATCACCCTATTTATGCTCTATAGCAGTTTTTGGCACATCTCGCGCTAGCAACACTAGCTAAGTCCAGGTCTTACCTCGCTCGGCTTAGTTCGGGCTGTTAGCGAGCCCATTAAAACTTTCCTCCCGACTCGCTTCGGCTCTCGATTAGAAATTGCATTAGCAGAAATTTGCGGCAGACATTTCAAAAAGTCTGCATTCGAAACGGTTACTTTTTGTCATTGTTTTTCCACATATATAAACTTTTTTTATAGAGTAAATCCTTAGGCATGATAATAGCCAAGTTATATAAAAGAAAATTATGTAACAAAATGTGTAGTTACGTAACAAAAACTGAACAAGTAATTATTATTCCGGCTCGGGATCTAAATAACTGAATTCGACTTTATGAGTTGGAATACATAGGCTACTTGACAACCTAGCCAAATGAAATACTTTTTACGAAACGTCAAACGTTTTCTTTGGAGTTTGTATGGACATACTGTCCTGTGACGTCATCAATAAAAGCGGTCAAACGTCGTACTCATTGTTACTTAAATCATAAATAAAAATCAAAAATAAGTCGATTGATTTAATAGAATGAATGAATTTAGTAAAATGAGATTGATTTAATTATCATTTTAGACTGTTTATTATTTCTAGATTAGCATTTTATAATTTATCTTTGACCCAGACAAATACCCAATTACGAATGTCTAAATTTCAACATCGGCACTTTTGAAATGTCGAACTTTTGATATTTGGACTTTGAGGGTGTCGAGACTATAAAGTCCTTGTTTCTTGTGCGTCATTTTCAACGACATGCTTTGTAATCCAGTGATATTATGTATTTATATAATAGCTGAATATGCAGAGAAAATAATTTTTACATTACCCACCATTGTAAACGTATATTAATAATAATAAGTAGGTATAAGGCAGGCTGGTTGTTAAGGTACTTATATGTAACATTCACATGCGCAGCGGGACTACAGGTACCAAAACAAATTAAAACTTTTCGACACCTCATCAGGTTACAATCGCCAATCAGTTTAAATAAAATAAAATTGGAGAGTTAGCTTTTATTGCAAATGGAAAGTCGTGATAGGATCTGTACAGTGCCAGGGATACCCGCCAAAAAAACGGTTTATTTTCCGAACGTCCACACTCCACGATCGTTAAATTTAATATTTCCACGCGTTATGTTTATCTTTCATCTGTTGCAAGAGAAATCTAATTAACGTGTGGACTTTTCGGATGGCAAATACTAGTATTTGGTTTATCGGAAGGATGAGGGGACTGTGCTCGGAACACTGCGTGCTGCGTGAACATTCATGTGCTAAAATAAGATCTCATCCAATCTCCGTTTTTATAACACGTTTAGATAAAGTAACTCTTTGGTGCACCTAGCCAATTTGTTTATTTTTCCGTAAGTACCCCAAATTCCTATGCCAATGTGTATATAATTTCCGTTAGTGCGCGAATCGACGTAGCAAGACGGCACGGCTGCAGCTGTCAAATCGAATCAATTTTGAAGTTACGCGCGCTTTCGTCGGAAAGTTTTTTTAGATTGCGAGATCTTATTGTAGCTGGTTGTGAGTATTGGGTTTATAAAGAGACGTACTTGGAAGTTTAGTAGGCGAGGGGTCAGCGAGCGCGGCCCGACTCGAGAGCTCCGTGGCTTCCCCGAACACTGCACACAACAGAAATAACAACTCGTTATCTGCTTCCGCCACTATCCTCAACTCAAGGATTCACTTGCTTATTATAAACAAGACTTTTGTAAGTAACCTAGTACTTAATCTTGTTACTAGTTTATTAGCTTTGTTACTAAATAATGCATTACGTTATTTGTGTGGTAATAATATAAAATATGTTAAAAGTAAACGTCAGATTTTGTTTGTTTGTAATGATTATTCTTTTCTCTTACTTTCTAACAGTTTTGCGTTGCTGTTTTGTTTTATTTTGTTTGTGTGTTTCATTTGTGCCCAGCAGTGGGACGTATATGAGCTGTTTATGGTTTTTATGTATAACTGTTTAAAGTAAACTTCTTGCTTCAGGTTGTTTATTCAGGCAGGTGTCTGAAACTTAGTCTCCTATCTCGAAACTGAAAACTATACTGGGCTTAAGAGCGTGAATAATGAAGGTGTTCTGCCTCTGCAATTAATTCACATAACTCAAAGTTGGTGAACTTAAAGAATCCCGAAGAAGGAAACAAGATGAATTTTACGTCACCCTCAAGTTTGTACGATAACTCAGTTAGGGTGCAAATTAGTTGGTGGAAGTTTACACTTATACTTTACTGACAGGTTTTACGAAGCTCGTGGAAAATATTGGGTGAAATTGTGTACCTATGCAGATATAAAAACCTTTAAAAAATAAAAACCATGTCACATTAACTTTTTTGACAAATTAAACCGTAAGTCTCATTAAATGTCAAATATGATAGTGCGAAAGGGTTCTAAAGTGGGTACATGATATTGCTCATGACTGTACACATAAAAAATAAAACATATTAATGAATGAGTAAATTAAAATGAGTATTCATTCTATTTACTCAATTCACTCAGGTATTGACTCAATGAACTCAGATATTTACTCAAATATTCACTCTGTTTACTCAGAGCGTCAGTGTCGGTAAGATTGCGCAGTAAAACTACCGTCTAACTTGTCGCAACTGTCAGGGGTTGTTACCGGCAAACTTTACGGAAAAAACTGCGCGCTAGCGCTTGATCACCTAGGATTCTTGTCATGACTTATTGATTTGAAAAGACGAAGGACGTACATTAAGTCCTTCTCGGTCTTCCTCTGCCAGCCCTACCATCAACTTTCGCTTTATATGTATACCGCTTTTGCAATTCTATTATCCTTCATCCGCTCTACGTGTCCAAACCAACCTAACATTCCCTTCTCAATCTTAGTCACTTTATCGTCTTTTACACCACATTTCTGTCTTATCACACTGTTTCTCACTCTATCACCCAACTTCACACCGCAGATGCTACGCAAAGACCTCATTTCTACGGCATTGATCCTAGTTTCATGCTTACAACAATTAACCAAATTACTATTGAGTGACAAGTGTATCATTCGCCATCCTAACAGCAATCAAGAACAACACGTACACAACCCCAATAAGTAGAAACAATGTTTGAATAAGGTAAGGTAGGCTTTATAGGTATTTAACGACATGCTCTGTATATAGGCATTGCTTTTTCTTTCAGCACTTCTTTGCTAAAAAAAAAATAAGATCTTCTGAACTGTTTCATATTTTACGGTAATCATCATCATCTCCCTAGCGTTATCCTGTTTCTCAAGGGGAAGATTTGACAGGGCTATTTTTACAGAAGCGACTGCCTATCTGACCTTCCAACCCGCGAAAGGAAAACCAGCCCAATACAGGTTAGGTCACACACCTCCGAAACGCATTCTTTCGTTAGGAAGATGAATTATAAATCATTAGACCGACAGCTGGACTAGCCACTCTGAGTCCTTTGCCTAATATGATAAATGGCTTCCATTTGCTAATGACATAACTTTTGTTCCCTAATTAATTGCTCAGCGTTTTTATGTAAATCTTGGAAATAAGTCTTCATTTAATATTTGGTGAATAGAAAGCTGAAAAAGATTTTGTCTTTTTCCGTTTGCCTAGAAATTGTCTATCTAACTAGACAATCTATCTAACTAGCTTACTAAGTTTTGCTTGAATAAATTGTGAAATTTAAAATTTTTTTGGTGAATAAATGGTAAATTTTAAATTTAGAATGCTTGAATTAATTTGACACGTTCGAAGATTCTGGCATGAATGAGTCTTTTGGCAGGAAAAGGTATAGACTTTTTAAAAAGTACGATTTATTAAAAAATGTAAGTTTCAAAACTAAAACCCGGCTACGGAAAAATCACACTCTAAAAAGTATGAAACAAGAAAATATTTCTCTGAAAATCTTCCCAGTAGTGATGTTTAGGAGATAGCCGTGGTCGTATGCCGTGGTAAGCAAACTCTTAGGACAAATTGGCAAATTAAGCCCTCTCATTTGATACGTAACACAATCTATTGGAAAAAAAAATTCGTCCTTAATATCCTCTAGACGGCGCCACATTGAATCTATAAACACCGGAAAATTAAGACACTTCTAGTGACAACTCATTTGTTAAATTCTGACAGGTGGTTTAGTAGTTAGGTGACGGTGACATATATACATACAAAACGGTAAAACACATAACCCTCCTTTTTGCTTCGCCGCAGGCGGGTAATTAATCTAATCATTCGTGGCGCGGACTATTTTCCTAAACCTGGTACATTATAGTATTCGCTTTGTAATAAAGCGGGTATGGGTATATTCTGCAAAACTACAAATTCTATTAATTACATAGATCAAAAGAACGACCAATGACAACCTTTCCGAGAAGTTCGGATTGAGAATTCTCATAACAGAATCGTATTACGCGAATACTGTCTTTCCTTTTATTGTATTATGTACCGTCCACTAAATGAAGTTCCAATAAATACAATAAGAGATGAAACTGTAATAGGTTTAGAACCGGAGCTGAATGAGATTTACCGCCGGCAACCAGCGGTTGGGGGGGGGGGGGGGGGAATATGACACCCGTACTGTGTACTTACAATACAAGGAATGAAAATAAAAATAAAATTGTTGTTCAAATTCTAGATTAAGTAAATTAAATTCATCTTTTTTGGGGTTATGTATACGTTTTTACAATAAAATACCAGATAATATTTTTGTCAGAGAATAAATTTAAAGATCACGTGAAGCTTACTTTATGTAAAAAAGCTTGTTATAAGATTAATGATTACCTAAATGATAAAAATGTCTGGTATTGAATGTGTTCCTCTAGTTATTAAATAACTTGTAATGTGTACCATAGTTTTTTAAAAGATGTGTTGCTGTTGCAGTTTCTTGTCAATTAATACATAATTATAAAAAAAAAATCCACCCCCGATCACTATGGATGGGGCCTTAATCGAGTGGATGTACACAGCCTATCTACAGCACGTCTAAACACCGTCCGAGTTCCGGATATGGCGTACGGTCCGACGAAGTTACTCGGAACGTTTCACAGGAAACGGCGTCTGTCGCTTCGTACGTAGAACACATGCACGAGCACCTATAGCATAGAGGTTATCTTCATAGAGCATGGATAACGGTTTGTTAGAAAAGTTTTCTAAAGGCTCTCTTAGTAGTAGTCCTATAAGCGCACGATTAGAAAGACAGCAATGACAGCGCGAAAAAGACGGGAGATACGTCACTCTACTCTTGCTACGCGAAAAGGGATACCTCTAGATAGTAGATAAATATCATCATTAATTTAAAAGCCTCGCTCCTGTCGGTGTAGCATTCTCAATTCTTGTCTATCAAGGGCCAGTTCTTTCGCTTTCTTATAAGACACGACTGTTCTTCTTCTTCTTCTCCTTCCTCTCTTCCCTTCTATAATGTTTTAATAAATTCCGATGACTAGAAAAATATACAACACTATTTACAATCTATCCTTCTGCACTTATGCCGCTACTTACAAAAAATATTTGATGTATTTACATACACAAGGAACACATCAACAGATACAGGCAGACACATGCTCCGTCCATGACTTACGAGTAGTACTTATTGTGTTCAGAGCCGCACGATATGATGAACCGTCAGGTCACAGCTTACTTGGAGAGGACACAATATAGAAACATGATATATTTTATAATCTCGTTAGCGTAACCTGAAGATTTCACAGATCCGGTCTTTTACAAAAGGGCTGCCTGTCTGATCTATTCTAACTCGAAGAGAAAATCAGCCGAATATGGGTTACTGAAACATTTATATTCTGAATTATCTCTCTTTCTCTCTCTATTTAAGAGCTGCGCTCTTGTCGGTGGAGTAATCGCCATTCCTCCCTTCTTCCCGCCAAAACCTTCACCTCCCGATACGACACGACCTGCACCTTCTCTTTTATTTGTTTCATAAATGTTATCCTAGGTCTACCCCTTCCTCTCTTCCCTTCAATTTTTCCTTCTATAATGTTTGTTATAAATGAATCGTGTCGTATCAGGTGGCCAATCATATTTCCTCTCCGGTTCTCTATAGTCTTCAATATGGTTCTGTTTTCTTCAACTCTTTCCAGCACTTTTTCATTTGACACCATTTCAGTCCAGCTTATACCCTCCATTCTTCGCCAACACCACATCTCAAACGCTTCCAACCTCTCTCTGTCTCTCTGTGTCATAGTCCACGTTTCACTTCCATAGAGTGCAATGCTCCAAATATATGATTTAATAAACCTGAATTATCTATATGACCATATTTATTTTGTCCTGTCTTACGTTGTGACAGTGTAGCTAAACAGCCGTTCCGTGTATAAAGGAACATCGATAATCCGTCGACTGAGTACTTTCAACATGTTGATGGATAGCAGCTCACCGAGAGCGATGGAGCCATACTCGCTTGCTAAGCCGACAAAAACCTGTAATACCTCTTTCGGGTTTTATCCCATATGCATACTAACATACATGTACTACTTACTACTTAGGTGATTTTGTTTTTATAGTATTAAACTGTTTAGAGAAACCCACAAAGCTGTTAAACCGAAAAAAGTATGACTCGGACGGGACTTGAACCCGCAACGTTTATGCTCAACCATGTGTTAATCGCATTACACCACTGAGTCCTCTTCCTGTCCATGCGAATGTTTGTTCCGGCTAAAAATGTGATAAAATACAGAGGTACTTCCTACTGCATTACATATAAATCTCATCAGTGGAGGTTCTTGGACCAAGTTCCATACATTTGTGCCCTTTGTCATTTAAAACCCTCAAAAAATTTTACATTATCTAATAACCCGACAAAACTAAGAGCACACGTAAGACGGGTTGCACATCAACGAGTTGCCTATTTTATTCGCCCGTTATAAGATGAACAAAAATCAATCTCATTTTACTTTTCCACTTATTTTTGAATTTTATTTATGAATAAAGGAACAATAAGTATGACGTTACGACGATAGATAACCTGACCTGTATGTGGGCTGGTTTTACCTTCAGGTTGAAAGGTCAGATTGTCACAATATCTCCTAAGGCATGGTAAGGGGATCCGGGAATAAACTATAAGAAGATAGATGATGGATTAAATTCAAGCTTATGAAACATTAATACATATTTGAACACAATAGGCTACTTAACAACCTAGTCAAATGAGATACTTTTTACGAAACGTCAAAGCTAAAGTTTTCTTTGAAGTTTGTATGGAAGTAATGTCCTGTGACGTCATCAGGAAAACCGGTCAAACGTCGTACATATTGTTAATTAATTCATAAATAAATTTCGAGAAAAGTCGAAAAGTAAAATAAGATTGATTTTTGATTATCTGAGACTGGCTTCTATTTGTAGATTATCATTTTATAATTTATTTTTGACCGAGTCAAATACCCTATTGCAAATAAATAAATAAATTGCTGACATGTGAGGTCATCAATATAAGCTAATTCAAATTTAAATTTCGAAGATAAGTTTTACCGATAAGGCCGCCTTTGCCCACCTTGGAATAAGTTAATCCTGTTAATGTCTTGTAAATTTGTGTGCAATAAAGTGTTTTATTATTATTATTAAAAAAAGTCAGATTGATTTTCTCATCATCTTCAATTTATAGGTGAACCATTCTAGTACTCTCCTAGCGTTTAAATAATCGTGACCCGGCACGGTTTACCTTGTCAGGAATGCTCCGGTAACAAACATGTGCTCATTGGGTTTTCAGGTAATATCGAGATGGAAGGATGCTGGATATGAAAGGGCGTAGTGGGATTGGGGGCAATCAATCTATTTGCCTTCAATCTAGCTTACCTCATAATTCTGAATTAATATCAAGTGGAATTTTCCTTCGCAAAAGTGTGTATAATGTTTGTAACATTATTTTGTAACAATAAATGTATAAATAAAATAAAATAATAATAAATAATGGACACGAAATAAATTTTAAAAAACATTAACATTCTCATGAGTTTTACTTCGGAAAATCATGAGCTGGAACATCCCTCAGTATTTGTTACGGTGTGACTAACACCCTGTATACATTATATATATCAGGTGTAGATAGATAAATAATGCTCTTTTAATTTAATTTTGAATGGTGAAATTTGCAATAACTCTTGCAGTCATCCCGTGATCATGGCACTTGCAACTGTGTCGAAATATCGGGAGTCTCATATCCCCATTTAAACGCGGTAAGAACCCGTTATTATGTGCTTTAATAAAATTATTGCAATAACTCTGTCAAAACAATCTTGGTCAGATTGCTTCCCCGACAAAAGCCAACAAAAGCATTATCGTCCGGACACGCCTGTTTCTTTTGAAAAACTTCCAAATAGATAACGTGGTTCGGATGACTTCATATTTCATGAAGCGGAGGGTCGATATTATCTTTATGACACGGCGAAGGGTGAAAGCACTCTTGATGGTGGGTTAGTTACCTGTCTCGTGCCTTTGTGAGAGGATGACACCTTAGAAGGGTTTCTATTAAGTTTCGGGTCCGCTTACCTAACCTGCAGATTTGACAGATCCGGTTTTTTACAGAAGCGACTGCCTGTCTGACCTTCCAACCCGCGTAGGGAAAATCGGCCTAATACAGGTTAGGTCACATACCTCCGAAAAATAATTTCTCGGTAATGTGGGTGGGGAAACCCACGATGTTTTCCTTCACCGCTGAGCACGTGACAACAAATTCGACAATCATTGGTTTAGGCCTGTGCTGAATTCGAACCTGTGACCTCAAATGAGAAGCATTACCCATAAAGACGCATTCAGTGCTTTAGACACTAAAATAGTATAGTTACGCGTTCTCCGAACTTTACTTGAGTGCATCCTGGAGAGTGTCCATTCTATAAACAGTATTATCTTTTATTCTATGCTTACAAGGTTAAGATGTTACTGCATTGTAAGTAGATATATGTTTCGTATTCGATGAATAAATGAATTGAAGCAATCATAAGTACGATCCTATCAAGCGCGCCACAATGGAAACTAAAGGGCAAAACATTGGTATGGATCTGTCAGTGTGTAGGACTCTCCTGACCACAAGTACCTTGGTCACAACCGCAGCTGAAGACCCTACACATTGATACGCCCATTCGAACACTCGAACACACGACAAACGGCGTTTTAAGAGCATCCGTACCATTTTGTTTGGGTTAAATAATTGTTTTTATAGAGACTTTGCCGCGAGATTGAAAAATGATTTTAGAGTGGCTTCTATGTAGCTTTTGATCAAATTGTTTATTTTATTGTTGCAAAGTGGTCGAATGCTATTCAGAGCTGGTTGATGTGGGTATATAACTTTTTGCTTCTTAGCTTACTCATTGCATATAAAATGTATAGTGTGTTTAGTTTTAAACTAAGCTGCTTAATGAAAGAAAACTGTAATTGCAGAACAAGTAGGTATAATAGGTCGTGTTTATCTTGGTCGAGTTCGTCCCTTTGAGCAAGCTAAGTTTAAAAACATTTTTGACAAGGTAAAGTAAATCTGCTATCAAAGAATGCCTTTGAGGCAGCTACCTGGACGTTTAAAGTTCCCTACGCCATTTTTTTACTAACTTTTATCAGAAGATTAATGTTAGATTAAATATCCTCCTTTAAAATACTTTTAAAGGTTATTTCTATATTATTTAAGTACATAGTGGTGCTAATTCCTGTAAATACCATCTAATTTTATTTTAAGTTATATCTGTCATTTTCTTATCCGCCGAAAAGGAAAGGGACGGGTAATCGACAAGCATAAAATTAATGGAACACACGTCAATTTTAAGCACAAATCTAAACCAACCGTCTAAAAATTTTACATCAGTCAATAACCCGTCACAGTTAAGTAGACAGCACGTCAAACGGATTGCATACCAGCGAGGTACCTTTTGATTCGCCCGGGTTATTCATTCATTTACTCATTCTTCCTAAAATTAAGAGCTGTGAATCATCCGTCCCTTTCCTTTTCGACGGATATGAAACTGACGGATATAACTTAAAATAAAATTAGGCGGTGTCTGCAGGAATCGGGGCCAATACCTACCACTTTTATTCCAATGAGGGAATTTTCAGGCTACATTCTCCAAAAACAATATAAATGGCGCTGTAAAGATTTTCCTTCGTTTAATGGATGACATATATTATCAATCAATCAATAATACTTTATTGCACAACGACATATACAAAGGACATAAACATACGAATAAAAACATAAGTACAATAGGCGGCCTTATTGCTAAATAGCAATTTCTGCCAGGCAACCTTAGGGTGAAAGAAGTTAATACATTGGAGCACGGACTGGTGCAATAAACATGTAATGATACGAACAAAAAAAGAAAAGAAAATATATATATTATATATTTAATATGCATTATCTTTGTTTTTGGGTATAAATTATGACCCTGTTTATTACACCCAGGCAGAATTACATCTTCCACCCTTTATTATTCTGATCAAAATAAACAGAAGCAATATAGGTAGCAACATAATCCTGTACATAATTTAATCCAAATAACAAGTAACTTTTATTTTTATATGCCTCTTCTATTAGATTCTATTTTTGAATGTTTTTGTACCTCGTGGAACGAGAAAATAGGTAATTATCATGTTAAATCTGAACAACGATCTATATTATTTTTGAGAAACGTCACCTGGAAAGTTCGCTATTAATAATAATTGATTATTATGTAATAATAATCAGGAAGGAATCCGTAGAAAATACTAATAATAGATATTATCGTTCAATTTGAAATCCAAACAGTCTTTAATTTGTTGTTCAGGATTTATTCTAGGGAGAAAATAAGGTAAAATATCACACACGGTAAAATACCATATTTAAGTATAGAATATTAGTCACGTTTTTATTTCGTCGCGTTTCCGCGTAGCATCACTACGAAACATAATACCGTCGCTGTCAAACCGAAATTCATTCGGCAAATAGCAGTCGATATAATATTCACCCGCATGGACGAAGCACAATATCGCAACATGTTTGCACAGGACTGTTTGTTCGGCATGTTTAGCCCCGGACAGATGTCTCGGCAGTCGACACGAACACGAAACAAAACATGGTGAGAATGTTCCCGATTCAACATATCTCAACATGTTTTATGTTGACTTTCGGCCGACCGCGACTTTATTTTTGTTTATGGAACAATACTGGAAACGCTGATCTGTGAGTTATGTGAGTCAACAATAAAACGTAGCAATTGCTACGAGTATGTAACATGTTGCTACGACGTAGCTTAATCTTGGGTTATGGCACACCCCGGACACTTCATACGAATGACCTCATTTTACACATACACTACACATTGACATTATCAACACGTGCAACTGTGTGTGTGACGTCTGAGGGCTGTCGATTACAATACCTAAATTAACCGTTATTACTTGCTTAGGTAGGTACTACTAACGAAAGATGCTTTTATAATAATCAGTTAATATTTATTTACGACACAAATCACAAAAAATAAATTTAGAACAATGAAGATTCAAAATATAAATAAAGGCTTTACACGTGACTTAAAAAAACAGTAAACTAATTAAATTCATTCTCATTATTTTTACATTTAAGCTTACTTAGCTTAAGTTTAATTTTATTGCAAATTATTAGCATGTTTTGATGAACAATCACCATGAAAAATAAATATTCATTGGCGCCGCGCAGTCTTACCCAGCGCGGGCAATTACTGTGAGATCAAATATTTGAATCAGACGAAAGAACATCGGCGTCCAATTTCAAAATTCGAACATATAACTAATCTGCCAAAAAGTAAAAACAACGTTCCTCGCTAAACTGTGTTCGAGGGGGTGGGGTTCTCGAGGTAAACCTAGCTCAGACGCTGGTGGGGGCGGAGAGTTGCCGTTCTGTACGTAGTATTATTCCTTATTCTATGGTTGTAGGTGGGTTGAAGAATTATGTATACGTGTGCGTGTGATTAATTCGGTCAAGTTGCTTCCTTAGTCATAGAAAGGTATAAAAGGTATTTAATATTATATATCTCATTCTGATTATTTATTTGGGATAAAAACTTAGGTTAGATGGATTTTCTTACGAGTAAAACAGGGGGGTTAAGGCTGTCTGTCCATTTAAGCGGAGCGAGCTTGCGGAGCGGTGAAAGGGATAAATATTAACCAATAGGATTGACCAATCTCTGTCCACTGCAGCTGAGCGGAGTTTCTATGCAATCCTATTGGTTAATATTTATCCGTTTCACCGCTCCGCAAGCTCGCTCCGCTTCAATGGACAGGCAGCCTTAAAAGGCCACATCGAAGCAATTCAATATAAAAGCAATATTGCTATTTGACATTTGTTTGCATTGCGCATTTACTTTTATATGCAGAAACGTCTAAATGCAAAATTGCTTTTGTAGATGAATTGCTTTGTTGTGGCCTTTTTAGCCCCCCTGGTATGTATCTCATTTTCTACTCAGAATACAAGTTAAGAAAATACATAATAATATAACCACAACTTCGAAGGGATGGGCCTCTTCGCAAACTATTGTAAGAAACAAAAAAATTGTTTTTATTTACTCGACTTTTGTGGTCGTAAGGCCCAAAGTCTTTTTAAAATCCAAATCCCATTGTTTAACTATTGTGTCTGGAAATCCGGGCCTTACGAGGTTAAATATGTATTTATTTTTAAGGGTGTTGAGACCCTCGCTATGTACGTTTCGTCGACAATAGATGGCGTAAGTGTAGCCACACCATTCGGTGATCGAAATTATTATTTTTGTCGTAGAAAAACTAAGCCAAATGAGGTCTTGAAGGTCTAAAGAACCTACAAACACTAAAACAGTTACACACACAGTTATCACTAATATTTAACATATTTAGTGACACTGGAGTCATCTAATAATTAATTTCAGGAAAACTGAACTAACCTTATCGATAAACCTACTACTATCTCAAAATTAGACACACCTATGCCTTATCTACCCTATGTTTATCCACATATTCCTCCTTAATGTCGTATATTGGGTAACAATGCAGCAACATGGCCGCGCCGGAAGTGCCGCCATCTTGATTGCGCCGCCCGGATATTGGAGATGCGCGCCTCCCGCGTAATTGACGAGATATTGCCGCCAATGCTAGCTTGCTACATGCACTAGTTAGGACAGGAAACGGATATGACTGAGCGGACATGTTGAGCTTGTCTATGCATTGTGCAAAAGTATGCTGTTGTTAAAGGTAAACGACAATTTAGAAGATAGTTTAATAATCCCTTCGGCTGTGCCTTAGTCGGATAAAAAGCACTTATTTATTATGCAATTATGTAGGTAGTTCCATCTGTGTTGGCTTAAGAGTGAACGGTCACGAGTACTAATATGATACACTTTGAAACCATGTCACGTAAACTTTTTTGAGAAATTAAACCGTAAGTCTCATTAAATGTCAAATATGATAGTGCGACAGGGTTCGAAAGTGGGTACATGATATTGCTCATGACTGAACAAAACATAACAGTGATGGAACGTGTTTAGCTGATTAGCGTATCGGGCATGTCGTAAAAGATGTATAAAAGATTATGTCATCCTCCCATTGAAACAATTTATTATATAACAAATCATCATCTCCCTAGCGCTATCCCGTTTTCACAGTCAGTTTACCTAACCTGAAGATTTGACAGGTCCAGTTTTTCACAGAAGGAACTGCCTGTTTGAGCTTGGGAGTCCCAACCCGCGAAGGGAAAAGCTCCCAAGCAGCCCAATACATCACAATTACGTCACATATACGAAACGTATTTCTCGGGAATATGGGTTTCCTTATCATCCAAATATGAATACGAAAACATTGGTTGAGTCCTGTGCTGGAATTTGAATCTGCTTAGTCTTCTTCTATCGTGTGGGTTGTGACGTGGATTACCAACCTCAGCAACCCCCGTGGCAGGGTTATTATTGAGCCGCCAACGGCCCCTGACATGGCTCATGTAACGATTACTCACTTACATCAGTAAGTAGTAACCGGGACCAACGGTTTAACGTGCCCTCCGAAGCACGGATCATCTTACTTTCGGACAATCAGGTGATCAGCCTGTAATGTCCTAATCAAACTAAGAATCACAAAGAGATTTTTGTTATATATCTCCACCGGGATTCGAACCCGGGACCTCCGGATCGTGAGCCCAACGCTCAACCACTGGACCACAGAGACCGTTGCGACCTTAGTGAGAGTCCAGCATTCCTCCAACTGAGCTACCTCGGATTGTACAAAAACAAATAAAAAAGTAGCAAAATAATATGCAGCACTACATATTTTTCAATACTCAAGATACAAATAAGTATCTTGAAAAATTGTGTATGTAATTATTTCAATATTGCTTATACGTTTTCTTGTTAAGTATATGAAGTTTTCTTACAAATGTTCATACATATCTTCCAGTTTTAAAGTAACCCAGACTTCTGAAGGAAGAGATGCTTATATGAAAACTTTGTTTGTTCTCGGTTTGTACTCGCCTTTGAGTTTGTTATGCTTCTCTTTGCTTGTTAACATTCTGTGTAAACGGTTATTAAGACTAAACCATGTCTTAAACTAGACGCACTGGGAAATAGATGTGAACTTATATGGTCTCAATGGTGCTATTTCCTGCAGATGCCATCTAATTTTATTTTAAGTTATTCTTATCATTTTCTTATCCATTGAAAAAGAAAGGGACGGGTAATCGACAGGCATAAAATTTATGGAACACACGTCAATTTTAAGCAGAAATCTAAAAAATCCATTTAAATTTTTACATCGGCCAATAACCCGACAGAACTAAGTAGACAGCACGTCAAACGGATTACATACCAGCGAGATGCCTATTTCATTCGCACGGGTTATCCATTCATATCATCCGTCCTTTTTCTTTTCGACAGATAATAAAATGACGGGTATATCTTAAAATATAATTAGGAGGTTTCTGCTGGAATTGGGGCCAATAACATATTTAAATAAAATATACTTCGAAGAAAGTAAATTTCTTACACCTGGGTGGTTTTTCGAACACCAAAAGTAAATAATCATTACCGTAAATGCAAAAAGAACCTACAAACTTTTGTCTTCTTGCAAATAAATATCCAGTTAAGTAACTTGTACGCCGCTAACTTACGCAAGTTAACTGGATATTTGTAAAAATACAAAAGATTCTAGGTATTCGAAATACGAGATACCGGTGTTCGAAAATCAAACATCGTAACGGAATACTGAGGGGAATGATACAGACCATGATTTTGAGTTAATATCAATTGGAATTGATATAATCCATGTATATTTTTGCGTGTTTTTTTTTTAATAAGTATTTTCAATTTTATACTTTTGCGATGGAAAATTCCACTTGATATTAACTCAGAATAATAAGTTAAATCATTCCCCTCAGTATTTGTTACGATGTCGCTTACACCCTGTACAAGTACATACAAGTAGATAGGGTGTTACTGACATCGTAACAAATACTGAGGGGGATGATTCAGACCATGATTCTGAATTGATATCAAATGGATTTTTATTCATGAAAATTTTTTTAAAATTATTTTCCGTTTCATACATTTGCGACGGAAAATCCCACTTGATATCAACTCAGAGTCATGGCCTGAATCATCCATCAAAGTTTTCATAACGATGTCACTAACATCCTGTATAATTTGGCGTACTTATTCCCCAGCTATGTTTCAGTAAATACAAAATATAAGCTTTGCGTTTATCATAATCTTCAACACTGTGCGTTGCGCTGTTTGTAATAAGAAGTTATTCGGTTAACTCGGTAATTAGATTGATGTGGTAATCGAGTGAGAGGGTCTCATGAGACGCTACAGCGTTCGACGAATCTCAGGTGTTATGTGATGAAGATCAGGTAATGAGATGATTCTAAGGAGTAAGGGGGAGAGCGCGCTGTCTCGTTCACACTTACGCGGTGGACGGCCTAAGGTAAAATGAGATTGTTTAATGGTGTGTCCGGGTGAAATATAGAGCTTATCTTGTGGCAGCTTTTAAAATGGCTGTAAAGTCCGATGCGAGAGCGACAGTCGCGGCCGCACGACTGGATTTGTAGTTGAGGGTTATTAGATGGTACAGGTGGTAAATTGGCCCTCTCACTTCTGAGTCGCCTCTCGCGCTCGTCGGCTAGAATCTAGACCCAGTTTTATCGTGTGCTTTGCACCCATCGGCCAAAGAAGTCCTCCACTTGTTCCGGTCACTGCCCAGGTCCTTCCATTTATCGGGGTTGATCTCAAATCATAAGTATCTTGGTAGCAGTATAATATAAAGCGATGGTTGGTGATAGGGGTGGCAGATGAAGATCTTCATAATAGACCTAATTGGGTCGTGTACTTGGTTCAATATAAATTATGAAATTGTGATTACCACATAAAAACAGGTCTAAAACTAACGAAAAAATTTCCTTTTTCTCTATTTAACTTATTTATGAATTGTAATCAATAAAAACGTAATAATGAGTCCGACATTTTATCACGTTTTCCTATGACGTCACAGTGTGATTTTTCGTACAAATTCCATAGGTAAGTAAGTTGTGATTTGACGTTTAGTAAAAAGTAACAACAGTATTGGGGATGTCTTTAAAAAAGTTTCAGTACGATCTACTCTGAACCGGCGTGCGTGTATGAAACGATTGATGGATGTGGAGGAAGCAAGAGAAGTGTCAGTATCGAAGCAAATGGAATTCCATAGCCTTTGCTTACTCCGGTAGGAAATAGGTGTGAGTTTATGTATGCATCTTAATATCTACTTTAGTAGAATTAAGTTTGGTTTAGGGGCGGTACTTTTTTTTATTTTTTTGACGTGACTTATTGTAGATTTGCCGCAGATGGCATTAACTACTTGGCTGGAAAAGGGCGGTACTTGTGTCTAACTGTCAGTATAAATAGTAGGCGTAGATAAATAATCGATAAATACACGGCAATATTCCCAATACGGCTAGTCAGTGGTGAAAAATACCGATAAAATAAGTTACTAAATCTTTTTTCTTACTATTTTTTTTTCTTTTTTTTTGCCATTGGTCCCGGTTACTACTTACTGATGTAAGTCATTAGTCGTTACATGAGCCATGACAGGGGCCTTTGGCGGCTAATAAATAGTAACCCTGACACCAGGGTTGATGAGACTAGTATTCCACCTCACAACCCACACGATAAGAAGAAGAAGAATGTTTTTTATGGTTTAAGTCAATAGGTTTTTCGAGCATTAAACCGATTAAACTACAGATTACATTTTATCAAAACAATGTAGCCTACTAGCCAATCCTAAAACCTACTGAAACGACCAAAGTAATTAACCTACCCAACTGTTCGGAACATCGGACGAAATATGTACTTAATCGCAACGGGTTTTAATATTTTAATCCAAATAGAAGCACACCAGGTGTGCGAGGAGACAAAATATCTAAAGTATTACTTATATTTGTAGGTTTATACCGGGAACTTCAGCTTCGGCTGCCTCGTAGCCAAAGTTCCACTTTATAATTTCATCGCTTTTCGCACGGTTTAAGCTTCAGTGCTGCATAATTTATAGTGCTACAAACAAGAGGCTGCTTGGGTTTTAAACGAGATTTTAATTTAGTGAGTTGGTAGTGTTTTTTATTTATCGATTATAGGTCTATTCGAGTAATAGGAGCGGTGGTAGCCCAATTAGTAGAACGGTTTTTTTAGTTCGTATCAAAAGCGCACTCCAGCCAATTTGATATACTATACGTATAGTCGGTTTAAAGTAAAAACCTCCTAAACGTATTTTTCAAAAACACATTCTGCTCGTCCAGTGGCGTGGTCGCCCAATTGGTAGAACGCTTGCCTCTCACTTTGAGGTCGCAGGTTCGAATCCAGCACAGGCCTAAACCAATGATTGTCGAATTTGTTTCCGAATTCACGTTTGGATCATAAATGTTTATCACGTGCTCAGCGGTGAAGAAAAACATCGTGAGGAAATTCACATTCCCGAGAAATGCATTTTCGGAGGTATGTGACCTAACCTGTATTGAGCTTGTCTTCCCTTCGCGCGTTGGAAGGTCAGATAGGCAGTCGCTTCTGTAAAACACCGGGTCAAATCTTCACGTTAGGTAAGCGGACCATGTAAGAAACGGGATAATGCTAGGGGATGAGGTATATTGGAGTATGCTCTATACCCGCTCCGGTTGATTGAAGGAAGACCTGAGGGATTAGAAAAGCCACTCCGTAGCAATTCATCTAAAAAAGCAATATTGCTATTTGACATTTGTTGGTGTTTTGTGGAGGAAGCAAGAGAAGTGTGTCAGGATCGAAGCAAATGGAATTCTATAGTCTCTGCTTACCCCGGTGGGAAATAGGCGTGAGTTTATGTGTGTATGTATGTACATTTGTTGGCATTGCGCACTTACTTTTATATGCGCAATGCCTACAAATGTCAAAGTCTTGATCGATGGGGCTAACAAACTTTGTTAAAAGCCCCTAAATGCTTATTTATATAAATTGCTTCGTTGTGGCCTTTTCAATCCCCCTGTGTCTAGCAATGGGACGTAAATAGGCTGTATTATGTTATATAAGGAGATCTATTGGATGCGATGTCCTCTTTCGCGCCTGGGAGGAGGCACTGGGGACCCCAAGTGCCAGTCGGGAGTTGGTGGGGGCGATTCGGCCAGTCCTTCGGAACTGGATCGAGTGCCCCGGCGCACCCACTTATCACCTCACGCAGATCCTCACCGGGCATGGGTGCTTTGGTGAGTATCTGTTTGGGGTGGTCAGGAGGGAGCCAAACGCCGAATGCCACCACTTAATGCATTTCCCAACGAAAAAAAAAATAAAAAAAGGAGATCTATTGGATTTGGTGAAACTAAATTAACCTGCAGTGGCATATGTTCAATAAATGTTCTTATCGAGGAGGAGAGCTATATAAACGTTTGTTATTTTGCTTTTTTTTTATGTTTTTGTTCGTATGTTTATGTCCTTTGTATATGTCGTTGTGCAATAAAGTATTATTGATTGATTGATAAAATATATGTCATCCATTAAACGAAGGAAAATCTTTACAGCGCCATTTATATTGTTTTTGGAGAATGTAGCCTGAAAATTCCCTCATTGGAATAAAAGTGGTAGGTATTGGCCCCGATTCCTGCAGCCACCTCCTAATTTTACTTTAAGTTATACCTGTCATTTTCTTACCCGCCGAAAAGGAAAGGGACGGATGATTGACAGCTCTTAATTTTAGGAAGAATGAGTAAATTAATGAATATCCCGAGCGAATCAAAAAAGTATCTCGCTGGTATGCAAACCGTTTGACGTGAGCTGTCAACATAATTCTGTGGGGTTATTGGCCAATTTAATTTTTTTTAGACGGTTGTTTTAGACTTGTGCTTAAAATTGACATGTGTTCCATAAATTTTATGCTTGTCGATTATCGGTCCCTTTCCTTTTCGACGGATAAGAAAATGACAGATATAGCTTAAAATAAAATTAGATGGTGTTTACAGGAATAAGCACCTATATCTATATAAATAAGAGCGAAAGCACACTCACTTATTAACTGATTCACTCATCACGAAGTCTTAGAAACTACAAGTGCTAGGGGTCTCAAATTTTACATGGGGGTTCGTTTTAGGTGGTAGGTGCTCACGAAGGATTTTGCGAAATTTAACCCCTGAGGGGTAAAAGGGGGTGGCAAAGTTTCTACGAAACATCTAGTTTAAATAGTAGGTTTTCACGCGAACAGTTATGATAGTTACGGGTTTACAGTATTGTATAAGTTGATGACGCACTTGTTAACTATAACAGTAATTAGATATACAGGGTGTTAGTGACATCGTAACGAAAGCTTTGAGAGTTGATTCATGCCATGATTCTGATTTGATATCAAGTGGAATTTTCCGTCGCAAAAGTATGGAACTGAAAATAATAAAAAAAAAAAAACAAAAAAAATCATGAATTTTCCGGCAGGAAATTCCACTCGATATCAACTCAGAATCATGGTCTGAACCATCCCCGGCAGTATTCGTTACGGTGTCCCTAACACCCATACCTACTTGTATGGCTACCTGTATGTACTTGACGGGGTGTAAGTGACATCGTAACGAATACTGAGAGGGATGATTCAGCTCATTATTCTGAGTTAATATCAACTTGAATTTTCCATTGCAAAAGTATAGAATTAAAAATAATTAAAAATTCCACTTGAAGTCAGAATCATGGTCTGAATCATCCCCCTCAGTATTCGTTACGATGTCACCTAACACCCTGTATACAACCGTCGTCCTACCTACCAACATGAAAATTCATTAACAATGTTTTTTCTTCGCTAATGATCTCAAAAACAGCTGCGGCTGCCTCGGCCACAAACAAAAGAAGGTCTAAATTAAACTTTCATACTTTCGGCATCCCTTTGTGGGTCTGAAATAATGGGAGGGTTGGCAACCCCGAAATTATCGCGAGTCAATGAACACTAACAAATATTACCGGTCGCCGTTCACCCTGGCTGATGTTTACTTTTTGAATTTCATTTCCATTGAAAGGTTTGAAAGAGTGACCCTTTTTCATGGAGTTTAGTAAAACAGCGCCCTTTTTGAAGCCTTTGAGGTAAATTTAAGTTATTATTAAGTATCTTATAAGATAAGCCTCGGTAATTTAACCTTTCAACTCGAAGGAAAAACCAAGACAGATTATATTACAAAATAATAGCCGGAGCCGACGGCAATAACCTAATTTTAAGATATTTTTTTTAATCAACACGACATAAGCTAAAATACCAACTAAATACCCATTCTTCACCGAGCTGTCTGTTAGATATTTTGTGCATCCACTGCAATGACGTAATTAATGGCGTTTATCAATATCACACCCTATGAATTTTCATCGGATAGCAATTTACGAAAATTAATTCAGCTAATCAATCCGGAATATCAATTCGTGGTCGGGTATCATTTTGGTGAGCTCAAAATGTAGGTCACGTAGTACTTACTAAATGAATATTTATAATGACCGTGCAGTGGTGCGATATTTTCTCTAAGTTCCGGTGAATATATGGCGACGCCATTTTGTGAAGCGACCTGTGAACCAAGATGGCGGCACGCGGGAAGTCATTAGTGCCTCGTTATAGTAATTGCAGCCTTAAATTTTCATAAGTTAAATAATAAGTAAGTAAGTAGATATATTTTTTCTTTGCAATACATTTTTTTTTGAGTTAAGTTCGTCTATAAAACAGCTGTTTAAAACGAAAGTAGGTAATATAACTTTATATGAGTATGAGAGGAATAATATAGTAAGAAGAAGGCTTTAAGTTAGTTCTACATACGATTTACTGTAGAGTCGTTACCCTTTTGATGTTTGTTCTTACCTGAAAAAGAGAAAAATAAATTAGTAGTCTTTTTTGTTTATTGAGTAAGTATATCAATTGTGTAGAACGCGCTGTCTATTGCAACTTTTAAAACTAGACTAAAGTCTTGGCACAACAATTTTATTATAAAAGATTATATAACGTTATTTATTACAGATTGGTTCTCGTAATCGTATTAAGTGTGGCAATCGTTCAAGCTGTACCCAATATTGCTGTATTACTCTCGTTAATGGCTCAACTTGCAATAACGTCTTAAATACCTATTTCAAATCGGTAGTAGGTCATTTTTATTATTATTTATTATTATTATAACACAACATAAGTTAATAGTTTTGAACTGAAAATTTAGTTTTTATTTTATTTAATTTAGTTTAGTAAATAAACAGATGTGAAGAGAAAATCTAAAAATAAATAGATGGTTAAACCCATAGTTACCTACTGAAAAGTTCCTCATAACTATCTTAGGGAAACGGAATACAAAGAAAAGCAATATTGCAATTTGACATTAGCGCATATAAAAGTAGATACGCAATGTAAAAATAGCAATATTGCTTTCTTACATGAATTGCTTCGATGTGGCCATTTTAACCCTCCAGTTTTTTTAGTAACTTAGTTCAAGTAACGACTACGTATTTAGTATTCTGGTTACGATGTACCTACTCACCTATTTATCGTGCTCGTAACATTTTTCTTCCCAAAATGTCTACAGCCCACAATTTATCCAGCTACTACACAAATTGAATACCTATTAGGTCGCGTCTTCAAACTTGGTAGTTTTACCAACCTATTTTCCTTTTACTCTTTCGCTAAAGGGCGATATATCAAGTCCTCTTATTATATGTTGCAGTAGTGTACGCGTTGCTTTAATAAGATGACGGAGAAAACGAATGTGTTTCGATATTTTTTGTCACGTTTCTCGAATATTCCGCGAACCTTCTTTCATGATTGCGAGATTATGACTCTAGTAACATATTATACTTACATCAATGCCTTTACCTAAGGCTATAAGTCGTCTAAGAAAACTCCTACACTGAGTTTACTCCGGACTACTTATGTTTATCAAGTTATTCAAGTTTAGTGTCACAAATGTAGAAAGAGTACCCAACTTGCTCTTTATTTATTTATTTAACAATATATTGTACACAGAACAGAAAATCGGCAGATCACAAGAGGAATGCGTCGAGAGCACGGCAACCACTTGATTGAACCAAGCGCGCAGCTACCACTCGATTGAACCAAGCGCACACCTATCATTCGATTGAACCAAGCGCGCAGCAACCTCTCGATTGAATCAAGCGCACTCGATTGCATCGGTCCACTTCTCCCGATAGCCGAGATTTTTTATTTCCCGTTCAATCATTATCGCACTAACTCGAGAACCTTTAAGGTACTTCCACTAAACTGTCGATATAGCAAGAATTACAGCAATAATTTTACACTGCCTTTTTCTTTAGGAACTACTGTCATTCAAATATCAAATGCACTAATACTAAAAAAACGACATTGGTGCGTTACAACAATATAATTTTTTGTAGTAAGTATCATTTAAGTACTGAGGGATACGATTCAGCTCATGATTCTAAGTTAATATGAATTGGAATTTTCCGTCTCAAAATTCATGAGTATTTGTGTTTTATTTTTATTTTTCTTTACTGACCATCTCTCTCAGTATTCGTTACGGTGTCAATAAATTACACCCTGTATAAAAAAAACAACCTCTCTAAAATGTAGATTATACAACAAAATAACCAATAGAATAATATTTAATAAAGCCTAAACAGCCTATATACGTCCCACTGCTGGGCACAGGCCTCTCCACAATCAACCAGAGGGGATATGGAGCATACCCCACCAAGCTGCTCCACTGCGGGTTGGTGGAGATGTTTTTACGGCTAATAGCCGGGACTATCGGCTTAAGGTGCCCTTCGAAGCAGGGAATCATTTAACATTTTTCAAACAATCAAATGATTCTAGCCTGAAAAGTCCTTACCAAACATAGGACAATCTTACAGAGTGATTTCGAACCCGGACCTCCAAATCCTGAGCATGACGCTCTAACCACGGAGGCAGTTGATTGAAATTTATAAAGTTATATCTACAACGGAAGTCGCTGGCGATTGTAAAAATAAAATTCACTGACTTATGAACTCTATTTTTATCACAAAGATCATGTACAGCATACAAGCGCCGTATCTGGCGATGCTTGATACCTCGCTTGACCCAAGGCCGGCTATTGTCGCAAGTCTTTTGTTCTCACATGACGAACACACGGACGTGCCGACTTTTGTCACTGCAGATTATGTCGCATAGAGTTATATTAAGTTTCTTTATGTGTGAAAGTTTACCGAGTTGATAGAACTTCGTTTCATGTCTGCATTTTGTAGAGTTAGAAAATTTAAAAATATGAATAAAAAAGCCGTTTAAGATACTTTGGTTAAATGCTACTAGCTCTTATTCTAAAAGTATTCATTTGAAATGAGAACGAAGAAAATTTTAATGTTTTTTTTTTATAGTAATGTAGGCCTAGGTATTTCAATACAAAAACTACACTTATTTTACGAATGTTAAAGCAAAAACCTTTTAACGTCCAACAAAATGTCAAAACTTGCAATCAGTGCATATCATCTCCATTCTCCCCTACGTCTAATGACCTGCGAAATTCCAGCCAGTTTTATCTTGCCGAGAACCGGGAAACTAGGTCAAAAAATATCGCGGCCACAGCTACTTGAGAGGCGCTCTGTCGCATCGAGATGGCATTGTACACGAATACACCATCGTTGTTTAGCACTTGCCCAACGAGGGCACTCCACTGTCAAAGGAATGGAATAAAGTAGTGAAATAATACATTAAAGACTGAAAGGTTAATTTGTTTAGAAAAAAAAATAGTACCACATTGATGATAATTACCTCCTATTGAATTATAATTATAAATAATATAATTTGTATTACAAAAGTGTTAACGCTATGATTAGTCAATACTTAAAAAGAATTGCAAAAATATTTAAAAATAAATATTATTTTGTAATGGCACTTATTGGGTATCCTGTCGAAAAATTATAAATTTAAAAACAAAACTTAGATATTTTCTTTTTTGCTGAAAAGGCATTTATTTTAGTCTTTTTTTGACAATTCAGCCAGCTTTTATATAATATTTTTTTCGAACGCAAAATACAATTTAAATTAGAGAAGAGGCTTGTTTTAAAAATTGTTATTTCCACGTTATTTCAGTTCCATCTGTTGTGTTCACGACCGAAATTAATTTGTATTATTTGTCTTTTCTATTTGGGATGCCATAAAAATGTACTGGCTTCCCTTCTGAATGGACGGTCATTTTCACTCGTAATTTTTGTTAAGTAAGATACGTATTGTTGGTTGGATAAATATAATATTTCTAACACCTTCTTTGTATAAAACTTCCAAATGTATGTACGAGACATAAAGGAAGAAAACAATAAATTAATCTCTTATCAAACCGTTTAAATTTTTAAAGATACAAACATTTTTCGCATTTTATTTTCCTCACTAGATACGGGAAAAGAGATAGATTTCTTATTGAATTTCTGTTTTCCCTTTAAATAAATTATGTTGTCCTAAGTGGCGAAACGTTTACTTCTCGAAAATACCACACTTTGCGCTTCATACATACATAAATACATAGGTATATACATAAACTCACGCTTATTTCCCACCGGGGTAAACATAGAATTCCAATTACGTTTCAATACCGATTATACAGAAATCAGAAATCAGATTCATTTATTCAACGTCATTATCACGGATAAACTTATTGAAAGTCATTTCTGAATCTACGTCATTTCTTCATCGTCATTTTTCTTTATGATGAGAAGAAGTGTCAAGAAGCTGCAACAGCAACACATCTTTTAAATAAATGTAGTTAAACATTACAAGTTATTTAATAACTAGAGGTACACATTTAGTGGAACACATGTAGAGGAGTGGAAGAAAAGAAAAGAGGCCTTTGCGGGACACAGATGACTTAAAAACAATAAACATATGCAATGGAAACATCAGCGGCTTTTTGGCGGGAAACGGGAACGGGACAATTACTTTCTTCATTGAATAATCTAAATAATTAATACGAAGTAGTGTTTTGTGGTTAATGATCACATTAAGTTAGTCGGAAGACATTCGCGAGTGTTATTATATCGGAGTATTCAATAAACAAAGTGTAACTGCCTATTTTCGCTTCGTGCCAAGAAGCCGCTTCATAACTCGAAAGTTTATGCGGACTTTTGAGTTAATTCGTTTGGGGTTCGGAGTAGGAGTCTACTCCGAGGGTGGGGGCTTAGGTTTCATCATCATCACCTTTCATCATTTCATCAATCATCAAGAAAAAAAATACGCAAGACATGGCTGTATGGGCATAGTTCCCTTTGCCTTACCCTTCGGGGAAAACCAAAAAAAATGGCAACATCATTATGCCAATGCCAATCTTATTCTTCACTTTAATTGACATATAAGTTATTATTGTGAAAATGTTTAAGTAGAATTTAATGATTATTGATATTGTTCAAAGTACTTGGCTAAATTGATTAGGTTTTTACAGGCTTTCGAGACGGGAAAGTAAATTATGATCCCTAACATGAAAGTTGATGCTCCCACGTGAATCGTCCACTTACTTGTACAACGACGGCCATTATAGCAAATGTGCGTCTGCTCCATTAAGGTACATTATATGCCGCATATATTAGCAATGAAGGAACATCGTGACTAAACCCACATCCCCGAGAAATGTAAAAAGAAAAAGTAAGATGATTCCGTGCTTCGGAGGGCACGTTAAGCTGTTGGTCCCGGCAATTAGCCGTAAAAACATCTTCACCAACCCGCAGTGGAGCAGCGTGGTGGAGTATGCTCCATATCCCCTCCGGTTGATTGAGAGAGGCCTGTGCCCAGCAGTGGGACGTATATAGGCTGTTTATGTAAATAAAATGTACTCTTTCTTGTACAAATACAGAAAATTTTACATAAAGGGTTTTTACCAATAGAAATTTCTTGCAGGGAACAAAGTAAAGGAAACTGTCCAAAATCTAACGATGTAAAATATCCTATTTAATTAAAATCTCTTTTCGACTAAACTTTGTTATCTATGGTATTCTGTGTCAGTAAAAGCGCGCCAAATATGTCTGGCCGTCATAATGCCATGTAATACTGAGATGGCGAAGCCAGAGCGATAATCTCTCTTATTGAACCTTTGAAAACTGTGAATACCCATTGCGAAATCCTGGGATATGAAATGTGAATTATTTTAATGAAAATTTACCTTTCGATTACCATTATCCTAATAATAATATACGATAAAAGATCGTCACTTTGGTATGTATCTTATTACTTTGTACTTCTATGCGTTATATATATATACAAACCAAATAACATACATAAAATCACACATATGTCCCACTGGGGTAAGCAGAGACTATCCATTTGCTTCAAACCTGACACACTGTCAGGTCTGTTTGATGTTATCACTCGTTTCATACACGCGCGCCGGTTCAGAGTAGATCGTACTGAACCTTTTCTAAGGACATCTACAATTTCGTCAATATACGTCAATCACTTCCTGTCCAGCCCTACCACCAACCTTCGCTTTATATACTAAACCAAAAACACTATATTGAGAACTGTCGAACTAAAATAAAACTGAGTTCTTCCCGCCAGAATCTATATAAGTTGTTAGACACGTTGACTCCTATCGATTACTCCTATCATAACTTTATACTTATGTACTAGAACATTATTATCATTAAAACCCAATCTCTTGTCTCAGCCATAACAACTTCCGAAATGACGTAGATTCAAAAATGCTAAATTGACATTCAATAAGTTTATCGATGATAATTACGTTGAATAAATGATTTTAATTTGATTTGACTTGTCCTTGTTCACCTAAACGATGTCCAAATAGAAATACCATACTATTAGACATAAGAGAATGGATATCTATCGGTGAACAGTGAACGCCTAAATATGATAGTCATTGGTGCTAATTCCTGTAAATACCATCTAATTTTAAGTTATATCTGTCATTTTCTTATCCACCGAAAAGGAAAGGGACGGGTAATCGACAAGCATAAAATTAATGGAACACACGTCAATTTTAAGCACAAATCTAAACCAACCGTCTAAAAATTTTACATCCGTCAATAACCCGTCACAGTTAAGTAGACAGCACGTCAAACGGATTGCATACCAGCGAGGTACCTTTTGATTCGCCCGGGTTATTCATTCATTTACTCATTCTTCCTAAAATTAAGAGCTGTGAATCATCCGTCCCTTTCCTTTTCGACGGATATGAAAATGACGGATATAACTTAAAATAAAATTAGGCGGTGTCTGCAGGAATCTGGGCCATTATGTGATATCTTTGGACTCCTTTATATAGACATTTTCTATGGACAAATGTGGTTACTGTACTTGACATTGGCAGTAATGGTTGTCTCTTCTCTATGACGACGGGTTACCATACAACCATAAAGTTGAACATGTGAACGCACCAAGTTAGATACCAACTACGAGAGAGCTCGCAAGTTTAACTATAGTTGTTCCACAGTTATACGAGTTGGTATTCCAGTAAAACGACCATTATTACACCTGGGGGGTTCACACTTGACTGCTATGTTTCTACTAGGTATTAACGCTTGGGCATTATTCATTTGGTTGGAAAAGTAAGGTTAATGTGATTTTAGTTCGGTTTGCTTCAAAATAACAAAATATTGAGCTGAAACTTTCAATCATACTTTTACGTAGTAGGGCAGTATATTGTTTCTCTGTGATCATACTTTGGTAGATCAAGAGTACTCTTAACGGGTGAGTATGCATGAAGTCATTGAAAAGAGTTGAGCAAGCGAAGGTGGTGTCTCAGGATCGTAGTAAGTGGAATTCCGTGGTCTTTACCTATCTCAACGGGCGGGTGAGAGGGGGGGGGGGGAGATTACTTTTGTATATCCTTAACACGTACCTACAGTAGGAAAATATGTAACGTATAAACATTTTCCATGATTCCATTCACACACTGAAAGCTAAGATACTGAGGCATGTTACTAACTCTGTATCATCATAAATTCATAACGTACATTTTCCCATTTGTATTTTTAATTTTTAATTTTAATTCATTTGTTTCCAACAATACTTAATTTTGTTGTATACCTATGTATATGTTATAGTTTTAACTCTTATGTTTTCTAAGATTTATGGCTGTTTTAATTTAGAAGTTAATTTCTGTTTAAGTTTTATACATATTTAATTATATATAAATATATATACACTTAGATATATAAGTTTGTTGTTGTAATTACGAATGTTGTGTGTACCTGTAATTGGAGCACATATACAAAAACTAATTTATGACTTGTATTTTATAACTTTACAATATGTGTACTGTTGGTATACCTATCTAAATAAATAAATAAATAAAATAAACAGAGACACGAAGGAAAGAAGGAAGGCATGTTAGGTCCCGGGCTACTAGCCCTAACACCTCCACCAACCCGCAGTGGAGCAGCATGGAATGGGTATGGAGTATACTCTATCTATACCCCCGTTGATTGAGGCCTGTGCCTATCAGTAGGACGTATATAAGCTATTTATGTTTGTTTTATGTAAACACAAACGGATGCAAACTCCCGCGAGTGCTTCAAGTTAAACAAGGGTAGTTTCACAGATGGATGAGTGGGGTGTAATCAAGCGGCGATAGTGCCTACAGTTACCTATGTTTTATATCTATCAAGTATGATGAAGATGTTTTTTGGCTATTCATAAAATTAGCACAATTTTTCGTTTTCTGGATAAAACTTACTTACTCGCATCGCAATACGCTCGCTCCCATTACATGGGGCTGGCGAGGGGTGGGAGTATAGGTTTACCGGGTGAGAGCCTTCAGCGCTCCCCATTTGTCCGGCCAAGTAGTTAATGCCATCTGCGGCAAATCTACAATAAGTCACGTCAAAAAAAAAAAAGGTGGGAGTATATACTATACACCACTGCCTACCCCTTCGGGGATACAGGCGTAATTCTATATTATTACTTACTCAACTAACACACGTATCGTATGAAACTAATATATACAATACTTTTTCACTTGACTTATTGAAGACTAGCTTTTGCCCGCGACTTCGTCCGCGTGGTGTCTTATATAAGAGAGAGATCTTTGTGTGTGTGGGAGTGCATACTTATGCAGTTTAGATTTTTTCATACAATTTTTTTCCCAATAACTCCCATTTTTCAAAATACAGCCAAAAATAAACTTTATATTTACTAAGGTATGCATGCATGCTAGATTGAATCAATTGATAGAATTGATTTTTTTTAATTGATTGTTCATTGAGTTTTAATTTTAATACACACTTCCTCTCTTCCCTTCAACGTTGCTGTGCCCTACAGGGTCCATGTTTTAGTTCCTATGCCTATGTAACACCCCATTGTACTACATGGAATGCAATAAATAATTTAATTGAATTGAAAACATCTACGTATCTTACGCGGTTTCGATTTTTTCATACAAATGTTTTTTTCCCGCTAACTCCCGTTTCCGTGGGAATATCCTGTTGCAACTAAGCTTTAAGTTAACTAAGGTACCTGCATGCCAAATATCAAGCGTCTAACTTAAGCGGTTTAGATTTTTCACACAAAAGGATTTTCCCGCTAATTTCCGTTCCCGTGGGAATTCCGGGAATTTCTTTCTTAGTGCACCTCTACGGTACCTAAGCTATGTCCCTTCCAAATTTCAAATGCCTACGTTTAGCCGTTCAGGCTATGCGTTGATATGTCAGTCATTGAGTCAGTCAGTTTCTCCTTTTATTTAGATTTGATTTTTTCATACAAATGTTTTTTCCCGCTAACTACCGTTCCCGTGGGAATTTTGTAATATCCTGTTGCAACTAAGCTTTAAGTTTACTAAAGTACCTGCATGCCAAATTTCAAACGTCTAACTTGAGTGGTTTAGATTTTTCATACAAAAGGATTTTCCCGCTAATTCCCGTTCCCGTGGGAATTTCGGGAATTCCTTTCTTAGTGCACCTCTACGGTATCTAAGGTACCGGCGAGCCAAATTTCAAACATCTAACTTGAATGGTTTAGATTTTTCATACAAAAGGATTTTCCCGTTATTTCCCGTTCCCGTGGGAATTTCGGGAATTCCTTTGTTAGTGCACCTCCACGGTACCTAAGGTACCTGCATGACAAATTTCATACGTCTAACTTGAGTGGTTTAGATTTTTCATACAAAAGGATTTTCCCGCTAATTCCCGTTCTCGTGGGAATTTCGAGAATTCCTTTCTTAGTACACCACTACGGTATCTAAGGTACCTGCATGACAAATTTCAAACATCTAACTTGAATGGTTTCGATTTTTCATACAAAAGGATTTTCCCGCTAATTCCCGTTCCCGTGAGAATTTTAGGAATTCCTTTCTTATTGCACCTCTACAGTACCTATGGTACCTGCGTGCCAAATTTCAAACGTCTAACTTGAGTGGTTTAGATTTTTCATACAAAAGGATTTTCCCGCTAATTCCCGTTCCCGTGGGAATTTCGGGAATTCCTTTCTTAGTGCACCTCTACGGTATCTAAGGTACCTGCGAGCCAAATTTCAAACATCTAACTTGACTGGTTTAGATTTTTCATACAAAAGGATTTTCCCGTTAATTTCCGTTCCCGTGGGAATTTCGGGAATTCCTTTCTTAGTGCACCTCCACGGTACCTAAGGTACCTGCATGACAAATTTCAAACGTCTAACTTGAGTGGTTTAGATTTTTCATACAAAAGGATTTTCCCGCTAATTCCCGTTCTCGTGGGAATTTCGGGAATTCCTTTCTTAGTACACCTCTACGGTATTTAAGGTACCTGCATGACAAATTTCAAACATCTAACTTGAATGGTTTAGATTTTTCATACAAAAGGATTTTCCCGCTAATTCCCGTTCTCGTGGGAATTTCGGGAATTCCTTTCTTAATGCACCTCTACGGTACCTAAGGTACCTGCATGACAAATTTCAAACGTCTAACTTGAGTGGTTTAGATTTTTCATACAAAAGGATTTTCCCGCTAATTCCCGTTCCCGTGGGAATTTCGGGAATTCCTTTCTTAGTGCACCTCTACGGTATCTAAGGTACCGGCGAGCCAAATTTCAAACATCTAACTTGAATGGTTTAGATTTTTCATACAAAAGGATTTTCCCGTTATTTCCCGTTCCCGTGGGAATTTCGGGAATTCCTTTGTTAGTGCACCTCCACGGTACCTAAGGTACCTGCATGACAAATTTCATACGTCTAACTTGAGTGGTTTAGATTTTTCATACAAAAGGATTTTCCCGCTAATTCCCGTTCTCGTGGGAATTTCGAGAATTCCTTTCTTAGTACACCACTACGGTATCTAAGGTACCTGCATGACAAATTTCAAACATCTAACTTGAATGGTTTCGATTTTTCATACAAAAGGATTTTCCCGCTAATTCCCGTTCCCGTGAGAATTTTAGGAATTCCTTTCTTATTGCACCTCTACAGTACCTATGGTACCTGCGTGCCAAATTTCAAACGTCTAACTTGAGTGGTTTAGATTTTTCATACAAAAGGATTTTCCCGCTAATTCCCGTTCCCGTGGGAATTTCGGGAATTCCTTTCTTAGTGCACCTCTACGGTATCTAAGGTACCTGCGAGCCAAATTTCAAACATCTAACTTGACTGGTTTAGATTTTTCATACAAAAGGATTTTCCCGTTAATTTCCGTTCCCGTGGGAATTTCGGGAATTCCTTTCTTAGTGCACCTCCACGGTACCTAAGGTACCTGCATGACAAATTTCAAACGTCTAACTTGAGTGGTTTAGATTTTTCATACAAAAGGATTTTCCCGCTAATTCCCGTTCTCGTGGGAATTTCGGGAATTCCTTTCTTAGTACACCTCTACGGTATTTAAGGTACCTGCATGACAAATTTCAAACATCTAACTTGAATGGTTTAGATTTTTCATACAAAAGGATTTTCCCGCTAATTCCCGTTCTCGTGGGAATTTCGGGAATTCCTTTCTTAATGCACCTCTACGGTACCTAAGGTACCTGCATGACAAATTTCAAACGTCTAACTTGAGTGGTTTAGATTTTTCATACAAAAGGATTTCCCTTCACTACTCTAGAGTAGGGAGCAGCTGCTCCTATTGATTGTAGCGTGATGAAAAGTATACTATAACCTGTCCAGGAGTGTGAAGAATAATTGTACCAAGTTTCATTAAAATCCGTCCAGTAGTTTTTGTTTCTATAAGGAACATACAGACAGACAGACAGACAGACAGACAAAAATTTTACTGATTGCATTTTTGGCATCAGTATCGACCACTTATCACCCCCTGATAGTTATTTTGAAAAAATATTTAATGTACAGAATTGACCTCTCTACAGATTTATTATAAGTATAGATTTGCCGCATATTGCATTAACAACTCGGTGGCGCAGCGGTAAACGCGCTCGGTCTGCGATTGTTGAAGTTAAGCAACTTTCGCAAAGGTCGGTCATAGGATGGGTGACCACAAAAAAAAAGTTTTCATCTCGAGCTCCTCCGTGCTTTGGAAGGCACGTAAAGCCGTTGGTCCCGGCTGCATTAGCAGTCGTTAATAACCACCAATCAGCAGTGGGCCCGCGTGGTGGTTTAAGGCCCGATCTCCCTATCCATCCATAGGGAAGGCCCGTGCCCCAGCAGTGGGGACGTTAATGGGCTGGTGATGTGATGTGCATTAACAACTTGGCCGGTCAAATGGGAAGCGCTGAGAGCTCCCATGCAGAAGCTTACAACAGTAAACTAATAAATGAAGGAAAACAATGAAATAATTAATTACGCTCCTGCGGTCAACGGTCAGTCAACAAATTGCCCAAAAGTTGGACTAACAAAAAACCTCGTTTAGTTTAGGTTGTTTTATATAAAATCGATGGTCTATAAGTTTGTCGATCAAGTCAACCTGGTCGGTGCTTAATTGAGGTAATGTTTACCTATTTGTATTTGCGGTCATAAATACATGTTTATTGCGAACTAAAACGAATACTTCCCCGAGCATTCACACACTTCCATGCCACATCCCTTACTGAATAGATGAAAGGTCAGAAACATGGTTTGAAATGGAATATACAGGTATAATGTATGTTAGCATAGTCATGTATGTGTAGTAAACACTGTATAAATCATTTGGGAAAGATGTATGAGGTCTAAGTGGAAATGCTCAATCTTAATTTCGTCGCTAGGTATGTTCATATACCGGCGGGGACGCGGTTGTGTGCAATTGCGTTCCCGTATCCCCGCCACACGGCGGCAAAGAGGAACAACGTTGGGTTTTAGTGGGTATACCGGGTGGCGACACCCGGGGAGTCCCACATAACCACGTCGTCCCCCCGGGCGGCGTTTCCCAACGTCAAAAAAAAAAAGGTATGTTCATATACTTAATACCTAATATGCATCCATAATAGGTACCGTACCTAGAGTTCCCTTAAGGCCAAATCAACTTGATTGAAGTATATTGAATAAAGTTTAGTACCATATCACATTAACTTCTTTAACGAATTAGTGTCACTAAACGTTAAATACGTCAATGCGGTAAGGTTCTAATTTCTAAAGCTGGTACGTGATACCGTATAGCTGTTTTCTAAATATAAATCTTGTTAGAAGAGATTTCTTTTTATTTCTTAAATTAATAATTCGCTTTGTAAAAGAAACAAAATATGAAAATTAAAAGTCTGCTTTTACTTTGAAACGAAATTTCCGAGTTACCGAAAAACTTTTGTTTAAAAAACGGTGATCTTCAATCTGCTATTCAGCCGACATTATTAAAAAGATCGTATCGACTTTGATCAATCAGGGGGAAAGTTGGGAATGTTGAGATTAAAAAAAAACGGGGAAATTATCAGGATTCGATCCAGATGGCGGCGAACTTTTAACTTTGTAGTTACCTACCAACAAAATTGCGTTAGACGACCAATCCTTAGGGAATACAATTAAGTTTTAATAGTTTTAAAGACTGCAAGTTAGGAGTATGTAAATAATTTGAGACTCTTGCGATGTCTATACGGTGTTAGTGTCATCGTAACGAAAACTTTGAGGATGATTGATGCTTTTGCAAAGAATTGAAAATAATTTTAAAAAACTTAAAAAAGCATGAATTTTGCGGCGGACAATTCCACTTGATAATATCTCTTATAATCATAGAGCAAGGACCTCCGCGCTTATAATGCGTACCTATCTCACAAACGATTATGAAAAACGACAGTGGCGGGATTTATGTCACCTTATGTCAATTCCATACATTTTTATCACTGTCATTATCACTTTTTTTTACTAAGGTGAATGCTGTATGGTCCTCAGCGTGCTTAGCACCGTAAGCGCGCGACTCTTTACGTCACCCGTCACTTTCTCACAGTACTGCACAGAAAGAGACAGACAGACGATCTCTGTTGCGACGAGAAAGAGTCGCGTGCTTACGGTGCTAGGCCCGCAGATCTTTGCCTACCTTATATAAGGCAAATTTAAACAACAACAAGGTAATTTTTTGTCCGGAAAGTACTACTACAATAAGTAAAGTCTTAAAAAAAACTGGCACTTTTCAAAACCGTTTGCACCTTGACTAAGTATGACTACAAATTATCTTGAGGTTTCGCCCATCCGGAATAGGCATTTTGTTCATCTGTTTGATCTTGCAATTTATAGTCTAGTGCTAAATAAACAAGATGGATATTCCTATTTCCTAAGGACTAGTGTCAAGCTAATCTCGCCCATAATTTTGGCTACCGACATTTCCAAGCCGTTTCGCTCTGGTGACCTCAGGAACCGTTATTTGAGACAACTTGTTAGTGTAGAAACTTGGTACTAATCCCGTTCGGACGTTAGTCTGCTGGCGACAAGTTTGGCCAGTAACTAGAACAATTTAAAGTCCTGTCTACTATAGTCGGGTCTAGTTGGTAGAGGAATGTGGATCTTTAGTCTCTGATATAATGATATTGATTCCAGGAAACACCTCCTAATTTTATTGCAAGTTACACCTGCCATTTTCCTATCCGTCAAAGAGTACCTATCTACAGGGTGTTAGTGACATCGTAACGAAAACTTTGAAGGACGATTCAGACTATGATTCTGAGTTGATATCAATTAGAATTTTCCGTCGCAAAAGTATGGAACTGACAATAATAAAAAAAAACACAAAACATTTCATGTACTTTCAGACAGGACATTCCACTTGATATCAACTCAGGATCATGGTCTGAATCATCCCCCTCGGTATTCGTTACGATGTCACTGACACCCTGTATAAGTATAAAGATTACACAGGAAATGTAATTAAATACGAACATCATCTACATGTCGGGGAAACAAATTGTCAGTTTAATTAGATGTCATAAGGCTCCGTCATAAGACAGGTCTTTGTTGACAAAGGGTCTCTGTTCAGCTAAACTACCTGTCACCGGTGTAATTATCATGGAATTTCCGAACACAAACAAATGAAAAATATGTTCATCAAGTGATGAAATTATCGTGTATTAGAACTTGAATTCCGACCGAAATAAGTACTTTAGTACTATCATCATCATCGGCCCATTAACGTCCCCACTGCTGGGGCACGGGCCTTCCCTATGGATGGATAGGGAGATCGGGCCTTAAACCATCACGCGGGCCCAGTGCGGATTGATGGTTATTAACGACTGCTAATGCAGCCGGGACCAACGGCTTAACGTGCCTTCCGAAGCACGGAGAAGCTCGAGATGAAAACTTTTTTTTTTATGGTCACCCATCCTATGACCGGCCTTTGCGAAAGTTGCTTAACTTAACAATCGCAGACCGAGCGCGTTTACCGCTGCGCTACTGAGCTCCTCATAGTACTAAATAAGTTATAATGCATACTTAATAAAGTACTTCTTCTACTATCGTGTGTTAATTGATATCAAGCAATAACACTCTAACTAACTATGGAACTGAAAAAAATAAAAAAAAACACTAAAATTTTCATGAGTTTTCCGACAGAATCATGAATCCCCCTCAGTATTCGTTACGGTGTCAATAACACCCATACTTACTTTTGTACGGGCTGTAAAATACTGAGTGGGATGATTTAGCTGATTATTCTGAGTTAATATCATGTGGAATCTTCTATATAATATGAGGTGAGGTGTATACCAGTTAATTTGTTACACAATTTATAAAACATACTAAAGCACTACTAGCACTACTAAACTTCATGTACATCCATAATGGTGCTAATTCCTGCAGACGCCATCTAATTTTATTTTAAGTTATACCTGTCATTTTCTTATCCGTTGAAAAAGAAAGGGACGAGTAATCGACAGGCATAAAATCTATGGAATACACGTCAATTTTAAGCAGAAATCTAAAACAACCGTCTAAAAATTTTACATCGGCCAGTAACCCGACAGAATTAAGTAAACAGCACGACAATCGGATTCCATACCAGCGAGATGCCTATTTTATTCGCACGGGTTATTCATTCATTTTAAAATTAACTTGTTGGCAATTATCCGTCCCTCTCCTTTTCGGCGGATAAGAAAGTGACGGGTATAACTTAAAATAAAATTATTGGTGAAAGTGTAAAAAGGTGTCTGCAGGAATCGGGGCCAATACCTCTATAAGAGATAAAGAAACAGTTATTTGAAGAATTGTATAAATATTTTCAAAGCAATATAAATGTTAATGCTAATCCATAGAGATTTTAAATTTGAGTCGCGATCAAATGCATTTTAATTTCATGAAAAATACAATTTCTAAATTGACTCGAGTATTTTTTTCACGCTTACCTACATTTATATAAGCCTTATTTATGTAAGTATATTTACTCTAGAACACATATTTTTTTTCCTAAGTATATAATTTTAGACCTTGCATTTACAATTTGCCCGTAAATAAACACACTATTATAAACTACTTTATCATAAGCTACTGACAGTACAAGTGACCAAAAGGTACGGTAACTTCATGAAAATTAAATAATCAGGTGTTAGTGAGAATCGATGGGTTCCAAACAGTGATGTTCCATTGATTATTCCCACTTTCCTAGGAGTAAAAAGTCCCAATTTAAGAACCCAGGAGTGAAAAGGCGCAAAAGCTGTATAAAAAGAGATTTATTACCTAGAGATTTATTAAGAGATTTATTAAGAGATTTACTCCGTGGTCTAGTGGTTAGAGCGTTAGACTCACGATCTGGAGGTCCGGGTTCGATTCCCGATGGGGACATTGTCGAGATCACTTTGTGAGACTGTCCTTTGTTTGGTAAGGACTTTTCAGGCTTGTATCACCTGATTGTCCGAAAAATTAAGATGATTCCGTGCTTCGGAGGGCACGTTAAGCCGTTGGTCCCGGCTATTAGCCGTAAAAACACCTCCACCAACCCGCAGTGGAGCAGCGTGGTGGAGTATGCTCCTTACCCCCTCCGGTTGATTGAGGGGAGGCCTGTGCCCAGCAGTGGGACGTATATAGGCAGTTTATGTATATAGGCAGATAGGATCAGAGTGCAAGAAAGAACAATTTGAAAAAAGATAAGCAACCAGTGTCCGTACTGTTAAAGAGTTTTTACAACAGGAACATTCTCAATTTGGGAACATTCCCGGGAACAGCACATCACTAGTTCCAAAATAACGTCCATGCCACTTACGTCCCGTATTTAGGCGGCCGCTGCCTTTTAATATTTAAATATCTAATTGTGGACAAAATGTATCGACGTGGCCTAGATAATATATCGCTTTTTAGTTTAAAAGTGGAATAAACTAAAGTACCTACAGCTACTTATATATATGTTTTGCATCGAATATAAACTCAAGCCATAGAATAAGGAATAATACTACGTATAGAATGGCAACTCTCCGCTCCCCACCAGCGTCAAGTTTACCTCACCCCCCTCGAGCATAATTTAGACTTAAATCGTATGGTGTCTGACGTCACACACACAGATGCTCGTGTACAATAATGTCAATGTGTGGTGTCTGTGTGAAACGAGGTTGTTTGTATGAAGTGTCTGGGGTGTGCTCAAGCTACAACAAAGTAATGGTCGGTTCTTGATGATTAAGATCGTTAAATAATGCTATCTACAAAATGTAACATTAAAAAGTTTCAAGCGAAAATGTAATTTTTTGAGAAAATTGTGTTACAAAAAATGTCTAACAGTATTCATTTATAAGTTATCAAAAAAAAAAATACAAATCTAAGCAATCTTCTTCGTCTTTTAAAAATACGCCTTAGAATTTTCCAGAAGCTTTTATAAAGCGTGTAATATCCGTCTTGTGAGCTCGAAGCCCAACAAATAACATCTTTTAAACTTATTTCATTTCAAAGACAAGATAGTGCGTGGGGTGTGTGGAGATGAGCTCCGCAGCCTTACAAAGATTTATCAAAGCCTTATTTCGCAGTTTTATAGATGCGATTTTCTTCTGACTGTTACCAATTTGTTTGTTTGGCGAACCCTGCCTTTGTCTTTAGACTTTTTCCGCGTATAAAAGGATCTTCATTTTGCTTAAACGCATTGATAAACTAGATAGAAACTAGTCTATTCAGATATTATCAGAAGTTTCCAACTAGTCAAATTACAGTTAAAAGTAAATGAGCAGAAAACCCTTTAAATTTCCATCTTATCTAATTTAATAGGCATCACAACAGCAATCAATCAATCAATAATACTTTATTGCACAACGACATATACAAAGGACATAAACATACGAATAAAAACATAAGTACAATAGGCGGCCTTATTGCTAAATAGCAATTTCTGCCAACCTTAGGGTGAAAGAAGTTAATGCAAATCCTTTGTATAAAAATAGTTTTTGGCTACAATAATTTCCATGGATACCATGCCATAAATCACTTGTACAATTGGTAACACGTTTAACCCATGATAAGGCATTCATGGCCGTCTATTCAGCAGTCGAACGTAATAAGGTAATAGGGAACGTGAGGCTTTGGCCCCAAATGGAATTCGGAAATTCTATAGTCTATGCCTTTATGACATTAAGGGATAGGAAAATCATACTATATGTATATTACTTATACTTAGGTACCTAAATATTTATTTGTGAATAGCGTTAACTATAATGATATCTTTGTATGCATAGCCAAAAGTGATAGTTACAAATCAACAACATAATACATAACAATGCATCACGCCTGTCCCCTGTCGCCTGTCGGAGGTCTTAAGTTCAAATCCCGGTGGGGACAAATCACAAAAACCACTTTGTGATCCCTAGTTTAGTTGCGACATTACAGGCTGATCACCTGATTAACCAAAAAGTAAGATGATCCGTGCTTCGGAAGGCACGTTAAGCCGAAGGCCCCGGTTACTACTTACCGATGTAAGTAAGTAGGCGTTACATAAGCCATGTCAGGGGCCTGTGGCGGCTCAATAATAACTCTGACACCAGGGTTGATGAGGTTGGTAATTCACCTCACAACCCACACGATAGAAGAAGACGCCTATATCCCCGAAGGGGTAGGCAATGGTGTATATATAGTACATGTTGCCATTATACGGGCACAAATCCTGAAAATCACGGGATACCACGTAGTGACATAAATACATAAACTCACGCCTATTTCCCACCGGGGTAAGCAGAGACTATATAATACCATTTGCTTCGATCCTGACACACTTCTCTTGCTTCCACGTAGTGACTTGGATACATGCTGTTAATATTCCAAATATATCACAGAAAAAATCCTCCATAACCCGCAGTGAGGCAGTTTGATGGAGTATTCTCCGCATCCCCTCCACTTGATCTCGAGGAGTCATGTACATACTCCATGTGCTATAGGTATATCTCTTCTCACATGGCATGGTTAGAGTGGCATCTCTCGTCTCTTTCGTACTAAGTTGTACACCGTTAGTGCGGAAGAGACATATCTCTCGTTTGTTTCGCCCTAGGCGATGTATCTCTGTCCTACTGACACTTTTATAATGCTAGCCTTATAATCGGTAGATGTATTATTTTAACTAATAATACATACAATACAAAAACTCTTTATTGCACTTAAATAACATAAAAAAAATTAGAACTGATTTGACTAGTTGGAAACTAGCCTATAATATTCTCTACTAATCATAGAGCAACACGGCCTCCGCGGACCGGTACCAAGACATCACGACCACCTCAAAATCCATCTTCTTACATACATACATAAACTCACGCCTATTTCCCACCGGGGGAAGCAGAGACTATAGAATTCCATTTGCTTCGATCCTGACACACTTCTCTTGCTTCCTCCACATTCATCAAGCGCTTCATACACGCACGCCGGTTCAGAGTAGATCGTATTGAACCTTTTCTAAGGACATCTCCAATTTAGTCATCGTAAGTCCTTCTCGGTCTTCCTCTGCCAGCCCTACCATCAACTTTCCATCTTCTTATTATGCATATAACCACACCAACGATACTTCACTTATATTATAGCTTGACTTTTACTGCAAATAATACCCACTCAATATTGAAAACAAGCGATTGGCAAAGTTTGACCTTTTAATGACCTCTGGGGCATAACAAAAGGGAAAAGTTGCGAAGGAAAGAATTCCTTCCATTTATTACTGTGACAGCCTTCCGTTGCCTTGTCTATTCGTTATTTAAGTACGTACATTCCAGTCTTACTGCGTTTGGAAAATCGTTTTTAATAGGCTTTTGTTATACAAGAGTGGAAAGTTGTGTTTTAACGCGAGTGTCGACTTTTAATTACGAACTAGCGAAGTAATCTAAAATTGAATCATATTTCCACTGCACAAAAGGCTGTTTGGTAACTTACTCGTATGTTCTCTTCTCTTAAAATGAAATAAAATTCCGTGTATAAGTACTTGTATTGTCTTCTCTCTTAAAAGTTCAAAACACATTTTTACACACTGTTTCTACATGGGAAAGCACCTTCTTCGTCGTGGAGTGGAAAAAGTAACTGATTTGACTAGTTAGAAACTAGTCTATTCAGATATTTTAAAGAAGACTAGGACAAAAGGATGAAGGTGTTCTAAACCAGCGATCACATATGAAGATTTTGATAACAGTGGAAGAAGAGAAAATGGTATGTAAAGAGGCAAATGAAATTCCGTAATCTTTACCACTACGGAAAATAGGCGTGATTTTAATGTATGTTGTTTTTTTTTCATAATTCTCATTTCGTGAGCCAATATTCTCTTAAGCACAATTTAGCGTTTGCCAGCATAGCTTATAACCATCCACTGCATATAAAGTAAATGAAACGTAACGTTCTATTAAGCTAAAAGGCCATATGATCCTAATATTCCTTATAGTCGTATCCCTGATTGCGTTGTGCAGAAAAAGCGCAAACGAGAAATGGATTGGCATGTAATGGACGGATTATATTGGCACTTACTGGGTGAAGAGAGAGACTCGAAATGTAAGAGGAAAACGCCCAATTTACTTAGCTGACTTTATTCTGACACATTAAATTTACCGCCAGACAAGTAAAATTTGTGGTTTTCACCAAAAAGTCACAAGGAGATTTGTTTCCGGACCTTTTCAAAAGGGAAATTAAGATTGTTTACTAAAAAGTTTTTGTCCAAGAAAACCTTTATGTGAGCTTACCCTGATGAGAAATCGATTTAAACACGATAAAGAAAATTAGAAGCCGATCCTAATTTAACGAAATGAAAAAGGTGATTACGTTTTAATAAACGTATTTAGCCACGTTTATAAATCACTGTCAATTTTAACATATTCAGTTTGATCCTTAGGGTCCACCGTGTTGCTTTATGGTTTCTAAAAGTTTAAATGCTGCAATTGTTCCGCATTTTCATTCATCAGGTTTGATAGACAGAGATTTACATTCAATAGTTTATAACTACCTGACACACGAGGACTGCTTACTTAGATAATATGACTCGCACCTGTCAACAAACTGCACGTTTGAGTTGAACATTTGCCTAGCTTTACCTTTGCGCCGCCGCTGCTAGGAACCGCCCTTAGCCTCCATGTTCTGCCCGACGACGATGATGAGGATGATGAAGACGAGCAGTAGCACCAGGATGCAGCAGATGGCAACGGCAAGCATTGCCGCGTGTTCGCCCAGTTTGGTGGAGCCGTGCGCGGCGCAAGCCTGCGCCGCTGTTAGCGTCGCCGCAACCACTCGCGCACTTATGGTGGCGCGCTAAACTTTTTTTTACTTTTAAAAACGATATTCGATCTTCTTTTCAAACACGTGCGGAATGATGAGCGTGTATTCAAACTTTCAGGTTTTGTTTTTTTATAATTATTCCGTTTATTATTTTTTTAATTAATGCTCGTAACTTTTTTGCGGTTTACTTGCAGGATAGTTCGAGGAAGCAGAAAAAACACTCCACAATCACGCAAGTTACTTTTACTTTCAGCACACAAGGCCAGTTTCAGTCTTCCAATTTTCCTGATTTTCTTTCACTATTATTTGAGCACTTAAGTACTTATATATTATTTTAATAATATATAATATTTATGTTTATTGTCAAATACGTATAACCGTTACTAGAATTGAAAAAAGAAACGTTAGTACTATATTTTTTAATTAAAAAGCAATTGAATTGTTTGGGTACAACATTAAGCCGTGATAATTTGGAGAGGGCGTGAAGTGATTATTGTAATTTGAATGAGGCCATCTTGGAATTAAAACGCGCGTCTCGTCGCGTCACAATTCTCTCGCCATTTCCGCGGGCGCTGTTGTGAATCGAAACTCCAATTAGAGACCGAAAAAACTCTCTTAAAACATTTATTCCGTGCTTTTGGGAATATTCCAAATCATGACTTGACATTGAGTGTCTTCTACAATGCCCGGTGGGCTCTTATTAATTGTATAAAATGTTTGTTAAAACAATTCTGTCATACTTAAAAATAATAAAATGCAGGTAGCTACAAAAATGTTATACTATTAAAAATTATAGCAATAAGAACTAAAAATATGACTAAATATAAAAACACCCTGATTGTGATATTATCCAGTCATAGCAACAGCACGTCATACATTATAATTTACATACAACGTTAAAACTTCAGCCAAGCCACACATTTTATTAAAACCAGCAAGGCGCACCTCAACCTCTATCAAAACCGTCAAACAATCACGAAAAACCTTTTTTATACCATTTCATTCATTTCAAAACCTGTGGCGAATGAAAATGTGCCGGGAAAAATCATCAGCGCCCCATTCACGGTCGAAGAGCTTTAATCTCGAAGGTTCTATACGTTTGTAGGTACGTATCTATATTTAAAGGTTTAAATCGCTCCTCCGTTTTATGTTAATACCGGAGTGATTTAAGAGGAGCGGGGGATGTTTGGAGGTCGACATGATTCCTTTTACGAGTTTTTCGAGCGACGCCTGCATGTTTTAAGTTGGTTGACTCGTAATCTACTTGGAAAATGAATTAATGTGCTTTACAAATTTCGATTTTGGTAATTATTGTCGCTTCTGTAAAAAACAGCCCTGTCAAAACTTTAGATTAGGTTAGGTTAGATGATAGCTAGGGAAATGATGATGTTTTTATAATTAATGTGGTAGACCATGTAACTATGTTTAGTATAAAGTGAAGACCATTGCTTCTTTATTTCTATTTATTATCTCTACAACATCAAAGCTTAAGTTGACTAGAATTACTTAAAAGCAAACGACTTGACTGAATAGTGAATTTTTCAATGAATCAAACTACTTACTTATTTTGTAAAATTTGATATACTTACAAGGTGTTAGTGACACAGTGACGAAAACTTTTAGCGACGATTCAGGCCATGATTCTGAGTTGATATCATGTGAATATCCATTACAAAAGTGTGGTACTGAAAATAGTGAAATGAGCACTTACACCATGAATTTTCCGACAGGAAAATCCACTTGATATCAACTCTGAATCACGGTCTGAATGGTCCCCTAAAGCTTTCGTGACGGTTTCATTAACACGCTGTATATTTTTGTGTATATTCGTACCAGAACTAATAGGATAGCTGTAGGTCATACGTAAATCCGGCCCAGACGATGTTTTTCGCGAATCGGAATCAATAAGTCGCCGGCTGCGGCTGACAAACGACGTAGACTCAAGACAATGGCCGGGTATTACCGGGATCTGCTAGGATCGCGCGACACGCCCGGGAATTTCCTTATCATCGCATCCGAATCGGAACTTTTTGCCGCATCGCCGTTAATAGTTCTACCCTTTATATTTGGAGATGCTTTTGGTGATTCAGATAACATTGGGTCGCTCAAGCGCCGTAATTTAATCCTATAAAGAAATTATTGGTAGTAATTACATTAATTAGGGAGGAAATAATGATAACTATCTCTCTCCAATATATTCACTTCTTTCACCCTAAGATTGCCTGCCAGAACTTGCTGTTTAGCAATAACTTTTGGTTGTTACTATACATGGTTGCATGTTTGTTAGATGAATGAAATTATATTTAAAATAAATGAACGAAAAGTAAAGGATAAACTTCGGTTAAACGACTAACTTCCTAGAGATGTCTTTCGAGATACATCAACATCGGTAACCCCGCCCAGATTCCTAAGCGTGGAAGTGCCTTTACAAGCAACTGCTTTGTGTAGCTATTTGTACGTCTGTACGGGTGTATATGAGGCTGTATATTTACGTGTGCGCGCGAGTGTGTGTTTTAAAAAAAACTAAAATACCAACAAAATCGAAGCAAGTTTCTTAAAAGTATTTCCAAGTAAAGTTATAATAGTTTAGTTTTCTTGTTATTTCTTGTGTGTGCAAATATATACATTTTTGGGTTAAGATGTTATATTGTATGTTATAAAGTAATTACTCAAATCCCGCAGTAGTACATATCAAATAGGCTGTTTATGTAATATTTTCAATGATTTCCATTGCGAACATAATTACACCTCAACCTGTATAGGAACGATGCGGAGGCGACTGGGCAATCGATTTGCGTTTTTTTCTACGGATTGAATTCGTTCCCTGAGGTGCCGGGCTGCCTGATACCGTATCCCGATCATCGCGTTTTATATTACCGATTGGATAGACCATTGCAGTTTATTTTTAGATAAGTATATACTTATAGGAGCTCGGTGGCGCAGCGGTAAACGCGCTCGGTCTGCGATTGTTGAAGTTAAGCAACTTTCGCAAAGGCCGGTCATAGGATGGGTGACCACAAAAATAAAAAGTTTTCAGCTCGAGCTCCTCCGTGCTTCGGAAGGCACGTTAAGCCGTTGGTCTCGGTTGCATTAGCAGTCGTTAATATCCACCAATCCGCACTGGGCGCGCGTGATGGTTTACGGCCCGTTCTTTCTTCTCGTATCCATCCATAGGGAAGGCCCGTGCCCCTGCAGTGGGGACGTAAATGGGCCGATGATGATGATGATGCTATACTTAAACGCTGGATTGCGAGTAAATAAAAATACTTTGTTTATGTACTTATTTTCTTTCACGCGTTCAGCTGCTTGTTTTCCCGAGCATGTCGTGAAAGCCGATAAAGAGATTGTATTCTTTACACACAAAAACAGCCTATAAAATACACGTATACAAGGTGTTAGCGACATCGTAACGAATACTGAGGGGATGATTCAGACCATGATTTTGAGTTAATATCAAGTGGAATTTCCTTCGCAAAATTCATGTTTCTTTGTATTTTTTTTTTATTATTTTAAATTCTATAATTTTACCATGGAATATTCGTTAATGTCACTAACACCCATTCGTACTTGTAGCTACCTGTACGTTCTTGTATGGGGTGTAAGTGACACCGTAACGAATATTAAGGGAGATGAGTTAGATCATGATTCTGAGCTAATATCAAATGGAATTTCCTGTCGAAAAATTCATGAAATTTTTAAAACTTTTTAAAATTATTTTTAATTCCACACTGTTGCTTCGGAAAATTCCACATGATATCAACTCAGAATCATAGTGTAAATCATCCCTGAAAGTTTTCGTTACGACGTCACTAACACCTCTGCGTACCCCGTGTGCTATGTTCTCGTATAAAATAATAAATGTTTCTTCTCTTTCTTTGTTCCAAAGTCTCTTACCGTGTTCTAGTATCTGGACTTTACTACAGATTGGATTCGCTCCCCAAGGTGCCGAGCTATCCGACGCGCCGCGATGAAGGCGTTTTATATTACCAGCTAGGATATTTGCAACTTTCCTTATACTGCATTTTTTACTAGAAAATATCTTCAAAAGGTTTTAGTTTCAGAGAGCTATGTTTTAACCACCAGACCACGCAGGCTGTTGGAACGTTGGGCTCACGATCTGAAGGTCCAGGTTCGGTTCCCGATGGGGTCATTTTCGAAATCACTTTGTAAGACGGTCCTTTGTTTAGTAAAGAGGAGGAGTGCAGGCTTGAAGCAGTTGATTGTTCGAAAAAGTAAGATGATTCCGTGCATCACCGTTATTTGCAGTAAAACAGCTTCACCTAGAAGCTAAGTGTAGCTAAGCAGTAGAACCCGGTACTTATTATGTGTTTTAAGTTCTATAATTTTCAAAACATTTTGAATAAACATGTAATACGTAAATATGTTGTTCAAACAGCTGTTGGCGCAGGAAATTGAAGACATCGCAAGGCGCGAACGACGCCTTTCGTAATTAGGTTCCGTATTAATTACTAAAGTAAATTGGAAATTGCTTAGCGTGATACTACGTCATACCAAAACCAGATATTGTAATCGATATTCATAATTTTGTGTGTTATATGCAAAATGATAATTGCTAAGCATTAAATTGTATTGATAGAATATTGATAGCATCCACAATAATCTCTAATTTCAATTTACGAAGTTTCTGGAGAAAAAAGCACATAATTTCAAACTAGGAGTAACCGTATAAAAAATACGAATTTAACATAAAACATTATCAAGGAACACAGGAAATGCGAATTCAGTTTTAGTTGCAAAGAGTTATTTTTTTAACGGACCCGCAAAGAGTTAGCTCGTATATTTTAATGAGAGTTTTTCTAACATAACTAGCAAAAAGCCACGGTTCTACTGCAGACCACGTAAATCCGGGATTTCTCAGTTACAAGAAGATACTGGATAGACCTTTACATAGCATCACGCCTGCATCCCCAAAGGGGTTGGCTGAGGTGTACAGTTTGTACACCCACTTCTCGCCAGATATGTTTAAGTCCCATGTAACAGGGGCGACCCTATTGCCATTAACCGGGCACAAATCCTAGAAACCACGTGCTATCACTTATCTATGATCCTTAAACATAAATTCAAACACATCCAAAAATTCAAAATACTTGCTGCTTTTGCTTTTCCATCGTAAACTTTATCACCTTCTAGATTTTCTAGAATTTATTACTTAAAAGTTGGTCTTCTAGCCGCTTATACATCTTTATATTGTTGATACCTTTTGCATAGAATGTGTTGCCCTAACTAATAGCTCAACCAGTTCAATCTCTGCCTGGCCGAATGCCGATCCCAAGACACAGACCTATAAGCTTACTTTGGAGATCAGAGTTCAACAAATAATTTGTACACCTTCTTCATATGTACTTAACTTAATCGCACACCTGTACAAATCTCCTTGATAATAAATAAATTATTATTATTACTTTATTCTTTCTTCTTTTTTCTTTATTCGGTTGATTGAGGGGAGGCCTGTGCCCAGCAGTGGGAGGTATATAGGCTGTTTATGATGTTATTACGAGTATTAATGTTGTATAGGTTACCTCGACGCAGTCATCCATACTAATATTATAAATGCGAAAGTTTTTTTTTTTTGACGTGACTTATTGTAGATTTGCCGCAGATGGCATTAACTACTTGGCCGGACAAATGGGGAGCGCTGAAGGCTCTCACCCGGTACAACGTTTAAGACAACAGGCCTGAGGGTGCCCACTTGGGCGCGAACCTCGGCTCAGGGCGTCGTCTGAGAGGAAAAATATTTGAAAGAATTAATCGACCCTAGCGGGTCGATAGCGATAAGCGCTGAATGAGGGAAATCGTCGACCACGCCGGCGGGGTCGGTATCGGGAAATGCGAAAGTGTATGTCCGTCTTTCACACCAAAACAGAGCGACGAATTGACATGACTTTTGAAATGAAGATAGTTGAAGTGATAGAGAGTGACATAAACTATTTTTGTCTCTCTCTAACCCCCCACTTCTCTAAATGGAGGGTGAAAATGTGTATGAAGCATTCTGCAATTTTCAAGGTAGAAAGCTAAAAATTTGTATGCCGACTATTTGTGACTAACAAAAAAAATGTACATAATTTTTTTTTCGGTAATCTGCCCCTTATCTTATCTTATCTGGGCAAAGGCCTCCCTCCATTTTTTTTTTATTTCTGCCCCTAACCCCTTCAAAGAGGGGGTGAATTTTTATATAGGACATTTCGCAGTTTTCAAGGAAGCTAAAAATTGGTACATTAGGAAAAGGGAACCCGATTACCCCGAAGTGTTATATAAACTTTAAATTGGACAACAATGTTCACTGCTGAACTCCAAAGGGATAATAGGTTCACTTCCGGAGCATATAATTTTGAATAGGAACAATAAATGTGGCCCTTGAAATATTCCGGAATCCCTGAATAGTTTCTCGGCTAGGCGTTCAGTGAAGGCCATTGTTTTAATTGTCTCTTCTAATGGTTTTATTTCGCGGTCCGCGTTGATCACGAAACTTGAATTCAAATATTTTTACTTCTAATGGTCATAAAATTGCCTGGAAGGTTTTTATCTCAGAATTAAGACTTATGTATAGTATATAAGATATGTCATAAACAGCCTATATACGTCCCACTGCTGGGCACAGGTCTCCCCTCAATCAACCGGAAGGGGTATGGAGCATACTCCACCACGCTGCTCCACTGCGGGTAGGTGGAGGTGCTTTTACGGCTAATAGCCGTTTTTTTCGGACAATCAGGTGATTCAAGCCCGCAATGTCTTTCCCAAACAAAGGACAGTCTCTCAAAGTGATTCCGACAATGTCCCCATCGAGAAACGAACTCGGACCTCCAGATCGTGAGCCTAACGCTCTAATCACTAGACCACCGAGGCTATTCTGGAGACTATTATAAGATTATAATGATTACTAAAACAATTAAATCGATAAGGTCGCCATTTGCCATGTGCGTAGTTAAGAGTCTTTTGTAAATATTTCCTTTTATTTTGGTGCAATACAGTATATCTGTATTTTAAAGTTTTTATAGCGGCTCTGTTTTAAAAAACGGCTAGGCATAATGTAATACGGCAGAATATACATAATATACAATCCGGCTGCCACATATAATAATATGTACTTATACGTCTGTTAGGTTTAAAGATTATTTATTCTCACTCAAGGGGAGTTAAGAAGGCCACATCGAAACAATTCATCTAAGAAAGAAATTTGACGTTTGCGCATAAAAAAGCAAGTGCGCAATGCAAACAAATGTCAAATAGCAATATTGCTTTCTTGATGTGGCCATTATAACCCCCAAGACAATACAAAGTCACTTACTTACATGAGAAAAAAGATAAACTAAGATAAAATTAAAATTAAATAATAACATCATGTTATACTTTTGCCGCTGGATGCGGGCAACGCAGGACCGATCGTCGTGGAGATCCTTGGGGGAGGCCTATGCCCAGCAGTGGGCGTCATACGGCTGATGATGATGATACTTTTATTCCACAAGATTCATTCGTAAAAAAAACACGCGTAACTATACTTACTACTATTATATGTTTTGAAGGTATTATGAAAAGAAGCGAAAGTGATGTTTGAGGATCGTAGGTAAGTGGAATTCCGTTGTATCTGTCTAAGTATATCAATGCGAAATAGACGTCACGTTATGTTATCTATCTATAGGCATATCCCCTCGAAAACCATTGATTCTGTGGGATTTGGGTCGCGGCCCGCTGATAAGTTCAGCCGATATTCAACCAATAATACGTTGATGAACGCTAATAGCGTTCTAGTACATCCTACTGCGTTATAACTCGCTAATCTCGCTAATAGCGTTATAATACACATTCCACAATAAGTATCTATTGAAATGAATGGTACGTTGGTTTCCGTCAAGACTTTCAAGTCACGACATCTGACGGATTCCAAATATTCTATTTACTTTTCCAATTCATTATTTATTACTCATGGTCACGTTTAAGCCGTTGGCCTCTGCCGTAATGCTGCGTTTCCATTGACGCGGAGCTGTGCGGAGAGGAGCGGAGATGTGCAGGAATCGACCAATCACCGTGAGGGAGAGAGTGACAGAGCGTCTTCGTTTTTCGCTCTCTCGAACGCTGTGATTGATCAAATCCGCACATCTCCGCTCTTCTCCGCCCATCTCCGCGTCAGTGGAAACCCGGCCTAAGTCGTAAAAACACCTCCGTCAACCCGCAGTATAGCAGCGTGGTGAAATATGCTCCATACCCCACCGGTTGATTAAGGGGAGGCCTGTGCCCAGCAGTGGGACGTATATAGGCTGCTTATTTTGCAAAATCCATTTAACTTCGTGTTTTGATGGTTAGTAAAAAGTAACTGATTTGACTAAGTGGATATTAGCCTATTACAATTTGGGTAAAAATTTAAACTCAAATTATTTTCACAAAGGTTGTGTTAACAAAAATAACTTTCGAATGTAGTTTTAAAAAGGCGCTTAGGTGTTTTATTATTATAAGACGCACACACATCTTACACGTATTTGAATGTTTCACACTAAACTACTGCATTAAACAAAAATAAACAAGAGATTCGTATTCATACTTATAGGTGTGGATTTATTAACACCAGTAAATATACTTCTAATATAAAATCATATTCACGCGTTGACAAAAGGACTTACGCATGGCTGAATCAGTAGTTGAAATTTATTTTAAAGTTGTTGTAATAATATTTTTAAATTACAGTTAACTGTTTTGAAATCAATCGACAACAATTAATGTTTTCAAAGATTGTGTCACCGATACGAAATTACTAATCAATTATTATTCAAACCCGGGTATTTCTCCACAACAAACAACATAACATCACGCCTGTATCCCCGAAGGGGTAGGCAGACGTGTATAGTATAACACCTAGTCCTAACCAGATATTTTTAAGTCCCGTAAATGCGAATTCAGTTTTAGTTGCAGAGTTATTTTTTAACGGACCCGCAAAGAGTTAGCTCGTATATTTTAATGAGAGTTTTTCTAACATAATTAGCAAAAAGCCACGGTTCTACTGCAGACCACGTAAATCCGGGATTTCTCAGTTACAAGAAGATACTGGATAGACCTTTACATAGCATCACGCCTGCATCCCCGAAGGGGTCGGCTGAGGTGTACAGTTTATACACCCACTTCTCGCCAGATATGTTTAAGTTCCATGTAACAGGGGCGACCCTATTGCCATTAACCGGGCACAAATCCTAGAAACCACACGACGTGCTATCACTTATCTATAATCCTTAAACATAAATTCAAACACGTCCAAAAATGCGTTGCTTCTATGCTGTTCTGGGAGCAAATAAAAAACATAGAACACGTTCAGCTGCTTGTCTTCCCGGGCATGTCGTAAAAACCGACAGAGGGATTGCGTCCTCTAACATGATGGACTAATGTTATGGGCGATAGGCTGATCCCTTATCACCATAAGGTTCATCATATCCATCTTAGGACTTCGTGTCAACAGTGGCTGCAAGTTGTCTTTGATTACTTGTGGCTCTGCCCACCCCATTTGGGATTACGGGCGTGAGTTTATGTATGTATGTATGTATGTACGTACAAAAATCTTCTTTTTTCTTTATTCGGTTGATTGAGGGGAGGCCTGTGCCCAACAGTGGGACGTATGTAGGCTGTTTACGTTGTTATTCTTAATGTTATCCGAGCATTATAATCTTCATTAACCGGACACAAGTCCTGGAAGCCAAGGGATATATATCTACGCATATTGCAAAAGTCGCTACAAACTGTGGCTCTACTCAATCCCATAGGGATTACAGGCGTGAAATAATTGCAAGTACGCTTCAGATGACATTGACAGTTTCGCATTAGGTGAAATGTAGGTAGAGAATGTACTGAGGCTACAAAAACTTTGCTTTAAAAATGTAAATGTTTTAAAATGTCGAACGACAACAAGTTATACATGTTCTAAGGCAAGCCATGGTTAAAAAATAATATGATTGGTTTTGATTAATGTCTTCTTTTATCAATTTTAAAGAACCTAAGTAACACTAACATACTTACTAAGTTCTGAAGTCATTGCTTTACTAACCAAAATAAATCTAATTATTATTGCAATCCTACATGAAATATAGATACAGCATGAAATAGCGTAGAGAACACAATTACAAGCGCAATTTAAAAGTCAAAATGCCTAATCTAGGAGGCAACTTGGCTGATAGATCTGACGACATGCAAATTGTGTACTTACCTAGGTAATGGAATTAGAGCGGATAATCGATTTCATGACTCATTTCAGACGTTCGCAATTATAGGGGAATGTCAAATACACCCTGGCTCTGTTTACGTTGAGAGAATACTAATGTTTCATAAATATGGGTGAGGCCTCGTTTAGAGACACGACGCTACGCAGAGTCACGCGCGTTTGATTGATATTGATGACATAAGTAACTAAGGACAGGTTGGATATACGCGCCTAAAAAAAAAATATCCTAGAAAATTATATAAATTCTCAAGTCTGTGGTTTTTGGACAAATTCTAAGTCTGTGGTTATCTCATGGAGTATTTGGACAAAGAAGGGAAGGAAATTAAAGAAACTTATTTCAAAAGAAAATGTCAAAGAGACCGGACAAATGGGGAGCGCTTCGGTTTCCAGAACTGGACAGGTTGACGCTGTAGTAGTTTTCGGACGAGCAGTTCGACAAAAAATATGTTTACATGAAAATCGAATGAATAAAAATTTTTTTTGAGTTTGAGTAATTAAGTATATTACCTAATTATTATTTACTTTTTCATTTATTTTTACACAAACTAAATCTTAAAACCTTGTACTTAAACCAAATGTCACAGTACAATTTTTTTTTTAGATGTTTTGTCGCCGAACGAAGTAAATACTCCTTTGGCCAAAACTCTATGATCCAGTCCTTTAGAAACAAGCATAATGGCGGACATTTTTAAGAAGAAAACAAGAAAAGAAGACAGTTAATGCGTAGGTAGCTAGCGACGCCATAAAAAAAAGATTGTTGACGATCGTGAGCGAAAAGGATTGATTTTGATTGAACTACTTACAAATATTTAATTATATTAGACGTATTGTATAAATACCGGTAATTGGTAGATAATCGAAACAAATGTAAGTAATCTTGGATGTCAATATAAATGTGTATGAACCAATATGGTTATTCTTAATAGATGTATTGCTTCAATGTGGTCTTTTTAGAACCCTAGTAGAACATAATATTAAATAATTATATCATCATATTTTCCGTTACTCAATGAACCACAGAAAATTCCCATAAGCATGTGACTTTTTATGCTCAAGGAGACGGCAGATGAATTCTTTCTAATCAATTTCGCGTAAAATAGGATGAGGGGCTGAACCCCAGTAATATCGGCCATAAATCCCCTTGGTAGGAAATGTGCTGATGTGCTGACGTGGCAAATCTTACGATTACGGGCTTAGAGGGAAGAAGCTGTCATAGTTCCATACCTTATTGTTTTAATACGCGGCTCTGCCTGGCGGATATTTTTATGGAATAACAGCCTAAAACTAATTGATTGTATGTGCCAGGTTTAATCAAAGGTTTTATTCTTGATACACATGAATATGTTTTGTATCAATAAATGTATAAATAAAAAAATATAACAATAAATAAACATAAGTAGCCGTGTATTTATGTGAACGGATGAAAGATAATAGGATTACGAAAGCGGTATTTAAAGCGAAGGTTGACGGTAGGGCTAGCAGAGGAAGACCTAGAAGGACGTACGTTAACCAAATTGAAGATGTCCTTAGAAAAAGTTTAATACGATCTACTTTGAACCGGCGTGCGTGTAAGAAACGATTGATGAATGTAGAAGAAGCAAGAGAAGTGTGTCAGGATCGAAAAAAATGGAATTCCATAGTCTCTGCTTACACAGGTGGGAAATAGGCGTGAGTTTATGTATGTATGTACTTATCTCCCTCCAGCGTTATGCTATTTTATGTTTTGCTATTTTTAATACCGTTACATAGTTCCACAGATATTAACAAGCATCTTTCAAACTTATGTGTGTACCAAATTTTAATTGTGCTTTTTATTTTGATCGCGATGTAATCCCATTACTTATAAGACTTGTTTTCTAGCTTATCGTGTCCCTGGTAAGCAAAGGGCTCTCCTCTCACCACAGTTGCGTTCACAGTTTCACCCATTGCGTGGGCGCTTTCGCCCACCTATCCGGAAGCATTAGGCACACATCGCTGGTCCAATTCCACCTTATTTTCGCAGCAAGACTTATTAGATTACTAATTAATTATCAAGCATATTCACAACCCACCCTTTGCAACCTTTGCCTCCTTTTAGTTTTTCCTTGTACCAATAAAGTATTCATCATTCATTCACATGACAGAGAGAGTTTTCATTAAGTCATGTCAGGGGCCTATGGCGGCTCAATAGTAACCCTGACACCAGGGTTGATGGGGTTGGTAATCCACCTCACAACCCACACGATAGAAGAGAGGAGATTAATTTCCATTAAAACCGTGCAAATGCACGTGCTTATTACATCACAGCCTTATATTGACAACCACGTAAGAAACTTTTTGAAAAATCACATTCGGATATGTTTTTTTGTTTACAAAACCTCGCAATAATGTCTCTTCCTAGTTTCAATCCAGAAAAAAATACAATATGAATTTTTAACCGGATTAAAACGAGGTATTGTTGAAAGATAAAGATATTTTTGAATTAGAATTTTAAGAATTCGCTTGGCTAATTCGCATTCGTGGTTGTCACTAAAATTCGACGACATAACATAATACACAAAAGTTAATAAATGCGCGACAGGATCGCACGCAGTTACGAAGTCACAGCCACGATCAAATTCAAAGCCGAAATGAATTAAACATGACGTCTGTTGGCGACGGGGTGCTACAACCATGTACATTTATAGACCTCTATTCATCTCATTATCCGGAGGTCCTGGGTTCGAATCCCGTAGGGTAGGGTAGGAAACATCACAAACAATACTTTATGGTCCCTAGTTTGGTTAGGATATTACAGGCTGATCGCCTGATTTTCCGAAAGTAAGATGATCCGTGCTTTGGAAGGCACGTTAAGCCGTTGCTCCGACTAAGTAATGTAAGTAGTCGTTACATGAGCCATGTCAGGGGCCTTCGGTGATTCAATAATAAACCTGACTCCAGGGCTGACGAGGTTGGTAATTAATTCACAACCCACACGATGTTATGTTATTGTAATTATGACTTACTGGCGTTTTAGGCTATTTGTCTGAAAGCCACATATTTTTTTTAATAAATAAATTAGGCGAGTATGAGACATGCTCGTAGAGGCAGGGTCGACGTAGATCAATAAAATACAGGCGGCAGTTTACCTATGTAAAGGAGGCAGTGAAGAGGATAGCTAGACAGGAAAAAGGGCCTATTTTCCATATTATTCCAGACAGAGCCGTAAATTGTGCGCCCCGTACACGATATTGAAGATATACTACTCGCTCGTAAACTTTTTGGAGTGAGCACAAATACAAGTCACTAGGAGACAACTCGGTCCTAAGTTTGATCATCATCAAATCAAATCAAATCTAAATTTCAACAATCACTGCACAGAACTAAATTTCAACAATCAGACATAACACATGAATACAGTACAATTTGGGCGGCCTTATTGCTCTAGAGCAATTTCTTCCAGGCAACCACCAAAAGGAAACAAACATTTACAAACAACTTGGATGCGGGATGGTGCAACAAAAAATAAATACCTAAAAGTAAAACTAAAGTTACGTCATAAAGTTATATCATCTCCCTAGCGTTATCTCGCTGTTATGGGGTCCACTTACCTAACCTAAAGGTTTGACCGGTCCGGTTTTTTACAGAAGCGACTGTCTGACCGTCCAACCCGCGAAGGAAAAGCAGCAGCAGAGTTAGGTCAGGTTCCTTCGAAACTCGGGCTCATAAGGGTTTCATCACGATGTTTTCCGTCACAACTGAGCACGTGATAATTTATTATTCAAACATGATTTCGAAAACAAATTCGAAAATCATTGGTTTAGGCTCGTCGGATTCGAAGCGTTTTTTCCAACTGGGTTACCACGGTTACCTAATTATAACTTCTCAAAATTAATCTCCATTTTATAAGCAACTCTCAAAGAATGTTCCATAAAGCCATTCATCATATTTCAATAACAGAGAAAGCATTTAAATGAACTTTTCTAGTTACCCAGTTATTCTCAGCACTCATTAAGACGAGAAGTAAAAGCAAAAATAAAAGAGAGTGTTTCAACAAGCTAGAGACAACTTACAAACTGTTGTTGAGATAAATAGGACTTAGGGTTCCGTATCTATACAGGAACAAGAAGAACCAAGAAGAGCTTACATGGAACTGATTAAAGAGAATGCGAACGTCGCCGTCGTGTTGAAAACATATAATATATTTTAATATTTTTAAATATGGAAACACTATTGTCATCACATTCATTCGCGGAGCTTTCGCTCGCCCCTTCTCTCAATACACGACGCTGCTGTTTTATTTTATAAAATCAATTTCACCGTCCCTACACCCGAGGATTTCTTCACGTCGTGTCTTATAAGGAAGTGACGGAATTGGTCTTTGATAGACAAGAATGGAGAATGCTACACCGACAAGAGCGTCTCTCTTAAATTAGTGAAGACGATCTATACAGAACCCTATTATTAATCTACATACGTTTAGTTCTCGCGGCACAGCAACAGGGGCTTCGACCAATAGCCGTACGACATCTAACTACCGTAGATAGTATCACTGCGGCTATTGGTCGAAACCCTTGTGTTGGCAACATTGGGTTGAAAACTGTCATAGCCGGAAACTTGAATGAAAAACGAAGTGTATCTATGGTCGTGGTCGACAGGAGGAACGAAGATTGTCGGTGGTTGAGCGAGGATTCGCGCCTTTTACTTACCTTATAAAAACAATTATAATGGTCTATCTGATTATTGTAAACTGGAGAATTAAAAGTAAAGTAAGTAAGTAAATAAGTAAGTAAAATATTAAAGGAAGTTATTATACTATTCGGGGTTTTACCACGGGGGACGTGGTTGCCATGCAGCGAGGGTTGAGGGCCTTAGATACGTTGCAAAAATGATCATAATGGTGACAATCGACAGTGTCAGTGATAAAAATATGTCTTGTCACTTTATGTGAATCCCACACATTTTATCACTGTCACTGTCGATTGACAAATTCGTTTGCAACTTAGCATCATCTTTAGACTTAAGTACTACTGTAGTAAAATATCAAATTTTATTTTAAACCGCCCAATAGCGTGTCATACTTACTAAAGTATAACATATTTATTACGGAACCATCATTGCAAGCCCAACTCGCACATGCCACTTTCCGTTTAATAGCACCAAGTCAAAGTAGTTCAAGCAAAAATGCCTCTATAAGCATTACTTGTGGTATACAGGGTGTTAGTGACATCGTAACCAAAACTTTGAAGAATTCAGACCATGATTCTGAGTTGATATCAAGTGGAATTTACTGTCGCAAAATTCATGTACTTCCTTGTGTTTTCTTTTTTAAATTAGTTTCAATTCCGTTTTATTTTGCGATGGAAAATTCCACTTGATAGTAAATCAGAATAATGAGCTACTATATATAGTCTCTGAGACTCACGGTGGCGCGGCTGGGGAGAAACACTCCTTGGCCGAACCCCTTATAACATTAATTTTCTTTTAATGCTATGATATACTATTTTTTTCTTGGTGTACACGTGAAGGTAGATTATTGATATACTTAATTAGAAGTTGTGTACTGAATACTTAAACAACAAGTATACTTAAAAAATGGTACCGAGATATGTAAAAGTTAAATATGAAGATAATGCGCATGGATTATTCAAGCATTGTAAAGTTATGTCGGTCTTTGACAAAGTGAAAATATCTATATCTTTAACTAAAACTTCTAGACACGATAGGCTTCGTAACTAATGCAACCTGCCTACCTACAAACTACCTAAAACTAATAACGCATATGGCATGAGGACGTGGAAATACTTATTACCCGATATATTGAATAAGTTACCTAAAGACAAAGAAACGGACATACTTACTAACATAAAAACATGTAAACGTACTTTAAAGAATTTGTACTTGGGTTCTAAAGATGTAACGTAATGTTATGATATTATTGTAACGAGGGAACAATTTTCATTCGCTTCTGGCATAAGCCTTATTCAGGCTTTTAGATAAGCGTCTTATACTGTATAAATAAATAATTTGTAAAAGTGTTTTGAACAAAATAAAAAAAATAGCGGTCCCGCCAGGTAGCATCACACCGCGAGAAAAGGCACCAATGTCATACACATTATCATTTGCTCCATAGTTTAATGTATTTAATCATACAAATTACAAACTATGAGCTGCTGTTTAACACTGTAAAAAATGTCTGACTTCAATTTTTTAATTAGTAAATAACGTATGTATAATGGTTTTATTTGCTCTTTAATTCGTCTAATAAGAAGCTGTATGATCACAGATTGGTATAAGTAATCTTACCATTTTAGACTACTAATAAATAAAAATGGTAAGTACAATTAGGAATGTTGTTTTAAAAAAAAACTTTTTAGCAAATAAGCAACGCCGAAAAATCGAACGTCGTGTCTTATAGGGAAGTGAAGGAACTTTTCATAGACAAGAATAGAGAATGCTACACCGACAAGAGCGTGGCTCCTAAATTAGTGATTTATGAGCAAATAAACTCGCCGATTGTGCTTCTGTTTTTATTTCGTAAATGTCCTTTACAAAGAAAATATTATTTTCGGCGTATAATAAACACGCCTCATTAAAAACAAAATCGATTATTTGTAAATGGGTAGTCGACAATTCAATAAATATTAAAAAAAAACATTCAACATTCTATAACAGTCGTTTTGTAAAACTTTTAAGTTTCAACAAAGGTAATTATTGGAAGAATCATACTGAAATTCTGATACCCTCTTGTGTGGTTAAAATGGACCCTGGTTTTTTGCCGCTACAAATTGCAAGGTCCCGCAAGTGACGAAGATTAATAGAATATAATAATATTTATTTGCTTGAAACATGATTTGTTTCTAAATATAGTTGACAAAGCGATAGATATTAAAAATAATCCAAAATAATAGTTTTATAAACTTCTTAAGGGTCAACAAAGATAATAATCCAAAGAACTATATCATCATCTCCCTAGCATTATCCCGTTTTTCACGGGGTCCGCTTACATAACTTGAAGATTTGAGAGGTTCGGTTTTTACAGAAGCGACTGCCTCTCTGATCATCCAACCTGCGAAGGGAAAACCAGTCCAATACAGGTAAGGTCACATACCTCCAAACCAAAACCAAAGAACTATATAGTACTTAACCTAAATTATCAAGGCAACTGGACAACCCTGGACCCTGTTATTTGTCTGTTGGAACGACAACGAAACGCGAATTCCCGCAAATGACGAAGATTTTTCTAAATAGTCGACAAATTAATAAATAGTACCTAATAACAATTGAAATATTCTGAAATAATAGTTTTTTAAACATCTAAAGATACTTACAACAAAGATAGTTTTCTTTTTCGACGTGACTTTTTGTGGGTTTGCCGCAGGTGGCATTAACTACTTGGCCGGGCAAATGGGGAGCGCTAAAAGCTCTCACCCGGTACAACGTTGAAGACAATAGGCCTGCGGGTGCCCAGTTGGGCGCGAACCTCGGCTCAGGGCGTCGTCTGAGAGGAAAAATATTTGAAAGAATTAATCAACCCTAGTGTCGTCGACCACGCCGCCGGCGGGGTCGGTATCGGGGTCCTGAAGTATTTGGTGTCGCGAGCTGATTGGATGCCTCTATGGGTAGAGCCAAAGATAGTAATCCTAATAACTACTTATACAGAATTTCAGATATTGTCGTAACCTAACATACCTACAACAACAAAAGGTTAAAATGGACCTTAATCCTTGTCCGTTGATGACGGTTGCAACCGCAACGACGCGAGGTCCCGCTAATGACGAAGATAAATCTCTTTCACTCCTCGACTAGAGGGGAGAAAGGGAGCTAAATTAGTATTAATTCATCAAAGTTTATTATCTGTGGGTGCATGTAGTAGTTATAGGATTGTTGCGATTGTTCAAGGGGAATAGTGACCAACACCAGGCATATTTTTCCTAATTCAATTCAATTCAATTCAAATTATTTATTTCAGATTAATATCCATAATTATAAGTATAAGTACATCAGATTAGATTAGATAAATTAAAATTAAATTATATAAAAAGTCAAATAAAATTAATATTATTAATAAAAATGAAATTACACGAAATAAAATAAAATAAAATACATTGGTGCCCATTCGGGTGCACACTAATTGTGATGTAATTTCTGATGGGTTGATATATAAGTCCAACGGGATATAACCTAGTTTTTCATTGCTCGAGTACTTACATAATTATTCAAACACATAATGGAATGGCAGAGGCTCATATAAAGATAAATATTGCTTAATATTTCGAATTTGTGCAGAATTATGTTTTGTTACTATTGTTACCTACATTGCTTCTCCTTGATGATGTTTGAGCCACTTGCTCTATCTTTTATATTTCGGTTAATAAGCCTAGCCACCCAAGGGAAACACACCAAAAAGACTTTATTCATTTAAAAAACAAATAATTAAAAACTTTTTACTCTCACTTGTGCGTGAACCTCGAACGGTGGTACCTATTGACTTTTGTCCGTTTTTTTTTCTGTGGTTTATTGCGAATGCGTGTTTTTTTTCCTTAAATATTTAAATGATTAGAATAATAATGGTTGGAAGATGTGTTGCGGCTTGGTGTAATAACAAAGGTCATAATTTAATACTCAAAATAAAGATAATAGATATGTCTGGAATCCACGAAATTAATAGGTTAAACAAAAGCAACGTTGTACAGCGCCATCTATATTTTTACTAGGGAACGTGGTCTAAAAAGCCCCTCATTGTGATGTAGTCATGAACTTATGTTGTGTTTCTTCACGTTGTACTTGCCTGGAAGAGATCCCAAACTGGTGATTGGATGTTAACAAAGTATAGGTACTTTCTTCTTAAATCATCAGTTTGAGACATTGCCAATAGCAAGCTCAAAAACATCTTATAACAACAAACAATTTGCATCAACAATGTCTGGGTAGGATCAACAAATACCGTAATTTCAAAGTTACGGAATTTTTTCGACAGTTTATCAACTTGGTTCAGAAATTGGAAATACACCTAAGCATCGTAAATGAATGAGATAAGAAAAATAACCATTTTACAAGTGCAAGATCTAGGAGATCTAGGAACTATTGTAGATGTCTTTAGAAAAGGTTTAGTACGATCTACTCTGACCCGGCGTGCGTGTATGAAACGATTGATGAATGTCGAGGAAACAAGAGAAGTGTGTCAGGTTCGAATAAAATGGAATTCCATAGTCTCTGCTTACCCCGGTGGGAAATAGGCTTGAGTTTATGTACCTTTCAACCCACATGATAGAAGATTGAGTGACTTGATATCATTCATGGTACATTCATGAGCAATATAATGTACCCACTTTAGGACTCTGTCGCACTAGCATATTTGACATTTAATGAGACTTACAGTTCAATTTGTCAAAAAAGTTAATGTGATATGGTACCAAAGCTTATACATATTAATGCTCGTGACCGTACATGCAACAGATACGGAACAGATATCATGAGAAGCAGCGGGTTGTCTTATTGATAAGTTGTGGCTCTGCCCACCGCAAATGGGACACTAGCGTGACCAATATATGTATGTACCCACGTCAGTTGGAATGTAACTGCATACATTTAACCGACCTTGTGTCAATCGAGAGGCAAGGCGCAGCGAATTCTATAATTGAAATTGCTCGTTAACAATTATTCAGTTACAATTACAAGTTGTAAGTACTGGCAGTGACAGAAAACACATTGGAAATCTGTTTTTTTTTTTTTACGTGACTTATTGTCGACTTACCGCGTATGGCATTCATTATTTTGCCGAAATGAAAACCGCAGCAATAGCTTTTTTTATAAATAATACCTAAGTAATAACTAACTACCTACAGAGTCTACGAAATTATGGCTTTGCTAAGTAAAAATGCAATTATTTCACTGGAAAAAATATTGTATGTAGCGTGATTAAAATTGTTTTGAACTGTACAAGCAAATGACAGACGCGAAAGTCAAGCCGTAAAGAGACTCGCTGCAGCGGGAATCGCCGTTCGGGGAATCGCTGTCAATGCCATAATTCGATTTTTGTTTTGTTGCACAATATAGGATGGCGTACTACGCACTGAATTCATCTGATGACGTCATTAGATTTTTTCAAAATAATATGCTCTCTGTAAAAGTGATTAAAATAATTCCATATTCAAACTGTAAATTGTGACAGCGCGTGCGATGTGGAAGAATTTGATCTGCTTCCAGTTTTAAATGGAATCTTGACTTTTGATTAGAGTTCTAATGATCCTAAATTACAAATAAACGATAACGGTAAACTGATGAAGGCGAATGTACCGGTAATCTTCCAAGTACCGGTAACTGAACATAAAATGTACAAAATATTACAGTTTGTGACGTGAGAACGCAGTTGTTTCAACAAGATTCTATGTTTAGCCGTGCAAATGTTTAGGAAAACCGAATGAAAGCAATCTTTTAAGCTTTTTACAGCTGTGTTAAGCGAAATATGATATGAAAAGATGAAATTGTTAAGGTTACTCAGTGGATATTTAATTTACTCTTGTTGTTTTGAGATCCCCTATAAGGTCTACTAAACAGTTATCGTGTTCTAAAAATATGTAATATTGTCTAAAAGCGATGCTAAACCATTTGACTATTAGAAAAGCTGACTAAGTTTGACCAGAATTTGACAAGCTGAAATCACCTGATTGGCAAGAAACACGTCAGAAACATAAAATAATTCCGTAGTTAGGAATGCGCGTTAAGCCGTTGGTCCCGGCTATTATCACTAAAGTAAGCACGTATTCATAACATGAGCCATGGCAGAGCTTTGGTGGCCCAATAATAACCCTGACACCAGGGTTCATGAGGTTGATCATACATCTCATAAACACGAGAGAAGAAGATTAAAAATCTCGTAAGCTGAATCTATTCCAGGTTGTTTTGTTCCAGGATGTTACTTGTTGTAAAGCCTCTGATATCATTCACATTAAAAATTGATTCAGAGCAATAAGGTCGCCCATTTTTACTGTTGCTAAATACTTGTATGATTTGTGTGTATGTAATAAAGTAATAGTAACAATATTTGATTTGATCTTGAGAAGAGACTAGGTTAAGTAGGTAGATACCTATGTAGTTAGAATTTCGGCATTCCGCATCAGAACACAACGTGTATAGAGAATGTATGTATGTGTTTTCGCCTCTAGCCTCGAGAGACGTGTCGAGGAATAAAAATGAATGAGCGCCGGGTAATACATCACGCTAGACGCGATGACGTGTGACGTCACCCGACAAGAATCCTATCCGGGACAAACACACCCTTCCTCCCCTTTCCTTATTATAGACGAGGAAAAAGTAGGTAAAGGATTCCTTAAACCTTTCTTTGTTTTCCTACACATTTCACCGCAGTTTTGTGTTACCAAAATGCTCAAAATGCCCTTCAACGGGTGAGGATGGTGCTTAAAGGACGTACCCGTACTACGTGACCTTTTTCTCTTTTTTTGCCTCATCCTTCCCCTCGGTGACCACCCCTTACATATACCTAACGGGAGGGGACTTTAGAAGATTTCAGTATCGCGTTGTATGAATTGTGCTTTACAATTTATAATTCCAATAATTATCTTTTTCTCCAACGAGAAATTGTGTGGAAAGAGAATTCTTAAAACTACTTAGAAGACTTAAACTAAATTTAATTAGTTCAACTGGGATTTGTGAACGAATCGATCGATTAAGGACGTTCAAATTGAAATTAACGTTCGGAAAGTGATTACGGAAGCTTCAACGGCGTTTTAATGTTAATTACAAAACGAAACTGAACCCACAGAATGCAATGTACATATATATATTACGTAATTAAATAATAAAATATGGATAAAAAGACTATAGAACTAACAAAATTTGGAATTTCTTAATCTTCGTACCCATCCCTTGAGTATACAATAATCACAGAAATTGTTCCATATTTCATTCTCTTTTATCTTTCTTAATCTCTCTCTTTATTTAAGAGCTGCGCTCTTGTCGGTGGAGTGATAGCCTCCATTTTCATTACTCCATAGATAGGGCGTGTAGAACGGTGGTTGCCCCAATCGCCTTCCGTTCCGCAGTACACCGACCAATTTCTCAATCGGTGATGTTGTATCTTTCTTAATAAGAGAAAATATTGTTTTACCGTAATTAAAATAAGCTTTTTGCAGTACTTGTATGCTTCGATGGAAAAAGAATTCAAATACAAACAAGAATAGACTATTTTCCAACTAGTCAAATCAGTTACTTTTTACTAAACGTCAAAACACAAAATGACTGGAATTTTTCATGAAAAAGCACACTGTGCCGTCATAGAAAAACAGGATAAAATGGCTTACTTGTTATTCTTACGAAATTTAGAATACTATCAAGGAATTTTTGGAAAATCTCAGCATTGTTGACAAAACATGTACTTTTACTTGACAGGTGACAGTTCAACATTACCATAGGAAAAACTTGTTATTACTTTTTTTATTAAAATTCATTAATAAGTTAAATAGAAAAAAGAAAATGGTTTTGTTAGTTCTAGACCTGTCTTTATTTAGTAATCACAATTTCATATACATAATTTATCTTGAACCAATACACGACCCAATTTATAATATATAAAGATTTGAAAGGTCCGGTTTTTTACAGATGCGACTGCTTATCTAACCTTCCAACCCGCGAAGGAATCTTACGTAGGTATCTATGTAACGAAACTATTTCGAGAACGAGAAAGAAGAAAAAAGTAAACAATACTTACATAACGACCCGAAATTCTTTGTAACATCACTATCATTAATATAACAGCCTCTAATCCACCAAAACTTGGTTATCCGCTCCATTGGAGAAACATGACTTGTAATCACCGTTAATTACGCAAGACGTAGGTAAGACGGCCCGGCCATATTACGTCAACTTGACCGAATATGTCCTGATAAGGGTTGACTGAGGACCGAGGAAAGTGCGGCCGACCAGAAAATTAAAAATAAAATCATCTTACGATAGGGGAGGACAGACCATAAAGCAAGTTATATCTCTATCTGATTTCATGTGCGTCATGATTGGATTATTTATAGCCGTAGTCTGTCTCCTTTAAATTATCTATGTCTCATTTCTATCATAGGGCTAACACTAAACTCGGGCGAGAGCAGCACGTATCGGTTCAACTTAGGCTGGAGAGTTCTACTCACTTGTACATCACCCGGTGCAAGTTGGCCCGTACCGCTTGCACGCACGCGGTTCGACGCATGCGATCAACTTACGTGTGGGCCGAATCAACCTACACTGGGCGATTAAAATGTTTTTAGAATAAAGGACTTTCCACGTTCCCCAAAAATAATACTGGGTGTTAGTGACATCGTAACGAATACTGAGGGGGTTGATTCAGACCATGATTCTGAGTTAAAATCAAGTGGAATTTTCCGTCGCAAAATTCATGATTTTTTTTTAGTTATTTTAAAATATTTTCAATTCTATACTTTTGCGATGGAAAATTCCACTTGATATTAACTCAGAATAATCAGATGAATCATCCCTCTCAGTATTCGTTACGATGACACTTACACCCCGTACAAGTACATACGGTAGCCATATAAGTAGGTATGGGTGTTAGTGACACCGTAACGAATACTGAGGGGGATGGTTCAGACCATGATTCTGAGTTGATATCTGAACCACCCCTCAAAGTTTTCGTTACGATGTCACTAACACCCTGTATAGATGGCGTGTGCTTCGTCATTATTCGGGTACATAATTATTCAAAAATACAATGTAATGGCATAAGCATATAAATAAAAATAATTGTTGTTTTATATTTAGATCACATTATGTTGCTTGTCTTTATTTTGATCAGAATAATAATGGGTGGAAACTTAGATTGTGCCTGGGTGTAATGAAAAGGGTCATCATTTGTACCCAAAAACAAACATAAAAGATGTATATGTCTGTTATCCATGAAATTAGAAGGTTAAACGAAGGAAAATCTGTACAGCGCCATCTATATTGTTTTTGAGGAACGTAGCGTGGAAAGTCGAGCATTATCCAGTATAAGTTAGCCCAAACCGCTCGATTTTAGCGGAAGGCTTAGTGCAATAGTAAATGTGATTGCAAGTTGTTGGCAATGGAGTCCAGCTATTCAGCCTCTATTAACTTAAAGTCATGTCAACTTTCTTAGGTATTAGTTGTGTGTATCTTAGGTGAAGTCTATACATAAACTTAATAAAATAAAAACTTCCAAAAATAAAAAAGCGCCGCGATCTGTGCCTACGAAAATCTAAAAATATTCAAATTCTAAATTCGGTAACTAGACCCTTAACTTTTTTTTTTAAATGAGTAGGTACTTATTATCATTATTAACACAACTATATACCTACGTAAGCATTACTCGAAAGATTATAAAATGCGAAGTACAAGAAAAGGGGTATTTTACACCTCTGCCTACCCCTTCGAGGATAAAGGCGTGATGCTATGTTAAAATTAATCAAAAATACACACACTCATTAAAACAACACTGACACTGATTAAAACAAGTGTAGTGTACCTTATGAAAATATTAAGACAATATTGTTTTCTTCTTCAAAGATTATTTATATCAAAAATTAATACGATATTATTATAAAACTGACATCAAAAAGAGTTAAACATTACAGACCTAACTCTGACAATATATCGTTTTAGGTCTGTACTTAAGCAAAAAGTTCCAAATTGCAGGGTCGAACTTTCCAAGACATTAATCATTCCAGCCTAGCCATAGTAAAAAAACCTTAGGCTTCGGGCTGAGTGTTTCCATTGCCCAATAAACCTCGGTAGGATACGTAAAAATTAAAAAAGAACAAGAAAAAATAAATCTCTTGTTTTATTTACGAAGTATATTTTATTTGTGTAAGTACTTAAGTTGTTTTGATCTTCTTCTACACAAATAAGTTTAATCTGTTGAGAACTTTCGCTTGAAGATAAATTATAAACAGATTTTGCAGTCGCCTTACAGCTGGGGTCCTTTTGGGTACTTTATAATACACATTTCGCATTTTGAAAAAATAGAAGAAAATTTGTTATGTCAGGCTCAGGATCAAAACAAGTGAAATTTTATGGATTCTGTCTGCCGCTATGGACAAATATTCAAGTAAGTAGCTCTTATTCCTATTTCAAGTAGGTTCAGTGAAAATGTCTCTTTTTTATCATACATCCCTAGAACCGTTACCCCCACACTCATTTCATTCTTATTCATATCATCTTTCCAAATGATAGAAGGTAGTAAAACGACGATGTACCCAAACACAAGCTTAGTATAATATTTACTTAAACGTTGTTAAGAAATACTTTTAAATGTTAACACTAATTCGTCGCACACTGTCAACGACCAACACTGCGTATAAACTTTCTCACTATTCAACACGACGACACTAAAATATGTTAAACATCAACACTAAATAACAACACTATGAAATTGTAAACCACGACACCTATATTTCTTTTTAATTAATGTATAATTTTCTTTTACTAAATTAATTCTCCTACAAAAATTTTGCAACTTTTGATTTCTCAAAAAAATTCTACAAAATTTGTAAATTTAAAATTCAACCGGGGTTCGAAATTTAAATGGCTAACTGCTATTTTATTAATTTTTAAGTTTTTATTTTTTAAATTTGGCGCTGTTGTTGAGGCAAGCGCGCGCGAAGCGTTCGGCGCGATCGAGTTTCGAGCGCCCACTGGCGAGGGCGCGGGACCTGGCGCCGGATGAGGCGGGCGGGGCGCCATCACATCACATACGAACATCTGCTACTCTGTATTTGATTGGGAAAACACCCATTTGGGAAATGTATAGACTTTTCATCGACTAATCCTAGAGCACACGGCGAGACTTAGGTTAGGTGTTTTATAATGCACAGAATAGATGTCTGCTCGACTCTACACTTTTTCAATAAAGTGAAATAAATACCACAGAAAATAAATATTTTTACTGTTTGTCTGCCTTGTGTTGAGTACTTAAAAACAATTTATCTGTATGTCTCCTGCGTACGTAGACTAAATAAAAATTTTAAATCAATAAGTATTGTTAGATTAGACATACATACGCGGAGACGATTTTATTAAATGTTTGAGTTTCCGCAAACTCTACATAATATCTAAGTATCAGACTGTTTTGCTTCTTAATTTTTAACAAGATTTGGACCAACGTCTTTTAGCCTAACATAACATAACTCAACAAATACTTTATTGCACAAACAGGAAAAAACAAAATACAAAACAAAAGAGAAATAGAATTAGTACAATAGGCGGCCTTATTGCTAAGTAGCAATCTCTTCCAGGCAACCTTTAAGTATAGGAGATATTGAATATTAAGTAATATAGCGGGTTAGTGTGTATTAACTATTCATCTTATTAACTTACAAGGTGAATCGTTCAGTATCTCTCTTAGATTTAAAAGCGTATTAACTAAATGGAACTACTTAAATGTAAAATGGTGTAAATAAATAAAGTCTACGCGCGCCTGACTCCAAAGATTTACAATATTCATAAAGAGAAGTTTCTTTGTAAATGAATAGAGTTGAACGTAAACGAGCGTATTTGAATTAATTTGTGAAGGTATTACAATGCCACCGTACTTTAGGATCTTAATATAATCCAGTGGTGTTTAGGCACTGTGTTACTGGGTGAGGGCTCTCAGCGCCCTCCATTTGTCCGGTATCTCCAATAAATCACGTCAAAGAAAAGGAGAAGTTTGTTTTGGTCCCATTTCCATTGGAATGTTTTCTATTGAGGTAGCTATGGCCCTATTTATGTAAATGTTAAGAAATTCTTTGGAATGCAACTAAAAAGTAAATAGGCAGATTTTTTGGTTTCCAGCTGCAGTCGGTAATTTGCGTTATGGCAGCTACAGATTCAAGATTACCTAGTTTGTAAATAGATTTTATGCTAACTTCCCCCTTTCACCCCCCCCCCTCCTCCCCCGTCTCCCGTTTGAGAGGTAAAACTGGTCAACACAGGACTACGGGGGTATTAAAATACATAATAACGGGTTCTTACCGCGTTTAAAGTAAGGATATCAGCCACCTGATATTTCGACACTGAGTAATCCCGTGATCATGGCACTTGCAACAGTGTCGAAATATCAGGAGTCTCATATCCCCACTTTAAACGCGGTAAGAACCCGTTATTATGTGTTTTAAACATTTTTTTTTATTTATTTATTTTTTTATACTCTAACTTTCCTGCCGTATCTGCCGTCCGGCATCCGGCGCCCGTCGTCCGTAGTCCGGGCTCCGGCAAGCCGGATTATCCGGACTAGCACGGACAGGCACTATCGCACGGAACATTAATTAGCGGCTGCCTATCAAACATTTACGACGCAACCCTAATAAGGAACATAGTTTTCTAAGCCTGGATTAACTTGCTGAAATTGAACTGAACCTGAAACAAAATGAGTATGTGTATTACATACATACATAAACTCACCCCCAATTGGTATTATTATTTGAGAGCTTATAATTTTCTATATACCATAGCATCCCTTTTGTATCATTCTCTAGCCATAGAGGCGGCCAATCAGCTCGCGACAACAGAACCTCGATACCGACCCCGCCGGCGTAGTAGACTACTTCCCTCATTCAGTGCTTATCGCTGTCGACCCAGTAAGGTCAATTCATTCTTTCAAATATTATCCTCTTAGAACACGCCCTGAGCCGAGGTTCGCGCCCAACTGGGCAACCTCACACCTGGGGGGTTAAAATGGCCACATCGAAGCAATTCATCTAAGAAAGCAATATTGCTATTTGACATTTGTTTGCATTGCGCACTTACTTTTATATGCGCAAATGTCAAATTGCAATATTGCTTTCTTAGATGAATTGCTTCGATGTGGCCATTTTAACCCCCCAGTTGTGTTAAATGTTGTACCGGGTGAGAGCCCTCAGTGCTCCCCATTTGTCCGAGCAAGTAGTTAAATCTACAAAAAGTCACGTCATAAAAATAAAAAGCTTGTATCATCGAAGGGGTAGGCAGACTTGTATAAAATATACCCCCACTTCTCGCCAACTCGGCTATGATTAAGTTTCATAATTATAATAGGGCCGTTAGCCGTTAAGGAGTAAGGGAGTGCGCGCGCACTATTTGTCTCGCTCACACTTACAAACGGTAGTGTCCGGTCACGAGCATTAATATGTATACACTTTGGTACCATGTCACATTAACCTTTTTTGCCAAATTGAACTGTAAGTCTCACTAAATGTCAAATATGTTAGTGCGACAGAGTCCTAAAGTGGGCACATTATATTGCTCATGACTGTCCGGGTAGCGCGGCTGTCTTACAGACGGAGACCCTAAGAAGACCCGAGGTATAGCAGCGTAGTTTGTTCAACGTAAGCCGGATCACTTTTATTAATTGCGCCAGCATTCGACTTACCAGGATTACCCGCCTACGCCAAGCATTCTTCTAGGGATCTGTGTCTGTGTGTATAAAGGTATTAATTAGAACCTTCGCTGGACTGGATGTAAAGAAAGACATGGAATGGATGAGCCACTTGTACCAGACGATATTAACACCCTGTGCCGCCTCTATGGCTATAGTAATAGTGTAAGCAATGTACCAAATATCATCGTCATCTCAGCATTATCCCGTTTTTTCACAGGGTCCGCTAACCTAACCTGAAGATTTGACAGGTCCGGTTTTTTACAGAAGCGACAGCCTGTCTAACCTTTCAACCCGCGAAGGGATCCCAGACCAGTACAGGTTAGGTCACATACCGCTGAGCACGTGATAATTACTTTTATGATCCAAACATGAATACGAAAATAAATTCGACAATCATTGCATGACAGCCTGCGCTGGATTCGAACCACAACAATGTACAATCGAAGAGCAAAAGTTCAGTCACTGAGCCCAATTATTTGCAAACAGTGGTTGTGAACCATTAGTTGTCATAATTATAAAATTTATGTTTTGTAGGAACTTAAGTGCAACCAGATAATTTAAATAAAATATAAATTAAATTAAATTAAATTCATCTTTTTTGGGGTTATGTATACGTTTTTACAATAAAATACCAGATAATATTTTAAATTTGTCAGAAAATAAATTTAAAGATCACGTGAAGCTTACTTTATGTAAAAAAGCTTATTATAAGATTAATGACTACCTAAATGATAAAAATGTCTGGTATTGAATGTGTTCCTCTAGTTATTAAATAACTTGTAATGTATATCCTCATTGGTTTTTAAAAGATGTGTTGCTGTTGCAGTTTCTTGTCATTTCTTCTCCTCAGCCATAACACCTTGCGAAATGACGTAAATTCAAAAATGTTACATTGACCTTCAACAAGTTTATCCATGATAATTACGTTGAATAAATGATTCTGATTTGATTTGATCTGATTTATCACTTTGTAAGAAACTGATTGGACTTTTGCACCTTATCGTCCCGGCAAGGTAGTTAATGCCATCTGCGGCAAATCTACAATAAGTCACGTAAAAAAAAACGAAAAAGTCCACTTTAATTAAAACACATAATAACGGGTTCTTACCGCGTTTAAAGTAGGGATATGAGACTCCCGATATTCCACTCCAATCTCATCAGTCATCCCGTGATCATGGCACTTGCAACAGTGTCGAAATATCGGGAGTCTCATATCCTTACTTTAAACGCGGTAAGAACCCGTTATTATGTGTTTTAATTATAATAATGGTCCCGATTCCTGCAGACACCGCCTAATTTTATTTTAGGTTATATCCGTCATTTTCGTATCCGTCGAAAAGGAAAGGGACGGATGATTCACAGCTCTTAATTTTAGGAAGAATGAGTAAATTAATGAATAACCCGGGCGAATCAAAAGGTACGTCGCTGGTATGCAATCCGTTTGACGTGCTGTCTACTTAACTGTGTCGGGTTTTTAGACGGTTGGTTTAGATTTGTGCTTAAAATTGACGTGTGTTCCATAAATTTTATGCTTGTCGATTACCCGTCCCTTTCATTTTCGGCGGATAAGAAAATGACAGATACAACTTAAAATAAAATTAGATGGTATTTACAGGAATTAGCACCAACAACCGCGTAAACTTAAAACAATGTATAAAACCCACCTTATCGTACCACATATATTACAATAAAATACATTTCGTTTCATTAAAGGAATCTATATAAGTTGAAAGCAACAGTCTAGTAGTTTCCCCAGCTGGTTTGGAACGTGCGTCACGTCGCAGACGAGCGCCCGTCTGCGGCGACATTAATTGTGTTCGCTACATTTGTTGGCCCGTCGGAACGCTCCATCAGTCGGCGACGACGTGAGGTAGAATTCAAGACGACGTCACAATTACAACCCGATCACTCATGGCCATCAGGATCATCGGTCACTCGTATATTGTCGGTGTATTTTATAAAATAAATAAAATAAAAATCAATTTGTTTTTCTCCAGTATTTTACTATAACAAAATTGTGGACCTGCCAGTAAGCAATTTGATATGCTCGTGTTGGGAGTGACCGCGCAGCTTTTGGTATTCTAAGTTGAAATGGTGCTCAATAATTGACCACTTCACCAGACGTTTGCTTCCAACGTATTTTAGATATAAAATAACATTTAAAGGTGACCGGCGATCCTGACGACAGGACCGCCGGTCACCTTAATAATATATTTAATAATAGGTAATATTAAATTTAACATAAAGTACTTACGACATTTTACTATTGTTATTTTGAACTATATTATCCAGACCTCACAAACACAGGGTGGTTAACCAAAACAAAAAAAACGTAATAAATCAGCCGCTTATGTTCTTTATTTCCTTTTTTTTTAATAAAAACAGAAATCCTTTTGTTAAAAAATGAGTATTATTTTTACGTGTCAAGTTAAGTGACAAGTAAAAATTGTGTAGAATGCTCGGTGCTATATAATAAGTAAGTAGGTGATATTATTTATTGTTTTTTTCACTGAGACGTTTATGAATAAAAATATTATCTAAAATCAAATCTAATACACTTTATTGCACTGAACATAATTTTAACAATCAGACAGCACATGGACACAATTTGAGCGGCATTATTGCTCTAGAGCAATTTCTTCCAGGAAACCAATACCAGGAAACAAACATTTACTAAACTACACAAAAAGTAAAAATGTAATAATGTAATCAATGTATGTGTGTGTATGTTAAAATGTATTAATGTCAGACAGAATCTTCTATTTGAAAGACTATTGGACGGCTATAAATCGGTCACTGGTAGAAAACTATGATATTCGACAAAACACATAGCATAATATAGCATCGGGCCTGTATAGAATATCACCCACCCCACCACACCCACTTCTCGCCAGCTATGTTTAAGCCCCATATGATAGGGGGCTAGCCTATTGCCTTTAACCGGGCACACATCCTGGAAACCGCGTGGTATCAATTATCTATGGTCGAAACATAAAAACTCAAAAGTCGAATTCAGTGGTTTAAACTCGTCTGAATGTCCATTTAAAATCCAAACCCCTTCGCTTAACTATTGTGTCTGGAAATCTCGGCCGCAAGAGGAGCCCGAGCCGTGGCCCATATAGAACCCATGTGGGTTTGGGAAACCCTGTGACTTACATAAATCACTCGTTATCCTTTTTTGTTTTTGACGTGACTTATTGTAGATTTGCCGCAGATGGCATTAACTATTTGGCCAGACAAAAGAGGAGCGCTGAGTGCTCTCATCCGGTACAAAATTTAAGACAACAAGCCTGAGGGTGCCCAGTTGGGCGCGAACCTTAGCTCAGGGCGTCGTAAAGAGAAAACTATTTGAAAAAATGAATCGACCCTAGTGGGTCGATAGCGGTATTAGAAACCACTAAAAACTTCCTCTAATATAATAACTTATCTAGCGAACTCCACTCCCACAAACAAACCGAGGAATTGGTTTTGTGGGGTTTGTATTGTAACAATATTTTTTTTATCATCATCTCCCTAGCATTATCCCGTTTTTCATAGGGACCGCTTACCTAACCTAAAGATTTGATAGGTCCGGCCAGGTCTAACAATATTTTTGTGTCCTTTTGAAAAATAAAAACATTTTAGTTACTTATTATACTTGAGGAGCTCGGTGGCGCAGCGGTAAACGCGCTCGGTCTGCGATTGTTGAAGTAAAGCAACTTTCGCAGAGGCCGGTCATAGGATGGGTGACCACAAAAAAAAAAGTTTTCATCTCGAGCTCCTCCGTGCTTCGGAAGGCACGTTAAGCCGTTGGTCCCGGCTGCAATAGCAGTCGTTAATAACCACCAATCCGCACTGGGCCCGCGTGGTGGTTTAAGGCCCGATCTCCCTATCCATCCATAGGGAAGGCCCGTGCCCCAGCAGTGATGACGTTAATGGGCTGATGATGATGATGATGAGTTACTTATTATATACCCTTTGTATCAATGGATTTCAATCAAAGTGGCTCTCCTTTCCTTGAAATAGATACATGTGATTTATGGGGTACGGATTTCAATGTGCTCAAGTGATCCAGGTGGTCTACAGCGATTGAATCAGAGGATATTGCGCAACCGAAGACTTCTTTTGTAATTAAACATTTTCAAAATTAGAATGTGGAATAAAACCAGGTGAGAATTCGCGCCGGGTCGAACCCAAGTACTGGAATGGAGCCTAATATTATTAATTTAAGTGCAGTTTTCACTATCACAATTGACTCGACCATCTTCTTCTTCTTATCGTGTGGGTTGTGAGGTGGGATACCAACCCCATCAAACCTGGTGTCAGGGTTATTATTGAGCCACCAAAGGCCCCTGACATGGCTCATGTAACGACTACATACTCACATCAGTAAGTTGTAACCGGGACCAACATCCGAAGCACGGATCATCTTACTTTCGGACAATCAGGTGATCAGCCTGTAATGTCCTAACCAAACTAGGGATCACAAAGTGATTTTTGTGATATATGATACCGGGATTCGAACCCGGGGCCTCCGGATCGTGAACCCAACGCTCAACCACTGGACAACGGAGGCCAAAAGACAGCGATACGGCTCATTGCACCGTCATCCCACACCACATCAATTTAATTCATAATTAAAACTAATTTATAGTTAAATTAACGCTGCATGCGCAATATAGTTCTTCCAATGAAGCGTTCATTGCAAATGCCCTTGAATATTAACATAACAAGGGGCTTAATATGACAATACATGTCATCAAGAGCGTACCGGATCGTAATATGATTACGCAGGCGCAACTCCATCGACGTTACAACAACTAGACTCGCAGCAACATACGAACGGGTGCTGATCAACACATCTGATAAATAAGTCAGATATACGATACTGTCAGAAAACTTTGTAGCAATCGTGACTGCTTCCGTGACCTTTCGACGTGTTTAGAATCTTGAGTGAGTCAATTAGAACACATCCCTCGCGTACCCTCCTTACCCTCCTCACCTCACTGACAGAATGAATGAGCAAGCGGAAAACCTGGCCAAGTGAGAGTCGATTAAATCTTTGAAATATAATCCTCTATTTGTACAAAATTTTCCTGTAAGTACCCAAAGGTTGCCTGGAAGAAATTGCTGCATGAGCAAAAAGGCCGCCTGTTGTCCTTATCTCTGTATTTTGTGTCCATTGTGCTCAATTAAGTATTTTATCTATCTATCTATCTCTCAGACGACGCCCTGAGCCCAGGTTCGCGCTCAACTGGGCAGTGGGTACCCTCAGGCCTGTTGTCTTAAATTTTGTTCCGAGTAAGAGCCCTCAACGCTCCTCGTTTATCCGGCCAAGTAGTTAATGCCATCTACGGCAAATCTGCAATAAGTCACATTTTTAATCAGCTAAGACTGAATTATATTTCTAACAGCATTTTATATGCATACCTAGTCAGCCAGCCTATTCTATGCCAAAATCAAACATTACACGTCTATTAGGTAGTATCGTCGATGCGTAGCTCACGTGCGCGCGTAACTGCAGAGAGCTACGGCGTAGCAAGCGCGTAGGCGGGTTATTTTCGGACTCCCGATTCGGAATTCATTCTTTTTATCGGGAAAAAGAAAATGTTACATTTATAGCGGGTGGCAAGTATGACTGGAATTGTGAGTGAATGAGTTTATTTCACTTGAATTGGTATAACTCTTGTAAGTAAGTATAGTTTTTATATACTTACTTTTATTCCAAACCCTTATAGACCTGTAAGCTATCTACATGTTTTAAACTAAACATATTAAGTAAGTACCTATGTATACAGGGTGTTAGTGACATCGTAACGAAAATTTTAATGGGTGATTCAGACCATGATTCTGAGTTGATATCAAGCGGAATTTTCCGTCGCAAAAGTATGGAACTGAAAATAATTAAAAAAAAAACAAAAAAAACATTACTTTTCTGATAGGAAATTCTACAAGCTATCAATCCAGGATCATGGTCTGAATTATCCCCCTTAGTATTCGTTACGGTGTCACTCAAACCCATTTGTACTTGTATGTACTTGTACGGGGTGTAAATGTCATCGTAACGAATACTAAGGGGAATAATTCAGTTCATTATTCTGAGTTAATATCAAATGCAATATTTCATCGCAAAAGTATATGATTGAAAATAATTTTAAAAAACTTGTATTTCGGGACGGAAACTCTTCTTCTTTTATGTCCTTTCTTCTTCGTTTCTCTTTTGTTTTGTATTTTCCTGTTTGTGCAATAAAGTATTTGTTATGTTATGTTATGACGGAAAATCCACTTGATATTAACTCAGAATCATGGTCTGAATCATTCCCCTCAGTATTCGGTATGATGTCACTAACATCCGGTTTGCTCTCACAATTCAACAGTATAATCACAGCCATATATTTCACAGCGTAACCTCCCACGCAATTAACCGCAGTAGTGTTTAGTTTTATTTATTTACAAATTATTCGCACAATAGTAGTCGAACAATAGTACAGGCACTATTGTCTTGACGGACGAGTAGCATACATCTTTTGGTACTGCCTTTCTGTATGCGACAGCCGCATATCTCCACTATTGTCCGAACGTTTGTATATTCAGCTAAATAGAAGCGCTAATCTTGTTCATTTAAGTCCTAATTTATGATTTGCCTTGTTTATGTTATCTCTAGAAACGCCAATAGACCAACCACTCATTGAATCATCATCATCAGCCCATTAACGTCCCCACTGCTGGAGCACAGGCCTTCCCTATGGATGGATAGGGTGATCGGGCCTTGATCACGCGGGCCCAGTGCGGATTGATGATTATTAGCGACTGCTACCGGCACCAACAGCCGGGACCAACGGCTTAACGTGCCTTCCGAAGCACGGAGGAGCTCGAGATGAAAACTTTTCTTTTTTTTGTGGTCACCCATCCTATGACCGGTCTTTGCGAAAGTTGCTTAACTTCAACAATCGCAGACCGAGCGCGTGTACCGCTGCGCCACCGAGCTCCTCACTCATTGAATAATGACTATTAATTTAATTTTATGTGTCCGGAGATAAATTATGAAATTCTGATTACTAAACAAAGACAGGGGGGTTAAAAAGGCCACATCAAAGCAATTCATCTAAAAAAGCAATATTGCTATTTGACATTTATTTGCATTGCGCACTTACGTACTTTTGTTATTTGTCTGTAATCTTCCTAAAAAATAAATAAATAAATAAATAAATGCGCAAATGTCAAATTGCAATATTACTTTTTTAGATGAATTGCTTCGATGTGGCCATTTTAAGCCCCCAGGTCTAAAGGTGACAAAAAACGTTTTCCTTTTTATATTTGAAACTTTATTTGAAAATATTGATAGTTGAAGCGCACATGAAGACAAAATATGAATCGCTTTTTAGAAATAGTTTTACTTCTGACATATTAATATGTCAGAAGTAAGCCTCTATCTCCATAGCCTTCCGTGAAATTCCAATAGATGCAAATCTCACAGCCCACAAATCGTTCCATTTCAAAAAAACTACACGGTGAATATATATTTGAGAGCGTTTGGAATTCTAAATCTCTCGTTCTCAAAGCCTTGAACTGGGGAACCTACTCTATTTCCTCTCTACATACATACCACGCAAACATACATGTAGTTTATATAGATATTTAAGAAGATACACACCGACGTCATCGCCCCGTGACGACAACGTTATCGTCACCATCGTCGCTGGTCTGTAAGCGTACTTAGTATGTACAGTCATGCATGAGCAATATCATGTACCCACTTTAGAACCTTGTCGCACTATCATATTTGACATTTAGTGAGACTTACGGTTTCATTTGCAAAACGGGCTTTGTACCGGGTGAGAGCCTTCAGCGCTCCCCATTTGTCCGGCCAAGTAGTTAATGCCATCTGCGGCAAATCTACAATAAGTCACGTCAAAAAAAAAAGCAAAACGGGCTAAGTATAAGGCTCTTGAAGGGCCATATATTTTCATTCCCTTCGCGGTAGAGGTGAGTGGGGTATGGTGCGCTGAAGCCAGGAGCTTTGTGCGCGAGTTGGGGCGGCGCCTCAGAAATAGTGGAGCGGATCCCCGCTCAGAATCGTATCTGGTGCAACGCATATCGCTGGCTGTTCAACGCGGAAACGCAGCCAGCATTATGGGTACATTTGCACCAGGTACGATTCGAGGAGGGCTTCTTAATTAATATAGTTTAGCTTAAGTGTTAATTGTACATAATTTATTTTATTTTGAGTTCTGTTTATTTGTTTTAGTCTTATTTTAATTTTATTTGTTTTGTTTCATATTTTTCTAATATTTTTGTTATGTAACTGTTTTGTTTATGGTGTAAATAAATTCCTTTCTTTGCAAAAAAGTTAATGTGACATGGTTTCAAAGTGTATACATATTAGTACTCGTGACCGTACATAATCCTTAGTTGTTTTTTTACGATAAGCGCATTACAAGGGTTTTATGTGTGAGTGAGATTTCTAATGGACTTAAACATGTTGAGGGTAGTGAATATATGTCGGTGGTTGCATTACACATCTTATGTAGGTAAGCTTAGCGTTGAATATTCAGATATTGATGCTAAGCTCCAGCGCAGGTTTTCATAAAATTGTTTTAGAGAGGATTTAATAGAGGAGTTTCAAAAAATTCCCAGCTGTTATGTCTGTAAAATTCTCTGTGTAAAATATGCTAAAATGTAAGTAACTCGAAAAGTACTCTGAAGGACATTATTGACGCCCTGAGCCGAGGTTCGCACCCAACTAGGCACCTTCTGAGCTGTAGTCTTAAATTTTGTACTATGTGAGAGACTTGAGCGTTCCCCATTTGTCCGGCCAAATAGTTTATGTCATCCGAGGCCAACCTCCAATGAGTAAGGTCAAAAAAAGACTCTACTACATTAACCAGTCGTATCATAAACGAATGTAAAAACCCATTAAAAGCATACTTATTAAGACAAACCGAGGAATTGGTTTTGTCGTTTTTGTTGTACTTACCAATATTTTCTGTATTTTTTATGAAAAATAAACATTTTACTTACTTACTTACTTAATATCAATTATTCAGTTGTGACCAAAATTCTTTTTCACAGTGACCTTAGTACACTAAACTTCTATTTTAAAACCGTCAATGATCAGGAAATGGTCCATAAAACCTCGTTACACAAAGTTTCGTCCTCAGGCAATTTATAATCTGCATGTCCCTATTGATCGCGCGAGAAGAAGAAACGTTTTCCCACAGGTTAGAAAAGGACAGATATACGTCAGCGAGGACGAAATTCAGAGAAAATGGTCCTATGAGATTCGCGCCCCGCACAGGCGATATTTCCTTGGCCCTTCAGGCTATGAAAAAATTAAGATGAAAAGAATATCCTTTGAATTTTTAGAAGTTTTATGCGTTAAATCCGATTCATGATAGTCTATCCAGCCTTTAAGAAAAGGAAACAGTACTATAAATGGTGAAACAAACATACGCACACATTTACTATTATTAATCTTTTACTTTACCTTTTGAATCTAAATTAGCCGAGTATTCTCAGCCACATAATTTTACTTAAGTAGTTATAAAAAAAAATCACGAAATTATTTTAAAGAATTTAGTGGAAATCTGTCACTACTCGAGATTCTATCAATCACAATCTGCTATCAATCGCCCACAACCACTCAGTGGTCGGATGCCGATCACAGATTTGTTATCAATCATCTCGGAAAATATTTTGGGGAATTTCCGGAAATTAATAAAAAAATATACTAAGAGTACGCTTTCCTTGGCGCCTAATTATGTAGGGTGGGGTGATCTATACTTCCCAGAGATTTTCTCCTAGTATATTAGTGTAGTGTTTACATAAGTACTTACATAAATACATCTTGTTGTAATACACGTAGGTATAATAAAATATATAAATAAATATGACTGTAATATATGACGACCGGCCTATGCCCAGCAGTGGGCGTCATACGGCTGATGATGATGATGTAATATATTATAAAATACTTGAATCGATATAATCGATTCACATAATATATATTCTGTCGTCTCGGGCAATGCACTACGCGGTGGCCACAATTAAAAAGTAAACTGTACTGGTATGTACGGGGGTGGAGTGAAGACGTAGTGTGTGGCAACGAGCCGATATTTATTTATATATTATATTGAAGCGAATACACTACAGTTAGTAAGTATAATTTACAAGATACCTATAAAGATCAATTTCCAACTTAAGCACCATACATTTACCAATCATTCTTGAAGGTGCTTCGGAAAGTATCTGAAACCGTTGATGAAACCTGCTTTTTACTTAAATCACTATAACGTCGTTTGAAGAATAATAATTCTTGGACTTCTTGGTGCAAAACACTATCTGCTTACCCTATGAGTTAAGGCGACACATTTGCTTAAGTGCATCTTCACATACGATAGTTTATGATACAATAAAATCCGTAAAGCACTTCACTACTCTACGTCATTAAATATCTAGGTAAGTACTTACTTCAAAATTAAACCCGTCATAAAATTAACATACCATTTCAAAGGCTTATATTTCCATTTATTTAGTTATTTAAGGTATATCACGCTCCTATCGGTGCGCCCTGCTACTTTTTAGGGGAAAATAGGGCAATGGTTTCCTTCTTGCTTTCCGCCCCGCAGTACTCTGTCTGACGCGAATGGGATAAAGCCCAGAGTAGTATATTTCAAAGCCGTACTAGGATTCCTATCCTCCGCCTCTGAGTAGTTCTGACAGTTACTGCTGCCCTCTTTCAGGTCCCAGGTTACAGTCCCTGGGACTTTCCCTTTCCGTCTGCATTGCTGCACCAATGGCTCCCATCTCCGCCTCTGCAATCGTTGAGGTGTTCACGTTGTACCCCGTGGATTTGGGTACCTATCCGAACTCAGCCACCAACTGACCGGCCTTAAATTATGTAAGTAAGTAAATGATCATCTATGTGGGAAGTGACCAAGTTACCCCTTCATTCATTGTTCGGAGAAAACTGACCCTGAAGCTATGCAGGCGTGTAGACTTTAAAAAATATACAAATTGTTAACTGGTGAGATGACTTACCATCTAACCCAACTAAATACCAGTGAAATACTTGATGATCAAATTAATGAAAACCGTTTAAAACAGATAAGATTGGTTTTAAATCAATTAAGTATTTTAAAGTGAAAATTAATTACCTAAGTCGAATACAATAGGTTCTCCTACTTTAGATATTTTCGACAACCCATCTTCTGCGAAGTATTGTTAGCGGATAAAAGCCTCTCAGCGTAATAACCGTCTCTGTCGCTAAGAGCACCTATTAACGCACCTCAATGCATCTACTTAAGTAGAAGGAAAATAGAAGTATCGTCCTCGAGAAATAAATTAAAATGAGTGAATGAACCACTTTACAAAATACTGGCTGGCGCGCTACGAAAACGTTTTGCACAGAATTAAAAATTTAACTGCCAATACTTATTTTTTATCGATTATCCCTGAAAAACATGGCCAGCGTTGAATAGAAATAAATATTAAAAACTTACCGCTTGTGTGTTGAAGAGTAGTTGCGAAGAGACATAGTAGCGACAGCGACAGGCATCCGAGCGAGTTGAGCCAATGTGCCGCGGCCATACTGTATCCTATTAAATACGAAAAAATAAATTGCAAAAGTGCCAAAAATAATAATACGCAAAACGTTCCCTATAAAACACCTTAATTTTGCTTTAGCGCCATCTAGCGGGTGGTGCGCGAACTTCTACGACTCACATACAGCTAACTTTCTCAGCGTTACAGTCATGACAAGTTTTTGGTTCACTACGCAGTACAACGTCCATTAACTAGATGGCGCTAGAATCACGAAAATTACAAAGTGGGAATTATACAAATATTATATTATTATTGTTTTTATAATTGTAATTCGCACTCATTTACTATACTTAAATAAAAAGCAAATAATTACATTTATTAAATAAATAATTATAGTTTTATAATAATAAGTATATTTTTATACAGGGTGTAACGGAACGGGGGTATCAACCCGAAGTGTGCCTACTCTGTCACTATCTACAAATCACATGCGAGAGTATTGGCCGCCTAAATTCATATTTGCATTAGTTATGAGCAATTGAATTCCAGGTCTTCATGTAATAAATTCAAATTTGCACAACACTACGTAGCAATCAGCTGTTCAAGGTATTTAACTTTTGAGTGAACAGCTACCACCTCTTTTATTTATGCCTGCCCTAGTAAAGGGTAAACGTGCCAGTGATGGCCATATTAATCAATATTTTTTAAATTGTTTTGTTTCATCCTTGTGAGGCCAAGATTTCCAGACACAATAGTTAAAAAAACAATGGGCATTGGTCCCGGTTACTGCTTACTGATGTAATAAGTAGTCGTTACATGAGCCATGTCAGGGGCATTTGGCGGCTCAATAATAACCCTCGCACCAGGATTGACGAGGTTGGTTATCCACCTCACAACCAATAGGATAGAACAAGATGTGAACATACATAAATCACGGCTTTATCCCTAATGGACCAGACAGAGCTACAAGTAATTACACATATCTAATATCACACTTACTGCGCTACTGAGATGGGCAGAGTCACTTTGTTGTACAAGTTTTGTCCAAAAATGTAGTCGATTACCTACATTAATAGTTGATAAAGAAATGTACTTTACAATGCATCTCGTCTCCTTGTGTAGTATGCTTTATTTTATGATTACGTAATATCAGGCTCCCTTAACACCGTCATCCAGGTCAAATGGGCATCACACTAGCGGCGAATGCGTTCATGGCTAGCTAGGTACGGGACAGTTTCATTAGAATACTTTCAGAGTTTTGCAGGCCCTAAACAACTACTACTACTCATACACAGTTACCACCAATCACTGACTAAGGTGTGCAAATACTAACACCTCACTTTACAATGGATCAAAGGACACAGTGATTCAAGAGGTAACGACGCGGCGGACGAGTTGGCCAGAAGGGGAACGGGAGGTAACAGCCATCGGTCCGGAACCGATATTGCCGATCTCATTCGGACAGGTCCGCTCGCTGCTACGAACGAGAGCAGCCAACAAACACACCTTTTTTTGACGTGACTTATCGAAGTTTTGCCGCAAATGACATTAACTACTTGGCCGGACAAATGGGGAGCGCTGAAGGCTCTCACCCGGTACAACGTTTAAGACAACAGGCCTGAGGGTGCCCAGTTGGGCGCGAACCTAGGCTCAGGGCGTCGTCTGAGAGGAAAAATATTTGAAAGAATTAAACGACCCTAGTAAGTCGATAGCGATAAGCGCTGATTGAGGGAAGTCGTCGACCACGCCGGCGGTGTCGGTATCGGGGTCCTGAAATGTTTGTTGTCGCGAGCTGATTGGCTGATTCTATGGCTAGAGTAATCGGGTCGTCGGGATCGTATTACATACTTCGGACGCCGATGCTATTCAGTACCGTTCCTAAGCGGGATGTATTCGGAAGCCGCAACTACCAGGGGATTTGGTTGGTGCGGAGCAGAATCAAAAAAACTAATTTGAGCCATTGGGCAATGGTTGGCAGACTTAGGTCAATGTGCAGATTTTCATTGCGATGGAACCACGAACGATTTTGTATTTCCTGTAGACGGTGGATTTGAGAGAGACTCGCGTGAGCGAAAACTACCCCTGCATAGGTCATGATCGGACGGATGCAAGTCGTGTAGATTCCAAAGGGATAATTTACTACGCTTGTTAAGGAGACAATGAACACGGCCCATTACAAACGTGGCGCGATCGCGCACACGTTTGATATGGGCCTTGAAAGTAAGACGTCTATCTAAGACTACGCCGAGATATTTGACTTGCTCCTCCCAAGGGATCGGCTTGCCAGACATCTTGATGACTTAAGTTGACAGCGTGACCGTGACGTATTATAATAGCCCTTTGAAAAGTACACCGCTGCACTTTTCTCCGGGTTTACCTTGATTCTCCATTTGCGAAACTACTTGCCCAAGGCATTGGCGCGTTGGAGAATTCCGGTCATCATAACTCGACCACGGCACGAAGAATAGATGGCTGTATCATCCGCAAATAAAGCTAGTTCGGTATTAGGGTATTTGGGAATGAACAAACACACCAGACTATGAACCACCGTAAATAAATGCAGGCAGGCTAAGTTGGCACTACCCAACATCAATAGTTGTCTCTCCAAAAGAATTCTAAATGTGAAGAGGTCTCCACTAATACAGGTAACAGCTGCAGGTAGCAGGTGTAGCTGTGTGGTCACGGTGATATCAACAAACATCTGTTTACACTAGGTGTCACCGACAAGCCCCTGTGCAGAACCTGCATGGACGAGACAGCGGCCCATGTGCTACTGGAGTGTGAAGGAGCCGCCAACTACCGGGTCCGGCACCTTGGCCAGACGGGGTGCCTCCCTGAGGCGACCGGCAACGTCAGAGGCTTCTTAGAATTCCTTGGGGATTTACAACATAGTAAAAGCAAAATAAATTTCTCAAGTACCGTTGTGACTGCCTACCCCTTAGTGATACGGGCGTGATATTATGTTAGTATGTTCTGATTACTTATGGCTCTGCCCACCCCATTAGGGATACGAGCAGCTGCAAGTGATTGTGTATCTTATTAACGAGACATTAATGTTACGTTTACAACATAGTAAAGACAAAATCAATTTCTCAAGTAAAGTACCTACCTAACATAACTTTACTTTTACTATGACATGGTAAAAGTAATCTTAAAATAAGTACTTTCGTACAATACAATAATACTTTATTGCGTACAAGGAATTAAAAACACATAACAGTATTTTTTTAAATCTTTCTATCGTGTGGGTTGTGAGGTGGATTACCAACCTCATCAACCCTGGTGTCAGGGTAACTATTGAGCCGCCAGAGGCCCCTGACATGACTCATGTAATAACTACTTTCTTACATGAGTAAGTAGTCACCGGGACCAACCGTGCCTTCCGAAGCACGGAATTGCAAATTGCATTGGGACAGTTAATGGGATTTATACCCTGTACCAGGATGCCAGGGCTCGCGAATAGAAAAAGGCACGCTAGTGTTTCAAACTATCGATAGTTCAGTATCGATTATCGATCATAATCATTTTCAACTACGATTTTGATTGGTAGAAATAAAAAAATAGCTTTTCAAAAAATCTAAATCCATGGACTTTTGAGTTATTGAAATTCAGTTTAGACAATCAGCCCACTCAAAATAACCATACTATCGGAGTGTAGCAATACTACTGACTGAGGGCAAAATTATCGATAGTTTGTTATTAATCCGCAACGATACTATCGATTGTATTGCACTTAGGTAATAAAATCGAAAATGTTCCCACTTTCCGAGTTATCAATAGTCTTGCTATCGATCGACTCTCGGTCGGGATAGATTATCGATAGACATTTTTTGATCGGCAAGCCCTAGTGCACCCGAAATTCAAAATGGCGGTGCTGTTAAGGGGAAGTTATCATTAACCATGATAAAAAATATTTTTTTTTTTTTGTATTTTTTTCCTTCCTAAATTGTAGTCGTGTATTATCCAACAGTGAACAATAACATCACGCCTTTTTCCCATTGGAGTAGGCAGAGACTGCGGAATTTCACTTACCACTACACGCTCGTATCGCTACATGCCCGTACCAAACATACATACATAATATCACGCCTTTATCTCTTATGGGGCAGACAGAGCCACAAGTAATCATAACATAGGTACATAAATAATTATCATGCTCGTACCGCTAATGGGATGTTCTTGTGACTCTGCCCACCCCATTAGGGATACGGGCAGAGTGATAGTATGTCTTATTATTGACAGATTAATTTCGCCTTCTGCTATTGCGCGGGATATTTGCGAAGAAACGTGGCAATTCTGTGTTAGTGCCAGAGTGTGAGCGCGGGTGATCCTTATTAGATAAACGACTTTTTTACTTTTCTAGGTTCAAAGTAAAATACGTACCTACTTTCATAAAATACAATACATTCATTCATTCATTCAAACAATACCATAAAAATATTTTATTGCGCACAAAGAAATAACACACCCTTAAGTACCAGGATACTAGCATTCCAAAAGAGATAGAAACATGCACACGAAAGTAAACTGTCAAATTATTTGTCAGTGCTTGTTTACTATCTGTGGAGTGAAGTTCGAAATTTGGATTTGTTGTGATAACTGTGATCAGTGATAGTTCGAGGTGTCTTTGAGTAATGTAGGTTATTATGAAATGATGATGTGTGTGGGTGCCGGCGATGGCAACTTAAGTGAAGCACGGAACTTGTATCAGCGATTCATAGAAGGTAGACCAGCTGATGAAGCCAGGCAACTGCCTTCACTGCATTGCTTCAGGAAAATGGTCAATCGCCTACTGCATTTAACGGGCTCTTTCCACGCGTCATCCGAGACTGGCCGCTCGGCGACCCGTGATCCGGAGTTTGAAGAAGCCGTACTAGCCGTGCAGCCAACCCAAGGACTACCACGCGAACCTTACCACATGCAACGTACGCCCGAGCTAATTCCTGCTGATTATTTACCTCGTGTGGCATTCTGAGAATGGTACCGAGTTCAAGTGGAAAGCTCACCAGACTTTGCTTCGAAAGTGTTGTGGACAGATGAAGCGGCAGGTCTGTGCATCGAACGGGGATGACGACATTTCGAACCTTTCTTGTAAAACGTAAGTCTAATTATTAATTACCTACCTACTTACCCACACTTTCACACTTTTTTTCCTATTTACTATTAAATTAAATACCTTACCTAAACAAGTAGGTAATTTTAACTTATTTTACACGTCATAAAATAATGTGAGAATAGTTGTCAAAGCAAAATGACTCCAATTATTAGATGCTTTAGTGTCATTCTTGTTTGTTACAGTCGCCGACGTGCCGCCGACTCGGATTGTTCCAATCGGCCGCCGACTCCTTTTGACGTTGCCGCCAAAGCCGCCGCCCGCTCGAATTTCGTACCTATCGCGGCCGTGCGAGCGCCGCGAGTACCAGGCGACCAGGACGCGCTAGGAGATTTGTGTAGTGCCAATATTTGAGTGGATTAAGAACAGTGACCTCAATAGTGCTGTGCCGTGTTTTTTACATGCTGGAAATATTAAAATATTTTTTTAACTGAAATTGAAAAAAATATCAAAAGTGTTTTTTTTTTAATTGAAATTTTGCAGATAAGATCTACATAAGGTATAGTTTTGTCCCCTTTCGGCTTGATACCCCCCTTCCGTTACACCCTGTATACCTACAGGGTGTTAGCGAAATCGTAACGAAAACTTTGAGGGATGATTCAGACCATGATTCTAAGTCGTTATCAATTAGAATTTTCCGTCGCAAAAGTATGCTGAAAATAATTAAAAAAACACTAAAACTTTCATGAATTTTCCGTCAGGAAATTCCACTTGATATCAACTCAGAATCATCCCCCTCAGTTACGATTCGTTACGATGCTTTCTTTACAAACCTTGGACCAAACATTGAACTTTATATACGACGCGTAGCAAACGTAGCAAGTAGCTACGAATGTGCATTTTCGATTCATTAAAGTTATTACAAAGTTAGTTTTGTCAAATAATCAATTATCTGGTATTATTATTATGATACTACTCACCATATCGTCAGCATGTGTGGTGGTGGGCCGTCTGGTGTCCACCGCAGATCACCTGAAACAAGGCAAACATTATTATGCCACTAATTAGGTAATTCTCTGCTTGAAAGGGGGGAGCAAAGAATAAATAATAATACTTTGAACAAAACAGACATTTTCGAGATGCCGAGATTTACCTCACGCCCCGCAGTCTCTCTTAGACTAAATATCCGCCATAATTAAAACACATAATATCGGTTTCTTACCGCGTTTAAAGCAGGCATATGAGACGATATTTCGACACTGTTGCAAGTACCATGATCACGAGATGACTGATGAGATTGGAGTGGAGTAGGCAGATCCATAATGTGTGTATGAGTTTTAATTATGATAATAACCGCGTAAACTAAAAAACAGTGTATAAATATCCGTCAGCCGTTAAGAAGTACGTATGTCCGGGTATGCTGCCCTGTGAGAATCGCAGGCCAATCCATTCGATTGGTATCAGGAATCAGAATACCAAACGATCTGTATTATCTTGACAATATTCTTTCACTCTTCTCTTCTATCGTGTAGGTTGTGAGGTGAATTACTAACCTCATCAATCCATTAGGGTTACTATTGAGCCGCCAAAGACCCCTGACATGGCTCATGTAACGACTACTTACTTACAGCAGTAAGTAATAACCGAAACCAACGGCTTAACGTGCCTTGCGAAGCACGGATCATCTTACTTTTTGGACAATCAGGTGATCAGCCTTTAATATGCTAACCAAACTAGGGATCACAAAGTGATTTTTCTGATATGTCCCCACCGGGATTCGAACCTTGGACCTATTCCTTTCACTTAAGACTTTGGTCCCGGTTACTACTTACAATGTAAGTAAGTAGTCGTTATGTGAGCCATGTCAGGGGCCTTTGGCGGCTCAATAATAACCCTGACACCGGGGTTGATGAGGCTGGTTATGCACCTTACAACCCACACGATATAAGAAGAAGACTAACAACCGCCATGTTGGTTTACTAGAAGGTTCTACCGTAAAGAGATGTGCTATACACAACAGTATCTCAATATACGTGTTTCAAACATCAGACACATCCCGCCATTAATATCTCGAACAACGTCGCCAAGATCTTGGCAGACTGATTGCCCGCTTTGTTGTAAAATTGCACAACTTTAGGAAAAAATCAAGAGTTCCTCGGAAACACAAATTGACTTACCAACAACGATTGTCGAGTTGGAAATTAAATTGGAATATTTGAAATGATTAATCTTTTTTGTCTTTCTTATTACGTGAGATTTATATTTTGCTAACGGCCACAATCTCAAACTCGAAAGTTGAAATATAGGATACGAAATAATATAATATATATTTTGCACATACTCGTATTGATACATTTTAAAAATATCGCAATACTTTAGGTATATCAAAGAATAGAAAATAATATAAATTGTTTATTATAAAAGGACACCACACACAAAGACAAGACAATAACATCACTTAAAATGTTCACAAAACAAATACAATATCATAGAGGATGTTCATTAGAATGATCTTAAGGTGGTGGTGGACGTCCTGAGATAAAAGGGCCTCACTCAGCACAAGTAGCGGCGTGAACCACGACGCTGCGGGCTTAGCACCGTAAACGCGCGACTCTTTCTCGCCTCGACATACGTCACCCGTCTCTCTCTCACAGTACAGCACAGAAAGAGACAAACGATCTCTGTCGCGGCGAGAAAGAGTCGCGTGCTTACGGTGCTAGGCCCGCTGGTATTACGGACCCTGCTGAGTGAGCCACGAACTTGATCATAATTTCGCTTACATACCACTAGACAAGATCACGTTTGCTCTCTTTAGTATGGTTTTCTTGTTTTTAATTTTGAGATTATAGACGGCGATACGGCTTACCACCTATCACGTTGGTCTAACAGAGAGCTTGGTGACGAGTGGGTACTTTGCTTTCATCTTGCGATGGATGTACCTCTGACTACCCCAGGGACATAGCCGAGAGCTTATATCATGTTATGTTTGGTAATTTTGAGTAAAGATTTATACGTAAAAGTTCAGTAGTATACAGGGTGTTAGTGACATCGTAACGAAAACTTTGAGGGATGATTCAGGCCATGATTGTTGTAGGGAGCGCTGGTAATTTCAATAAAACCCCACACAAACAATTGAATGAACTGTATTACTTAGGATATTAAATTAAATTACAAGATCCAAACATTGAGACGCGTTGGCTTGCTCGCGCTAGAGATGTGACTGACCATAAATGGTAGACTATTAGGTATGTCCTATACAATTGTGAGTTAATATCAAGTGGAATTTTCCGTCGCAAAAGTATGAAATGGAAAATAATTTGAAAATAGACAAATAATCTCATGAATTTTCCGACAGGAAATTCCACTTAATATCAACTCAGAATCATGGTCTGAGTCATCCCCCTCAGTATTCGTTACGGTGTCACTAACACCCATACCTACTTGTATGGCTACCTGTATGTACTGGTACGGGGTGTAAGTGACATCGTAACGAATACTGAGGGGGCTGATTTAGCTCATTATTCTGAGTTAATATCAAGTGGAATTTTCGATCGCAAAAGTTTAGAATTGTAAATAAGTAATTAAAAAAATAATAAAAAAAATCATGAATTTTGCGACGGAAAATTCCACTTGATTTTTACTCAGAATCATGGCCTGAATCATCCCCCTCAGTATTCGTTACGATGTCACTAACACCCAGTATACATATATAAAGTGCAGCAATATCGCAATAGCAATATTGCTTTTTAACCCCCCTATACTTTAAATTATCCCCTAACATTGTGATCTTAAACGATGTTGTTTGTTCTTCCTACATACTTCTCCTAAGGGACAAGACTGCGACAAATTCAAATTCAAAAATATCTTTATACTGTTGGTAACATTGTTATACTTCGAATCGACAATTTTTACATAACGAACGTCTCATCCGCCTAAAACTACTGCAGCTTCTCATAATCTGTATAGCAGGGGAAAGGAAGCTGCAAGAAAAATCTCGGCACAGGGCATTAGGCGTTCTTTAAAAAAAACATAAATTATTGTTATGCAATTTAATAATTTGGCTGCCTAATATCAGTTCCCAAACGATTAATCTCATGCATTCAGATTTCATTACGACTAGATGCAAACACTTCACTTCGCCTAACGTCCCCTAGGATTTGAAACTATGATACCGCACTAAACTGAAAGTAGAGCGATCCTTGCCCTGGCCTCGTGGCCTAGATGCGCTTGTTGGGTACACACATACATTCATAAACTAGTGCTCGTGATCCTTAAGATCTTCTGTTGATCTGAGCGCAAAGAAAATATATAAATAATGTGAGGAGCTCGGTGGCGCAGCGGTAAACGCGCTCGGTCTGCGATTGTTGAAGTTAAGCAACTTTCGCAAAGGCCGGTCATAGGATGAGTGAACACAAAAAAAAATGTTTTCATCTCGAGCTCCTCCGTGCTTCGGAAGCACGTTAAGCCGTTGGTCCCGGCTGCATTAGCAGTCGTTAATAACCATCAATCCGCACTCAGCCCGCGTTTGGTTTAAGGCCCGATCTCCCTATCCATCCATAGGGAAGGCCCGTGCCCCAGCAGTGGGGACGTTGATGGGCTGATGATGAATGTGACGTAGAAAAGAATCGATAAAAATCTCGACTGATACATCACTATGCTAATGGACATCACAACACTGGCCGCCGTACTTTGACAGATCCAATCCTTACTGCTCATTGAAGCTACTGTAAAATGTTATCTTTATTCTTCTTCTTCTTCCTAGCGTTAATCCCGCCGTCTTGCGCCGGGGTCCGCTTTCCTACTGTTATCTTTATTCAAATACTTATAATCACTAATTGTACTGATCTGGTCGTTCTGTCTAATAGTAAGGATAATACGTTAACTGTAACGCATTTTGTTACCCTGGAGCGTAGAATAAGGAATAATACTACGTATAGAACGGTAACTCCTCGCTCCCCACCAGCGGTTGAGCTAGGTTTACCTCACACCCTCGACCTTACCTTAATCTTCAACCGTATGGCGTCAGACGACACACACACAGATGTGTACGATAACGTCAATGTGTAGTGTCTGTGTAAACGAGGTTTTTTGGCAAGTTGTAAACAATTACGAAAACGAAAGTGACACTGATAAAAATATATGGGATCGCCATAAGTTGATATGTTGATGTTTTTTGAATTTATTTATTCACACTGACATTTGCAACATTACAGATATATTCATTGCGTTACAAACAAGATTCTTCTCATAAAAAAACGACCTTATATTGTAAGTATTACTTATACTTATTATATATCATTAGACAGTACTAACATGCATCAAAGGTTCGAATATATTCACTCAAAAAACATACACTCACACTCAATCGCACTTTGAAATCGTTTGCAACTTGGCTTTGCCCTGAAAAAGCTATGTGGTTAACTACTAATTCCTTATTCTATGCTACTGCTGCTATTACTGAACTGTGTCTACTTAAAGGATTGTTGTCTACGACGATAAACGATCGATATATTTTTATATACTTTTAGTACATTTGCATGAGATGGCATGCATTACTTGGCCGGACAAATGAGCAGAAACTGAGCGTTCCCGGATTTCAATAACATTATTTATACTGGCAAAATTTAAACAAACATGTCTAGGAGTAAGAGTACATAGGTACGGTCACGAGCATTAATAAATATGTATACACTTTGGTACCATGTCACATTAACTTTTTTGACAAATTGAACTGTAAGTCTCACTAAATGTCAAATATGTTAGTGCGACAGAGTCCTAAAGTGGGTACATTATATTTCTCATGACTGTACACATGTTAGTTTAAATAATAAGGCATTTATTTTTGCGTAGGCAAAAAAGGGATTCGACCCAAGCTCACCGTTTGAGAAGCCGAAAATAAAAGAACTATTCCACTACATTAATCAAGTCTATTCTTTAACAATCAGTGCATACGAAGGCAATCAAGATTACTCGGGAGAATACTCAATTTTCTCCGATTTAATTTCCTATTTTCCGGAAAAGGGAAAGAGGGAGGGGCAGTGAGGTCCAGAGGTCCGCGCCCCTCTGTATTGAACTTGATGAATTGAGCACCCGGTCAAGTGTGAAGCGGAGTTGGATTCGCGTCCGGAGTGACGTGCATTCACTTTCACGGTTTGAAATCGATTCTTTGGCTCTTTGTTAATGATGGTTTAATTCTCTACGTCTTTCTGTTCATTGGTTTGTTTTCTACTTGTATTTCGGTTTGTTTTATACCAATAGACGTGAATAGTTTAGTTTTTGGATTATATTGCCTGTGATAAGTATCTTTTGATTTAAGTATCTTTTGGTCAGCAAAAATTTAGCTTCGATCGCCATCGACTCGCAAAGAAGAAGAAGGTGGTATAGAATAATTAATTAATCTGGAGGAAGCAAGAGACATATGTCAGAATCGAAACAAATGGAATTCCATATTCTCTGGTTACCCGGGTGGGAAATAGGCGTGAGTTTAAGTAGACTCAGTACAGATATTATTATGAGGTGATAGAAGCAATATAGAAGCAAATTTTAGTTAATAGGTAATAAATAATAATGCTTTTTTTTAAATGTATCGAATGCAAAATACATATTATACCTCTCCTATCCTATATTTTTGAATGCCTTGTTTCACCTTTCGAGTTTGGGATTGTAGTCGTTTGCAAAATCTAAATCTAATAACGAATAGCGAATCACGTGTAGCTTCGCATAGAAAATACATTCTCCATGATATGACCACAAGCCGGATACTCAATACAAGTATATATAACAAACCTAGTTTATTACAAGTTGAATGCTGCCCAGACTTCCTAACCTAATCTAACACAAGCCCAGAAATTCATGTCAATGAAGTTTTCCTTATATTATGTCTAAGATACAGGTGAGATCACGGAATAGAAGAAAAAGGTTGGAAAGGCCCTAACGCGCATTTTGTATGAGAATAAAGCTCCACGGTCATCAAAGCTCTGACGGCATTTAGATTAACGTGAGGCCCAGCGGGGGGTGAGGTAAATCTAGCTCGGCGCCGATTCTAATTGGTGCGAGGCGGAGAGTGTCTCTACTCTTTGTGATTTGTTGTGCTGTAAAATGCTGCGGCAGACCCAACTAGTTAACCAGCTAGTTCCGCCCACATGCAACAGATGGCGCCACATTCAATAATGCAGTCCTGAAACGCGATATCGAAGTTTACACAAATGGCTCAAGCGGATCGTCGATGCCTAGTCACACTACCAACTTGAGGAAAACAAGTACTATGCTCAGTTCGGTACCTCGAAGACATCCTTTGGCAGCAGCACACCCTCGCCTTATTATGGTACATCTCTCCCATGATGTCTGCTATAAATTGAATTGAAAACTTCAGCTAGATAACCCGCTTCAGAATATGTCAAAATTGTATCTAAAACTTCATTTTAATAGTCATGAAAAATTCATACACTCCCTATTTTATTTGCATCATATAACGCTTGTTCGCACTCAATATCCGATGAATTTTTTATCGATAATTCACATTCATATTTAATTTTGTCTATGTTGAATTGCTTTTTACGATATCACTGTCAGTAAAATGTTGTTTGTATTAAAAAGGAAGTGATATTAAGTGTGAATAATAAATAGATATCCAAAAATGCTTCTTCAAGCTTCGAGCAAGCAAAAAGCGCAAAAAATCTTTCACAATTCACAGAAAATACGCTCAGTTAATATGAAATTTCGATTTCCATACCTTCAAAAGTAGATACTCCCTTTACAAATACCTTTAGCAAAAAATCAACTAATTCAAATCCCACTGCGGGCGGCAATTCCTCAACCATTTAAAAATCAATGGCGAAAGAATTGGCCATCTATTCTCGTTTTATCAAAGAACCCGTCTGCTTGACAGGGGCCGAGTAAAATAATGTGAATTTAATAAAACGGGGAAGGTACCCCAATTTATAATGTACGACTGTGAAAAATAGCGCGACTGGCGGGATAAATCGGAGCGAAGCTTGCGATGTTGCGATGTTACGCTCTCCCCCTATATTGGTGCTATCAGTAAATACCGATACCGATATATCAAATGAGAAAGAGACTGATGGGAGAAAGGCAGCTTTATTGAAATATTAATACAATAGAAGAAGAAGCAATAAAAGTGTGTCAGGATCTAAGCAAATGGAATTCCATAGCCTCTGCTTATCCCAGTGGGAAATAGGCGTGAGTTTATATATGTATGTAATTCATTTCATTCATTAGTTTCTTTTTTATCCAACTAAGACACATACATACATACATAAACTCACGCCTATTTCCCACCGGGGTAAGCAGAGACTATAGAATTTCATTTGCTTCGATCCTGACACACTTCTTTTGCTTCCTCCACATTCATCAATCGCTTTAAATACACGCACACCGGTTCAGAGTAGATCGTATTAAACCTTTTCTAAGGACATCTCCAATTTGGTCATTGTAAGTCCTTCTCGGTCTTCCTCTGCCAGCCCTACCATCAACTAAGAATTTCGTTTTTATAACTATAGATAAAATCTGGGAGTCTTCAGGGTTAGAGTGAATATGCATTTGCTAGGTTACCATTAGGTGAGATTGTGGTTCGATCCTGACAAAAAAGAAATTAGGTAAGAGCTTTTAAATTAGCAACGACGATATAACATATTTGACAACCTTATTCGTCCCACTGTTGGGCAGACATCACCCATCAACCGGAGGGGCTGGGAACATACCCGTCAACATCGTATTTTCTTCTTTAGTATTTTTTGCAATAAAAATGATTCTTCTCGCAGCCATTGGAGGGAGATAACTAAGTTTGTTCGATTTTGGATGGTAACCGTCTACGGCGTAGCACGTAGCCAGAGGCTACGACGCTACAAAATGTTACGCCGTTTCTCACGCCACACTGGTAAGTATATCAAAAAGTATTCCTATATTTTTTATCTACGCCTTTAGTTATTCAGTTAGTTGGTAATAGTTTTAAATGGAAATTTCCGAGAAAATAGTGAATGCGTGTAAAGCAAATCTACAACATATCTAAGTCACGAATAAAATTGTATTGTCTGAATAAACATTTTTTTTTTAATTTTGAATACAACATAATATAAGCATCAGCCGACAGCCTAGTCACATGAAACACTGATTACAAAACGTCAAAGTAATAAATACATTTCCATGGAATTTATATAAAAATACATACTCATGACGTCATCAATAAATGTGGTCGAATGTAATATTCTTTGCTATGTACCTCTTAATTAAAATTCGTAAATCAGTCAAAAAGAAAAATTTCATTGATTTTTAAACATCGCAGAGTGGCTTCTAAATTTATTTTCGATCCAGTCATACAGCTTATATACGTACGTTCCATTCCTCTATCAACCGAAGGAGGTATGGAGCATACGCCACCACGCTGCTCCAAATATAACCCACAAAACCAAAAACAAAGATAAACAAACTCTTTTTAAGTATATAAAATTATATTCATTAATTAGAATTGAGAATGTATTTTTAATATGTTTTAAATGCAATGAAGAATTTTTGTATTGTAAGAATTGATCGGTGTACTCGCTCGTGACCTCCAATAAAATGGCGGAACATTCGAATTTCGAATACACAAAATGTACCAAGCACGTTACATTGTTAGTCCGCGCCAGTGAACAGTGAAGGTGGGATGTTTCACACAATCATTGGTTTGGTGACTGGAAACGGATTTACCGCTTCCCTGAGCCAATTACCTTGAGCATAAAGGACGGTTATGTGTTTATCCGCTATGTATATATATTGTATATATATTGTATGCATGTTGGATGTGAAATGGACTGATCGTGTCAGAAACGCCGTGCGGACGTGGTCCACGCAGGCGCCAAGTTGAAGTGGGATTAGGCAGATCACGTCTGTCGGATGCCTAACGACCTGGGGGGTTAAAATGACCACATCGAAGCAATTCATCTAAGAAAGCAATATTGCTATTTGAAATTTGTTTGCATTGCGCACTTACTTTTATATGCGCAAATGTCACATTGCAATATTTCTTTCTTATATGAATTGCTGCGATGTGGCCATTCTAAACCCCTGTGAGCTAAAATCACCACAGAATGATCTCCGAATAGAGAAAGACGCAGGCGTCGCAGACCGAGGCGGAGATGGCGCGACGACTTGGATGCTTTCCTGGAAGGCTGGCCGGAGGAAGCACTGGAGAGAGTCCAGGAAGAAACGGAGGGAGGCGTTTGCCCAGCAGTGGGACACTTTAGACTAGATATATTTCAATCAATAATACTTTATTGCACAACGACATATACAAAGGACATAAACATACGAATAAAAACATAAGTACAATAGGCGGCCTTATTGCTAAATAGCAATTTCTGCCAGGCAACCTTAGGGTGAAAGAAGTTAATGCATTGGAGCACGGGCTGGTGCAATAAACATATATTATAATGACACGAACAATAATAAAAAGGAAAATAAAATAAGAAAATAGTAATAATAATATATATATATATATATATATATATATATATATATACACACACATACACACATATACATACATACAAATAGCCTATACAATATAATAATACATATAAGGAGAATAAGAAAAAAACACTTCCAAGTAGATATATTTATATGTCTGACCCCTCCTAACTACTAAAACACTTGGAATTTTTAACAAATGAGGTATGTCACAAGAAGCGTCTTGATTCTCCGGTGGCAATAGGCTAAGTAGCATCACATTAGATTCAACGTGACACCCTCTAGACAACATACACTGCTGAAGAAAAATATTTTTGAACTTTCCTTCTCGTTTTTATGCAATAGGTAATTTATTAAAACAATATTAATAAATGTATGAGAACTACTTAGAATAAAACTCTAGAGAACTCGCGACGCGATTGTCCTGACACGTTGAAGATTTGGAGAACTTAAAATTTGTGTAGATTTTTGTTCGTAAGAATTTTTGTGCACAACATAACTTCGCGACTATCTCCCAATTGGGGTGGCCAGAGGTATATCGAAAGATGGACAAAGCAAATGGATAATAATGGTTGATAAAACTACTGAATTATTTTTGATGGTATTTTACTCTAATTCTAAAACATAGTTTGCTAATTACATAAAAGCTATTGAATCATTTTTTATGGGATTTTGACTAGTATAATAATAATTTCGTAACTGCAGTTCTGTAATATAGTTTGCTAATCCATATTTCTATAATTTAAAACCAATTATCGCTTCGCTTACACCAATAAAGTTTATATACGTTTAAATTTATAGTATTATTAGCAAAACTACAATACAAATATACTTTATTGCACCAAAATAAGAGAGAATAATTACAAAGATACATGGCAAATGGTGGCTTTATCATTTAAAGCGATAACAAAAAATTCAAACTACTAAATTCTTCAAATTAGTTCCTCTGTCTACCACAAAAGAGAAGAGGTGGTGATAATAGGCATGAACGAGTGTGTTCAAACCGTGTAGGGTGGCGAACATTAATTAGTCTAACAATAGAGTGGCCTGGCTGCAGTACAATGACGTCATTACCCGAAAAGTGCTCGTTTTCGTTTATAAGTCCGAACGGCCTCCATGGTCCAGTGGTTGAGCGTTGGGCTCACGATCCGGAGGTCCCGGGTTCGAATCCCTGTGTAAGTGGGGACATATCACAAAAATCACTTTGTGATCCCTAGTTTGGTTAGGACATTACAGGCTGATCACCTGATTGTCCAAAAAGTAAGATGATCCGTGCTTCGGAAGGCACGTTAAGCCGTTGGTCTCGGTCACTACTTACTGATGTAAGTAAGTAGGCGTTACATGAGACATGTCAGGGGCCTTTGGCGGCTCAATAGTAACCCTGACACCAAGGTTGATGAGGTTGGTACTCCACCTCACAACCCACACGACAGAAGAAGTAAAGTCCGCTCCATAGAGAGGTGACTCCGGGGAGTTCCAGTCAGGGATAACAGGGAATATTTTGAAAGAAAGGAAGAAACATTTATTACTCCCGGATACCACAGACACAGACAGACATTACAAACATTACATTCAACACAGGACAGAAACCACACGGAAATCAATACGCAAAAAAAAAGAACACCAAGATCAAAAATCATTAACAAAAAAAGAAAAACAAACCAAAATCATAAAAAAATAATAATAACAGTAAGTTGTCCTAAATACAATGCACTCTGACGGCCCGATCATCTGCGGTGGCGTCCGGAATAAAATAATTTTGCACCTAAACGAGTACTTAGGTACTTAAGGTGATACGTTTCAGTCAGCTAGGTAACGCTGCGTCAGCAGATGGCGTTACTTCTGCAGTTTTCGTATTTTTTTCCATTTATTCGTTTAGTGTTGAGTTCTGACCCAGTGAAATGTTAGGTGGCGAAATCTTACATACATTATCTTTAAGTTAAGCTACAATTTTGAAGTATTTACTGCAGATATCATATTGAAACATTGCATCAAAAGTTGGTGTCATTTCAATTTGTGTACAAACACGAAGCTGTCACACACACATGCGAACTAGGTTAGCTATTAAAAGAGATGCATAATTTGAAGTCTACTTCTAACTTCTAAATGGCGCATTTGGTAAAGCAGTCGCCGCCATTCTTAAGTTTCACGGTTCAAACCCAAGTGCATGTTTTAATTGTTTTTACTTTTTGTATTTTTTTTTACAATTGAATTTGGCGAACCCGTCTATTTGTTACGGAATTTTCAAAAAGTATCACTTTTACCAATAATATTATAATTATACAATAATGTACTTTGCACTAAAGTACCTTCCGTAATTTCCGTATTTTTTATTTTGTAAAATTCTAACAGGCATTAATCGCATCAGTGAACATGCGGCTAACTAAAAAACTACTGAACGGATTTTCATACGGTTTTCACCAATGAGTAGAGTGATTCATGGGCGTGCTTTAGGGTATATAATTTATACAAGTATTTTTTTTTATAAAATGGTTCAAAAAATGATGATGAATGTGAAACATAATTATCGTTACAAATATAGCAGACTTGGAGCTTTCGGCGAAAACACTGCCTGAGCCCATTGAGATATAACAAAACAACGTATGGTTGAATTGTTCCTTTTTTGTAGGTCTACCGAAAAGTCCACAATATGTCATAATAATTATATTGTGTATAAAGAATTGTGTATATGTATTGTATGATTTTACAAATAACGATCACAGTACAGTAATAATAAGGTAGATTTTTCCTAAATTGCGTCGGTTCAAACTTTGTCGCATCGCGTTTGAAAGATGTAATAGCGCTTCAGGACGTCCCGCAAGCACGGCGCTGATGTCGCAGTATCCGCATATAATTATTATGACTTGTCATTTAGTTCCAATAAAATCCGCGGGACTTCATACGTATGTCAGTGACAGCTGGTGATAGCATGCGGGACACTTAGCAGCTAATCGAATTCTATGTTGTTTTCGCGCCCAGTCCAGATGACTTGCAGCGCATTTCTGGACTTATATTTACGCGTGGTGGTGTTGGTTGTTAGGTTAGTTAGTTCAGGTTAGAACGTCCTCGTTAAAAAAAGACGAGGCTGGGACGTATTGAAGTAGTAAGTATTTCCATATATACGCGGCCTGAAATGGGCTGTTTCAGGGACCTGAACTGGTTGCTGTCGAACTTATTATCACGTTTTCTTGATTAAAATTCATAAATAAGTCAAATAGAAAAAAGAAAAAAGATTTTCGTTAGTTTTGGATCTGTTATGATGTCTGTGATGTTTGTTTATTATACATAAGAATTTCAAAATTTATCTCATTTTTTTCCCAAAGGGCAAGGCAAAGAGAACTATGCCTATACAGCCATGTCTTGTGTTTTTTTTCTTGATGATGATTAATGAAATGATGAAACCTAAGCCCCCACCCTCGGAGCAGACTCCTACTCCGAACCCCAAACGAAGTAAGCGGCTTGTTGGCGCAAAGCGAAAATAGATAGGTACACTTTGTTTATTGAATATTCCGATTTAATAATACTATCGGGAATGTTTTCCGACTAACTTAATGTGATCATTAACCACAAAACACCACTTCGTATTGATTATTTAGATTATTCAACGAAGAAATCAACCTTCCCGTTCCCGTTTCCACCAAAAAGTCCGCGGCAAAGAGAATATAAATAAATCTGTATGTTGGATGGAAAAAAAAATTAATTAAAAATGACTACTATGTAGGCCGGCAAATGCAACAACTTTTTTTTTGATTTGGTTTTCCCCGAAGGGTAAGGCAAAGGGAACTATGCCCATACAGCCATTTCATTTTATGTATTGATTTTTTATTATAATATATGTCCTCTTTTAAAACACGGTACTTACCCATTATTTAAAAATGTTTAAATAATATACGTTAAAACAAAAATATTTTTCCAATATTCCTTTTCTCAGATGTAGTATTTTTAGTTTTTTATTTATATTTATTCTCTTCATACAAAATCTCTTTATAAATTGTCACTGACATTCTATTACACTTGTCAAGTAGTCAAAGCCTTTAGAGAAAAAAAAACTATCACGCACACAAACTAACATTGACACCTCTACACGCTCAGCAAATACACTGTAATCTGCACCACTACAAATGTAGAATTGATCAAAATTGAGGGTCTGAAATATGGTACTTCTCGTATTCGGACCCTAAAATTTTGTTAGTTTGCGAAAATAATACACCAAAATATTACTATTTATCGGTTTTATAACAATATTCCTCTATCCGTTTTCCTGTAGCACTGCATCAACTTTTGTATGGAAAACGAATCACCTTAATACGTATTTATTTGACCCGTCGCAAGAACGCTCGACTCTCACTGTGAGCTCGGAGCAATGAATTTCGAATTATTTTCGAATTCATGTTCGGATTTTAAATGTTTACCACGTGCTCAACGATAAGCGAACCCTGTGAGGGACGGGATAACGCTAAGAAGATGATGTGCTCAATGGTGAAGGAAAACATTGTAAAAAAGTCCACATTCCCGAGTAATGGCGTTTCAGAGGTATATGACCTTACCTATATTGGGCTAAATAATTGGACTTCCGTAAAAAATCGGACCTGTCAAATCTTCAGGGTAGGTAAGTGGACCCTGTGAAAACGGGAAAAAAGGACCTGCAAGACAACTTTCGTTTGTTTAAGGAGACGGAGCCGACGCTTCAGTGAGGCGAAGATGAATAATAAAGCTCCTAAATAGTTTAATATTTTAATTAAAATTATAATATTGTATGTATTTTTAGGTTAAGGTATATATTGCAATAGCATTGAATAGCATTGAATATAATACACTAGCATTGACATATTATTATTTCATCTTAAGCACAATAAATTTGTATCTGCCCTCAAAACGTTGGAACAGATGTAGCATCAACTTTTCTTTCTTTTTTTGTATTGCTTGCTTACTTAATTTTTTTTTTCATTTATTTATTTAAGGTCGCTTTTTAACATCAAAGGTCATCAATTTATTACTTCTGTCTACTTCTCAGTGATGCATGTATTAGTTATAAGTGGAGACTTCATTGGCTAATGTACAAACTATTTGCATTTTTTAAATTGTTATTTAAGCTGTTTGTTTCCCGATTTGAAATAAATAAATAAATATGGTATGGACCTTAGTTGCCTGAATTATATAAATAAATAAATCATCGTCTTGCAACTAATATTCTATTTTTACTTATATGTATCATTGTATGTAAATATTTATAGTGATATATAGATATTTATATATATATATATATATATATATATATATATATATATATATATATATATATATATACATACAATGATACATATAAGTAAAAATAGAATATTAGTTATATTTTTTATTTATTTATATTATATATATATTTTTTATTTATTTATTTTTTCTTTCTCTTATTTTATTTTACTTTTTTGCGCGCTACACTGCAGCTGTACAAGTGTACTATATCCTCTGCCGAAGGTTGTCTGGAAGAGATCGCTCTTAGCGATAAGGCCGCCTTTGCCCACCTTAGAATAAGTTTATCCTGTAAATGTTTTGTGAATTTGTGTGCAATAAAGTGTTTTATTATTATTATTATTATTATAAATGCTAGGGAGATGATGCTGAGTGTATATTTACTGTGTGTGTGTGTTTTTTTTTATTTAGTGTGAGTTCTACTTATTCAAGTAAACGTGTAGTCGTTAACAACTTACGTGGTCTAGTGGTTAGAGCGTTGGATGTATTATATGCCTCTGACTACCCCAATTAGGATTAGACGTGAACTTATATTATGTTATCTGACAACAATGTTATACTCACGTAAACACAGTAAAACGGAAGCACTTAAAAAAACATTCACTCAGAAACCAAACCACGCTTTCAAATAGATTGACCTACATAATATCAGGACTAACTTCATAACCCCCATTCAACGCCCGGATCGGGTAAAAACCAACCCCGAGCGTTTATCAACGAACTATATAATGGGGTAAGGCGCAACGAAACTTTATCGATAAGACGACCCGATTGAAAATCACCACCGAGACCGGAACACGGAAGAAAAACCGACCTCCCGAATTGGGTCGCTTAACGATCCGTGACGGACTTGCTTATCGAGTTATCTCTGGGCCGGTTTTAGGGGTTAATTAGGGCTTTTGTGATTCGAGGAACCGCTTTACGAAAGGTAGTTTTTGGTTGATGATAACGCATAATCGGGAAATAGTAGAGTTCAAGTTAATCTCTTTTGGCAATAGTTGTAATTTCAAGACTGTAATTGATAAGTAATTGCTGTTGTTGTCCCAAATAAATAAAAATAAAATAAAATAATGAAATGAAGGAAAGCAAAGATTACCATTGGAAATCAAATGAGAATATTGTAAACTTATTGTGGGCCGATGGTGCTCTTCGTGTCATTTTTGTAAAAAGGTTCTGTTTTTAATGTTGTTTTTACATGTGCAATACAGCGTTTTTGTATTGTATTGTATTGTATTGTGTAAGTACAAGTTATTAGCCCTCAATAATGTTATTAGCCCTAATTCCCGCAGATACGTCAACCTCCTAATTTTATTTTAAATTACACCTGTCCTTTTCTTATTCTTTGAAAAGGAAAGAGACGCATGATTGACAGCTGATAGATTTAAAACGAATGAGTGAATGAATGAATAGCCCGGGCGAATCAAATAAATCGTTTTTTTCTCTAAACGAGACCTTCCTAAGTTCCTCTCTGCGACCGTGACCAATCCCCGACGCTATCCCAATGCGGTAACTATCGTCGTGTCGTCATAAACCTACTCCTTCCACATTCCGCAGATAGTAAATAAAAAAAATATGACGGGCTTTTATTAGTGCGTCCTTTTGGCGACGACAGTAGTCGCGTCGTAGGAAAATGTTACACTACGTTTTTGATCGATGACTGAATTAGTTGAAACTCATTGACTCACTCACTGGCTGTTCTCCTAGAAGAAGCATAGGGGTGTAAAAATGATAATATTAGTGGATTCAATGAATTTAGAGACAAGTCCGATTTGGATGATTTTATTAGGGGTATTTTTATTAAAATCGGAAACATCTTGAATAGGGCAAATAAACATTTCAATAAAAAAATACTCCTACAATAGAAAAATATCAACAAAATCGGACTTGTCCCTGACAAGTATGAAGTTTAAACTAACTTCAGGGGGTTTAAAATGGCCACATCGAAGCAATCCATCTAAAAAAAGCAATATTACAATTTGACATTTGCGCATATAAAAGTAAATGCGCAATGACAAGTTCAGTTTAAGAAGCTCCTGCTTTATTACTACTATTATTATTATTTATTGCTAATATAATTATAATGATAGTATAATGTACTTATTATAGGCATAGATATTGGATGAAACAAATTCTCGCATGTCACATATCCGGAGCTCTTAGTGGGCCCTATTCCTGCAGACACCTCCTAATTTTATTCTAAGTTAGCCCTGTCATTTTCTTATCCACCGAAATAGAAAGGGACATACGATTGAAAGATATTAATTTGAAAATGAATGAGTGAATGAATGAATAACCCAGGCGACTCAAGTACTTCGCTGGTATGCAACCCGTTTGACGTGTGCTGTAAAATTTTAAGAGGATTGTTTTAGATTTTTGCCTAAACTTGACGTTCCATAAATTGTGTGCCTTTCGATTACCCGTCCCTTTCCTTTTCGGCGGATTTCAAACGTGATACTGGCAGAATTGTGACCACACAGAAGCCATTCATCAAGAATTGAATTGAATTTTCGGCGGATAAGAAAATGACAAGTATAACTGAAAATAAAATTAAATCGTGTCTACATGAATTAGCACCAGTGTGAAGGTAAACACAAATTTTAGAGAGGATGCTTAACATAACTGGATGCGCAACGTGTCAGAGTAACCTGAATAATTGACTTCGCGCTACAAAATTCATACGACGACCAGCCCAGTGCTCTACCAGGACCTAACACACATACATACAGATAAATAGAGCTTTATATACAAGGAAAGAGTTACTATGAGATACAAGCTATACTTAGTGCCGGGACCACCGCAGGGACAATCGCGTTCTATAAGGTGTTAGTGTGTTAGGCACATAAATAACATGTCAGTACCGACATTAAAAAAGTCTATCGAAATCTATCTCACAAATGAGATGACTACTACCAGACACAGTTGGTACTGAATATTTGGTTCCCATAAGTCAAATCGTTTATTGATGATTGGGTAATTTCCTAGGTCAAAGTTAAATTACGAAATTCTGATTGCTAAATAAAGACAGACTTAAAACTAACGAAAAATATTTAATTTTAATCAAGGAAAACGTATTAATAAATGCGGCTCGGTGACGTCATAGAAAAACGTGATAAAATGTCGGATTTATTATTACGTTTTTCTTGATTAATATGCATAAATATAATTTATTTAGAACATAAGAAAATGTTTTTCGCTAGTTTTTAATCTGTTTTCATTCGGTAATCAGAATTTTATAATTGATCTTGTACCTAGTACACAAACCGAATAGACGTTCTGTCTAATTAATATATAATAAATAAACAATAGTATTGCTCTATTAAAGAATCGTCCTCACAAACTGCGTCAAAGAATAAACAATGCATAAGTTCATAACAGAAAGTATAGTCAGCAGGGTACAACTATCGCAATGGAACGGATCCGGAAATTGAATAAGTTGGCAGAGAACAACTTGGGGAGGAAGTCATTAAAACGATCGTTTGACAGACCCGGGCTGATTGGACGGCGGCGGTCAATAAAATCAATCTGTTAATGTCTAAAGACTGAAGAAAGGAAAGAAAAGGGGAAAAAAAAGAAAGAGAGAAAAGAAAATGTAGTGCTTGTATGTTATTCGTTTTCATTAAAGCTTAACCGAGTAGAGGTTTAGATTCGCATCGAAATGTATTTTGCCCTTTGAGAACATAATCTCTCGACTATATCCCAATTGGGGTAGTCAGATGTGCGGTCACGAGCATTAATAGTATATACACTTTGGTACCATGTCACATTAACTTTTGTGACAAATTGAACTGTAAGTCTCACTAAATGTCAAATTTGTTAGTGCGACAGAGTCCTAAATTGGGTACATTATATTGCTCATGACTGTACTTAGTGCCCACACTTCACCGAGCTTTTTGTTAGACCAACGTGATGGGTGAGCAACGTGAGCCGTCTGTAATGGTTGAGCCAACTGTTCGGTGCAATTCCGGTGGCGGGTTCAAACCGGGGCGCTCCCCGTTTATGAAGTAAGCCAGTGAACCACACGACCACAGTGCCTATGTAAAAACTGTACACACTTTTTATTATTGTCTATTTCTCTCTCTTTATTTAAGAAGAGCCGCGTTCTTGTCGGTAATCGCCATTACTCCATAGATAGGGCGTGTAGAACGGTGGTTGCCCCAATCGCCTTCCGTTCCGCAGTACACCGACCGACCAATTTCTCAATCAGTGATGTTCTAGCTAAAGGGTAATGCATATTTACCTAACTCAACTTGCGATATAAAAGCATTTGAAGTAAGTATATGTATTTAAATTAATGGCCTCATTAATGTATAATTTAAACAGCTTCACTCGATTTCCAAGTTGAAAGTTGGCAACTCTGCCGATGATAATCACTCTCAACGCGAAGTTCGCGATTTCAATTAAGTAGAATATGATAAGGAATATATACTTACACAAATATATCGTCATTGGATAAACTCGTACCAGGTAAATACTTAGCATAACGTAGTCTTATACTTTTTCTTCTATCGTGTGGGTTGTGAGGTGGATTACCAACCTCATCAACCCAGGTGTCAGGGTTACTATTGCGCCGCCAAAGGCCTCTCACATGGCTCATGTAACGACTACTTACTTACATCAGTAAGTAGTAACCGGGACCAACGGCTTAACGTGCCATCCGAAGCACGGATCATGTTACTTTCGGACAATCAGTTGATCAGCCTGTAATGTCCTAACCAAACTAGGGACCACAAAGTAATTTTCGTGATATATTCCCACCGGGAATCGAACCCAGGACCTCCGGATCGTTAGCCCAACGCTCAACCACTGAACCACGGAGGTCTTACATAGAAAACTGCGTCCTAAACGCCTTTTCGAAAAATCTTATTCTGATGTGATTTTTCCAACAAACAACAAAACCTCGATTTCTTTCAATGAGGTTCTTTCCAGGATACGTTCGCCAAAAAACAATACAAATGGCGTTGTTCAGTTTCACTGTGATAATTACCTATTTTCTCATTATTCGGATGCACAATTATTGCAAAATACAATCTGCTGAACAAGAGTAGAATCTGCGCCAAAAGCATATCGAGAGTTAAAAGGCAAATGGGTTTAAGCGACATTTTGGGCGAAATTGACGTATACAGGGTGTTAGTGACATCGTAACAAAAACTTTGAGGGGTGATTGAGGCCATGATTCTGAGATGATATCAAGTGGAATTTTCCGTCGCAAAAGTATGGAACTGAAAATAATTTAAAAAAAAACACAAAAATTTTCATGAATATTCAGACTGAAAATTCCACTCGATATCAACTCAGAATCATGGTCTGAACCATCCCCCTCAGTATTCGTTACGGTGTCACTAACACCTATACCTACTGGTATGGCTACCGTATGTACTTGTGCGGGGTGTAAGTGACATCGTAACGAATACTGAGGGGGATGATTCAGCTGATTATTCTGAGTTAATATCAAGTGGAATTTTCCATCGCAAAAGTATAGAATTGAAAACAATTTTAAAAAACTAAAAAAAAACATGAATTTTGCGACGAAGAATTCCACCTGATATTAACTCAGAATCATGGTCTGAATCATACCCCTGAGTATTCGTTACGATGTCACTTACACCCCGCACAAGTACATACGGTACGCACAGCAATCAATCAACGATATTATCTTTACATACATACAGATGTGGGCAGAGCCTTAAACACAACATACAACCACTGTTAATACGAAGTCCGAAGATGGATTGATGAACTTTATTGTGGCAAGGGATCGCTAGACATATAACAATAGTCCACAATGTTAGAATCATAATCCCTCTGTCGAAATTTACGACATGCCCGGGAAAACAGGCAACTGAATGTGTTCCGTTTTTTTTTTCTTTTCAAATTATCCGTCTGTCACTTTCGAACGCTTCATTTTAAACGAGTAAATAAGATTTCCATCATTTATCCGGCGATATCTTCAAGTCTTTCGGTGGCAGTTCGATAAGTTTACTTATTCACCGACTTCGCGAACTGAGTTGTTTAATTAAAGGTGGGAGAGTGGATGGGGGAATTTCATTACGTATCCCCCTCACCCCTCCCGCCAATCTTCAAACAATAAACAGATTAAAAAGCGTAAATGACACAGGTACGTCCCCACAAGACCCTTTTCCATTTAAGCTTGACAGCTGAACGCAGACTACAATCGAATGTATCAACCTACTTATAATTTGTAATGGGATGGTTGTACCTATTATACCTAGTGTAATCCTCACATATACACTTCTCATCAAAAAAATCGAAACACCTTGCAAGTTTACGTTTTGTCAGGATTATCAGAAAAATGTGTACATTTAGGAATAAATGTTAAATGTCGTTTAATAGTGAGTAATATAAGCTTATCAAATCTTAATGTTAATGTTCTAAATTTAAATGAATTTTTCATAGGTTTCGTATTTTGTTAAATGAGTCATTTTTATTCCGTATGGAGTATAAAGGAAATGGATAAAACAACACACGTAAATGAAAAAAAAAGCTAAAAAACGTTTATTTAATAACTTGTATTCCCTCCCCGAGCTCTAATTACTGCTTCCATACGGTTCTTCATCGATCGGATGAGAGTCACGATCACATGCTGTGGTATATTGTCCCATTCCTCTTGGATTGCATCTTGCAGCTGGCTAAGTGTTTCTGGGGCAGGATCTCTTGCTCGAATTCGTCTCTTTAATTCATCCCACAGATGTTCAATGGGATTCATGTCCGGGCTTCTTGCTGGCCATTCCATAATAGAGATATCGACTTCGTTAAGATAATCTCGTACGACGCCCGCGGTGTGAGCCCTAGCATTGTCGTGCATGAATATGAAGCCGTTGCCAATAAAATGTGCATAGGGCATCACATGAGGCTCGAGACACTCTTCGACGTACCGATGACAGTTTAGTGCAGGCAGACGTGGCCCAGACACGAAAGCAAGCTCTGTCTTACCGTCGGCGCTGATTCCTCCCCAAACCGTCCACGAACCGCCACCATAGCTGACCTTTTCTTCAATGCAGCATTGTGCATAGCGTTCTCCGTCTCTTCTGTAGACCTTGTTCCTTCCGTCGTTACCATACAGCATAATTTTACACTCATCAGAAAAGAGAACTTTGCTCCACTGTAGGTATGACCAATTTAGGTGCTCACGTGCAAAGTTAAGGCGCGCTCTTCGATGGTCTGCAGTTAATTTCGGCCCATTTGCTGGCTTATGCGGTACCAGTCCACGATCCTTCAACCTTCTTCTAATTGTAGAGTCACTTACAGCCACCCTTCGTACAACACGAAGCCGCTGCTGCAGTTGAAAAGCGTTAAGGCGTCGATTTCTTAAAGAAGTTGTTACAATAAATCGATCATCTCGCTCAGAAGTGACCCGATTCCTGCCAGATCCTGAACGGCGCGTGAACAAACCAGTCTCCCGATAACGTTTATAGACTCTATGAACAGATGACAGGCTTAGATGCAGTCTTGCAGCCACAACACGCTGACTAAGGCCAGAATCCAGCAATGCCACAACTTGGGCGGCTTCTGTGGGCGAAGTATCCATACGTTTTAGAAAAAAAAACCTTTTTTCAGACGTCCCAAAGTCACAGTATTGAAATAAAAAACAAAAAGTTTAAGGATAGGCGCCAATTTTTAGTTTTTAAACGCTAAATGTACTCCAACCCTAAACACACATTTGTCTCAAAACAGTGATTCATTTCGTTTATAAGATAAACAAATGAAATTCTAATTTTGAATTTAGAATTTTCGCTTATTACTGTAATGGCCAAACTGCCAGCTATACATTTATGTATTTTTTTTTCATCGTATGAATTCTTTTTTGTGTTAAATTCGGACAGAAACAATGAAAACGGAAGTGTTTCGATTTTTTTGATGAGAAGTGTATTTTTTTCATTCATTGTCAAGAACACTACAAGGGAAACCTCAGAACAATAACTAGGGAAACCAACCATAGTAGTAGCTTGCTGTCAGTATATATTTTTAAACAAAAGAAGGTTTACGGAAAATTTAAAAAGGATACTACATAGTCAAACGATACCCGTTTCCATTTTATAGATAAAACTATAAATAGATGGTATTGACTGTGTCAAATATAAGTAAATTAAAAAGTGGCTGTGACATACGGACGGACGGACGGACAGACATGACGAATCTATAAGGGTTCCGTTTTTTGCCATTAAGCTACGGAACCCTAAAAAACGCTAATCTACAATTAGAAGCCAGTCTAAGATGATAAAAAATCAATCTCATTTTACTTTTCGTTTTTTTTTTTTAATTTTATTTATGAATTAATGAACAATAAGTACGATGTTTGGCCGCTTTTATTAATGACAGGTCAGTATTTCCGTACAAACTCCAAAGAAAGTTTTCGTTTTGTATTATGAAAAAAGAAATATATTTTTTTTATTGTACGCAAAGTTTTGGGTACTTATAGGAATTACTTAGATTTGTAATAAAGTAAAATCTCTATTTCAAACTAATTCAATTTAATATATTTTACCTGCATTCCAAACTACGTTACGTTCCTCAAAAACAATACAGTGTACAGTCATGAGCAATATAATGTATCCACTTTAGGACTCTGTCGCACTAACATATTTGACATTTAGTGAGACTTACAGTTCAATTTGTCCAAAAAGTTAATGTGACATGGTACCAAAGTGTATACATATTAATGCTCGTGACCGTACTTACAGATTTTCCGTGGCTTAACCTTCTTATTTCATAGATAACAGATATATGCATTTTTTACCTTTGGTTTTGGGTATAAATAATGATCCTTTTTATTACACCCAGACACAATCATATCATTATTCTTGATCAAAATAATAGGAGCAATACTATAGGTAGTAACTTACGTCTATACATACATATTGTAATATTGTACATACATACATAAACTCACGCCTATTTCCCACCGGGGTAAGCAGACACTATAGAATTCCATTTGCTTCGATCCTGACACACTTTTCTTGCTTCCTCCACATTCATCAATCGCTTCATACACACACGCCGGTTCAGAGTAGATCGTATTGAACCTTTTCTAAGGACAACTCCAATTTGATCATCGTAAGTCCTTCTCGGTCTTCCTCTGCCAGCCCTACCATCAACTTTCGCTTTATATACCGCTTTTGCAATTCTATTATCCTTCATCCGCTCAACGTGTCCAAACCAACCTACCATTCCCTTCTCAATCCTAGTCACTATATCGTCTTTTACACCACATCTCTGTCTTATCACACTGTTTCTCACTCTATCACTCAACTTCACACCGCAGATGCTACGCAAAGACCTCATTTCTACGGCATTGATCCTACTTTCATGCTTCTTCTGCCATACCCAACATTCACTACCGTACTTCAGCGTAATATTGTAATCCAAATATATAGCAGTAACAGTAAACAGTATCATAATAGTATATTATATTTTGGAATAATTATGTACTTACCCGAGTAATGAGAAAATAGGTAATTATCACGTTAAAGCTATACAACTACATCTATTGTTTTTAAACGTGGCCTGGAGCGTTCCTCATTTGCTTACCTTTATTTTAAGTTCATTTTACTGAAACATCTAAAAATAACACAAAATAATGGACCCTGCGATCGCATCTGGCGCCCAGTACAATCTTTCCCCATTTTAATATTTCATGGGACGTTTCTTACCTTGTAATAATGGATGAAAATTGGACCCAACGCCCAAGACAGTGGGGTAATGAAATTGCCAGTAAGATACATCTTTATTTTAGTATAGCTGGGTATCGAGCTGAAAAAACCTTTATTAATTATCTATGAATATTTTCCCGTATTACTTAGAATTGGTAGGGTTCGTTATATTTATTTTATTATTTAATTATTATTAGATTATATATAATACACGGAATAACAGACGAAATAAAGTCATAAATCTATGTCACGACTTTAAATTATTCTTAATTTGAAACTGGCATATAATTTCTTTTGTTTTTACTTTTGATTTCTTCTTTTTCGAACGGGAACGTTTTCCCGCCTTTTTGAAAGGCGATGGCGTGGAATTTTGTTCGGTTGCGGGGAATCTGCTATGAAGAGTTGGAGAGTTAACATTGTTTAAGAAAATATAACATCATTCTAGATCATTTCTAAATTGTTTGATTACGACAGACTCCTCCCCACCTGAGAGCAGTAGTATTATCACATGATATTATAATATCAAATTACAAGATCCAAACATTCTTTCGCGTTGGTTTGCTCACGCTAGAGATGTGATTGACCATAAATAGATTTGTTTTTGACGTGACTTATTGTAGATTTGCCGCAGATGGTATTAACTACTTGACCGGACAAAACCATAAATGGTAGTCTACTAGATATGTCCTATACAGAGTGATGGAACTGGAAAAGTATCTAAATAAAAATAATCTTTATTCACAAGCAAAACTGGGCGATAGCCGCAGTATAGAAGTGACAACGCGCCACCGCACCATACCCTACGGTGCTATTATTGTGTTAGGTTTTCTGTAATTTTGTGCGAATTTGTGTTGCCTTCATATGGCAACACTAGGAGAAAGGGTATAAAAAGGCGTGTTTGTCTTTCATTGGGGTTCTTTTGATTCGAGCACGCATCGAAGGCAGACGTACCATTTTGAACACGTGTACACTTGTGTTTGAGCACGCGTGCGTTTTGGAAATTTAGAGTAAGTAACCAATATACTTATTATTTATTATTTCAATAAAATAAAATAATAAAAAAAATAAAATCTTTATTCGTTTTAGACAATATTTTCTTTTAAATGCTAGTTGACCCAAGCCCCCCTTTAAACTGGGAAAGTCTGTGTTAGGAGGCTTGGCTCTTCCTTATCTTAACTTACTTAATTAGTGACTTATTATACCAAATATGTATGTATTATATCTATGTCTTTCCTTAATGTATATTTTTATCATTGTTTTATATTTTTATTTCTGTACTTAGGAGTGCAGATGGATGTGTGTGTGTGTGCGTGTGTGTGCATGTAGGCAATGTGTGCAGTGCATGCATACGTGTGCGCGCTTATGTATATTTACAATAAAATTAAATAGAATTCATTAACAAATAATACTAATTATTGACCGACGATCTGGTGAAGGTCGCGGGTAGCCGCTGGATGCGGGCAGCGCAGGACCGATCGTAGTGGAGATCCTTGGGGGAGGCCTATGCCCAACAGTAGGCGTCGTACGGCTGATGATGATGATGTATATATATATATATATATATATATGCATGCATGTACATGTACACACCTGCACCCATACATATATATATACATAAGTACAAGCGCACACATACACACACACACACACCCACACTACTCCAAAACAGAAACTAGTGTAACCAATGTATGACTGAAACATTTTATGCTTGGCATTGTAAAATCTTTTCAGTTTCATCATAGTTTTTCGATTTTAGTAGTTTAGTAGTTAGTATTTTACATTCCCGGTGTATCATTGAGTATATAGGTATGGACGAGTTTATTCCATTGTATATAAAAGCCGATAGCCAGTTGTACTGATGTCTAGCAAAAGTTGTGCGTACAATGGGTACATCTGCTACCAAATTAATTCGCCTCTTCTTTGTTTTATTGGGGTCGTATTCTAAGGTTGAGTGTTTTCTTAGTATAGAATTTAAAATATATAGTTGACGTACAGTAAGTAGGTTACATTCTGAATACAGTTGTTCAGTAGGGTACCTTTTATTTTTGAAATACATGAGCTTTATCAAAGCACGTTGAGTTCGCTCTAGGTGAAGAAACTGGGTTTTAGCAGCCCCACCCCACGCGGGGATGCAATACGTTAGTATGGATTGCGCCAGAGCAAAGTAGATTTCATTAAGAAGATTTCTTGTAGAGTTATGGTCACCCAAGGCCCGTCGGGGCACCACATACCTAAGCGATTTAAAAATGTAAGTTATTTTTCGAAGCCTGTTAATGACATGATCGATATGCGGGTACCAGGACAGACGTTGGTCGACCAGAACTCCCAGGTATTTCATCACACTAACTTTTTGAATCACAGGGCAGTTACAGTTATCAAGTTGACAGAATTTGTGTATTTTAATGTTAAAATCAATTGATGGCTGAGCATTTGCATATGTACTAAAACAGACGTAATTCGATTTAGTGGTATTTAAAGTAAGGAGATTGTAATCTAGCCATTGTGCCACAAGTGATAATCCATGTTCAGTATTTGACTTAACATCGTTCCAGGTTTTACCAGTGAACACTACAGCGGTGTCATCGGCGTACGCAAAGATGTTGGAGTTTGGTATATTGAGATTACACAGGTCGTTGATATATATTAAAAACAGAGTAGGCCCCAACACACTGCCCTGGGGAACTCCGTATGTCACCACTGACTCATCACTAACAATATCCCCAAGTTTCACTCGTTGTTTCCTATGAGATAGGTAATCTGTAAACAAGGATAAAGCCCTTTCCCTTATGCCAATCTTCTCTAATTTATGCATAAGGATAGGAACAGACACAGTGTCAAAAGCTTTTTTAAGGTCAAGGAAAGCTGCCAAACATTTATTAGACTTATCTATTTGGTCAACTACCACAGAAGTTAGAGCTAGTACCGCATCTTCTGTAGACCTACCCTGTCTAAAACCAAATTGTGACTGTGACAATATATTAAACCGAGTCAAGTAATTTAAAAGTCTTTTATTTAGGAGCTTTTCCACAATTTTTGAGATACCAGTTAGTACAGATATAGGTCTGTAGTTGCTGACTTCGTCTCTGTCCCCACCCTTGTGCACTGGTGTTATGATAGCTTGTTTGAGGACAGATGGAAAAACACCTTTCTCAAAACAAAGGTTGGCAAGATGCGTTATGACCGGTATAATTTCGTCTTTTGCATATTTTAGGAATGAGGTAGATACATTGTCCCAACCCGGGGCACTAGTAGATTTTAAATTGCATACAATATGATTTACTTCATCATTGTCGGTTGGTAGTAAAACAAAGGAGTGAGACAAGGCAGGGAGGTTTTGAATATACTTTTTGGATTCACCTGTAACACAGATTTCCTCAGCAAGATTCTTCCCAACATTAGCGAAAAAATTATTAATGAAATTGGCTGAAGCAAAGGGTGAACTTTTAATGTGCATTAAATCAGAATTGCAAGTACTGGTTTTACTGGTATACGTAATATTTTTTATGTTATTCCATAACAATTTTGTATTATTAATAGATTTGGCTAGTAATTCCCGTTCATAATTTCTTTTAAGTTTTTTTATCAAATTGTTACAATAATTTCTGTAGCGACGATAAGTGATTTTGAGTGTCTCATTAAATGGATCTTTACGAAGATTTTTCTGAAGATTATTCCTATTACGTATACAGCGAAGAATGCCATGGGTAATCCAGGGTTTCAAAATTATTTTCTTATTTGGAATCCGGGTGACAACAGTGCTAGCTAATATCGAGTCTAGTATTTGTTGTGTCAGATTTTCGATCACATATGATGGATCGTTATTGAGCAAGAGAGTACCGATATTTTTTGTCATCAAAAGTTGAAGAGCTTCTTCGAAGTTTACGGTCTTTTTGGATTTAATCACTTCTGAGCGGGTTTTGATTTTGGCTAAGGAAAGTAGTATAGTGTTATGGTCAGTAACAGTAGTGGACAAAATTGCAATAGTTGCATTGAATTTCCGTTTGTTAAGGCGAAGCATGAAATGGTCGAGGCAATTTTTATCTCTCGTTGGAATAGTATGACCTGATATAATTCCATGAGCAGAGAGAGCACCCAAGTAGCTAATCCTATTTCTATGTTCATGGTAGGGTTCATTCTGTTTCAGATGAATATTAATGTTGATGTCACCAGTGATGATAATATTATTTTTAGATTTATTCAGTTTGTCTAGATGTTCGCTTAGGCTCTCCACAAAACCGTCAGCATAGGTATGGGAGGGGGATCGGTATATACACAAAATTATATTGTTCATAACCTCAAGTTGTAAGCAGGATGCCTGTGATAAATTTACTTCAGAAACTTTATGTTTTAAGTTACTTTTAATATATACCACAACTCCATCATTTTGGTTCAGGCAGCGCGTACTACAATATGAAGAGTAGTTATTGAGTTGCGGAATCTGTTTATTTACGTTAAGCCTACACTCACTTAAAACGATTATATCCGTGTCGAAAGTAAAACCAGAAAGGGTGAGCAAGAAGTCATCAAAATTTGCATAAATACTACGAATATTTTGGGATATTATAGTTAAGTCACTCTTGTTTACCTGCAAGTATTGTTTGAGTTCATTGCAGTCAGATTCTAACACACGCGCCACCTCAAAATTATCTATTTCATTTGCTGTGTGCAGGATGTCATCCATAATAATTACGAGTATGTGTTATAAGGGTGGCTATGAACGAGTAGTTGTATGTGAAAGGTAAAACGGATGATCCTAATGTAAAGTTAGTGTTTGTATGGGTGAACGCTTTGTAGTCGAAAACGCGTAACCGACGCGTTTGGCATGGCGGATAGTACCTTTTGGGCGCGGCGTTATACAGTGCGATATCGGAGGCGGCGTAAATTTGAATAATTGGAATTGAAGGTGGCTTAAAATCAACTTCGCAGTAATGTTGATGGATTATTAAGTATGTTGCATATTTGTGAGTATTAAAGTTAGTATGTAAAACAAAGGTGGATAATAAACAAATAATTCGTATATATAGGTAATAGGAGGTGTAAATATTATATTGAGTGTGTGTTGAATTGTGTGTAGAAGCTATATTTGCAAGTATATTGTGTGTCCCGTGTAAAGATATACAATCATCCATTTTAACTTCTTGTTTATACAGCCATAAGTACGCACAAACGAATGAATAACGAACTATTGTGTAGGGGAGATGTAGGCAATGGGAGTCAGTAGGCAATGGTGATCACCTCAAAATAACAAAAACCGAACGCGACCGACCGATTCAAACATAAGTACACGCTAGCATGACGTCACACCCGTGCGCGAGCGGCGACTGGCTCAGCTCGGCCGACGCGTTGGCGAGTAATGGGTGTTTGAAGATTTCGTGCCATTTACATCTAATTTTTCGAGTTAAGAAATACGAAGGTAAGTTACAAAATAACAAATATTTATTTCTGTACTTGTAATGTGTAATAGTCGTAGCATTTTAGCATGCAATTCAACAGCCATATTGTTATTATTACCTATAATTTCTCGCCAATTTTTTTTTTTCGTTTTATTGCCTATGTAGGTAATCGGAGTCGGGTGATCCCAATTACCTATATGAAGACGCCCTAGTTGAAAAAGAAAATAAAAGAAAAGCCAAAGCTGTGAAAAACGAAGGAAAAAGAACAGGAAAGAAAATCAAGCCACAGAAGGGTAGTCGTGACAAGGTTAAGAAGAAAATTCTGTCGGACTCCAATGGTACTTCGACGTCAGACGTGAACACGGATGTGTTATGCCAAGAAAATGACGATGCAGAAGATGCAAGCAGCTTGTGTCTTGTATGTGGTGAATTCGGCCGCAACAATGAAACATGGTACCGGTGCACTTCTTGTGGGCTCTGGCCTCATGCCGACTGTTCTGGGTGGAATACTGCGCACAATTATGTTTGCGATATGTGTTGATCACCATTGCCCACATACTGATCACCATTGCCAACCCAAGTTGACAATCGGGATCAAAGTTATTTTTTTTTTAAAATGCTATTGTACCAAAACTAATAAACCAAAGTAATTAAAGTTGATCTCAATCGATAGTTAGTAGAGTAAAGTTTATAATAAAAACAGAGTAATAAATAGTTGATTCATAGATTAGCTTTTTTTTTCATTTTCGCTTAAGTGATCCCCATTACCTACATTTACCCTAATATAAACTCCAGGGAACATATTTTTCTAACATTTTGGTAGTTAAGCGAATACAGAATGCCATAAAATAATAAAGGTTAACAATACATAACGATCCAGGTAGTCAATTTTCCATAAGTAGGTGATGCACCTGATCAGCGTTCTTTATCATAATAATAGGGGTTTGCTCAGTCTTTCTGACATACACCTTTCCATATGCTGTCCAGCAGAAGCGGTAGTTTTTAGACTTAGCCAAATCACGGGCCAAAAAGTGCAAACGGGCTCCTCTTACTGTCAGATTTTCTGACAGAAAAACAGGGGTGTCTTCGTTTGTTTTCATACCCAGATGCTTAGCACATAGTTTGGTCTTGTTTTTTATGTTGTATGATTTGGCCATCCTTAGAAAGTCAGTCTTGAGGAGACCAGAGTTTGTTTCCACAATAATTGGCGTGTTTTTGTGATCAGGTTTTTTCCCTCTAACACGATAAATATCTTTGATATCCTTTATGGACATCTTGCAGTCGATAGTTTCGGAGAGGTGAGTAACCATCTCAATAAGGTCGTTTTTTGTCTCGTTATCTTTTTTAGGAACATTCTTAATCTCAAAGTTTGTCTTGCGGATTCCCAACTGCACATCCTCAAGTTTATCCTCAAGGTACGTTATGTATTCCCGATCTTCCCTAATTTTATTCTCCAGGTCCACTATTCTTTTATTAAATTCTTCATTTTGGGCCGCCAGGTTAGAAATTGAGGCGATTATACTTTGATTGGATTGGACGACATCCTTAAGTGTGGCTTTCAGTTCTTTAAGTTCACTCTTATGCGAATTGGAAATATAGGTCATGTATTTCCTCATTTCTTCCTTGAAGCTTTCGAATTCACCAGATTGCTGGGTCCCGTTGTCAGGGTTCTCATGCATGCCTCGTCGTCTAGTCGTAACAAAGCTTGGATTTGGAGGCGTATCATCATCACCTGCAGAGAGGCAGATTGACATTTCCGGGTCTGGTGAATTTCCGCCCAACATCGTGTCTCGTAACGTAAGACAGTGGAACCAGTTACACAGCTATACGGAACAAATGTAGGTATGCCTTGTGACTTGCGCGTGCTTACTCAAAGCTACTCGGCGTGCATAAGCGTAGTACCCACCAAAGATTTGAAGTACTTGAGTGTGCGTGAAAACTGCTACACAGGATGTGTACGATGTGCTCACAGTCGAAGATTGATGACACGCACTTCTTTAACTTATGCACTCCTAATTTTAAGTTGATTTTTTTGACAAATAATTGAATTTAAATGGTTTAAAAGTACAGTGACGCGGATTCAGACACGTTTACTCGCAAGCGAGGTCCGAAGCGAAGAGGATCAATGGTTGTTTTATTTATAGAGCATGTACCTGAGGCAGCTTTATGTATATCCAGGTATGCGTATGTTAGTTAATGATCATGTTACCGTGGTCTTATTACATTTCAGAAGTGGGATCGTATCCATATGTGTTAATCAGGATACACCGTTTTTGAGATATTTTACTTTGGAAATATATCTGTATAAATATATACATATAGGGTTATCTGAAGAATATTTACATGTTCCAATGTTTTCGAGTTCCAGATTATGCCTCTTGAAGACGAGATCGTTCCACGAAGACGACTGACGAGCCGAGACGAGCCGAGCCGAGCCGAGCCGAGCCGAGCCGAGCCGAGCCGAGCCGAGACGAGCCGAGCCGAGACGAGCCGAGACGAGCCGAGACGAGCCGAGCCGAGCCGAGACGAGCCGAGACGAGCCGAGACGAGCCGAAACGAGCCGAGACGAGCCGAGACGAGCCGAGCCGAGCCGAGCCGAGCCGAGCCGATACAAGCCGGGAGCGCAGCCGAGCCGAGCCGATACAAGCCGGGAGCGCAGCCGGAGAGAGAGCCGGGAGTGCAGCCGGAGAGAGACGTCGCTTCACGCGTCGGCACAACGAGCGACACAGCCAACGACGTCGCGGCGAAGGGCAGGAGGTGCGACGTTCGTCGGCAGCTAAGGGAATAGAAAGGTCAGATAGCCCTACATTTTCATCTAAAGATGTTCTTAATATTGTTGAATCATTAGTTAACTTAAGATCTTAACCTAATCCGACAGCAGTCGCCACATCACATCCTTCCAGTAGTATTATGAACCATGTTACCCGAATTTGGACCCTCATCGAAAAGTCAAAAGATTGATACTTGGTTAAAGGAAGTTAATGAGTGTGCCACTGTTTACGGATGGGATGAGAACAACCGTTATCCACTTCGCAATGCAGAAACTGCAGGGGTTGGCCAAAGTTTGGTATGAAAGCTTCAATTCTATTGTGTACAGCTGGGCAGAATGGCAGCTATAGTGGTTAGACGCATTTCCTTTTGAACATGATTATGGCCAATCCCTGGAGGATACGCTTAGGCGAAAGAGTAGGTTTGGTGAACCGCTAGAGGTTTATTATTATGAAGAATTAGCTATCGTGAACCGGTGTGACATCGAAGGGAAACGAGCCGTGGACTGCATTATCCACAGATTAAGTGACAAGACAATTAGATCCAGCGATAAGCGTTACGATGTACGCAGCCTGATCAACTCCATTTTTCGATGAGTAATAAGGAGAACCAACCGCCGCCCGATCGCTTTCATTTTAATAAAACAAAGTAGTCGACTGAATCCACAGCGGGAAGTAATAATGACAATAGGGATAAATCAGTTAAGACTTCAAAAAAAAAAAATTCAAGTTACAAATTATTTTGTTTTAACTGTAGGGAAAAAGGTTACCCGTATCTTAAATGTCCCAAACCTCTGGTCCAATGTACAGGATGTCGTAGGTTCGGTCATAAAATGGAAACTTGCAGAGTCCCTTTTTTTTTTGAAAACCGTGATAATCTAGGTAACATTCCTAAAATCATGCGCATACTTACCTCTAAGTCGGGCTCAAAATATTTCAATACAGTTAGGGTAAATGACACCTCTATGATATCGTTTATAGATTTCGGTAGCGAAGTATCGCTCATAAAACAAACAACGACACTGATTTTGGGGTAGACTTGTGATCAATCCCCGACTCCACTAAAAGTTTTGGTAGTGATTTTATTTTGTCCATGGGCAGGACACAGGTTAATTTATGCATCGACGGTGTTAGTGCGGATGTTTTGTGTCACGTGGTTGACAGTAATCTGCTCAATTGTCCGATATTAGTAGGACAGTCCTTCACCGAACAGAATCAGGTGCTGGTATTCAAGAATGCCAACGAATTGAGGTTTTATTATGATGATGAATTCCCTTTTGCTAACAGTGGTAGTGGTGATACTGCGAGTGTAAGGTCGTCTCCGCTTCATGCGCAAGATTGAGTGGAGAGGCGATTATCAGAGCTCGTACTGATGTTGTGATTAATTGATATGTTAGGCTTAGCGGAAGAGTCGTGGGGAAGCCAAACCGAGAATTCACGATAGCCGGCGGGTTATACAAAGTAGAGGAAGGTCAGCTCTTTGTTCATATTACCCCATTGTCAGCTTTTGTTATATTGATGAAGGTGATATTATGGGTGGATGAAATAGAGTTCAGATTGTCAATCATATTTGTACATCACCCACAGACCTCGTTGGCGAGCATTTAGGTATAGAGCCTAAAGATGTTAACTTTAGCAAAAACGCTTGAATAGCCACATAAACGACGTCTATTTTAACATTTTGAACGAATACAAGCATTGCTTCGCGCAATCATTAGAGGAGTTGGGATGTACAAATATGACTGAAATGAAAATTGAATTGAATATTGAGCGTCCTGTGGTTTACCGGCCTTACATATTGTCGCACAAAGAACGACAACAAGTAAGAGAAATGGTTGGTGAGATGATGAATGCGGGGATTGTACGAGAAATTGTATCGGAATATGCGAGTCCAAATATGTTGGTTCGTAAGAAGGACGGTAAACAAAGGCTCTGTGTTGATTATAGGTTTCTGAATTCAATGACAGTTAAGATAAGGTACCTGATGGCAGTGATTGAAGACGAGATTGCTCGATTAGTGGGGCAGGCCTACTTTATAACTTTGGATCTGGCATCTGGATACTACCAGGTGCCTATTGCAGAAGAATCGAAACCCTTAACTCCCTTTATCACCCCAGACGACCAATATGAATTTAATCGTATGCCGTTTGGGTTGGCTAACGAACCAGCTGTATTTCAAAGGCTGATGAATAAGGTATTGGTTTCCGCTAGGTTCTCAGAAGCTACTGCTTACATCGATGACGTATTAACTTACGAAAAGGATGTAGAAGAGTGTTTGGATAGGTAAGAAAGGGCTTTACAGTTGATAGAAAAGGCAAGCCTAACTCTGAATTTGGCAAAATGTAATTTCTTACAGCAGAATTATTAACTATTTGGGTTATGATATTAGCGCTGCTGGGGTACGGCCGGCTGACAAAAAGACACAGTCGGTGTTTGATGTTCCTCGTCCCACCAGTCCACATTCCGTCCGCCAATTTCTGGGACTAGTAGGATATTTTCGGAAAATTTATAAGGAATTACGCGTCTTTATCACATCCGTTGAATAAGTTGCTCAAGAAGGATGTGGAATGGTGTTGGACTGAGGAACAAGAAGCCGCATTTGTTGATCTCAAGAGTAGTCTGATAGATAGGCCAATCTTAGCCATTTACGACCCGACCGCCGAAACACAGTTGCACACTGACGCCAGTGAAGTGGGCGTCAATGGAATATTGATGCAGCGACGTAATGGAAACGACACCTACCATCCCGTAGCGTACTATAGTCGCCAGACATCTCCAGAAGAGAAAAGGTTTATAAACTTGAGACTCTTGCTATAGTAAGTTCGCTCAAAAGTTTCGGGTGTATCTTCTGGGTCAGAATTTCAAAATCATGACCGATTGTATTGCGTTGCGCTCCATGCTTTCCATACGCGATTTGGTTAGATGTATTGCCCGCTGGTGGCTGTTTTTGCTTTTTGAATATCGTGCTGGCACGAAAATGACGCACGTGGACCTTCTATTTCGGAACCCAATTGAGGATCTTAGTTCAATGGAAATTGACGCTGGTCTTTACCCGACGGTTATGTCAATCAATGAGGGGGACAGGTTGTAGACTCTTCAATTAGGTGATAGTGAACTGGGTCGCATTCGGGAATTTCTTACCACTGATATTGATGCAGATGGGTTAAAGTACATAACAGAAAACTAATTCAAATGAGGGCCTATTCCACGTAAACGAAAAGTCGAGGTGCCTTTTCACACCCTGTACATCAATCACCTTGGACCTTTTTGTGCGATCAAAGAGAGGAAAACTCTTACCTATTGGTAGTCGTAGATGCCTTTACGAAATTTAAATTTATCAGGCCAGTCAGTAATACCAAAAACAGTTACAACAACGCGAGAATTAGAAGATATTTTCTATACGTTCAGAAACCCAGATCGAATTATTAGCGACCGCGGTACTTTCTTCACATCGTACGTGTTCAAACGTTTTGCTCGGATAAAGGTATTAGACACGTGTTGAACGCAGTTGCAAGTCCTAGGTCCAATGGACAAGTAGAGCAGTGTAATCGCACGATGTTAGGGTCGTTAACTGCGCAAAATCTTAATTTTGACAAGAACGCCTGGGATGACAAGATAGGTAGAGTCCAATGGGGCAGGAACAACACCCGTCGGAAGACAACGGGACGGACTGAGGTAATGTTTGGACTTCAGATGGATGCGGAAATTAATCCTATGTTGAACGAAATAGTATGCGAAACGCAAAATTATACTTTATTGTCAGTTCGGGAATCCCTTAAAGATGTAAAAATTGACGATTCAAAGTGTAACAATGTTACCTACTGAATAAACATATTTTTGAGTTTGAATTTGTTGGGATTGATGACTACTTCATTTAACAAATCGAATGTCACCCTGGATTCACGTTAATGATGATAAAGAAAGTAGTGATGAAGATGACTGATTGTGTCATTATTATATACAATCAAAAGAAAGTAAGTAGAGGTACTGTTTGTTGGATGAAACTGTAAGATGTGTATTTAGTAATAGCTTGAGAAGGAGGGCTCATAGCTATTTAGTTAAGGTGACTTTCAATTTTGTGAGGAGGGTTCAAAATTATTTTAATTATCTTATATAAGAAGGAAGGGTTTGTATACGATAGTTACAAGTGTGAGAAAGAAGGTTCACACTCAATTGCTTTGCAATAGTTCGTGAGAAAGAAGGGTTTGCGAACTATTGCCAACTTGAATAGCTTTATAATGTTATGATTATTTTAATTATCGTATATAAGAAGGAAGGGTTTGTATACGATAGTTACAAGTGTGAGAAAGAAGGTTCACACTCAATTGCTTTGCAATAGTTCGTGAGAAAGAAGGGTTTGCGAACTATTGCCAACTTGAATAGCTTTATAATGTTATGATTATTTTAATTATCGTATATAAGAAGGAAGGGTTTGTATACGATAGTTACAAGTGTGAGAAAGAAGGTTCACACTCAATTGCTTTGCAATAGTTCGTGAGAAAGAAGGGTTTGCGAACTATTGCCAACTTGAATAGCTTTATAATATTATGATTATTTTAATTATCGTATATAAGAAGGAAGGGTTTGTATACGATAGTTACAAGTGTGAGAAAGAAGGTTCACACTCAATTGCTTTGCAATGGTTCGTGAGAAGGAAGGGTTTGCGAACTATTGACAACTTGAGTAGCTTTATATTATGATTATTTTAATTATCGTATATAAGAAGGAAGGGTTTGTATACGATAGTTACAAGTGTGAGAAAGAAGGTTCACACTCAATTGCTTTGCAATGGTTCGTGAGAAGGAAGGGTTTGCGAACTATTGACAACTTGAGTAGCTTTATATTATGATTATTTTAATTATCGTATATAAGAAGGAAGGTTTGTATACGATAATTACAAGTGTGAGAAAGAAGGTTCACACTCAATTGCTTTGCAATAGTTCGTGAGAAGGAAGGGTTTGCGAACTATTGACAACTTGAATAGCTTTATATTATGATTAGAAAGAAGAGCTGATGTTTCACCCCGTAAATGTGATTATATGTCGTTGTACTTTTAGATTTTAAGTGAAGCTTTGTAACTGTTCTCGATGAGTGTGGAATCACTTGGCCCGCCGAATGTTAGGTTTGAACATTAGACGTTTTGTCTACGTGCATGAGGACATGCACAACGTCAGGATGGTCGAATGTTAGGTTTTCTGTAATTTTGTGCGAATTTGTGTTGCCTTCATATGGCAACACTAGGAGAAAGGGTATAAAAAGGCGTGTTTGTCTTTCATTGGGGTTCTTTTGATTCGAGCACGCATCGAAGGCAGACGTACCATTTTGAACACGTGTACACTTGTGTTTGAGCACGCGTGCGTTTTGGAAATTTAGAGTAAGTAACCAATATACTTATTATTTATTATTTCAATGGTTGTTTTATTTATAGAGCATGTACCTGAGGCAGCTTTATGTATATCCAGGTATGCGTATGTTAGTTAATGATCATGTTACCGTGGTCTTATTACAATTGTATATTATATTTAAATGAAAATTGTAAAAAGTCACCTACAATAGTAAAAAAGAAAAAAGAACGTGATTCAACCAACAATAATCACACTAATAGCAGACTATACCGCGCTACCACACGAACTCTCACCGTAACTTTTACGTCTGATATATGAGGCTCAATTTTATCGTCCATTGCCATCTTCCGTCCCTTGGAATAAAATAAAATAAAACCGAGAGGACGTGTCGTGTGAGTGCACGGTCATGTCGCTACTTTGTCGAGGGAAAGAGGAAAGAGGGACTACTCGTACCAGCGCTGGGATGGGCGGTTACCGCGGTCTATGTCTCTTGGAGTTTTTACAGGTCATAAACCAAGAAAGCATTATAATATCACTAGGTAAGTTAAGTTGTGAATATAAATGCATTTTTAGGCATATTGAATACAAAAAACATCACATTTTCTAACTGTCAGAAGAAAAATATCGAATTGATTTGCCCGATGTACTCGATTTTATAATTACATAAGTAAGTAAGTAGATATATAAAATGTCCCTACTGTCGCTTACTTTGTGGAGGGAAAGAGTAAAGAGGAAAATCTACGCCCGTGCGTGGTGATGTGCGGTTACTGCTCTGCGGAGGTCCGTGTTGCTCTATGGGTTACTGTGATCTAAATGCCTCTAGGAGCCTTTACTACTAACTACTAACCCTATTAGTAAATCTATAAATTGAAAATTAGAAACGATTTTATAGGACGTATTAGCGGCGTCGTAAGCCCGTAATGTTCGTAACATGATTCCCCGACACGACAGCCAAGTTTTTAAATATTTACAGTCTTAAAAGTACAAAGGAGTAAAACAGTATAGTAGAGCCATAGCAACGGGTAAATATAGAACTAGGAATGCGGATACTTCATCCAAAAAAAACAGTGATAAGAAGTAGGTAGTACCAGTAGGTAAGTACCAAACTTTCGAGAACATGTAAAAGAAAAGTATTTTTTACATTTGACTTGGTTGTATAGGCAACGTTCCCTTTGCCTGCCCAGTACGGGCTAAAATAATCAAAAATAGATTAGGTGACAACACCAACACAGAATTTAAACAATACTTGATGTTCAATTACACTTATAGAAAACTCACAATCCTCAATAAAGTAGCTATTTCAGTCCACCTTTTGAAAAATGTGAATGCAACAATAGAAACTCCGTTGTCGTTTATCTTGGAGATTGATTGTCCAGTTGAAAACGACCATTAAAACTTGAGTTACGGCTTTTAGGCTAGAAAAACTATATTTATGTTGTGTCAGATTCGTACTCATAAAATTAATTGAAAATAAAAATACAATAAGATAAATCAATAAAAAGAATGAATGGTGCTTTTACAAAATGTTGACTGGAATTTCGTAAAAACTTTTTAAATTGACTTTTAAATACTTATTAAAAATGTTTTATTATTTTTAAAAGTCAAAAGGTTTTGTGTGTAAATTTTTATAAGAAAAACCAGCCATTTATATCAATTATATCACAATTTATAGAAAAGTCGAGATTTAAAAAACAACTACATCGAGATTAAAATCTTTTTGATAAATTTAAATGAATGATTTAAATTAGGGTTCAAATACTTACACAGGCAAAAGTGCTCATTTTTACATCCACGGTATCGGGTCGTAAATGTTACACATGCTTATCTCAATAAAAAGGGTTGTAGGTGGGTACGTTGTACTTGGTAATGTCGCATAAACTTTGTATCGTTCTGTGCAGCATAAAATTTCAATGTATTCTCTTAGATAAAAGAAGATATCTATACTTATGGTGAAGATATAGTAAATTTTAAAGAATATTTGCAGACACGAAAAATTGCTCATGTAATATTTGTCTTCACTACCCGTCAGAAAAATCTCCGTCCGCATTTAAAGAACCTACACTACCACCGATAGGCGGTTAAAAAGTAAGTAACGTTGAAGCGCGCAGTGGTGGTGTTTACTGCAGTAACATCCGTCTAGCTAGCGTGTATCGGAGCATGTAAATGTTTAAACCGAGCATGAGACCGAAATTCCCGCCATTGCAAAATAAAAACAAACAAAATAGTGTTTTGTAGTGCCGTCTAATACACTTCTCATCAAAAAAATCGAAACACTTCCGTTTTCATTGTTTCTGTCCGAATTTAACACAAAAAAGAATTCATACGATGAAAAAAAATACATAAATGTATAGCTGGCAGTTTGGCCATTACAGTAATAAGCGAAAATTCTAAATTCAAAATTAGAATTTCATTTGTTTATCTTATAAACGAAATGAATCACTGTTTTGAGACAAATGTGTGTTTAGGGTTGGAGTACATTTAGCGTTTAAAAACTAAAAATTGGCGCCTATCCTTAAACTTTTTGTTTTTTATTTCAATACTGTGACTTTGGGACGTCTGAAAAAAGGTTTTTTTTCTAAAACGTATGGATACTTCGCCCACAGAAGCCGCCCAAGTTGTGGCATTGCTGGATTCTGGCCTTGGTCAGCGTGTTGTGGCTGCAAGACTGCATCTAAGCCTGTCATCTGTTCATAGAGTCTATAAACGTTATCGGGAGACTGGTTTGTTCACGCGCCGTTCAGGATCTGGCAGGAATCGGGTCACTTCTGAGCGAGATGATCGATTTATTGTAACAACTTCTTTAAGAAATCGACGCCTTAACGCTTTTCAACTGCAGCAGCGGCTTCGTGTTGTACGAAGGGTGGCTGTAAGTGACTCTACAATTAGAAGAAGGTTGAAGGATCGTGGACTGGTACCGCATAAGCCAGCAAATGGGCCGAAATTAACTGCAGACCATCGAAGAGCGCGCCTTAACTTTGCACGTGAGCACCTAAATTGGTCATACCTACAGTGGAGCAAAGTTCTCTTTTCTGATGAGTGTAAAATTATGCTGTATGGTAACGACGGAAGGAACAAGGTCTACAGAAGAGACGGAGAACGCTATGCACAATGCTGCATTGAAGAAAAGGTCAGCTATGGTGGCGGTTCGTGGACGGTTTGGGGAGGAATCAGCGCCGACGGTAAGACAGAGCTTGCTTTCGTGTCTGGGCCACGTCTGCCTGCACTAAACTGTCATCGGTACGTCGAAGAGTGTCTCGAGCCTCATGTGATGCCCTATACACATTTTATTGGCAACGGCTTCATATTCATGCACGACAATGCTAGGGCTCACACCGCGGGCGTCGTACGAGATTATCTTAACGAAGTCGATATCTCTATTATGGAATGGCCAGCAAGAAGCCCGGACATGAATTCCATTGAACATCTGTGGGATGAATTAAAGAGACGAATTCGAGCAAGAGATCCTGCCCCAGAAACACTTAGCCAGCTGCAAGATGCAATCCAAGAGGAATGGGACAATATACCACAGCATGTGATCGTGACTCTCATCCGATCGATGAAGAACCGTATGGAAGCAGTAATTAGAGCTCGGGGAGGGAATACAAGTTATTAAATAAACGTTTTTTAGCTTTTTTTTCATTTACGTGTGTTGTTTTATCCATTTCCTTTATACTCCATACGGAATAAAAATGACTCATTTAACAAAATACGAAACCTATGAAAAATTCATTTAAATTTAGAACATTAACATTAAGATTTGATAAGCTCATATTACTCACTATTAAACGACATTTAACATTTATTCCTAAATGTACACATTTTTCTGATAATCCTGACAAAACGTAAACTTGCAAGGTGTTTCGATTTTTTTGATGAGAAGTGTATTATTATGAGCCTTTTTCTCAAAAAAGAACTAAATATTGTTCTTTTTTCAAATTTTAACGACCATACAACTCTCGATTCGTAGATTCGTATGTAAAAATATTTCTCTGAACTCTATTTACATTTACCTATTTATATATTTTTCTTTTTCTGTCATGGCGGGAATTTTGTTCTAATGCCCATTTAAACATTTCAAGCTAACTCTCGAGTCGTACTATTAATAATTAAAATGCTTTTATGGCCTACCTAAGCTTAAAGACCTGTAAACTTGTTTGTCAAAGTAAACAGCATTCTGAGCTAGTAAATAGAGGAGTTGGCAAACCAGTGTGGCGCATTAGTGCACATTTGTATGCCACAGTACCTAACCAAGGTGCAGTGTGTTTATTATGCACAAACATTCGACAAACACTGGCCGTCGTGTTAGACTAGATATTACAAGGAAGTATTTTGTATATAGAGGCAATGTCTGTTCTGTCTGAAAATACTCCAAAAAGTGCCCATTCGTGCCCATCCTCATCGTCTTTTGTTACTCATGTTTTTTTCTTATTTTCCTTCCTTCCTTATCATGTTTATGTTAATGCTTCTGTTACGTTTTTTGTAAAATATTTTTTTCCTCCCGGGCACATCATAAAATCTAGATAGATGAACAATGGGCGACGTGCTTATCACAATTCTATCAACCACACGCCTCATAATCATAAGACTCATATTAATTAATATTCAATAGTAATTATTTATTGCATTCCATTTAGTACAATGGGGTGTAAAACATGGATCTTGGTGGACACAGCAACGTTGAAGGAATATTTAAAACTTATCATTTAAAAAAAATCTATAGTGCTCTCTTTAATAGCCTGGTTTTCAACTAATCAAATCAGGGAGATTATATACTTATAATTCAAGAAATAATACACGAAGAAAAACTTCATTTGACCAGGCTGTATGGCTATGTACCTTTGCCTGCTCCTTCTCGAGGCAAATTTAACAAAAAAAAAGATTATACTTATGTTTCCTTCACACTAGCCTTAACCACGTTAATCTTACTTCATACTTAACAACCTCGTTTTACACTTGCAACTGTGTGTGTCTGAGGGCTACCAACTAAAATTTGGAAACCTATAAAATTTCCTGTCTTTTTGGCAGCGCCTTGTTTGGATGCTTATTCAGCATCCAAACAAGGCGCTATCTATTGTGGGATCTATTTGATTCGTCCGGGTTATAGTTTCATTCATTCATTTACTTTAAAATTAATAGCTAACAATCATCCGCCCCTTTCCTCAAAGAGAATATAATTCACTACGTTTCAGCGCCTTTCCTTTTCTACGGATAAGTAATGACAGGTATAACTTAACATTAAATTAAAAGGTGTCTGCTGGAATCAAAACCGGTATCCATCTTAGATTTGCATTTTCAACGCAGCTGCAAGTTGTCTTCAGGGGGGTTAAAAAGGCTACACCAAAACAATGAGATACTCTTTACGAAACATCAAAACGAAAGTTTTCTTTCGAGTTTGTATGGAAATACTGTCCTGTGACGTCATCAATAAAAGCAGTCAAACGTCGTACTCATTGTTACTTAATTCATAAATAAAATTCGAAAATAAGTCGAAAAGTAAAAAGAGATTGATTTTTGATCATGTTACACTGTCTTCTATTTCTAAATAAGCATTTTACAATTTATCATTGACCCAGTCAATTACCGTATTCATCTAAAAAAGCAATATTACTATTAGACATTTGTGTGCATTGCGCACCTACTTTTATATGCGCAAATGTCAAATTGCAATATTGCTCTCTTAGATGAATTGCTTCGATGTGGTCTTTTTAACCCCCCTGGTGAAATGTGGATCCATTCACCCCGTAATCCCTATTACGGGCGTATATTCATGTCTATCTGTCTATCCATCTATTCAATATAAAGCATTATCGATACAAAAGAAGAGGAATTTACCTGACGGAAATGGATCTGTTGGTAATCCATCCAGTGTACAGTTGCAGGAGATATCCGAACACCCATCACAGAGGATTACGATGCATTTCCTCGGATTCAAAGAGAGAATTCTATTGAAGATTTCTTTTTGTTTGTTTTTCTTGAAGATACCCTGAACACTGAGTGAGATTAGCATAATGTTTTAGTTCAAACATAAACAGTAATAGCATAGATACTATGAATATAGCATAGATACCGACACCGCCGGCGTGGTCGAGGATTTCCTTCAATCAGCGCTTATCGCTATCGACCCACTAGGGTCGATTAATACTTTAAAATATTTTTCCTCGCAGACGACGCCCTGAGCCGAGGTTCGCGCCCAACTGGGAACCTTCAGGCCTGTTGTCTTAAACGTACCGGGTGAGAGCCTTCAGCGCTTCCCATTTGCCCGGCCAAGTAGTTAATGCCATCTGCGGCAAATGTACAATAACGCAAGTCAAAAAAATTAACTTTGAATATTCTGTTACATTCTAATACAAGGTCAGAAACGCAAAGAAAAGATTGCAAAGTTTATTTTTATTGATAACAGGCTGGCCACCGATTTGTCTAAGTTATTTTTGTAATCATAATTTATTGTCAGGCTATAGTTTGTACATTGGTGTATATGTCACTAATTCACTAATGGAGTTTGTATGAAAGATTCAACTAGTCAAATCAGTTACTTTTTACTAAACGTCAAAACACGAAATTACTATGAGTATGAGGAAGCGCACAGTGATGTCATAGAAAATCGTGATAAAATGTCGGACTTATTATTACGTTTTCCTTGATTAAAATTCATAAATAACTCACTTAAATAGAAAAAATGTTTCGTTAGTTTTAGATCTGTCTTTATTTAGTAATCAGAATTTCTTAATGTATCTTATTTATTTATTTATTATTATTAAGCCGTTGGTCCCGGCTGCATTAGCAGTCGTTAACAACCATCAATCCGCACTGGGCCCGCGTGATCGTTTAACGCCCGATCTCCCTATCCATCCATAGGGAAGGCCCGTGCCCCAGCAGTGGGGACGTTAATGGGCTGGTGATGATGTTGATTAAGGCATTAAATAACACTGGTATAAATGCAATGTCCTGCAAAATTGCATAAGCAATTTGACTGCAGGATCAGAGTCTCACTAAAACATGGTTAGATTACAAAAAATAAGAAATAGGTAAGTAACTGCTAAATTAAATCGAATAAATATTTTTTTAACTTATTTTTAAACGTTTTGGCTCATTTTTAACCTAATACACGACCCAGTACTTAGTATATAAAATAAAACTGAGTGTACTAAATCTAGACTATCTAGGCAAGCTATCTTCTGGCACTAAACGTCTACAAGCTTGCGTGTGCTGCAGTAAATTGCCAAGGAATGTACGTGCTTGCTCTAACGTTTGTGGCCGCGTGAATAGAGTAGACAGGTTACCTACATGTTTACATGCATTCATTCAAACATAAGATTATACCCATTTTCCGTTGGCATTCGTTTTATGAGTTCGTTGTATGCTATACACAACATCAATCTCTGCATTTAAGTACTTATACTTCATCAACATCTCCCGTTGCCCCTTTTTGACAGAGATTTGACAGGTCCGGTTTTATTCATAGAAGCGACTGCCTGTCGACCTTCCAAACCGCGAAGGGAAAACCAGTCCAAAACAGGTTAGGTCACATACCTCCGAAATGTATTTCTCGGGAATGTGGATTTCTGCACGATGTTTTCCTTCACCGTTCAGCACGTGATAACCATTTATGATCCAAACATGAATTCGAAAACGAATTCGACAATCCTTAATATTATGTTTAGGCCTGTGCTGGATTCGAACCTGCGACTTCAAAGTGAGAGGCAAGCGTACTGGGCTACAACGGCTCACAACGCAACGGTAAAGGAAAGCCCACCGCGTCACATGAAGGCTCTGCCGCAGCCCAAACACTGACCAATGCGACATTAGCATTTAAATAGCTTCGGCTTAGATACCGGCGCGACTATCCCAACTACATAGCTACGAATACGGCTTATATTTACTCGAAATATTTACACATAAACATAAGCTCCGTGGTCTAGTGGTTAGAGCGTTAGGCTCACGATCTGGTGGTCCGGGTTCGATTCTCACTTTGTGAGACTGTCCTTTGTTTGGTAAGGACTTTTCAGGCTTGAATCACCTGATTGTCCGAAAAAGTAAGATGAGTCTGTGCTTCGGAGGGCACGTTAAGCCGTTATAGGCTTCGTTTCTACGTACGTTGCATTTGAACCTGTCAAATAACCTCATTATTGCAGGTCTGGTACCCCAGCGCGGCCCGTTTGAAAAGCAAGCCACAACAATGACTATAAAAAAAAAATCTAAAAATAAGCATGCGACCAACAACCAGCCATAAAACCTACGCGCTCTACTGACCAGTAAAAAGCAAACACTAAGCTCGTATTAGTTCACCACAAAGCAAATATCACGCCCACACACCAAAGAGGTGGCCACTGAGTAAATACTTCAAAGGGCTAATATTGATGTGTACGGACTACGAACACCCAAACCGTCCATCCGCATTATCATTTAGATTGACAAGTATCTTTCACTTACTTGACCGGACAAATGGGAAGCGCCTAAACCCTCGTATATTTACTTTTTACACACTCGTCATCCCCTGCCCTTACTCTAAGTGGGGTCGGCATGACATGTATTTCTCTTCCATTCATTTCTGTCAGTCGTCATCTCGGCATAGAATAATAATTTTATTTTTATTCTAATTTTGATTTGGTTTGACAGGACTAAAATTAGCTCTATCCCTTTCTTGCACTTATTGTAAGTGCAGGACGGCATTCATTTGGGAGCTGTCGAACTGAATTTGGGTTGGGTTTGTGTGCACCCGAATGGGCACCAATGTATTTTATTTTATTTCGTGTAATTTCATTTTTATTAATAATATTAATTTTATTTGATTTTATATATAATTTAATTTTAATTTATCTAATGTAATCTGATGTACTTATAATTATGGATATTAATCTGGAATAAATAATTTGGATTGAATTGAATAGAATAAGGAATAACTGAAAATAATTTAAAAAAAACACAAACATTTTTTTTTTCTTGTACGGGGTGTTAGTAACAACGTAACGAATACTCAGGGGGATGATTCAGACCATGATTCTCAGTTGATATCAAGTGGAATTTTCCGTCCGACCATCATCATCATCAGCCGTACGACGCCCACTGCTGGGCATAGGCCTGCCCCAAGGATCTCCACGACGATCAGTCTTGCGCTGCCTGCATCGCGGCTTCCCGCGACCTTCACCAGATCGTCGGTCCACCTTGTAGCGGGCATACCCACTGAGCGTCGTCCGGTATTAACTCTGAATAATGAGCTGAATGAGCTGAATCATTCCTCTCATCATCATTAACATCCTGTATACTCTTCTGCCTACCCCTTCGGGGAGATACGTGATCCTACGTTTACCAGTAACATTCGTACCCCAATGTGGTACCAATGCTCATGGCCGCACACTCACTTAACTATCCGGAAGCAGCGCGAAGACATTAGCATATAGATTACATCGCGTGACATATCGCGATCACCACACGAGATTACAACGTGTTTCACAGCTTTTAGAAAAGAAAGGCTTATTTTCTGAAGACATTTGTCCTATTTTGCACATCTTTCCGTAATCCCTATCAGGGTGGGTTGAGTCACAAGTAATCTTCTACCGTGTGGGTTGTGAGGTGAATTACCAACCTCGTCAACCCTGGTGTCAGGGTTATTATTGAGCCGCCAAAGGCCCCCGACATGGCTCATGTAACGACTACTTACTTACATCAGTAAGTAATAACCGGGAACAACGGCTTAAAGTGCCTTTCGAAGCACGGATCATCTTACTTTTTGGACAATCAGGTTATCACCCTGTAATGTCCTAACCAAACTAGGGATCGCAAAGTGATTTTCGTGATATGTCCCCACCGGAAATCGAACCTGGGACTTCAGGATCGTGAGCCCAACCCTCAACCACTGAACCACGGAGTCCGTTACACACAAGTAATTGTGAGTCACAAGTAATTACGGCGTGTTTCACAGCTCACAGCTTTTAGAAAAGAAAAGCTTATTTTCTGAAGACAATTATCTTATTTTATACATACTTAATAGGGTAGTTTCCAACTAGTCAAATCAGATACTTTTTACTAAATGTCAAAACACGAAATTACTATCGAATTTGTATGAAAAAACAACCTGTGACGTCATAGAAAAACGTGACAAAATGTCGCACTTATTATTACATTTTTCTTGATTAAATTTCATAAATAAATTAAATACAAAAAAAGAAACTACTATAGCTAATAAGAAATGCCCTATCAAATTAGTCCAAATCTGCGAGCGCATTGACGGTTTGAAAGTCAATTAAGTCTTCTTCTATCGTATGGGTTGTGAAATGGAGTACCAACCTCATCAACCCTGGTGTCAGGGTTACTATTGAACCGCCAAAGGCCCCTGACATGGCTCAAGAATTGAGGGAATAAAGTGGGGCGGTTAACGCGCTTGGTCTGCGATTGTTGAAGTTAAGCAACTTTCGCAAAGGCCGGTCATAGGATGGGTGACCACAAAAAAAAAGTTTTCATCTCGAGCTCCTCCGTGCTTCGGAAGGCACGTTAAGCCGTTAGTCCCGGCTGCATCAGCAGTCAGTTAATAACCATCAATCCGCACTGGGCCCGCGTGATGGTTTAAGGCCCGATCTCCCTATCCATCCATAGGGAAGGCCCGTGCCCCAGCAGTGGGGACGTTAATGGGCTGATGATGATGATAGTACACCGTCTTACCAAAACGGAAGTAGCGTGAAGCAGACATTAGCATATAGATAGCATGTGACCGCAACCAAGGCGGCGTGACATATCGAGATCACCACGCGAGATCTTCGCATGTTTTACAGCTTTAGATCGAGTTGATCGAAGGATCGACCTTTCATGATAGAGATACATAAGTACATAAAATAAGCTCGCGACTACATCCCAACTGGCGTAGCCATAGGTACATCCATTGCAAGTTGAACTAAATGCACACCTCACCGAGCTTTCTGTTAGACCAACGTGGCGATGCCATATCTCCGTCCCTAATGGCCAAGCCAACATTTAGAAAATAAGGTTATTAATAATATTTTTCTTTCGTAATATGTGAAAGAAATACAGAATGGACACTGTGTCTAGACGACAAAATGAAGAGAAGGTTACCGAAAATTATATTGATAATTGTTTTAAAATCATATATCCAATAAATGTGCAATTATCACTATCGCTCTCGTAATAAATTGGTAGAAATATAAATGCTTACTCGGTAATGGAAACTAATAAACCATTAGCTGGGTACATTTATAATAATTATAAATCAAATTACATTTATTAAAAAATATAGTTATAGTTACCTACGTACCTACTAACACATGATTATGTTACCCATGGCCGACTGATTCGCAAATAGTCTAAGATACGAGCTACCAGCACATACAATATTTCATTAAACTGAGATATTTCGGCAACACAATGCTCCTGTCAAATCTCCCATCAAATAGCGGCGTTTTATTAACTGAAAGTTCTCTGAAATATTGACAAAATATTTCATATAATGTGTGACATCTTTCCTATAGTGATAAACTTGAAACGAAGGAGGGTTCCGTGTAATCTTATACGAGGATACGACCGCACGTCCATCGTTCAGCTTCTAACACATTACTTTCAACTTATCTAACGATAACCGGACACGGGCATCGTCTTTACTTACTACAATATAAATACATTTTTTAAACGTCAAAATGATAAATGAATCATTCATGAATTAAAAATAGTCGGAACGACCGCAATATACCAAGAAGATGGAGAATCCACTCCGTGACGAGATACAATCGCCGGCGAGAGTAATTGCCGGATGAAACGATGGATCTCTTTAAAGTGGTGCGAACGGAGCGATCTCTCCAGCTGAATGCTAAAGAGGCTGCGACAATATATCTAATTGTCCCTGAGGCGCAAAACGATCGCGGCAGAATCTCAGCAACGCGCCACGAAAATCAATAGGCACGTCTTCGAGATGACTCTCCACTCATCCCCGACTCAACGGTCATTTATATAAAGTGTCCGCTGTTTTATATAATGGGGTTTGTTGACAGTGGGTGGGCTGCATCCTTATCAGGCGGTATCGCCAGAACGCCGACTCCGTCCCCCTCCCAGTCAATGCCTACCACGCCCTCGGATTCCTCGCGGATGCTGCGTCATGGACCACTCTGCACGTTCTTGTCGAGGGGGTGGAACTGATGGGTAGTTGTGTGAGGAGTTATGTCATGACTTACCCGCGTGAGCACGGTCCCAGTTTGGGCGCCATTTAGCGCGTGGTAGCGGCGCGGCAGCGGGCGATCGCGCGGAGGAGCTAGCGCGGCGACGGGAGCCGCGCGACTGCCGCCGCCGCGCCGCGCGCCTGCGTGTGCTCGTCGCGCGCATGTGCACACTACACGCCTACCCGCGATTTGTTTTGCTCTGCGACTCTCATAACGGAGGCTTTCGTTAAAAGCCGCAGAAAACGAGATTATGTCCCGGTATGGATACGGGACGCGTTGTGGAGCATTCCAATGAACGTCAGCTGAACCCTGTAGCGGTATTGTCGGCTTTTGTACGCGTCGTTTGACGTGAATTGCAATGGACTTCTGTGGGATTTAAAGTTGGCTTGTTAAACGGAAACGTTTGTTCTGTGGAGCCGTTATCTTTGATTTTAAAGTTCTATCCCTCTCATTTTCTGTAACGAAGGCTATTGTTATTAGAAGGCTATCCATATTTGTACCGATAGGAATTTAGATGAAAGTACCCTTATCTCGTTGACAAATGTTTGGCGGCTTGGTTTGGAAAGAGGTCTAGCAATTACTCAACGTGGAGGGTATATGGTGGATACACACATATACATATAAACATAGATATAGTAGTGTGTATTTCATCTTCTAAGCTAAACTGGGAGCGAATAAAAAATACGTCAAAACCAACAGAAGGATTTGTGTCCTTCCTAGCATGATGGACCATTATTGCAGGCAATGAGATTTTCACATCCGTCTTAAAAACTTCGTTAACGGTTGAAACGAAGACGGGGGCAAAGGTCAAAGGGGTCCGTTGATTGAGAGGACGCTTGTTCCCAGCAGTGGGACGCGTATTGTAGGCTATAATATATGAATGGGAAATTGATTGAATGGGAATTTGATTGTTTATGGTATGAAAGGAGGATGGTTAATGAATGTGGCGTAAGGCGGTTTTAAAAAGTAAGAAAGGGGAGTCTTTGGTGCGATATCGGTCGGGTGAGAGGATTGGGTTTTAATATTTAAAGGTGTGTGTAAAATAAAAGAAGTACAGACATTTAAAAAATATCCCGAGTTATTTCATTATCCCACATGTATGTTGGAACATTGTATTAAAAGTAACATGTAAAGCATTCTAGCATTAGAGGCGGTGCGAGGTGTGCCATCGCGGGAAAGAGGGGGAGGGGGGGTTGTGTGCGCCAAAAGCAACCAAGACTGGTCCACCCAGAAACTAAAACTTCAACTAATCGAAAAATTGTATTATAAGGGGCTTAGGGGTGCTCGCGCCACCTAAATGTATTGCTAGGGGCACTGTGCCTATTATCTCCTTATTACTTGTCGCTGTGATGTTATGTGATATATACCTATATATAAATATACTCACGTAACATGTCAGTAGCATGTGTGGGTCTGTAGAACGGAGGAGGAAAGATCACGTACGTTCTTCCCCCAATCCGCACGGGTCGACCGGCTCCCTCACGTAATCCTTACATTTAACTCTTCCACTTTCACAGAAACGTAACTTTACTGCGGCAATATAACTGAGTAACGGATGAAGTAATTTATTTTTATTTCTTAGAATTATTTTGAGGGGCTGCAATCTTCAAGGCGCGAAGAAAAGTAACGCGCAGTTATAAATCTTACTGTTATTTTTCATGTTTGTGACGTGACAAAAAACGAGTGAGGTGAAACGTTTCGTGAGTTCAGATGACATTTTCTACTTGACCGGACAACTGGGGAGCGCTGAGGACTCTCACCTGATACAAGAGGCAAGACAACAGGTCTGAGGGTGACCGTGAGGCGCGAACCTCGACTCAGATAAATTATGAGATTCTGATTACTAAATAAAGACGGATCTAAAACTAACGAAAAACATATTCTTTTTTCTATTTAACTTATTTATTGAATTATAATCATGAAAAACGTTACAATAAGTCCGACATTTTATCACGTTTTTCTATGACGTCACAGTGTGCTTTTTCATACAAATTCCATGGTAATTTCGTGTTTTGACGTTTAGTAAAAAGTAACTGATTTGACTAGTTAGAAACTAGCGCGTGAGTATTATACCAGGGGCCTGTTTAATAAAACTTACAATTGTAAATTACAATGACAATTTGATGTACATTGCGGAGTGTGTGATCACAAATATTTTGCAGCTTCAAATTAGCTACGTAGTGAACACCAAATTGTCGTTGTAATTTACAATTGTAAGTTTTATTAAACAGGCCCCTGGCTGTTTTTCGCTAGAATTTATCTATGTTGGTACTTACACGTTATTTATGCACCTAACACACTAACACCATATAGATCGCAATGTTTGTGCCTCACCCAGCAGCGTCCACAAAATACCAGGGTCATGACTCACGCCGCCGCTAAGTATATGCTGTTATCCTTTTATTCAGAACGTCCACAGATCGCCTCTTATTATTTGTCTGTTTAACCTATGTGCAAATCTTTGGAAATAACACATACACATATATAAACTCACGCCTTACCCACCGGGGTAATCAAAAATCTCCAATGAAATATAAAACCCCCAAAAATATCTTCATTTCATCGGAAATAAATTGTGTTTAATTATGAAAGAAAGAAAGAAAGAAACATTATTATTTAGGACACAGACACGGATCTTCCTATTCACTGAATTATGCTTATTCTGTGTATTTTATTGTTACTAGGTATTTGTGTAGCATTTTAATAAATAATTATTTCCAAGTTCACCTAAAGACTTTATTTAATGAATCTTGTTTCGGACGACCACTTGACAAACTTCTACATCCGACGGTAATTCAAAAGTGGAATTTGAAGAACGTGATACGGCAAAAAGTTTGTTCTGAAGGCTCCAAATATGATGCGAAAAGGCACGAAATATTAAATTATATTGAAAGAAAATACGTAGGTAATAAAACCGAGGTCTCATCATCTCCCTAGCATTTTCCACAGGGTCCGCTTACCAAACCTGAAAATTTGATAGGTCCGGTTTTTTACAAAAACGACTGCCCGTTTGACCTTCCAACCCGCGAAGGGAAACCCAGCCCAATAAGTACATGTTAGGTCATATACCTCGGAAAATGCATTTTTCGGAAATATGGGTTTCCTCACGATGTTTCCTTTACCTACCGCTGAGCACGGGATAATCATTTATAATCCAAACATGAATTTGAAAACAAATTCGACAATCATTGGTTTAGGCCTGTGCTGGATTCGAACCTACGACCTCATAGTGAGAAACAAGCGTTCTACCAACTGGGCTGCCACGGCTCCTCGGTCCTCCGAGATCCTCCGAGATCGTGGGCGTACCCGTGTGCGTGTGCGTGTGTGTGTCTGTGTGTTTCATGGATGAGACATTATAATGCATCTTCAATCTTTATTATTCTGATGAAAACATAGAGAAGCAATAAAGGTAGCAACATATCTGATTCAAATATCAATCAACAATTATTTTGATATGTAAGTATAATTATATGCATCTTCCATTATATTATATTTTGGATTAATTATGTACCCAAGCAATAAGAAAATAGGTAATTATCATGTTAAATCTGGACAGCACCATCAATTTTTTGGTTACCTAGCCTGGATCGTCCGTCATTATATAAAAACTAGATGTCGCGTGGTTCGCTCGCAGCAAGCTGCTCGCGTGTCCTGTATTAATTCGAAGCTTTGTATGGCGGCCATTTTGTTTTTTAACGGCAATTGGATTTGACCAACATTTTATTAGGTCTCATGAAAACCAAAACGTTCCAGGTGTGATATATTTGCCAGGCCGTAGGGTGCCCCCTGATGCGGAGCAATTTTCCAAGATGACGTTCCGATCACACCCCTATACATCATTTTTACCTCTGAGATATTTTCAGGAAAAACAAAAATTTGTATGGCGGCCATCTTGTTTTTCCGCCATTTTGTTTATTTTTCACCGGCAATTATATTTGACCAAGATTTAAATAGGTATCGTGAAAACTAAAAAGTTCCACGTGCGATAGTTTCACCAGGCCGTAGGGTGTCTCCCTGATGCGGAGCAGTTTTTCAAGATTGAGAAGTATTACCATATTCAACTCGACGTTTTGATCACACTTCCCATACATCATTTTTACACCCGAGACATTTTCTGGAAAAACGAAATTTTGTATGGCGGCCATCTTGTTTTTCCGCCATTTTGTTTTTTTTTCACCGACAATACAATTTGACCAAGATTTAAATAGGTTTTGCGAAAAAAAATTTGATCCAGGTATAATAGTTGCGCCAGACTGTAGAGTGTCTCCCTGATGCGGAGCAGTTTTCCAAGATCTGGAAGTTTTCCCCTACTCATCGGAAGATCGTGATCACATCTCCCATACATCATTTTTACCCCCCGGCGCTCCTTCTGGGAGAACAACCCTGTCAGTGAGTCAGTGAGTCAGTCAGTCAGTCAGTCAGTCAGTCAGTGGGTTTGTAGCTATATATAATATAATATAATAATAATAGTTTAGAATAAAGTTTTAAAAATGGTCATTAGACAGAACAAAAATCTACGAAAAGCTCATTGAGAACAATGGTAGAATTTTTTATATTTAAAATGGCAATAAACAATCATGTGTCATCCTATTTTGTGAGCTAGCAACATTCTTTCTTCCAGAATCAAAAAAGTGTGACGGGCGACTATTTTATGAATTTTGAGTTGAATTTATATTAAAAAATGTCGACCCTCGCTGCGCCCTTATCCGTCGCGGGGACCAGAACTTCTGGAGCCCCAGTCCGCACTCAAAATGGTAAGTTTTCTGTGAAAAACTAACACACGCGAAGTACCCCGGTAGATCACATGCATTGGTACTTATGGTTTTATTTTTGTAAATATCTTGGAAAATTGTGGCATAATTAACATTACGTGACTACTACACACTTAGAAACGTTGTAAATTACTCTTATAATACTCCAGAACCATGCTAAATTAAATTTTAATTTACTTACAAAGAAACATAACCTACACGTTATAACAGGCGATGTTCTTCAAAAAAGAAAACGATTGAATTCGTACGTCACGTACAGTGATAATATTTGTTTTATCTAAAATAATTACCTTTTTCATCTTATAAAAACATGAATTTATAGTAAATATAAATTAAAAAAAATCTGTTCATCACCTTGGTAACTTTACAGTTATGGCAGCAGCTGCCATCGCCAACATAGTGAAGAGTTCTCTGGGCCCTGTGGGGTTGGACAAAATGCTGGTGGATGACATCGGAGATGTGACAGTCACTAATGATGGAGCCACTATTCTGAAGTAAGTAATCAAAATATCCAAATAATCAAGTAATTTTGTAGCCTAGGTCAGACACCAGCTACCTCCCACGGATGTACCTTATTTCTAATGCTAAATGTACTTTTTAGGCAATAAATAAATGTTATAATAGTAATAATACTTAGTTTTTTATCTCTTATTTTGGATAGATAAAATCTTTATTTTTGTTTTTACTAAGAGCAGATATCGTCCCTTAGCTTACAACACCGCTTAAGTCATTTTTACCAACTTTACAGGAGACGAAAAAAAATGTCTTATTTAAAATATCTGTAGATTTTTTTATTGCTACTTAATACATACTCTAGTTAGCGGTTAATAAATAATTATTTATAAGTACTTACTTTGACGATTTACTTTATTTTAACCTTTATTTTCTTCTTCATCCAATGAAATGTAAAAACCGCCAATTTTCGACTTGAGCGGTGTTGTAAGCTAAGGGACGATATGTTATGAGCAAAGTTTCAAATAGTGTGTCCTCCAGTGTGAACAGCTACTCATAATTAGCTATTTAAGTAATAAAAAGATCAGTCAATTGTTTCCAAGGTTTGCACTATAAAACTCAATTGTTAAAGTTATTTACAAACACTATATTTTCTGATAATTTGATTGATTGAGCTCGATTGAATACATAAATATTATACAGTTATATTTATGTATCCTTTGTCACTATAAGGTTCATCATAACCATCTTATTGCCCGTCCCTTTCCGTTTCGGGGGATAAAAAATGACAGGTGTAACTTGAAATAATGTTGTCTGGATTCTGCACCACTGACTGTACTTATGGTTCCATTGTTTTCACTAGAATGTTAGAGGTGGAGCACCCAGCAGCCAAAGTTCTGGTGGAGCTAGCACAGCTGCAGGATGAGGAAGTCGGAGACGGCACCACATCTGTTGTCATCATTGCTGCTGAACTACTCAAGGTATGTGTACAGCATATTTATACAACTATACAAAACTTTTCTTTTTTATTTCCTACTAGTACCTCAAAAGAGGTGAAGATTCTATGTTAGATAATTGTTTTTATTTGTAATATAAAAATAAAAAAGAAATTTCCACTGATGTTGAGGTAAATCTTCATTTTGTGTGTACCAGTACTATGACATTATTATTAAGCCTCTTAACCCTTTCACGGACAGAGACCATGGGTCATTGATGGTTCATAATAGTATGACACCTTGAAATCGGAACGTCATTAGACGTTCTGTCCTTGAAAGTGTTAAGATACAGCAGGTCTGAATGAGAAATGAAATGAAATAAAATTTTCTGTGGTAATTGTGGTCATACATTGTGATGGAAGTAAGTATTATGACTCAGCATAATCTGACATACAATAACTATTATAAATCTTATTCTAAATTAGCTAGTTACCTATATTTACATCGGATTTACATACTATTATTAGGATGCAATAGCTCACACATACAATAAAAAAAAACCTCTCTTAGCCACAGCTTTACTTGAGCAGGAGTTATATTTAACCCTTTCAAGGGCAGAGTCCATGGGTCATTGATGGTTCATAATAGATAGTATGACACCTTGGAAACGAAACACCATTAGACATTCTGCCCTTGAAAGTGTTAAAGAATAGGGGTATAAAAAGGCCACATTGAAGTAGATCTTATAAAAAGCAAAATATAGGAATGAGGATAAAAACTGCCTATTTCCCCCATCAGGTGTCGCTACTGTTGGACATTCTTAAGTTTGGTTATATTTGAACCCGTTTAACTGCAAAATCATGTGTTATATTTATTCCCTAAAGATTGGAAACAAGAAAACTTAGAAAATCTTATTTTCAATCAATCCTTTTTCCAACTGGTTGCTTTCTTTGCACCTCATTTCATAGTTGTTGTATCAATGTGGCTTTTTTTAACTCCCTAGAGCCCATCCTTTGTTTTATATTGTATTAAATAAAACTTTTGCAAGCCTATAATCATTATCAACATACTTTTCTAACCCCCTATTACTCAGAGCGCCGACGAGCTAGTAAAGAACAAGATCCACCCCACAAGCATCATCTCGGGGTACCGTCTCGCCTGCAAGGAGGCCGTCAAATACATCCAGGATAATCTGACAGTCACAGTGGAGTCCCTCGGCCGGGCTTCCATCGTCAATGCTGCCAAGACCACCATGTCTTCAAAGTTGATTGGAGCGTAAGTAAAGAATTTCCATTCGCAGCAATAGTTTTTGAACTTTTCAGTATAATCAAAAATGCTAACTTGAATAATGATGTTTATAGAAAATTCAAATCGTTATAATTAATTAGGTTCAATTAAAATTTTAGGATGTTGAATAATAAATCTTATTGTTCATCAAGGACAGTGTTCATTGAGGAGCTCGGTGGCGCAGCGGTAAACGCGCTCGGTCTGCGATTGTTGAAGTTAACCACAAAAAAAAGTTTTCATCTCCTCCGTGCTTCGGAAGGCACGTTAAGCCGTTGGTCCCGGCTGCATTAGCAGTCGTTAATAACCACCAATCCGCACTGGCCCCGCGTGGTGGTTTAAGGCCCGATCTCCCTATCCATCCATAGGAAAGGCCCGTGCCCCAGCAGTGGGGACGTTAATGGGCTGGTGATGATGATGATGATGTTCATCAAGGCTTTGAGACTTAACCCTCTTTGTCCCCTTCTACCAGTGACGCAGACTTCTTCTCCGAGATGGTAGTAGATGCAGCGCACGCTGTCAAGACGACAGACCCTCGCGGCAACGCAGCGTACCCAATCAAAGCAGTCAACATTCTCAAGGCGCACGGCCGCAGCGCGCGGGAGAGTGTGCTCGTTAAAGGATACGCCCTCAACTGCACTGTGGCGTCTCAGGCCATGCCCAAGAAGATTGTCAATGCTAAGATTGCCTGCCTCGACTTCTCGCTCCAGAAGACTAAGATGAAAATGGGGGTTCAGGTAAGAAGTGTTATAAAATCACAAAGAGAAAATTAAATCAAAAAACATCGATCGATGTTTTCTAATTAATAAAGCAGCAAGCAGTGTGTGCTATAAAAATTAAATAAAAATCTTTATATTACAAAGAAAGAGGCTTGATGTTTTAAATGAAAGATATTTATTTATTCATTTATTTTATTTAAAGGCACATCAACAATACAAGCACATAACACATAAGTCTTAAATATCTAATGACTCGATCTTAGTGCTTATACCTGTTACAGATGTGCACAGACATTCATTTTTCTCCTTCATTAAAATTATGTGAAAAAAAATATTTTTATAGTTTCTTTTTGATTGTTGGTGGAATAGAATGCATTCGAATTTTAATTATTCAAACTAGAAATATCTAAAATTATTTACTTTTTATTATTATGAAACATCCCTTTGGCAACGGAGATATCAACTGCTGGTTAGCAGAGCCACTGTCATGTAAAGCTTGCATCTGGTTGAACAATCCTTTACCTATGGGATACACGAAAGAACCTATGAAGCTGGCAATGATCACTCAGGGTGTTATATCCTCATTTAAAAATGAGAAAATAAAAAGCATGAACTATAATATACCAGGTGCTGGTCACCGAACCAGAGAAGTTGGAAGCGATTCGCGCGCGCGAGCTGGACATCACAAAGGAGCGCCTCCAGAAGATCCTGTCGACGGGCGTCAACGTGATCCTGTGCAGCGGCGGCATCGACGACCTCTGCCTCAAGTACTTCATCGAGGCCGGGGCTATGGGCGTGAGGCGCTGCAAGAAGGCAGACTTGAAGAGGATTGCTAAGGCTACTGGAGCCTCGTTCCTCACCTCACTCACCAATATGGACGGTGAGCGCTTGTCAGCTATTTCATGACGCAATTTCTCGTACTTTTTCAGGTGTGTTTTTCATTGTACAAATACGATACACAACAACTCACGACTATATCCTAATATAGTCACATCCATCGTAAGATCAACTAAGTAACTCTACTCTGAACCGGCGTGTATGAAACGATTGATGATATGGAGAAAAGAGAAGTGTGTCAGGTTCGAAGCAAATGGAATTCCATAGTCTCTGCTTACCTCGGTGGGAAATAGGCGTGAGTTTATGTATGTGTGAACTAAGTACCCACACTTCAAAGAACTTTCTGTTAGACCAACGTGATAGGTGGTGAGCCGTATCGCCGCCGTCTATAATATTTGAGCATGTGTTAGTGAAAACTGAACTTAAAATAAATTAATAACTTATTAACTTATTTGTGTAAATCCGGTACCGGGCTTCGACTCACTTGGCGCTCTCCTTTTTGAGAAGCAAGTCGGTAAAAAAATTCTAATCTGTAAATTGTTTACAGGTGAGGAAGTGTTCGAGCCCAGCATGATCGGCGAGGCGGCGGAAGTTGTACAGGAACAGATCTGCGACGACCAGCTCATCTTGATCAAGGGGTATGTTTTTATTCGAGTAAAATGAAATCAGTATTTTATCTACATACATCCAAATAAACTGATAGATATTAATTCTAGTGTACTTCTGTTGCTAATGACTACTTGATTAAGATGACGAGTAGCGTGTTTGGCAAACATCATAACTTGTCGAAAATAGGACTTGACGAATTACGAATTTGACATATGACAGACTTGACCATAGTCGTGAAATTCATTATATAAAATTGGTTTGTATAGTTATCTTGCTAAACTAAACTAATTTATGATATTAAGACCTCCGTGGTGGAAGGCACCTTGAGCCGTTGGTCCCGGCTCCTACTTACTGATGTAAGTAGTGTAAGATAGAAAAGAATTGATCGACCTAAATATAGACTGACACATCACTATGCTCTAGCTTATGTACTTCGACAGATCCGATTCTTACCGCGCATTGAGACGATTGTAAAACTAAAATGTTATCTTATTGAAATATAGTCAATAATTGTACTGAAGTGGTCATTCTCTTTAATAGTAGTTACATGAACCGTGTCAGGGGCCTTTGGCGGCTCGATAGTAACCCTGACGTCAAGGTTTAACGCTTTATTGCACATATAAACACAACACTAAAAACAATTACTAAAGTGACAAGCGAAGCACAATCGACGGCCTTAATTGCTAAATAGAAATTTTCCAGGCAACCTTAGGATGAAAGAACTTGCTGCTAGAATAGACCTCACAACCAACACTAGAAAAGAAGAAGACTAGTATATATGTATGTCCCCCCCAGGCCGGCCGCCCGCACGGCGGCGTCCATCATCCTCCGCGGGCCCACGGACGCGTACTGCGACGAGATGGAGCGGTCGGCGCACGACGCGCTGTGCGCCGTGCGGCGCGTGCTGGAGTCGGGCAAGCTGGCGCCCGGGGGCGGCGCCGTCGAGGCCGCGCTCTCCATCTACCTGGAGAACTTCGCCACCACGCTGGTGAGAAACGGCATCTACTTATCGTAATTCAATTCAATTCAATTCTCAATTATTTATTGCATTCCATGTAGTATAATGGGGTGTTACATAGGGATAGGAACTATAGGGCACAGCAACATTGAAGGGAAGAGAGGAAGTGTGTATTAAAATTCAAAACTTATCATTTAAAAATTCGTCTACAGTATAATAGCTCTTTTTAGTTAGCATTGTAATGTCACTAACCTCCTAATGCAGACACTACCAAACAATAACAATGGTGTTTGGCTTTTAAAGGACATACAATCTTACGATTTTATAGTTATGAACAGCTTATTATATCTCACTGCTGGGCACAGATCTCCCCTCAATCAACCGGAGGGGGTATGGAGCATACTCCACCACGCTGCCACGATTTTATAGTAAAAACTTCAAAAACGCATTTGCAAAATCACATTCTGATTTGTTTTTTGATAACAAAACCTTGCAATAGACACGCTAGTAAACATTTGTAATCTCAATTTTTACTTTACACTTTATATGAAAAATGGAGAACAAGAAAAGAACAGAGCCAATTTTCATTGATCTTGTGTCATTGGCATACGGTCCTTATAAACATGAACCGGCCTGAAATGATCCTTCATATATCGTCCAAAAACTGACTTTTTGTTGACAAAACCTCACAAGAGACACGCTAGTTTGAATCCGCATCACCACTGACTCCGCCTCCCCGCAGAGCTCCCGCGAGCAGCTGGCCATCGCCGCGTTCGCGCAGTCCCTGCTGGTGATCCCCAAGACGCTGGCCGTCAACGCGGCGCGGGACGCCACCGACCTCGTCGCCAAGCTGCGCGCCTACCACAACTCCAGCCAGACCAAGGTACACACGTGTTCCATTGCACTACGCTTCTTTAGTTACAGCTTGATTACCGGCAGCATCAGGATATGCACGACAACCCCGCCGGAATTATATCGAGGGCTTCGACCATTAAACCCAGACCGGACACGATCCGGAGGTCCCGGGTTCGAAACCCGGTGGGGACAAATCACAAAAATCACTTTTTTCACCTGATTTGATCACCTGATTGTCCAAAAAAAAGTAAAAAGATCCGTGCTTCGGAAGGCACGTTAAGCCGTTGGTCCCGGTTATTACTTACTGATGTAGGTAGGTATGTAGTCGTTACATGAGTCATGTTAGGGGCCTTTGGCGGCTCAATAGTAACCCTGACACCAGCGTTGATGAGGTTCATATTCCACCTCACAACCCACTCGATAGAAGAAGATGTGGCTATAGGACGAAGCCTAAACTACATTAATCTACCTATATTATACGTATCTATAAATATAAATGATAATAATAAAATATAAAGAATTTGAGAGAGGATTAATTGAATCTTTAATTATGTTCACAGGTAGAGCACGCAAACCTCAAGTGGGTGGGTCTGGACCTCACAGAAGGCGTTCTCCGCGACAACCTGGCCGCCGGCGTCCTCGAGCCCGCCATCTCCAAGGTGAAGTCTCTCAAGTTCGCGACCGAGGCCGCCATCACCATCCTGCGCATCGACGATATGATCAAGCTGGACCCGGAACAGAAGGGGGGGCGGAGCTATGAGGACGCCTGCAACGCTGGAGAACTAGACTAACCCCAATACGAGTTACTGCACTCTCGTCACTGTAAATACGTCACAAGGGTGAATCAAAAAGTACCTTGTTACATAATTCGAGTGGCGCGTTTTACACATTTTTCTAAAATACTGGCTATAAATAAGGCCCATAAAAGAAGATTCGATTCGACACAAGGGATACCATAATGTACCACGAAATATACAGGGCATATTTAAAATTGGAACTCCACTGAAAATTCAAAATGGTTCAGTGTTTACCCGTTTCGGTGGCGAATTTACACTGGCGAGTGTACAAATACCCCAGTGAGATCTCAGTACTACACTAGACTGATTATTCGTAGTTGAACGAGTCACATGGAACTAGGAAGATGGGGTACGATCGTGCAGCGGTTTTTAGTTGTGAAAATTGTTTGCGTTCATTGGAGCACTCTTTTTAAGTGTATAAGTATGTATTATCACATTAAAAACTTTTTGCTACTTTTCTACTGCCGCTGTAAACGTTAGTACATAACCCGTCACGGCTTCTAAAATCAATGATTACAGACATAATCGAATTAGAAAAGTTCCACTGAGTATTTTTCTACAAGTAACACTAAGTGAATTTGTACTGGGATCGGGTTTTATTTACTGTGGATGTGTGCTTGAGGTGCCTGAGTGACTGCTGTCATCATTCTTTTAGGAAGATTTATTATGTATTAATCCCACTGCGGACCCTGCAAAACATAGAGGAACTAGATGAATGCAAAATATGTCTCGATTTAGTTCAACTTGTCCAATGTTATTGCAGTGTCCGCATTGGGTCTTTAAAACTAATCGCAATTTTGCTAGTATCGATAGAATTCATGGAATTAATTGAAGTTTATTGTATGAAAAGTTTATGTTGTGTAACAAATTATATCACTTACTACTCCTGCAACCAGCATTGTAAACACGAAAGTATTATATCCTTGTTCTAAACAATGTCACAATAGATCGGAAGGATCCGTTTAATTTACTTAAATTACTCGGATTTATTTATTTTTAACCGACAATGGTTTCTTTGCTTTTAACATTAATGCTAGTTTAAAGCTAGGGCGTATGAAATAAACTTAATTTTAATACTATAACTTGTTTATTATTTCATAGATACGTGATTGTAGATATTATAGATACGTGCATTGCATAGATATCTAATCTTCTGCTGAACTATTATCTTGAAATGAGAGAGGAATGAGATGGGAGCTGTCAAGTAAAAGTCGTGTCCTTACCACACACCGGACACTTCAAACAACCTCGTTTTACACAGACACCACACATTGATGTTATCGTACACGCGCGTCTGTGTGTGTCGTTTGACGCCATACGATTCAAGTTTAAACTATGTCCGACGCGGGGTGAGGCAAACCTAGCTCAGACGCTGGTGGGGAGCGGAGAGTTGCCGTTCTATACGTAGTATCATTCCTTATCCTATGTCATAGCATTGCCATTTATAACTGGTCGGGATACTGATTACACAGAAAAAACGACAAAAATTTGTCGCGCAAATATTAGAATTTGTCAGTCTGCCGTTAAAAAGTTACAAGATTTTTTGGTGGCAATACCAGGATGCGCCTTTCCCCAGCATCACATATTTGTTACAGCATTTAGCGAAGATCTGATTTCACCATCAAAATATAATTTGTCGCCAAATATCAGAATTTTTCGACACGCCGTTCAAAAGTTATAGATTTTTTGTGACAGCGCTTACAAAAAAGTACTAAAATTTTTCGCCAAATATCAGAATATGGCAATCCATAAATAAAAAGATATTCGACTTTATTTTTTTATGCTTTATATTTAAATAAACTAGTAAGTAATTGGCTCCTGGACTACTGCGTATAAAAATAAAAGTCTAATATCTTTTTAGCTATTGATCGTTATATTCTGACATTTGGCGACAAATTTATACAATAACAGACTTTCCAGCCTACGTTCCTCAAAAACAATGTAGATGGCGCTGTAAAGTTTTTCCTACGTTAAACCTTCTACCATAGATCATATAATACTAACGTAGCGTAGGTACAGACTACGAATCGTAGCGTACAGATGCAAAGACCAATACAGACGCCTCACGTCATACATCGAAACCGTACCCTCCTAATTCGGGCAATTATTCGGGATATTTTTCGTTTTCATAATGGCCACTAGATGTCGCTAAAAAATATACTCAAAAACAATATAACTGAGATGGCAATGGCCCCGATTCCTGCAAACACCGCCTAATTTTATTTTAAGTTATATCCGTCATTTTCATATCCGTCGAAAAGGAAAGGGACGGATGATTCACAGCTCTTAATTTTAGGAAGAATGAGTAAATGAATGTGTCGGATTATTGACTGATGTAAAATTTTTAGACGGTTGGTTTAGATTTGTGCTTAAAATTGACGTGTGTTCCATAAATTTTATGCTTGTCAATTACCCGTCCCTTTCCTTTTCGGCGGATAAGAAAATGACAGATATAACTTAAAATAAAATTAGATGGTATTTACAGGAATTAGCACCATTGCCAGGTTAAGGGACACGATTTTATAGTGTCGCAATACCGCTGCCGCAAGAATGACAAAACTTTCGTACTAGAAAGTCTTACCAAATCACAACAAACTTTATAAACGTGCACATTCGCAATCGCAATGCTCTTTGCGCTCACTCAGTTGTCAAATGATAAGACGATTTCTTATCACCCGCTGTTATCATTTTTGAGATAAAGCAATAATATTTTTAAATAAGCTTTACACGTATCACTTCACCACCGAATAAAGATGTTTAAAGTAAGAAGTTTAATTGTACCATTATCAAAGTCAAATAACCTAAAATTATGTAGTGTTTTGTTTTCATCATCAGCTGGGCAAAAGGTAAACTTTTTAATAATTATAGGTAGGTATAGTTTTTATGAATACAACTTATAAAACAACGTACAACGTGTTAAAATATATTTCAAGGTATTATTTACGGCAAACTACCTAGTAAATTCACTTTTTGAAATAAATCGGTCCAGTAGGTAGGTATTTACAAAGTTTTTTAAACAAGTCTTTCCGGTCAGGCAGCCGCATGAATTTTAGTTCGCGCAAGCACGCCTGATGTCACATCACTCGATCCGCCCGCACGGTCTCTATACGCCCATAATGGCCGCATACATAAACATAATGCATAATTACTCTTTTACGCAAAAACGGTACTACTGAATAGATTTTAGTGAAACTTTTTTTTTGGGCGCGGCGGTGTCAGGAGCGCTCAAGCTGCGGGGTCCGGATCACTCGGGCGGCGGGGTCAAGAGCGCCCGGACGGCGGGGTCAGGGGGTCAGGAGCGCCCAAGCGGCGGGGTCCGGATCATTCGGGCGGCGGGGTCAGGAGCGCCCGGGCGGCGGGGTCAGGTGCGCCCAGGCGGCGGGGTCAGGAGCGCCCGGGGGGTGGGTTATGGATCACTCGGGCGGCGGGATCAGGGGCGCCCGGGCGGCGGGGTCAGGAGCGCCCGGGGGGTGGGTTATGGATCACTCGGGCGGCGGGATCAGGGGCGCCCGGGCGGCGGGGTCAGAAGCGCCCGGGCGGCGCGGTATGGAAACCTAATAGCGACATACTAAAATTATTCAGGAAAACTAACCACCTAATAATATAATGTTCTGTTAGGATATGATATGGTTTAATATGGTTAAGTAGGTGAATGGTACTATTTTACGCAAAAACTACTAAATGGATTTTAATGAAACTTAACAATAATATATCTTGTACGGCATAATAATACATAGGCTATAATTTAGATGTAATTACCTATAATTATGAAAATTAAATAAATCATAATCATAGACGTTAAGTAAGTCTGCAATCTAAGAGCAATTTTGCCGTGAGTTGCAAAAACCATGAGAGTTAGACAAATATAATGTATAATGAAAATGTATAAAAATTACAAATAGTTGTTGTACAACTAATTAAAAGTCCGCGATAGCGTGTAATTTTTGTCAAAATAGTTAGTCGTAAGTATAAAAAACCATGTTATTACATTTCTAATGTCAGCTTTGAAGTAAATAATTCATTCTTATCAAAATAAATACTTTTATCACTTCAGATATACATAATGTAAAGGATAAACTTCGTCCTTTACTCTACGTAATTTGGACAAATATTTCAAAAATTACGAGATGTAGGTAGAAGCGTGTATGGTCACGAGCATTAATATGTATACACATTGGTACCATGTCACATTAACTTTTTTGACAAATTGAACTGTAAGTCTCACTAAATGTCAAATATGTTAGTGCGACAGAGTCCTAAAGTGGGTACATTATATTGCTCATGACTGTACGCTCTGCTAAAATACAATTCGGTGTGGTCGATTAGATGTGACGTCACAAGCCTATCCGCGGCAACTTCATACCGAACTCCAAAAGAAATATAGATGGCGCTGTACAGATTTTCCTTCGTTTAACCTTCTTATGGATAACAAATATATGCATCTTTTATCTTTGTTTTTGGGTATAAATGAGGACCCTTGTTCTTACACCCAAACACAACAAATCTTAAACCCATTATTATTCTGATAAAAATAATGTGGACAGCGCCATCTATATTTATTTTTGGAGAACGTAGCCTGAAAAGTCCCTCATTGGCAAACAGCAAGTAATTCAAAAGATTTCCACTCTTGAGTTTTATGCCTACTCGCCATTTTTATATTTGCATCCTATTATTATTTTAGTTCTTTTACAATTTGGTCTATTACTTACAACAAATTTTCATTTCGTTTCATTTCATTTCACTACCTAGATAGATAAATATTTTTATTATTATGTGAGACTGGTGGTGATCTACCTAGATAGATAAATATTTTTATTATTATATGAGAAAACTAGCGACCCGCCCCGGCTTCGCTCGGGTGCAATGCTGAGGAAAACAATGAAATTATTTTCGACATCACATTAAAAACCTCAAAATTAACAGTATTTCTCCACTATTTAATGGATGTTATTACACATATAAACCTTCCTCTTGAATCACTCTATCTATTAAAAAAAAACCGCCTCAAAATCCTTTGCGTAGTTTTAAAGATTTAAGCGTAGGTACATAGGTATATAGGGACAGAAAAAGCGACTTTGTTTTATACTATGTAGTGATAAATATCTCAGACTCTAAAGTAAAAAAAGTTTCTATATTCTCTTTGTATCTGCCTTATTGCAGGAAGAAAAAATAAAAGTAGGTGAATGGAACATAAATTACTTAAAAGTAGGCAGTGGTCCTCACACACTGCTCTGTATGCCGGGAGCCCTCGGCTCCATCTGGACAGACTTCAAGCCACAAGTTGAAGGGATTGACAGAGAAAAGTTTACGGTCGTGGCGTGGGACCCACCAGGTTACGGCAAGAGTAGACCTCCACTGAGAGACTTCCCACCAGAGTTGTATGAAAGAGATGCTGACTATGCTTATGAATTTATGAAGGTAATCATTTTTTTTATTATTATTTATCTTTATATATTTATAATTCTCTCCGAAGAGGTTCAAGTGGCACGAGCCGTAGCCGAATGCTTTTATTGTTTCAGCGATTAAAACTTATTATTATATTTTAATGGTGTCAAGTCCTGGCACTGCTACCATAACGAATCGGAATACTGACTACACAGGAAATTTGTTGTCAAATATCAAAATGACAAAAAAAAACATCAAAAACTTACAAGCACTTTTTAGTGGCAATGCCAGGAGCCTCATTTCCCCAGCATCATATTTTTGTTATAGCGCTTAGCGAAGATCTGATTTCAACAACAAAATGCCTACAATTGTCGAAATTCGTCGCCACATATCAGAACTTGACACGCCGTTCAAAAGTTATAGAGTTTTTTTGTGCTTACAAAATTCTTATTCCAGCATCACTTCCTTCGTATCTCGATTTTCGATAATTACTGCACTTAGCGAAAATCTGATTTCACCCAATTTCTACAATTTTTATAACGAAAGAAAAAACCTATAAAAACCTAAAAGAAAAAACAAAAAACCTATAAAAAAATCCTAACCTATGAAAAGATACCTATTCGACTTTTATTTTTATATGCACTAGTCCAGGAGCCAATTCAGTAAATGTTAACATTGAGTCATTTCTAGGTACTTACTAGTTTAATTTTATCAGATTATTTTAAGGTAAACCCTTGTGGGATTTGATATTGTTATTTGTATAAATAATAATTAAAAAAGATTAACGTCTTGTTTATTTCACAAATAATCATTAATATTGTTTAATAGGTTTCCTAATATTCTTTGTTCGAAATGGGCAAACTCTTGCATATGTTTTAAATTTAAGATTATTGTTTTGTTTGCGATATAATAAAAAATATTTAGGGTCCGTCTAAGTAGTTGATGCCAAACACAGACCAAGTAGAGATGCTACGCATGATGCCAATTGTACATTAACGTAAAAAAATTGGCCCAGAGACGAGAAAGGTAGAAACTCGGTAGAAAGCTTTGGTAGAAAGGTTCAATGGTCAGTGTTGCCAATAATTGCTACTCAACGTCCCTCCACCTTTTTCCCATTATTTTTCTTCTACCCTCGATCATGTGTTGATTTCTCCCTAGGCGCTGAATATCCCGAAGTACTCCCCGCTGGGATGGAGCGACGGCGGTATATCCAGCCTGATCCTCGCGGCCAAGTACCCCGCTGCTGTCAACAAGCTTGTGGTCTGGGGCACCAACACTCTTATACTGCCGCATGAACTTGAGGTCTATAAAAGTAAGTACCAATGTTGTCTGTGTAGTCGCATAGAATAATAGGACCCCCCCCCCCCCCAAGGCCCCGATTTGTGTTGGTAGCAGTCAGACTTAAGAAGCGTGCGCCACCGAATTAAAAAAAGAGGTTGGAAAGGATTTAACGCTCTTTTGTATGAGAACCGCTATCGCCGCTATGTTTATAATGTGACTAATTATTATTTATTTATTTATTTAATGTTGTATGTACAGCTATAATTAATTTAGTGGCAACTTATGGTAAAAACAGAAAGCCAATTATAGTTCCTCGCAGATAGCAAATTGAAAAAAAAAACAAACAAAAAGCAGTTAACCATTATTAGGTACTTACTTAATTCTTTGATGCTTAATACTGACATTATTTGTAATATTGTACGTCCGACATGGACATGCTGTTGAGACAATTTCATAATGTTGGACACCTGCATGTATGTACCTACACAGCTTCTCAATAAATGTTTCTTGTTTTGCTGGTTCGCCCCACTCTCTTACTACTACTCCTGCAAACAGATAACTACGATAGCTCTACTGCTTCTCAAATTTCATAGCCACTTTACCGGCAATGTATATCTCATGTGATAGGCTGCAATTTTATCATTACTTTTCGTAAGACAAGGTTTGCGCGTTTACAAAAATTGTGTATTTATGGTGTCATAACGTTACAGAAATCAGAGACATCGACTCGTGGTCGAAGCGCATGCGCGAACCGATGATAGCAGTGTACGGAGAAGATCTGTTCCGGAAATATTGGGCTGAATGGGTGGACGGCATGGTCGCGCTGTTCAACGCTAAGAATGGAGAAATCTGCTCTTCTATGCTGAAGAATATCAAGTACGCTATGTTTCCACGTCGTTAGAGGGCTTCGACCAATTGTCGTACGACGTTCTTCTATCGTGTGGGTTGTGAGGTGGATTACCAACCCCATCAACCCTGGTGTCAGGGTTATTATTGAGCCGCCATAGGTCCCTGACATGACTTATGTAACGATTACGTACTTACATCAGTAAGTAATAACCGGGACCAACGGCTTAACGTGCCTTCCGAAGCACGGATCATTTTACTTTCGGACAATCAGGTGATCAGCCTGTAACGTTCTAATCAAACTAGAGATCACAAAGTGATTTTTGTGATATTTCCCCATCGGGCTTCGAACCCGGGACCTCCGGATCGTGAGCACAACGCTCAACCACTGGACCACGTAGGCCTTTGTACGTACGGCGTTTATCTGTGTAGATAGGATTCGTTGCGTCTATTGGTCGAAGATCTTCTATACAAATAAAAGTTACTGATTTTACTAAATTTTTGTATCATTTCTCTGACTCAGATTCTGAGTTTACATCAAGTGGAAATTTCCGTCGCAAAAGTATAGAAATGAAAATAATTTAAAAATACTATACCTACAAAAAAAAATCCGACTATAAAATCCACTTTATATATTTCACTAACATTCTGCATTTATTTTTACCGACTTCAAAAAAGGAGGAGGTTCTCAATTCGACCGTAAATATATATTTTTTTATGTTTCTAATATGAATTACTTAACTTTTTCTAATAGGTGTCCAACTTTCATACTATACGGACAGAAGGATCCAATGGTGGATGGTTCACACGTAGCTCATCTGCACACCAACATCGAGGGGTCTAGGTAAGGATTTCCATCAATAATACGTTTAATATAATTCTATTTTCGCTCAAAAATACAGCCTGGTACAAATGAGATATGCAAAGAAGATATGCTTATGATTTATATTTGACCAGGCTATAATGTAAATAGTATAGAACCTAACCTGCCCAGTCGTGCTATTCCATAGCTACGCAAGTGGCGCGCTGACAGTCCTCTGCACTCTATCTGTCAAGAGTATTACTTAAATTCAGTTGCACGCAAACGGCCTTCGTGGTCCAGTGGTAGAAGGTTAGGCTCACGATCCAGAGGTCCCGGATTCGTCCCGATGGGGAAATATCTCAAAAATTACTCTGTTATCCCTAGTTTGATTAGGTCGTTACAGGCTGATCACCTGATTGTCCGAAAGTAAGATCCGTGCTTCGGAAGGCACGTTAAGCCGTTGGTCCCGGTTGCTACTTACTGAAGTAAATAAGTAGTCGTTAGATGAGTCATGTCAGGGGCCTCTGGCGGGTCAATAGTATCCCTGATACCAGGGTTAATGAGGTTGGTAATCCACCTCACAACCCACACGAGAGAAAAGTTGCACGCAGTATACCTGTCTCTTGTTTTTCAAGACCATTATGCCTGTCTCTTTTTGTCTAGTTATTTTTGGGTATTAGCCGTAAAAACACCTCCACCAACCTTCAGTACAGCAGCGTGGTGGAGTATGCTCTATACCCCCTCCAGTTGATGGAGGGGAGGCCTCTGCCCAGCAGTGGGACGTGTAGGCAGTTTGTGTTTGTTATTTCACCTCCCGCACGTCAGTCACCACTAAATTTTACGTTAATTTTGACTATATATTTTTTTTCAGAATTCACCTTTACCCCGATGGCAAACACAACATCCACATAGCTTACGCAGAAGACTTTAACAAGAGAATTGAAGAGTTCCTGTTGAAATGAACGATACTAGTTGTTTTCTATCGCCCTCATTCGATCTTCTTATCGTGTGGGTTGTGAGGTGGAATACCAGCCTCATCAAACCTGGTGTCAGGGTTATTATTGAGCCGCCAAAGGCCCGTGATGATCCGTGCTTCGGAAGGCCCTCATTCGATAGTGTGGATTTTATACGAAATCTCATATTTATGTTATATTTATAATCTTCTTGTTTTTTGTTTTGAAATATTTTTTTTAGGTGACAAGTGTTATTATATTACAGTAATTCCATTGTCCGAAACTTTTTCTTTTAATTAGTCATTAGATTGAAGAGAGTCAAGGAGAAAAAAAATAGGAATTATTCTTCCTAAACACTCCTTAAAACTTATACATCAATGGGCAATGAGACTTTCCTCTAAAACATTATATTTGTTATTTTTTTTTTACGATTTTAAATTTTCTCTTTGTGAACATTATTGTATGTCAATGGGTGTAGGTACAACAGTGATAATGATTGGAAAAACACTCTTGTTGTTGTAGCATTCTCCATGCTACGTTTTTATAGAGAAATATAGGGCAGTGGTTTCCCTCTGGCCTTCCGCCCCCCAGTACTGTCCGACGCCAGTGTGATGGCGCCCAGAGTATTAGCTTATTTCAAAGCCGTACTAGGACTCCTGTCTTCCGCCTCTGAATAGTACTGACAGTTATTGCTGCCCTGTGTCAGAATTGAATCATTTGTTTGAATTGTTTTGGATTGGAAAACATACAACATAAATTCCCATATTTTATTTTCATTTACTTCTTATAAGCACGTTTCATTTCAGAATAAAACAATTTACATTCAATAACACATAATTTAAGGTTGAACTGACTCATTACATCGAACTGTACAAGTGTATCTCGAGACAACCAGCAGGCTCTCCTAATACACGGTCCGTCACTTAAACAACTTAACGACAGTACTTATAACATTCAACAACGAACGAGACACTACATATTGGCACAATTTCTAACCGATGGACTAATGAAGTACCACTCACTCTTACAATTTAAGTGACGTTCGTGCATTTAACCGTACTATAATGCTGCCAAACAGTTTTGTTTACGTTTTATGCAGTACCTGGCCACTTTAAACAGAGCCCCGACTTTAAACATCCACAAAGTTCTCATACTCTTACTGATTGATTGTACATGATTTCAGGGCTCACCTTATAGTGGCCAAGTGAATGTTATTTACCGCGACTACACATTAAAAACTTGGATATTGTTAGTGAAAAAATCTAAATTGAAAATCATATATGACTGAAAATGAAATCTAGAATATAATACAATGTGACACTAACAAATTTAGAACTAAACCTTCAGTCAACATCGCAATAAAAATATGTAACTGAGTTTATTTGTGTTAATAAATAGGTATTGCACTATAATGTCGGGTTACCGATGCCTGATTCTACTTTACCTACGGTTGAAATTCAATAGAACTTCTGAATAAATGAGTTACAAAAATCGTTGATATAATGAAGGCACTCGCTGAGCTCGCGTCCAGAGACGGTGGAAGCACGTTACTGTACATTTGACTTACCAATTCCGAATATGACTGCTGATGACTTCATAAGTTACGGTTTACTATAAACAAACACACAAGCGACCTACCTCGATAAATACATAAGAAAATATAGTGACAATATTATATCATTCGCTAGAGTTGAGCGCCCAGGCGCAGGCTAACGTCGTGGCTTCCAAACGTGTAATGCGTAATGACGTTATAAATACGTTTAAAAGATACCATTTCACAAACTAGAATTCCACTTAAGTAGTAAACTGCGTCAATACTTATCTTAAGTCCTTAATAATTTAGAATAAAAATACCAATATAATATTGAGTGTATATAGCACACCGCGCTAGCCCGCGGACGGTCGCCAGCCTACCAAGTTATCTTGTTCTTATCTCATAAATAATTTCTCTAGTTACATTACAAAAATAGTATACAGTGATGGAACGCCTCCGCGCCGGGGGCTACGATAGCACCATAGTTGCACACGCCACACTGCCGCATCCATCCATTACATATATATTACACAAATAAGATTACTCTTACAAATACATAACGATACAATATTACAACATTATCACCGGGATTATTAACAATACGGTTTTTAATTAAATTTAAATACGTTACATTCGTTACGTTTACGAAAACTAATGTTTTAATAGAGAGAGTCAAAGGCACACACTTTGTAAAAAAATCCTACAAGATAGTCTCAGTGTCTCTATATCACCGTGTTTCTACTCGCAATTAACCGGACGCTAATTCGAGTAGAAGGTGCGTTCGTCGCGAACGCGATATCTCGATGGGATTCGACGTCTGACGCCTTTACGACAAATGACAACTTACCGCGACAAAATCCTACCAAATTGAGACGTTTATAAATAAACTCGTAAATATAATACCATCGCTACACATACACAGGACCCTGGTTGTCGTTGTCATCTAGATTAATTTTGTTCGTGTATCCGTCATCGAAGAACCTCCTGAACGTAAACTCGAAGAACCCGTGGAAAGTCTTGCCATTATCCAAAAGTTCACTATCCGATTTATTTGAATCCGAACTGCCTGAATTCCGGAGTTTGTCGGGATCTATAGGGTCGAAATTTGATGTGTCTGTGGGGTATTCTATCCGGGGTATGTAGGGGGCGACCTGCCTCCGAAGTCCTTTGTCGAAGTCGATGGTCTTGAGGAAGGGGTGGTTCTTGACCTCGGTGGCGTCCTTGCCGAGGCGCGTGTCCTGTCCTGAGCACAGTTGGAGTATCAAGTCCTTGGCGTCCCGTGTCAGATTCGCCGCGTCCGGGATGTGTAGCGTGCTCTCCCAATTTATTACCTGGAAATAACAAACAATACAATTGAAGAACTAAAAATACGATAGGAATTTTGTTAACACATTAGTTTTTAAGTCATCTCTCCAAGAAAAAGAAAATTGGTGCTAGAAGTAAGCTGGACAACACTTTGAATTATCGTTAGCACTCATCTCCTTAGTATTATCCCGTTCGCACAGGGTCCGCTTACCTAACCCGAACAGCCCAATACAGGGTAGGTAATATCTACATATAGGGTTTCTCACTTCCCAACCTATGTTCGCTATCGAAGCACAAGAATCTCGAGGCCAAATTCTCGAGTCTTTATATTTATTTAAACAAGAACTACAGATACCGAACGGAAGTCGTCTACAGGCTATTATGATCCCCGACATCGAACTGAGGTAAATTCGAACCTTCCGAGCCGTGATGCACTCGTTAAACGGTACGCACCGATCTCGGAGATCCAAATGGGCTTCGACGTCGCACCTTACGAATAAAACGCGACTAGTAAAGTCACATTGTTTAGAGCCTCCCGACTCTCGGGGCTCCCCAGTAAGCATATCCTTGCCGGACTCGGCTAGGCTGGTTTCCCACGGATGGTAGCTTCGTAGTAGCCGCTCAGCCGAGTGCATGAACCAAATGTCCGAAACTGCGGTTCCTCTCGTATCGCAGTATTATACCTCGGAAGCGCATTTCTCGGGTATGTGGGTAATTATAGTTAGCACTATTCTAGAAAAATCTCCACGAACCTTAAGCTGCGTCTCCGCGGGCGTGGCGGCGAGGAAGGGCGGGGAGCCCACCAGCATCTCATACAGGATCACCCCCACCGACCACCAGTCGCACAGCTGCGTGTACCCCTTCCGTTGCAACACCTACATAACATAATGCTAATGTATTTACCATTTCAAATGAATGCATACAATTTCTCACCACATTGTGTGAAGAAGGATATGTACGGTCACGAGCATTAATATGTATACACTTTGGTACCATGTCACATTAACTTTTTTGGCAAATTGAACTGTAAGTCTCACTAAATGTCAAATATGTTAGTGCGACAGAGTCCTAAAGTGGGTACATTATATTGCTCATGACTGTACGTGAAAGGTTCACACCTTTACTCACGTACTGAGGGGTTAAAAATGCAACATCGAAGCAATTCATCTCGAGCAATTCAAAAGCAATATTGCTAATTGACATTTGCGCGTACAAAAATTAGTGCGCAATGGTGTCGATTCGGGCAACCACCAATTTAATTTTAACTTAATTTGACACGACAAACACTAGCTCTATCTACTGACAGCACTAATTTAAGAGCTGTAAAACTAAAATGAAACACCCTCACAAACTTTCGCGTTTATAACATTATTTTGGTGGTGAGGTAAGTACTTTGTTTGAATATTTTTTCTCTCTGTCGCTGTCTCTCTCTTACCTCGGGCGCGATGTAGTTCGGAGTGCCCACTAAAGAGTGCGCGAGGCACCGCTGATGTTCCCTCTTGCGTCGCCTTTCTAAAGGCTTGAGCTGGTGGCAACGACACTCGCCCATTGCGCCCCATTCGCCGTCTACTGGATCCATCGAGTCCTGCCGCCCGTGGTCTGAAATTTACAAATATGCGCTTTGAAAAATAACAGCCAAAGTTTTTAGCGTGTTTTAATACTCAACTAGCGACATCTAGTGATAACGAATGTGTACGTATCTCTGTTGGAGAAAGAGTAACTAAGCATAGAATGCTGTCAGAACTAGAGTATGTGCCACAAAAGTCCCGCCGATATAATAGAACTATATGACAAAGGTAGAAGGCACTCTCCAATTAGGTTTAGTTTAGTGTAAAAATATTTTTATCTGTGTAAATAAGTAACAAAAATGAACAGCAGATTAGGCTGTATGATTGTGTTCCATTGCCAACTCATTTGAAAATTAAAAATGCCACTACAGATGCACCATGATGTATCGCGGTTTTCAATGGAAGTAAATTACAATACATAATAATTCTATGAAGAAGCGCGGCCGCGGACTTCTTTCATGGCGTCGACTATAGTTATCGTCGTAAGAGCCAACTGAGGGAATTTGTTTCCTCTCCAGCCGGAGGACTGTCTAAATGGGCGGTGAGGTGATAACTCATCTCCACATCGTTCTATTTCACCAAGCGTGGCTACAACTTCTTTTCTGAAGAGCAGGCTCTGAACACCAACCGCGCCGCGAATTATATCGAGGTGGTTCCACCAATAGGGGTTCCGCTAATCCCATCTACGCGAATCGTGGATAGACGTCGTACGGTTATTGGTCAAAGCCCTCGACATAATTCGCGCCGCGGTTGCCGGGCTGTAGCGGCAGTGTAAAATAAGCTAGAAGAACTGCAATCACTTTATCTTTAAATTACATGGCTGTACCTAAACTAAAACCTAACCTAGCGGCACGTTGTGATGGCCGATTTGACGTTTGTCCCGCTCATCAAGTTTCGTGTTAATTAATAACTACGTTACGGGAGCAAATATCTGTACTTTATTGTGTTCAACAAGTTTCGTATTAATTTAACTAACGCCTATTTCCCAGCGGGGTAAGCAGAGGCTATGGAATCCAGTTTGCTATGATCCTGACATACTTCTCTCGCTTCCTCCACATTCCTCAATCAATTAATTTATAGACAGAGCGAATAGGGTAGTTTCCAACTAGTCAAATCAGTTACTTTTTACTAAACGTCAAAACAGGAGATTACTATGGAATTTGCATGAAAAAGCAACTTGAGACGTCATAGAAAAACGTGACAAAATGTCGAAAATAGAAAACGTTTTTTGTCACCTTCAGATCTATCTTTATTTAGTAAAATCAGAATTTCATAATTCATCTTTGACCTAGGAAACTACCAAATTGCTGTCTTTTATTATGGGAAACGACCGTCACAGCTTGCGGCTAGTGTAACAGATTAAAACAAAACAAAACTCACCGTTCCTCTGATAATATTTGGAGTTGTGCGTCCAGCGGAACCCGGTGCAGAGTCCGAAGTCTGTGAGCTTGATGTGACCGTCCCGGTCTATGAGGATGTTATCTGGCTTGATGTCCCGGTGGATGAAGCCCATCTTGTGCACGCTCTCCACCGCACACGTCAGCTCCGCGATATAGAACCGCGCCAGCTTCTCCTCGAATATACCCAGCTTGATCAACAACGACATGAGGTCCCCGCCCGGAATATAGTCCATCACGAAATACAAGTTATCCTTGTCCTGAAAACTGTAGTACAGTTTCACTACCCACTCGTTGTCGGCTTCTGCTAAGATGTCGCGCTCGGCTTTCACGTGCGCCACCTGGTTCCGCTTGAGCACGTCCGCCTTCCGAAGAGTCTTCATGGCATATAGATGACTAGTATCGATCTTCCTCACCAGCGTCACCTCCCCGAACGCCCCCACTCCGATCGGCTTTATCTTGGTGAACATCGACTTGTCCATCTTCGCTCGCTTCAGCCGGATGTAGTTGGACTCCTTCTGAGACAACATCTTCCTCATCTGGCACTGCGCCTCCGCGCTCAGGCCTATTTTCGTCATCTCCTTCTCGAGCTGCATGCGACGGAACGTCCGCTGCTTGTACGACTTCAGAATATTCTCGACGTGCTGCTCCATGAAGAACTTGAACGCTTGCGGAGAGTAGTTCCTCACTTTACAATCCCTTCTCTCGTCCTCTTTCTCCTTACTGATGTTCTTCCGCTCGGGGATCGGCGACTGATGTCTAATCTTCTCCAAGGGTTTCGGCCGGCCCATGCGCTCCGTCGAACCGTTCGTCTTGTCAGAGGTGGACGCGACGTTGTCTTTCAACAGATTATTTGTACAGTTCTGGTTGGGACACTTGATCTCGAGGCCCTGCGACGTTTCGCCTTTGACGTCGCAATTGTTCGAGAATTTTTTATGTAGGGGCGAGTGATGAGAGTTGACGGTGGTGGTGTTGTCGGCCTGGTTGCCGTAGGGCGGCGGCGGGACCGGGTGCATGCCGCGCTGCACGGCCAGCGCCTGCATGGTGATGGCGTAGCTGGGCGGCTCCGTGGTGGGCACCGAGGGCGCGCTGGGCGGCACGGCAGGTGGCGTGGAGCCCGGCGACGCCGGCTTGGGGGCCAGCGGGTAGCTGGGCGGGGTCTGCGCCGCCTTCTGCTGGATGGAGCTGGCGTATGAGGGCGGCGGCGGCTGTGGGCCTGCGCCGGCGGGGGGCGGCGCCACGGGCGCGATCGCCGTCTGCAGCACCGGCTTCTGCACCTGCGTGGACTTGACCGACTGCATGATGATGGGCGGCTGCACCGCCTGACGCGCCGTCCACGCCTGGATGGGCGTGGGCCGCGTCATGCCCGCCGACGAGCCCGTGGACTGCGTCACCGTGATGGGACTAGGCGAGCCCGCCGACGTGCCGCCCGAATAGATGCCTGATGACGGGCTCTTGCGGTAGTCCTGCGACTGCGTGGGGCTCTGCCGGTTCTGCATGGACACCGAGTAGGAGGGTGGCGGCGGCACGCCCGCCAGGGGGTAGGGCGGCGGCAGCTCGGCGGCGGCGGCGCCCGCCTGGTAGATGCTGAGCGCCTGGATCTGCTGCGTGAGCTGCTGCTGCACCTGCGGGCCGTTCTGCACGATCATGGGCTGGCGCGCGGGCGGGTTGGGCGCGGCCGCGGCCACGGGGCTGGTGCCGCGGGCCGGGGGCAGCGGCGGCAGCGGCGGCGCCGGGGACATGCGCTTCATGAGCTGCTGCACGGAGGGCGGCACGGGCGGCGTGGAGGGGCAGCGCGGCGGCGGCGGCGGCGGCGGCTCGGAGAAGGCGGAGGGCGAGTACTGGCGGCACAGCTTGTCGTGCGGCGCCGCGTCGGCCGCGCGCGGCGAGTCGGACCGCGACGAGCCGGCGCCCGAGTCCAGCGCGGGGCTGCCGCGGTGCAGCCCCAGCTCGCGCTCCAGGCTGGGCTTGCGGTGCAGCTTGGTGCCCAGCGCGCCCAGGCTGCCGCCCTTGAGGACGCCATTGAGCGGCTCCTGCTGCTTCGACAGGTAGTCGAGGGCGGCATCGAGGCGGCCCCCAGAGTACTTCAATGCTCTAACTGAAAGGTCCTGTAAAGAAAATATTATAATTATGCATAACCAAATAAATACTATTAGAATGTCAATATTAGATTTTCTGGGGATATGCATTATTCCATATCTGTTTGTTATGGAACCCAAAAATATAGAATAACCCTGAACATGGGCTCTAGGCTTTTTCTGAAATCATACAGCTGCATACTGGTGACTTTACTTATTTATTCCAGAATACAACATTTAAATAGGCCAGTTGAGTTTGAACTTGAAATAAACAACATTTAAAGCTAACATTTGGTTTTTAAAGAGATCTTAAAGGCATGTGTATTCCCTGTGTTTACTTTATCAAACAAAAATAGTTTGTGTAAAGGATGGCAATCAAACCACCTAAACATACATTACACATACACCCTTTACTAAAGTATATGTAACCATTACACTTCATACACAGACCCTGCAGAATTTTGCTTTTACAAAAACTAATGTTGATAAAGATACTTTTAACATGAATGCAAAGATAAACTAACACACTTCCATGTAAGCAAAACATTCTTTTTGGCAAATGGTCCAGTAACCAGAGCTGCAATAAATTAAATAAAAAAAAGAAAGCAATTAATTATGTGACATATTGAGAAGACATGAAAAGCAATAAAAGCTAATAATAATGGTTATGGGCAAAGAGCTGGTAATATGTGGTCATATCCATACTCAATAACTTTATTGCCTACCTAACTGCAGTTAAGAGTTTTTGTATTGTATTGCCATCCCACAATATAGATTCAGGTGACACTGAACTTAATTAGACAGGACTAAAACTAACTCTGTTTCTTAAGAACAGCACTAGTTTAACTGTCAAACTAAAATTAGGTGAAGTTTGTGTTCAATAATCACGCATCAAATCTGATTAGTCTTGATACTGATTTCAGATATTTAAAAAAAAAGTTTATGTCTGCCGGAATAGGCTGAAGAGAGGAGAATAGTACAAGCATTCTTCACCAGCTATATTTAAGTTTAAATATGGTTAATCATATGCTTCTTAGAACCCCAGTACTAAATGTAGCCACACTTGCAAGTTTTCTTCTGATTAGTGTACCCTCCAGGTCCAATGTTATCAACAATTCACCATTTGGTGTGCAATAAATACTTTGACTTTGGCTTGTGCACCCTTGACTCTACAGTTTTGCTGTTCTTGAAATAAAATTGGATTACTAGCTTGCTGTCTGTATGCATTATTAAATAACTGGTAATAGTCGACAACACAAATTGCTTAGAATTAAGGTAATAAAAACAACCCAGATTTAATCTGATCTCTAAAGAAAGATTTTTATTCATCCTTCAAACTGTGATGTTACTAAAAATAACTTTGAAAGGATTCTTATTTTTAAATGAAATATTCTTTATTTACCTAATATAACTACGACAATCCTTCAATACATTTTATATGCAATTACTATCAATTATAAGCTATTGAATTAAAATAAAAATACTCGCTTACCTCATCATATCCTAAAGCGATGAGTTGATTTAATGACTGTGGTAGCACATTCAAATCCTTGTCTAGTCCATTTCCTGATGATGAACTGAATCCAGAGCTCACTCCCGAGCTGACAGTGCTGGCTGCTGAGGAGCCGGGAGGGTCAGAGTTCCCGATGTTAGCGAACGGGAGGAGGGAGTTGCGGATCTCGGCGAGCGCCTTCTGGTGGTACCCGGAGGAGCGCGTGGCCGTCTTGCCGGGCGCCGGCGGGTTCATCGCGCCCGCGCCGCAGCCGAGCCTCTCACCCCACCCCTCCCATCACACGCACCAGCCCCACCATCCACATGCATGTGCTCTGGCTCTTCTCATTGACATTCGCTTATCACTCTATAGATCACACAATTACGACTCTCCCGTTTCGTAGAGGTTACTCTGATCCTATGCTCACAGTTTATATCTTATTAGCATGCTTTGGCACTTGTTCTAATATCCTACGCTTCACATAAACCTGAAAGCAAGAAAAAGTACAGTATACACTGACCTCGCTCAAATTCTTATAGGTTTTCACGTAAGTAGAGTGGATTGTTATTGTTACTAACGAAAACCGCAGCTGTAAACTCAGTTTACGACTAGCATACATTATCATATCCAATACTACACACAAATCTGTAGAAAACTACTTTAATTTGTGTTTTAGTTTGATTATTTAGCGCTAGAGCAACGAGTACAGATCGAGCAGAAGGGAATGCTCAACACGAATCAATCATGACATAGCTGTGGAATGCCAAAATTAGAGGCAGCTTTGTTTGGTGTTTGGGTCGAACAACGATTAGTCATGGAATACTTTATAAGAAATTCAAGTTACCTGGTGTTTATTCAGTTTCTGCTAATCCAAACAGGAATCATAAACGTCATAATCCCGTAAAATAAAAACGATAGTCGAGAGCTCTCACATTACCGATGACATCTTTCTTCCACAACTCAACATATATTTATAATGTAAACTTTCACATACACACTAAATAATAGAGAATCTCAATTTAATTTTGTCTCAATATTACAGTATCAAACGAATTATGAAAACAAAGAACTGTGAAACACAGACATGCAAGTTGGCAAACCATACAAAGCGACCATTTTGAAGAATTACCACATTCTTTTGTGTGTTCATAAAAGCAAGGCAAAAGAAGTGCTCAACAGTGCACCGTATTTTGTCATTATTCAAATATATAAAAAAAATGTATTTTATGACACTAAAATTTGAAATGAAGTTATAAATTGAGAAAAAGGCTTCATTTGTTTTTATTTATATGAAAATGTAAAATATTTTTTTTATATTTTAAAAATAATTAATCAGAAAAACCAAGAAGCATGCCGTGTATCCGAACATTTCCGAAGCACAAATATTCGTGCATCGTTGAACACCGAGGAGCGTATTGAACGAATGATATCAAAATATAGTCTGTATAACTGTCAATCGAAAATAAATGTTCATTCAAACATTCACTCTTTCGTTTTTTTTAGTTACACTAGAACTGTGTGAAAGAAACCTACAGATAGATTTTGTCATATTTTGTATCACTTTTCTTGAACTCAATTATTACAAAAATTTTGTTGTTTATGTAATTAGAACACATTGAAGGAAGAAATTGATTTTTATATTTCTCTATTTATTTTCCCAAATAATCCTATTATGTGAATGTTATTTGCAGTAAAAACATTGTTTAGGAACAGGCCTACGTTATAAGAGTAGTGTTTTAGTCTAATATTGCTAGTCAAGCCAAAATGAGGCCCAAATATTTTTCAATATTTGTTCCAGTTTTACTACTATTTTTACCTTGTTTTGTTACTCCTGAAGAAAGTTTTGTTTATGATTATGGCTCAGATAATTTTAAGCAACAAATTGAAGAGATGGATGGCAATTTTATAATGTTTTATGCACCTTGGTAAGTTGTGTATTAGGTACATGTATAGTTTTGTAAGTGGTTTCCGGCTTTTTTGGACTAACCGTACATTGGTGTTGTTATGTTAAGGTGTCGTCATTGTACTGACTTCCACCCGATTTGGATGGAGCTAGCAGAACTAGTGAACACCAAAAACTCAAAATTTGCCATTGCTCAAGTGGACTGCACGGTTCACTCCAAACTTTGTCATGAAAATGACATCACAGGTAATTTTTCTAAAGCTTACCTGTTTATTTTTTTACCATCATCATAATTATGATTTTATATAAAATAATTTTGGCTTTATGTTTCAGGGTATCCAACACTATTATACTTCCATAAAAATTCGTTTCTCCCAGTGGAGTATAAGGGCACAAGGGATCTGCCTTCCCTCACTCTGTTTCTTAGTGAAGTGTTTACTATGAAAACTGGTATAGATACAGACAAGGATGCAAGTGAAGTGAAGATATACAGTGGTATGGCGTACCTAACAGACCAGAACATTGAGAAGTTTGTGTCTAAAGGGCAACACTTTATCATGTTTTATGCTCCATGGTGCAAAGCTTCACAGGTATTAAAAAGTCATGTAAAATCTCTAGACTTAATGTAAAGAAGAAATAGAGGAATCTTATCTAAGCTAAATGACAAAAACCCATATAACAAGGGATATAATATATTTTTCCTTAAATTAATAGTCATTTATAAAATCTTAGTCTTAATGTTTAGAAAACAAATGAAATTCCATAGTCTCTGCTTTGCTTGGAAGAAAATATGAGTTTAAGTATGTATGTATAAAAATCTTTACTATTATGATTTACATGCTTAAACTGTGTATTAATAATACATAAATAATATCTATGAAAATATTGAATTATAAAATATCTATTATATTTGGTTAGCATGCTAAAACTCATTAATAAGTCCTTATCCACAATCTGCAATAACTTAGCCAATAAAATATTCAATATTCTTTTTTGCATACTACGGTTTTATAATGTTCATAAAAATTTACTCCTATATAACACGATGCAATTTGTTTCTACGTACACATAAAAGGCTCTATAGGGGTGTGCAAAAAACAAGTATTCAGAATCATGTTTAGTCTGTCATATCAAGTCCACATTCATACATGAATTTGTTGAATATAGATAGCTGCTAACTGTTCGTTATCTTGTTTAGCCCCTTAAGTCCATCTATAGGTTTCAATCTGTAATATTTGGCAAATGTCATCCAAATTGATCCAACGGTTAAACAGCATACTTTCGCATTCATCTTACGAGTTCATATCAAAAGTGCCTGAAGTTGTCTTCAGCGGGGTCTGCACAGCAACCGCGGCGATATCGAGAGCTCCGACCAATAGATGCAGCGAATGCTGTCTGCGGTAGATAGAAGTCTTTCGGCTATTGGTCGAAGCCCTCGATATATTTCGCACCGCGTGTGACGCGGTTGCTGTGCCGCGAGGGTTGATGCTTATATTTCTACATTTTCTACCTACTCCTCATCATCAGGTATCAAAAAGAATAAGAAAGAAATATAATATTTATTATGACGGGCGTGAGCGTGAGTTTGTACCTTAATCGCTTTAAGCGATAAGGCCACGATTTGCCATGTAAATATTTCCTTTTATTTCGGTGCAATAAAGTATACTTGTATGTATATGTAAATGTTATAATATTAGTAAGTTAAGTATAAATAATTTTCAGAAACTGGCGCCAGTGTGGGGCGAGCTCGCTGTACAGTATGCACATAATGAATACATACAGACAGGTAAAGTCAACTGTATGGACAATGAGATGACCTGCAAGAACTTTGACATCAAGCAGTATCCTTTCTTGCTTTGGATTGTCAATGGGAGAATTGTAAGTGTGGAGAATAATTTCCTTTTTTATTGTTGTAGAACTAGTCATTAATTTCATGGGCAAAAAGGAAATTAGAAAGAGATGAACAAACTGGGAACAGTGGGAGAGGCCTGAGAGATTTTTAGTAGCCAAGCGCATGTATTCCCCTCAGCCAAAGTACATGACCGAATGGTTCATGTTATGTAATTTATGAAGAATATCCAATTATTTACAGGGTTCTTGGCACTAAGTGCCCTTCGTAGAGTCTGTGGGATGTTTTTTTCCAAAAAATTGTCTATTATACAGCTAATTTTATTTTAAGTTAACTGTGGGTGTATGTTAGTTGTTATGATGATGTTTATTTATCTTTTTTTATTCTTGGTTTAAATATTGTTATTGCAGTGTATTGCTTTACACTGTAATGTTGTATGTACCTTTATAAATTAATAAATAATAAATGTTTTTTTTTCCCACAGATGGGAGTAACAGATGTGGAGACGTTAGAAGAGCTGAAAGCGTATGTAGAGAAGATGCTTCTGTCAGAGAACCACGACCCAGAGAAGTTTATGAAGAAGAAAAAAGTACTGCCCGTGGCCAGGATCTCGGAGGAGACCTTCGAGACCTTCCTCGAGAAGGAACTTGTCTTCGTCAACTACTTCGCACCCTGGTAAGGGATCTCACTGCTATATTCGATTTGAAACACTCTATTGCACGTAAACACGACGTAAAGGATAATTACAAGCACAATCGGCGGGCTTATTGCTAAGCAGCAATTTCTTCCAGGCAACCCTAGGGTGAAAGGAATTGATATATCATTGAATAAAGAATACAGAACAGAACGATAACTAAACGGTATTGTTGTAAGTGGTAGAATCGGAACGGCGTGCATACCGCCAGAATGTTCTTAGAAGGGCCAGGTCAAGAAGAAGCGAAAATGATGTGTCAGGATTGTATTAAGTGGTATTCCATGGTCTGTGCCTACCCTGGAAATAGGCGTGATATTATGCACCATTCGTATCGAGCGTAATTAAGAACTGTGTTTGAAACTTAGGGGCGTATCTAAACTAATAGTAACAATGAATCAAATTCATGAACCGTTTAATATATACTTATACTTCCATTAGTAACGGCAATCAGCTGGTATCGTGAAAAAGCGATTTGAATTACTGGCGCTAAAATAAAGTAGGTACAAAATACGCTAATTTTATTAATTTCCAGCCTCCGTGGTCTAATGGTTGGGCTCATGGTCTGGAGGTCCGGGTTCGATTCCTGATGGGGACACTGTCGAAATCACTTTGTGAGGCTGTCCTTTGTTTGGCTAGGAATTTGGAGGTTTCATCACCTGGTTGACCGTAAAAGACACGGAAGACAGGTTAATTTGTATTTTATTTTACAGGTGCGCTCACTGCATGCAGTTAAGTCCGCTCTGGATAAAACTCGGTGAAAAATTCCAAAACGAAAGCAGAGTCCTGATTGCGGATGTGGACTGTGTGAGATCTAAACCAATCTGTGAAATGGAAAAGGTAAATATAAATATAATATATCCTTATGTTGTGGATAAAAACAAAAATAAAAAAGTTTATTGCAGTATCTTTTGGTACACAGTTTATACTGGGTTTGGAGCCACCTTTTAAGCATAGATTTATGCTTGTATTAGGTGACTCCGTTCTTCCATAACAATTTTCGTAATTTTACCTTACACAAATTGACAAAAGAACTTAAAAAAAGATAAAATTAGGCATGCTTTTGTATTTAAAAATGGATATACCACCAATCCGCACTAAACTTTTCGCCTCTTCGTTTTTGATGCGAACAGCGAATTTGGAACTGCCTGCCGTCATCTGTTTTCCCAACTCGTTATAATCTGGGAGTCTTCAAGGCTAGAGCGAAGCGTTTGCTAGGTAATCGTGATCCACCTTAGACCACATCGCCACTTACCATCAGGTGAGATTGTGGTCAAACGCGAGCCAAAAATAAAAAAAATAAAGACCACAACCCATGAGCCAAATTATACGGTTGGTTGGATACTATTAAAAAAAAATATACGGTGGAATTGAGAACCTCCTTCTTTTTTGAAGTCGGTAAAAACTAGGTTGGGTAGTAGTAACCCAAAGAGCAGTTGAGCAGTTTGGCGGAGTATGCTCCATACGCTCTCTGCTTGATGAAATGAATGTGCCCAGTATGTATCCTGGCTACTTGACAACTTAGCCAAATTAGATACTTTTTACAAAACGTCAAAACGAACTTTTTGGAATTAAGGGTCTTGGGACCCTAGCTTCGCGACAATAGATGGCGTAAGTAACTAATAACTAATGGGTACAAAATGTTTTGAAAGAATACCTTTGATAGAGCTGGAGTCTGTACTGGGCTCGAAACCCGTATTACAGTTCACCAGGCTCCCCCCCCCCTCTGAACTATGTAAAGTGCTATACTAATTAATTAAGTGCATTATAGCACGTAGTATGTTACACATGTTACATAACAAAACAAAAGAGAAATAATACATTAAAAAAAAGGATAAGAACTAAAAACAGAATAGCAAAAAAAATAAAAAATAATAAATTGGTAAGTGTAGCCATGCCATCATCATCATCAGCCCATTAACGTCCCCACTGCTGGGGCACGGGCCTTCCCTATGGATAGGGAGATCGGGCCTTAAACCATCACGCGGGCCCAGTGCGGATTGATGGTTATTAACGACTGCTAATGCAGCCGGGACCAACGACTTAACGTGCCTTCCGAAGCACGGAGGAGCTCGAGATGAAAACTTTGTTTTGTGGTCACCCATCCTATGACCGGCCTTTGCGAAAGTTGCTTAACTTCAACAATCGAAGACCGAGCGCGTTTACCGCTGCGCCACTGAGCTCCTCAAGCAATTACCCACATTACCACTACACTTACGCCATCTATTGATGCTGATCGAAGGACCCAACATCCTTAAACTAGCGCAGCGGCACGTTATGATGATAGTAACCCAAAGAGCAGTGGAGCAAGGCGGAGTATGATCCATATGCTCCCTGGTTGAGTCTATACGTCCTAATACTCTCCAGTATTGCCTTTATTATTATTTAGGTGTTCGAGCCTCCGCTTGAACCACCGTTGAGATAACGCCTGAATAATTCGTAGCTAACTTCAGCTTTTTACCATCTTCCCACTCACTCTAGCGATGCTACTGTTTCTTTCTTCGTGTATGTGGGTCAGCGCGGCTGCTCTGTTCCTCAGTACGCTTTGAGAATTCGTAGAGTCAACTTGCGTTTACTACAAATCTGTGGTGAGTTGAAATACCCACAATTTACCTACTGTCCATTTAGTAATTATATTATCGAACGATTTCCGCTCGACGCCTCAGGGCTCAGCGACGACTCAAGGAGTCCTCACTCCTTTACAACTGCCGTACGGCACGTTTATGGTTCGACCTATGGTCGGCTTAGTGATCGTCGTATCACTAAGCCGACGTCGTATTAATGACTCGTCGTCGTATCACTAAGCCGACGTCGCATTAATGATTCGTCGTCGTATCACTAAGCCGACGTCGTATTAATAACTTGTCGTCGTGTCACTAAGCTGACGTCGTATTAATAACTCGACACGTCGCATAAAGGACTCGACATCGCATCAACAAGTCTATTTCGTATTATCGATTTCATGTCGACTACGACGCACTATCAAGTCGTATCGACTTACCATATACGTGGGCTTTCAGATCATGGCGGAGCAAACGACTATGGGTCAACTTGCCGCGGTACCATGCGAAGATGAGGAGGACAAGAGTCCTTTCCAAGCCATAGTCTACGCGGTGGAGGAGCTTTTCCCTAAGGGTTGGCGATCATGGAAGGTTTTTGATTACTCGTTCAAAGACGTTTTTGGAGATGAAATTTCTCAGAATATCGACGCTAAAGTGAGGTTCGCCATACCCATCACTGTGTTAGCAAGAGCGTTTGATCTTTCAGCGCAGTCCGTGTCGGAAAGGCGCTTCAGGGCTATCAAGTCGAGAGTTTTGAGATGGCCTTTAGGGCGAGCTCTTCTATACGCCCCCCATAATATCATGGAGAAGATCCACGAACCGGACTATCAAGCCTTCATGGACACAGTAAAAGAATTAAAACCTGCGTTAGTAAACAGGCATAAGGCTTCATGCCAGCTTCGGGGAGTAGAACCTGATGGATCATTTGATGACAGTGTTTCATCTGTGAGTCAGAAGAGGCATAGTACAAGCTCTTTAGACGATCGGGCCGCGCCAAAACGGGTAAAAGCGCAAGAGGATAGTAACCAATTACTTGCAGCAGTTTTAAATAAGCAAATGGAAATGTTCGATAGGTTACTGAACGTGTCTACGGAGCAGAACGAAAACATTAAAAAGTTACTTTCACAGACACAGGACTGCCCGAAGACAGATAAAGGGCCTGACTTAAACGAGTCTTTTGAATCGGTTCCAGACAGTACTAATTCGGACGAAGAAATGGAAACAGGCTTGTACTCCGCTGAATCGATAACTAAACGAAGTATAACCTCCAACAGTCGGGAATCCGTTCTTCGCGATCAGATTGTGGAAGCTCAGAGACAGCTTGCAGCCCTCCAAAGTGGAGAGGACATAGATGATGATACAAGGGAGGCCTATACCTTTGCGCCCTTTACCATCGAGAAGGAGCCGAAGATCGCGAGGGCTGACCCAGACCTCCTGAAACAAGGTATAGAGTGTCAGCGTTTTTGTCAAGAAAGTTGGCGTAACATCAGGTACGCGGACACCCAAAAAATGTTCCAGGCCAGCCCAGCGTTTTCCTGTTTGAAGACGAACAACATTTTGGCAAGCGCAACGCCGAGCTACAAATCAGTCAACATCCTGGAAAAGTTTGACCTCACATTGGGCGCTGTGACGAATGGGCTTCTACAGCAGAGGAAATGTTTCCAAGAGTTACTGGACAAGTTGCCAAGGGAGACGAGACATCAGGTCGGAAAATACTTTTTAGCTGCTGACTCAAACTTCCGTAAAGTATCCGATAACCTCTTGCAATACGTCTGCGGACGTCGTGCAGAGGTAATCCAACAACGGCGAGAGTCATACCGGCCTACCAATAAGGTGCTGAAGCAAATCCTGCACGACATTCCACCTTCTGAGACGCACTTGTTTATGGACAAGACACTTACGGAAGTGATAAAGGAACAAGGCGGTATATACAAATTTTTTCCCGCCAGAAAGAAATTTTCGTCACCTACTAACAAATCTGGTCATGATTGGTCCGGTAAAAGGGAGAACCCAAAGCCGAGCTCCAACCCCAACGCGAAGGGAAAGAGGCCGAACAACAACTACGGCCAGAAGTGGAACACCGCGAGTAAGGGAAAGAGCGGACAGTCCACTGGAAGAACACAAAACCAACAATTCAAGAAAAAGGGGGAAGAGGACCGAAAGTGACGGTTTCGAAGCGGGTCGCCTTGCAAAATACGCAAACAGCTGGTTTCAGGCGCCCTCAAGTATATTAAATATTATAAAAGGATACAGGATTCCGTTTCGTATAAAACCTCCGACAAAGAGTCTTTCAAGAAGAGATCTGTTAAAATTTCAGACAAGGTCTTGCCCAGAAATGACATCCGAGATAAAGAAAATGCTCAAGTCATCCGCAATAGAACCCACGGACGAAAATCGGGGCTTCTTGTCCACCTTTTTTCTAAGAAAAAAGGCAGACGGGACAAACAGACCCATATTCAATCTAAAGAGGTTAAACCATTACGTAAACGTGCCAAAGTTCCGTCTGCTGAACCATCAAAAGATACCCTCACACTTAGAACCATGCGACTTCATGATGAAAATAGACATCTCAAAAGCTTATTTTCACGTTCCGATCATACGGAGCCATCGACGTTTCCTATCGTTGGCATACGAAGGGAAAATGTACCGAATGACTTGTCTTCCGTTTGGACTAGCCAGCGCACCAGCGGCATTTGCAAAGATCACGAACTGGATTGCCCACGAACTCAGACAAAAAGGTCTAAGGATTGTGGTTTACTTAGACGACTTTCTGCTCATGCACAAAGACTATCAAACTCTAGAGAACCAAGCAGAGTGTGCCTTAAAATACTTAGAGAAAATGGGATGGCAAGTAAACTTCGGAAAATCTTCGGCAACACCAACCAAGGAGTTGGAATATTTGGGAATCACTTGGAACACGGACAAGAACCGGAAGGCACTAGGTGCCCCAAAAATAGAACAATTATCGAAAAACTTAAGCGGGCTAATCAAAACAGGTCACTGGAGTTGGCACGATGCGAAAGTAATACTAGGCAAGCTAAACTTTGCGTCGTTTGTAGTGCCTCTGGGACGTTTACACTGCAGAATCCTGCACAGAGTGTCCAACCGCCTACCCAAGAGCAAACCGCATATGAAGTTCCTGATCCCAGAAGCTGCCCGGCTAGAGTTAGAATGGTGGTTGGAGAACGTTCACCAGGAAACACCGATCTTCTATCCTTCTCCGACAATGTTCATAACAACGGATGCGGCAGACAAGGGTTGGGGAGCAACAGCAAATGGCCGAAAGTTTTGGGGCTATTGGTCTCCGAGTCAACGAAAGTGGCACAGCAACCAAAAAGAACTTTGGACGGTATACGAAGTTCTAAAACGGCTGGAATCGGATCTAAAAGGACGATCAGTGACTTTACAGACGGACAACCGTACGAGCGTGGCCTACATAATGAAACAAGGGGGTACGAGATCCCTAACTCTTCTTCGAACAACGGAGAAAATTCTAAACCTTTGTCAGAGCTTACAATGTCACTTAACAGCCCGTTACATACCAGGTCAGTACAATGGGATAGCCGACGGTCTATCGAGGGCAAAGGGTCTACCGGAGTGGCATCTCCGCGAAGCAGCAGTAGAAATGATCTTCCAGATTCTAGGTCGGCCCGAGATAGACTTATTTGCATCGGAGAAGTCTGCGGTGGTACCAGCCTATGTCAGCGAAGACGCTGCAGACACGGGCAGCCAGTTTACCGACGCATTCAGCAGGACGTGGCAGTACAAGTTGGGTTGGATTTTTCCACCACCTGCGTTAATTCCTCAAGTTCTTCGGCACCTGAAGTTATGCAAAGGTCAGTACCTCCTGGTAACCCCAATATGGAACAGGGCGTTTTGGGAACCGGAGCTACGGAAGAGAGCGCTAGGACCCCCGTTCAGAATCCCAAACCTTCAATCCTACCTAGTCGATCTGCAGACCAACCGACCTCCCCCGGGGATAGACCAACTGAATTTGGTGGTATGGAAGGTTCAGGCTGGATAGATCACGTGAATGGTTGGTCAGAACGAGAGGTCCATTTACTTAAATCAGCTTGGAGATCTTCTTCTTTAAAAACCTATAGAGCTGTTTGGGCTAAATGGCGCAATTGGGCTTTACTTAACAATGTTACAGTCAGTAATCCGAGTCCTCAATCACTAGCGAAGTATTTATGCTTTCTTTTCAACCAGGAGAAGTACGCGCCTAGGACAGTGGCATTACATAAGTCGGTGGTATCGACGTTTTCAAATCCTAGTCAATCTGAAACACTCAGCTCACATCTGCTGGTAAGACAGGTCCTCAAAGGGATCTTTTCTGAGAACCCACCCAAACCAAAATCTTTGTCCTGGAGAATAGATGACCTATTAAATTTTTTAAAAGACTATTCATTTGATGAATACAGCATATTCGGAGTGTCACGGCATACATGCGTTCTTCTGTTGCTGGCATCAGGGAGGCGAGTGCACGACCTAACGCTTTTAAGTATTGGGGAGAACTCTTTTGAAGATAATGGTGAAGAAATTATATTTTGGCCAAAGTTTGGCTCTAAAACCGACACCCCCTCTCACAGACAGTCGGGATGGCTGCTCAAGTCCTCCGAAGATCAGATACAACGGCTTAACATAGTCTTCTGGGTGAAGCGACTAATATCGGTGACAAATACCCGTCGCGTTTCAAAAAATATAGAAAGCCTCTTTATTACAACAAGGGGAGCAGTAAAGAGCGCTTCACGATCCATAATTGCAGGCTGGATTAGAACCCTATTTAAAGAGGCAGGTATAAGTGCATCTGCGGGTAGTTTCAGGGCTGCAGTATCATCGGACATGTGGTCAAGTAACCTTTTCAATATCGAAGAGGTTTTAAAGAGAGGCAACTGGCGAAGCAGAAATACATTCATAAATTATTACTTTAAGGAAGTGCCAAAACAACCACGCGTTGTGAGCAATGCGCTAGTTGATTCATTTATAGCTGTATAACCATTTATATTGATTAAGTAATTATAAATTATGAAAAACAGTACTTAATATACTTTTGTTTGCACATGATTAAAAATTAGTATTATTCAATCCCTTTTATCAAATCACAGTACGCTTTGGTCAGCGCCGGCAGAAAGTAAACACGTCTCAACGGTGGTTCAAGCGGAGGCTCGAACACCTAAATAGAACCGTTTTTCCCCCGAAGGGTATAAAACGGATATTTAGGTTTCAGCCGAAGCTTGAACCACCACTTAATGCCTTGCCGGCTTAAGGTACTGAGGAACAGAGCAGCCGCGCTGACCCACATACACGAAGAAAGAAACAGTAGCATCGCTAGAGTGAGTGGGAAGATGGTAAAAAGCTGAAGTTAGCTACGAATTATTCAGGCGTTATCTCAACGGTGGTTCAAGCTTCGGCTGAAACCTAAATATCCGTTTTATACCCTTCGGGGGAAAAACGGTTCTATTATATATTTTTTTAATAATATAGGCTACTTGATAACGTAGCCAAATGAGATAATTTTAGCTCTGGCTATTATTATTATAGTCAGTGTTGTGTGCGTCCACACTATTGGCACACCCCGGACACTTTATACTAACAACCTCGTTTTACACACACGCTACACATTGACGTTATCGTACACGCGCATCTGTGTGTGTGACGTCTGACGCCAGTGAGGTAAACCTAGCTCAGACGCTGGTGGCGGCGGAGAGTCGCCGTTCTATGCGTGGTACCTTATTCTACTACGCTATTGTCAGCATATGGGAACTTATGTGTATGTATATACTGCTGTTGATGAACCATAATAAATACATAAATTCTTTTCAGATAAACGGTCTTCCGACGCTAATCCTGTATAAACATAAGAAGATTGTGAATGTAGACCACGGCGGGCGCCCGCTGGACAGCTTGATATCCTTAGTGAATGAACACCTTGAAGGCAAAGACGAACCTGTGCCCGCCACAGAGGCCCCCAAAGACGAGCTATAAAACTAGGTAGAACAATAAACCAATTTACATTATATGAGGTCTTTTCTTTGTCGTTCTGAATATGAATTTCCTATCGTTATGTAATTTTTTTTTTAAAGAACGTCTAGGGCCCTGTGCCGAGGTGTCTTTTGCAGCTTCTTTTCGCCGGCTGTACAGGTTGTTGAATAGCTGCAGTAGTTTTAGGCGGATGAGACGTTCGTTATGTAAAAATGACGATTCAAAGTGTACCTACTGAATAAAGATATTTTTGAATTTGTACGCTGTTGTATACGTCACTATTAGTTACGCACATCACTACAGCTGTCGCGATTGTCTATGTCATTCTCTTTGGTCGTCTCATTGTACTTATAAGCCGCGCCAATAAAGAAACGAATCGAAAATGGCGTCTAGTACTTGCAAAGACAGATGGTAGGGTCAGCAATACTAGGGTTTAGTTCCCGGGAAATTTCGAAAAAATAGATATTTTTCAATTTTATTAAAAATATTTTTTAAGCAAGATTAATATTCCGGGATCGAAAACCCATTAGTTTCAAGCTTGTTAAGAGATACATAAGTATGTAGAATACATAGGTGTAAATATAAAACAATGCTTTGAGCGAAACATTATTATTTATTTATCAAAATAGACAAATTAATTTTGAGACGTTGATGGCCTTTCACCGGTTTTAGTAGACGTTGATGTCCCTTCACCGGGGTCATCGTAATCAATCTCTTCAATCCCAGACATCTCACTGTCCCTTTCTTCCGCCGAAGTATCAGTTTCACTTGATGAATCGTCGCTGCTATCCATACCCACTCGTATAATGAAATCATCTATTTCCGTTTCATTCGTAACGTCACGTGTCCAGTACGTTTCTTCTACTCTTTTAATATGGTTGATTTGTTTTTTCCAGTCTTCAGCTGTTATTGATGAGATGGCATCTTTTGTTAGTTGTTCAATTTTGTTTTCATGCTGTTCCACATTTTTGTCAGCAACCCTTTGTTTTAACAAATTCCAGATATGCTCAATCGGGTTCAAATCACAGTTATATGGGGGCAATCTTAGGACTTCGTGTCCGTGTGATTTTAATAATTCATCCACTACATACTTTTTCTCTGGCATTTGTTTCTTTAACTCTGTTAGGAGCTCTGCTTTTGTCCATTCCTCTCTGTAGGTTATATTATGTTCCTTCATAAATTTTTTTACATCATCTTTTCGAGTAGCCGTTGTTGGTGCTTTGTCCAATTGCATCGAATGATACGAAGCATTGTCTAGTACTAGAATACATGATGGAGGCAGATTTGGAATTAATTTTTCATTCAAATATTTTAGAAAATTTTGGCCATCCATTTCGTCGTGGTAGTCACCTGTTTTACATTTCGCTTTAAAAACCAGGCCAGCACCACTCACGAAACCATTTTCACTTCCTGCGTGAACTATTACCCACCTTTGGCCAGGGCTGTCATTTTTTCGAACACCCTTATCCCTCGAACTTTGCCAGCATTTGCTTACTGTATAGTGGGCGTGAATCCATGTTTCATCCATATATATCACAGGTTTTTTATCGGGTCCTAATGCATCATTTTCTCTAATGCGTCGCAAATAGCGGGCTCGCCAAGCTTTAATATTGTCTTTTTCTATAAGAATCGATCTGTTTTGACGGCATTTTTTGAACCGATAGCCAAGTTTATTTTTTAAAATCCGCCTCAAAGTTGTTTTAGATCCTTTAAAATTTAAGTCTTTTTTTGCGGATGCCAATATTTTATTTAACGTGGGTACTTCTTTACGCACATCGTAAATAGAATTAACAATATTTCCGATGGCACAGATATCAAAATTGTCAATGGGGACTCTAGTATTATGTAGACCACGTCTCCCTTTGCTGGGTGTCCGAATTCTTGTCTTCTTCTCCTCAGCAAGTTGACCTTAAAAAACAAAAATAATTCTCAGCATTAATAAAAACATTGAACATTGCAGTTATCATCGGATATTAGCCGTAACATATCGAGAATATCTAAGAAGTACCTATTTATAAGCATATTTTATTCCTTATTTTTATAAAAGAAATAATTTGTATTATACATATAAATCTTATTATAAGATTAAAACTTAATTTTCGTTTCCAAAAGAAAGATTTAGTTCAAAAATGGAATGAAAATATTTCCCATTAGTTGTTTTTTACAGAAGATAGCCTATATGGGCTATGAGCTTTTGCATGCTAAAAGCTAGGCGAAAATAACTTAAAAAGAAAAACAAAGAACTAGCGATAAACTAGAACTCCGCGCCACAAAAGAAGTCCCGTGGATGAGGTCGTTGCACGTCAAAGGCGGCCATCTTGAGACACGAAAAAGAACTCTATTGCAAAGAAATAAGAAAAGTCAAATTTAGTTCCACAATATGCCGCGGGACTTCTTTCGTTTCAATCTAGGCAACATGGTCTTATTTTATGAATTAGGTATGATCTTAGCCTGCTCCACACTAACTGGACGAATTTAAAAAAAAAATAACATCAATCGTGTAATATTGAGGTTATTTTATTATTTCTCGTAAATTATAGATTTCTTCACAAAAACTATTTAATGTCTATACTTGTGTACAAAATCATGCCGCGGGTTACTAATGACATACCCTTGTTAAATACGAAAAATATATTACATACCTTCTTTTTTTATTTTCACAATAGTGCTAACAGATAAACCCGTGGCCATGGCGGCGCGAGCGTTTGCGTATTGAAACGGATGATACCGTTCCAAATTTTTTTCTTCTTGGAAGTATTTGATGACGTTATAAACAATATCACGTGCATCACTTCGAAGAACCTTGCCTCGTTTTCCAGAAGTCGTCATAATGACCACGTATCAACACGGCACTTAAAAGTTGGGTTAGGAATTTGGAAACAAACAGCGTCGTGAGCGTCGTAGCAGCGGAAGAGCAAAACCAGACTGATTCATTTTTTTTTTGTATACGGTACGCCCGTGTGTGAGTAAAGACAGCAATAGCGTGCGAGTGAGAGAGAACGATGAGTGACGCCATTTTCGATTCGTTTCTTTAATGGCGCGGCTTATACCTTGTGTTGTTTATATTAATAAAAGATATTAATTACATTGAAGTCGTCGTATGATTTTATAACCAAAAGGACCGGCTAACACGCTACAATACCTGGTGTCAGAAGTGTAAGTGAACTGGATTCACATCGTCGTGAAATAAGTAATGTCAACAAGTCGCCGCCTCGCCGCTTACAAACATGTCGGAAGATCAAAAACCCAAGAAATTATCGGGAATGTCATGTCCGCAGCCCATGTTGATGACTGGTAATTTAGCACAACAATGGAAGAAATGGGTGCAATCCTTCAAATTTTACATGCGCGCGTCCGGCATGGATGAAGAAAGCGATGGCAGAAAGGTAGCTTTATTTTTACATGTCATTGGGGAAAAAGGTGTGGATGTATTTAACACGTTCGGAAAAGACGAAGACAAAGTTAAATACGACGAGCTCATCGAGTTGTTTCAAAATCATTTTGCCCCAAAAGCTAACCTAACTTATGAATGTCACAATTTTTTCACATATAAACAAAGTGAAAACGAGTCGCTGGATGATTTTGCATGTGCACTAAAACTAAGGTCTCAAAACTGCGAGCTAGGAAAGCTGCAGGAACGTCTTGTCAAAATAATGTTCATATGCAACATGCATCAAAAGTACAACTATATCCGAGAAAGACTTTTGCTTGAAGACAAGCTAGATCTTGACAAGGCCTTAGAAGTGGCAAAAGCCATGCTAGCTTCAAGACATCAGACAGATGCATTGACAGCAGAACAAAGTTCAGTCATGTATAATAAAACTCAGTCAAGGTCTAAGTCAAATACAAGAAATAAAAGTCAACAACAACAGTCAAAAAAGGAAGTCTGTACAAAATGTAATCAAGTCCATCGTCACAAGTGTCCAGCATTGTCTCAAGTCTGCAGAAATTGCAATAAAGTCGGTCATTTTGCAGTATGTTGTCGGTCCAAGTCGAAGTCAGTCAAGTATGTCGAGTCAGATAACAACACCCATCAGGTACAGTCAGAAAAACAAGATTTATTCATTGGTCATATACAGTCGTCATCGTCAAGTGAGTGGACAATAAATATAAACATAAATAAGTCACAAGTGAATTGTATTATTGATACAGGCAGTGATGTCAACATAATGTCAAAAAACGTCTATGATTCACTTAATATCAAAAAGGTATTGTCTAAAACTGATATTAAAATTAAGTCATACACTGGTAATAGTCTAGAAGTACTAGGTCAACAAAATTTACAATGTAAATTACAATTGAATGGCACCTACATGACAAAACAAATTAATTTTGTTATTGCAAATGTGAATTCTCCAACTGTGTTAGGTAAAATTACTTGCTCAGAAATTGGATTAATAAAAAGAGTTTTTTGTGTCGAGTCTACAAATAGTCACATGTCAGAAAATAATGATAGTCAATTGTCATTTGAAACAAATCAAAACGAGTCAAAGTCATGTCATGTAATTTGTCCTGAAGCCATGAAAAGTCAGTCAGTACAGTCAAGTCAGTCACAGTCAAGTCAGTCACAGTCAAGTCAGTCACAAGATATAAATTTGTCTAAACTAATTGAATATAATAATTCTGTTTTTACCGGTCTTGGATGTCTTCCTGGTGAGTGTGTCATAAGTACAAATCCTGATGTCAAGCCAAAAGTCGATGCACCAAGGAAGGTACCATTCGCTCTACATCAAAGGCTTCAAGAAGAATTGGAGAAAATGGAAAACATGGATGTCATTGTCAAGGTCACAGAGCCAACTGAGTGGGTGAGTTCTTTGATTTTAGTCGAAAAGAAGAATGGTCAATTACGGGTATGTCTAGACCCCCGTAATCTAAATCAGGCGATTAACAGAACTCATTATCCTATTCCGTCCGTAGACATGGTTCGCGCCAAGGTCGCTGGTGCAAAATTCTACTCAACTTTAGATGCCAGTAGTGGATTTTGGATGTGTAAATTGAGTGAGAAGAGTTCTTACCTCACAACATTTAATACGCCATTTGGTCGTTATCGCTTCAAACGTCTTCCATATGGAGTCAACTGTGCCCCTGAGTACTTTCATAGAATAATGACAGAAATATTTGGTGACATACCAGGAGTGGCAGTATACAGCGATGATATTTTAGTCAGTGGACAAACACTACAAGAGCATAATGAACGCCTTAATATGGTATTCAACAGAGCCAAGGAATACAATGTCAAATTTAATAAAGAAAAATGTTCATTTGCCAAGGAGAGTATTAAATACCTGGGTCATATATTTTCAGCAGTCGGAATCACAGTCGATCCGGATAAAGTCAGAGCAATCCAAGAGATGCCGTCTCCTACTTGTCTAAAAGATTTACAAAGATTTCTAGGCATGCTTAATTACTTAAGTCCTTTTATTAAAAATATGGCATGTGAGACAGAAATTCTACGTCAGTTACTAAAGAAGTCTACTGATTGGCAGTGGAATGCTAATCATGAAGCAGCATTTTGTCATCTAAAACAATTAATATGTCAGGTCCCAGTCTTGTCACATTTTAATGTCAATGATCCTATTGTCATACAAAGTGATGCTAGTAGCTGTGCTGTCGGAGCAGTGTTGTTACAAAATCAACATCCTGTCTATTATGCGTCAAAAACCTTAACGGAGTCACAGCAAAGAATGGCTCAAATAGAGAAGGAACTATATGCAATAGTCTTTGCCTGCGTCAAGTTCCACCAATTTATATATGGACAAACTGTAATGGTCGAAACAGATCATGCTCCGTTAATAACATTATTTAAAAAGCCTTTAGTCGAAGTCCCAACACGTCTACAGAGGATGATGTTGAAAATACAGTCATATAGTCTAAATGTAGTCTACAAGAAAGGCAGTCACATGTATATTGCTGATACATTGTCTAGAGCACCACTGTCAGAAACAAGCACAGATGAATTAGATGATGATGTGGTTGTGCACGTCAATTTACTTATTAAGTCATTACCTGTCTCTCCAGAACGTCTACAATGGCTAATCAAAGGCACTAATGAAGATGAAAGTCTACAGATTTTGAAAAAATACTGTAAAGAAGGATGGCCGTCGAGTAAAGCTCAAGTTCACAAAGATGTACAGGAATATTGGCAATATAGATTTGATCTACATACAGAAAATGATCTAATCTTCAGAAGTAACAGTATAGTCATACCTAAAAAATTAAGGCCAGATATCTTGAAAATAATACACAGTGGTCATCTAGGAATTGAAAGGTCTAAAGCGTTTGTCAGAGGTCATGTATTTTGGCCATTCATGTCAACAGATATAAAAAATCTTGTCGAGTCATGTCATACTTGCTTGTCACATAGAAGCTCAAATGCTCCTGAACCGCTTCTTCCACATGATGTCTCATTGCTTCCATGGGAAAAAGTTGGTGTTGATTTCATGGATTATAAGTCTAAAAAATTCATAGTCGTCCAAGATTATTACTCGAATTATATTGAACTGATGTCAGTGGCAAGTACTAACGCCAAAACAGTAATTGTTTGTCTTAAAAGTATCTTCAGTCGACATGGGATACCAGTAGAGTTATTCTCAGACAATGGTCCACCATTTAACTCTGCAGAATTTAAGAATTTTATTTTTGAATGGGGAATACACCATAACACGTCAAGTCCATACATACCAAGGTCAAATGGATTGGTAGAGTCAGCAGTCAAGATATGTAAACGTTTTCTTACTAAGTCAGACGAATCAGGAACAGACCCATATCTTGCTTTGCTTCAATTCAGGAATACACCTAGAGGAAATCTACCATCTCCAGCACAACTGTTAATGTCACGTTCGCTGAGAACACAATTGCCTACAGTCACAAATAACTTAAAACCTAAAACAATCAAATTTCAAGATTATGTCAAGACAAAGGAAGAAAATAAGAAGAAAATGAAAGATTATTACGACAGAAAGACTAAAGTATTGCCAGAACTAAAAGAAGGAGATAAAGTCTATTTTAAGAAAATGCCAGATTCGCTATGGACTACAGGCAACGTCAAGTTTAAATGCGATCAGCCTAGGTCCTATACAATTGAAGGGTCTGATGGATTTATAGGAAGAAGAAATAGACAGCATATTTTGAAGCCACCACAGATACCACAAATGGAATTTTCTGAAGGGTCACAAAAGAGTCCAAATGTCAGAACGTCTCCTGTGTCACATACAGTAGCTCCGTCTATTGAAGAGCATACTACCCCGGTTCAAATGCGCACTCGGAGTGGAAGAGTCATAAGACCACCAAGACAGTTAGATTTATAAAAAATATACATATATATATTTGTTATGACTGTGAAGGACTGTCTGTAAATTTAGCTGTCTAGTATTAGTAATAGTATAGACTAAGTTAAACATATTGTGTCTTAATTGTAATTACAAATTGTCTGTCTTAGCTGGTCAATAAGCTACTGTTAAACTATAGTGTTAAGTCAAGTCAAGCTGTAAAATTGTAATCATTTTACTTCTTTCTGATAAGGGGGATGTTGTATACGTCACTATTAGTTACGCACATCACTACAGCTGTCGCGATTGTCTATGTCATTCTCTTTGGTCGTCTCATTGTACTTACCTTGTGTTGTTTATATTAATAAAAGATATTAATTACATTGAAGTCGTCGTATGATTTTATAACCAAAAGGACCGGCTAACACGCTACAATACATACGCGAGTGCCGCCTCAAGCTTCACAGCGATATTACATCTTTCAATCATTCGTCAATCACGACATATAAAAACAAAAATCGACCTTATTCGACATAGTGTGATTGTCAAAAAAACACCAATCACATTCAAATTGAAATTATGATCAAATCAAATTAAAAATACTACTACTACTACTAACTACTACCGTTACTATTACCGTTAGTTACTATTAACTGTAACTGTACTATGATCATAATTTGAATGGGCCATATTCCGAATGCCTAAAACCATGGTTTGTGTGTGGTCAATATTTTTAAACACGATTTTTTCAACTGTAAAATCTTTATTGGATTAAACTTGAAGAAAATTGAAGCTTAACATAAACTACAATAAGGTACTTTTCTTTGCACTCTGTGTCTTATATCAGAATTATAACATGTAATGTAAATAGCTTTCAATTATAAATCTTGAATAATACCTACCTAAATATTGGCTGCAGTTTAAGTACCCATGACCGAAGGGCGTTATATATAAGTAATGCGTTTCTGAAACAAAGTTATCAGAATAATAAGTTACACGCCTAATATGCGAAACCTTCAATTTAAAAATTAATAGGGTAGTTGATAACTGAGTTGACAAGAATCAATAAATTATACGTATTTCATTATAGTTACAAAATAGACATAAATTGACAGTCAAATTTGAAAACAGAATCGAAATTCGTTGAAAAATAAAATAGTTACATCCACCTGAAATTAAATAAAAAAACATAGCAATAGGAATGTGTGACATCTCATGTTCAACAAGTGTCATTTTGCTAGAACGGGATGGAACATTTCCCTACCACTGACTGTAAATTATTATGCCTAATAATAAAAAAAATAACTAAAAAAAATAATTCACGTGAGTGGATTGATTAAAAGAAAAAAAAGTCAACTACCCTACTTAGTGCTTTATACAAAAATGTTAATACCATTAAGATATGTTTATAACCTATCACTAGTAATAGAAAAGGAAGGAAATGGAGAGTAGAAAGAGGAATAAGGTATTTTATGATGTAACTACAAATCTGCAGCCAATGCAACATCCTATCTAAGCTGTAATAAATAGTTTGTAAGGGGTGAGTATATAGATATAAAGCAAATATATAATGCAAGTATCTTTTTCATTTGCAAATAGGGTAGTTTTGTTTTTTACCTTTTGCCCATTTGAGGGTCAAGCTACGATCATAAGACCATGCTGCCTAGTCTTCAGTACATTTCCTTTGCTGTACAAATAGGGTAGTTAAAACTAGTAAAATCAGTGTCTTTTTACTAAAAGTCAAAAACACGAAATTATAATGGAATTTGTACGAAAAAGCAACTTTTGACGTCATCGAAAAACGTGACAAAAAGTCACACTTATTATTAAAGTTAAATAGAAAAAACTTCCCTTTATAATGTAGCTAGATGCATAACATAAATATGTGAATGCACACAATATCAAAATTATCATAACTTCCCATAGTTATGTGTAAGTAATTAAGAACAAAACTGTTTTCATGATGATCTAGATATAAAAAGTGTAGCATCCAGCTAATTTGCATTATCTATTCACTGTATAACGTTGGTATGCCCCTGCCTCATGTGCTGTTCTGATAGCCTTATAAAATATGCTTTTTATTGACAGTGTTTGCCTGGAAGAAGGCTCCATCAGCCTGTGTGGCTTGCCGGTTGATCTGTTTGTGTCGGTCACGGGAGACTATCTCCTCTAACACCTCGCCGTCTCCCTTTATTAACCTGAAAACAACACACAACTGAGGCACAGTAATGATTTACAAAATATATGACTCAAGGCATTTAAATGATGAAATTTAATACTGTGTCAGTCAGCATGATCAGCAAAAGGTCTTGAGTTTTATTCCTACTTGGATAATTGTATATTGTGAGTACAGTGCGATAAACTGGTGAGCAATGAAATAAGAAGGATAGGTTAACCTGTATCGGCCACTTTCTTCATCGAGGACTCTCTTGACAACACTCTGTCGCTTCTCCCATTCTTCTTTGGTCATTGGGGCCATTGCCTTCGACCTTTCCATCAGCTCTACAACAAATACTAAGTGTATAGTATAACTTTGCACAACCTAATGTAATACTAATGCTTAAATAGTGAATCTCGTGAAATGTGAACAAAATCGAATAATTCATGATCTATGAGTGTTCTCCTTAATATCTAGAATACTAATGTTACGAGCATTACATGAAACAATTTGTATAAATATTTATAACGAACCGAGCGGTATGTCAGCCGGCGCGTCTTCAGTTTTAGTTTTCGTCTCGTCCCGACTACAACTGCTGCTTTTGCTTCTGCGCTTCTCTTTTAACTTCCTTTTCTTCTCTTTCAATTTCTTCTTCAATGCCTTTTCCGTCCTTTTCTGTTCTTTCTTCAATTTTTTCTTCAACTTACGAAGTTTCTTTTTTTCTTGCGAAGAATCTGAACTGCTTGAACTGGAACTGTCTTCAGATGATGTAGACCGTTTTCTCTTCTTAGACTTTTCTTTTCCCATCGTAATTAATTGGTAATATATAAATAATTGTGAATAAAACGCGTTTTATCGCCATACAACACCGTAAACGAACTAACAATAGTAACAATTTAATTTAATCTGTCAAATTTGGCAACTGTCAACTGACATATTTTCTTTTTAATTTCGTTTACACGATTTACAACATTGAATGCATATGATTTGATCTACAAACAAAATCCAACCATTGTTCACTTGAAGAAGTTTCCATGTGTATTAACCCTAGCTAGGTACTAGAAAAAAACCCGCTCGTTACAATAATAAATAACAGAACAATCAAGTGCTTAATAGCCCGCTGCTGTTACTTTACACAAAGGTTGCTATTCCAGAGGTAAATAATCAATTATACAGTAAATTAGAAGCGAAGTCTTTTATTTTTCATTATTGCAGAATCACTAGAAATATTATCTACCCAACCAAGATACATTTGTCGTAACCAGGAAAACGTGTCGCATACCATATAGCCAGCCAGGACATTAAGTACCTAACGAATGAGGTGCACCTACTTATTAATGCAGTTGGGCCGAATATTGCTTGTATTACCTCGATGGGAGGAGCGCACAATCAGCATGAACACACGTACAGCCTGAGTCATGTCATGATTGAGCGGCGACACGGGAGTCCCGATGAATAATTGAGGGAGGCAGCGCGCATGCGCGGGACTCACTGGGAGCCCCGTCTTAGCAGCTGCCGCTCGCACAGATTGAGCTATTAATTCTACATAAAAACAGTCATAATGTTCTTTATTTGTTTATAAGTGTCCGTGTAATGTGTGTCGCCGGCTGGCTGTGTTAGCGGGGTTGTGAGGCAGTGTGCAGTATGCAGGCGGGCGGGCCGGACAGCGCGGCGGTGTCGGAGGCGCCGAGCAGCGGCAGCGACGAGTCGGACTGCGAGCCGCAAGCGGAGCCCGACGCGGACGCCGCCCTCACCGAGGAGTGGGCGCGCGAGCTGCTGGCCGGCGCGGGCGTGGCCTCCCCGCACGAGGTGCCCCCGTTTTTTATATGTCCAACTTCGTCATATTACGAAACTTCACATTTATTTTCTATTTCAAGTTTTTAATAATAACTTCAAAGTTAGTAACACCTAACATTAATCAACAAATTAACGACTGATCGACTGCGGCAACAATTTGTATAAGAAACAATTGTCAACAGCCACACCTTTCGCAGGTACACGTAGAATCCAGAGCGGGAGTCGCCGGAGCCCTCAGCAGAGTTCTAGCAGTCACTGTGCGGTACGAAGCCGACGGCGAGCCAAAGGCATTGCCTTTAGTAGTCAAACTGCCTCCCAGGGACCCCTTCGGGCGCCTCTTCGTGGCTGAAGCGCAGTTCGATACGAGAGAGATTCTGTTCTATACGGAACTAGCGCCGGCTCTGAATAGATTGGCTGAAGAAGCATTAGGTCCTGGCGAGGGATTGCCCATCCCGAAATGTATCAAGGCGAGATTACCAGGTTCGTAATTTCTAGTGATGATAATTTCGTAACTTAACCCTTTTTCTTTGTCAGTCTGATGTGTAGTTGTTTAGTAAGTAATTCGAATAAATAACGAAAAAATCTAGGTAAATAACGAACTAACACGATTTGATCATTTAAAATCTATTAAGCTTTTGCACGTCCGTCGTAAGGAATGACTGACTATTATTTAGTTTTCAAATAGGTACAGTCTCGAAAACGGTATGACTCCGATGATATTTTTATACCACTCAGTGTTTAGTTAGGTACATACAACGTCTAGATAACTGAGTCATTTGAGAAGAACATTATTTTTATCTCTCTTCAAGGACTTATTTTCGAAACAGATTGTGTTAACAAATGATTTTTTGCGATAAAATATCTATAACATCAATAACAGAATTTTTTATAATCGCAATTTATTCTCAAATATAAAAGACCTACCTACTAGTTAAACTCTAATCACGTCTTAGGATCCACTTTAGATGGACTGCTAAAATGAATTAACTCGCCAATAATTTTGGCAAACGTAGCGCGATTGCGAATTATATCGAGGAATTTGACCAATACCTAGTCGTACGTTGGCTATCCACGAAGATAGCATTAGCTGCGTTTATTGGTCGACCCCCTCGATATAAATCGCACCAGGCGCGGCGCGGTTGCTGTGCAGAGCCTGCAATTACGATTTCTAATGACTTTATCAAATATGGATATTGTTCAATATTGCAGACGAAATAGGCGGGGACAGCGAATTGGTGCTAGAAGATGTGACATCTGTCGGATTCGAAGCCGCGGATTTCGCGGAGGGACTGTCCGAGGACCGAGCGCGTTCCGCGCTGCACGCCGTCGCCCGCCTGCACGCCCTCTCCCTCGCCCTCCGTGAGAGGGAGGGCCCACTCGACCAGAGATTTGACTTCCTGTTCCCCTGCGAAAGGGCAGCGGCGGGGTACCTCCGGCTTGTCAGGCGAGGACTCCCGCAACTTGAAGCATTCCTACGAGGACGCGCAGACTGCGTCGAGGAGGCCGCAGCTGTCTCAGTACTTTGTGCCAGAGCACCCTCCCTCCTCGGCACTCTATTGAGACCCGCCGAACCTGCCCCTCTGGCACATGCAGACTTTTGGAGCGGAAACCTACTATTTAAAGAGAATGACGGCGTCAGTGAATGCATAGCTTTGGATTGGCAGATGGTGTCTCTCGGGAGGCCGATGGATGACGTCGCACTGTTGCTACTGTCATCGCTGACTCCCGAAATGAGGAGGGCGGTGGGTGAAAAATTAATAGAGGATTATGGCGATCGGTTGGAAGCTGAGAGTGCTAGACTAGGGGCGTCGTCGGCCGCCGCGGCCGTGAGGCGCTCGCTGCGGGCGGACTGGCCCCGCGCGGCGCTGCGGGCACTGCTACTGTGCGCCGGCAGCGTGGACGTGGCGCTGGGCGAGCCACGCGCCGAGCGCCGCCTGCTGGAGGCCGTGCGGGACTTGCACGCGGAGGGCGTGCTCGCGCTCAAACCTGATACGGAAGCGTGACTCAAAATTAGTGCCAAGGGCGTTTTACCGTTCATTTTACATTATCGAGTCCAATACATAGTGTAATTATTTGAGATATTTTAAGCACAAATTTTGTTATAGTTGTATGTTTTTTATTACAACATTAATCGTATTAGATAAACAACGATTGGATTCGATGAAGCCGGTCGCCAGTGGCGGCGTGTGAAGCCTAATCAAAGACTGAATATACGTTTTATCTAATGCGTATGTGAGTTATATCTAGTAGGTGAATATTGCTCATCGTATCAGCGGCTAGAAATTCATTGCGGTCTATTGACTATTATTTAAAATTAAATTATGGATTAAATTCGTGTTTTATTTTTCCAGCATTCCTGTTCCACATAATTTTATACATACAATGCATAGCTCCCTATCAGGAGTCTAAGGGTAGTGGACAGATTAGACAGAAGGCTCACAAAAAAATGTTTACTGTAATTTTGGAAGTATCTTGACATGGCCTGTTTTTCTGTCTTTTTTTTCCTGCACAAATTCCTGGACGAATCCTCAGCTGTCATTGCTGTCAACCAAAGACCTTGTATAGAATAGACGGAGCATATTTAAGACGAAAGAAAAACATAGGTTTTGTCTTTCGCACTCATGTGAGCCGTCATAAGTTAAAAAGAGATAAATATACTATCGTCGTAACGTCTTTTGTACTCGTGTAGCGGGTTTGTTATAGAAACGTACCTATAGTATATGTTTTTGTATCAGAACCACTAGTGCCGTTCCATGTCTTTATCGACATTATTATTGGCTAAATATTTCATGTTAGTCCAAGATCTAAAAAAATATACATTACAAATTGAATGATTAATTACATACAGAAATAACGACCTAGTATCCATACCTGGGTGGGTAGAACCACAAGTAAATTAGTTAAAACGATACCTATTTGTACCCTGATAGAAAGATACCTAAGAAGAACCGTACGTTGCGGTGACAGATTCAGAACCACTTATTCAACGTAATTATCATGGACAAACTTGTTAAAGGTCAATTTATCATTTTTTAATCTATGTCATTTCGCAAGGTGTTATGGCCGAGGAGGTCGAGGACGGTCCATCTAGTCCACATATACTATAGTATCATTTTAATACGACATAGCGGCCACCCTTTGGTTGCTATAAATCACATACCTACCCTTTTATAAAAATTAAATACACGTTTTTCATTGACTTGACCGGAAATCGAATCGGCTCTCGATACAAGAAGTAGACGACCTTCTAGTATATTTCGGGGATTATCTCAATGCGATTAAAGAATAAAAGCAAATACTTCTTTATAAGATTTTTATTCAATATAGTTAGAATACAATGACTACGAAGCACTGAACAATTCCGACTTTTGGTGATAAAAAAAAAATATTTCCTCTTGTTCACTTTCTTTAGAAGTGTATAGTGTCGGCTCTGGTCGTTATAACTTTACCTGCAAGAATGGCACATATTAACGTGGAGCACACAAATACACAAGCATTGCATGTTTACACATTGCACATAGAAGGAATAATCACAGGTAATTACAAAAATAGTTATTCATACTAATTATTTATAGAAGGAATAATCACAGGTAATTACCAAAATAGTTATTCATACTAATTATTTTGTGCAATAGAGAATATTTGTATTGTATTGAAATATTTTTTTCATGCTAATGTAGAATACAAAAACAAAATAGCTGCAAATTTATCTATAAACTTATAACTAAAGTTAAACTCACCTTATGTGAGATATGTGAGTGAATATTGTTGGTACTGCATCTCTATGTAATATTTTTGTTTGGTATCCTGCTCGATAGAAAGCAAGATACATCGAAATGTAATTAGCACAGGCTTAAATAAGGAGAAGGCGTCCTTCAGAAGAGAGAATTATCTCGTTTCATGGTCTGAATCTAATTGTTTCTTAATTTCTTGTTTCGTAAATTAGGATATTTAGGAAATCTGGAAAATACAATATCTTTATGTAATCTTCATCCAAATCGGAAACAGGTCGAAAAATAAATTAAACGTGAATAGAATAACGCAACATGTAGATGTTACATTCAAACATAATATTATGTTATCGATATCAAAGGACAACACTACTTATAATACTTTGGGTACATGATCTGTCAAAGCTGATTAACGTAAAATGTGAAATCAATTATTTGTACAAATGTGACGGCTTTGCTGAAAATATGCGTCTGCATCGTGCTTAGGGCTCAATAAACTTTACAAAAACCAGACCACGTAATGTATTTCTTGCACACAAACATGTATTATGTGGTCGATAACTTACCCATGGTGAGACATTGTTTGATCGTTCTCCATTATAACACCCATTCTACTCTCACAACCAATAGCTACGCAAGCCATGGTTCATAATGAATAACTATTTCACAGATTGTTTATATAAAAAGTTAAAATAATGTCCCAAAACACCAAAAAACTAACGGCAGGTTTGGTATCCAGCTGACTACCACAACATCTCAAAACGGTAAACACTGACGTTCTAGACAGCGGTGTTTGTCTATGTTTGTTTCTTTTTTCCACAGAGATTGTTGCCATAGGGAAGAAAGAGAGCTGTGATAGTTTGATCGTCACTCTAAAATATTATCCGTCTATTCTATACAAGGTCTTTGCTGTCAACACATAAATGTCATAACGCTGACCTTCGGGCTTTGTTCATAATATTTGGAAATGATAACATTTTGGATATAAATCTTTATTTTTGAGTATTTTAAATAGGCGATTAATGAGCAGTGATGGCGCAGACCAATCAAGTGACGCTAGACATCGACGATGAGGCGCCAGCCGAGAGTCCACCTCGAATTAATGTGTTACACAGATTGGATTCTGGATCTCGACCAGTGCCCCCTAACCGAAATAATCTGGGCCTCGGCGACCGCCTCAACAGTGTCTTTAGAGAAATCAGGCCGATTGTTGAACATGCACGAATGGTAAACAATGTTCTGTTACTTTTTTTCTACCCTTGAAAATATATCGAAAAAAAGAACCTTGCAGTTAGTTTTGCTACATGGTGTTTTTTCTTATAAGAATCAGTTTCTATGATATAGCAATGTCACATTTCAATTCGTGATTTAATAATTGAAAAAAAAAATATAATAACTACTGAATCATATTTTATTATATTTGTTATGCAATATCAATAAAATTAGTCATCATTTCATAGTCACACGTTATCAAAGAATTATAACGCCGAAGCAATGAACAAAGCAAGCTTTATTTCACTTCCAAAGAATAATACTTTACACATTATGTATAACATTAAAAATTGCAGGGTAATAATGCAAGACTGTCTCTACCGACATGGCTACCACGAACCACACCAGGGACGCACCAAACAGACGGTTTGCAGAGGCCACAGAGCTCCATAGCACACGTCAACCTTGGCCCAAATGCTCAGACATACATAGTAACTGAACGCACAGCTCCTCCAGTACAAAGACAGCAGTCAGGCCATGGAGTGAGCAGTAGTGCGTCAAACGACTCTAATTTATCGGAGCCAGGACCCGATCATCCTGAGATCAACGTGTCAGTGAACCCGGCAAACAACAACAACATACATGATGACGGAGACAACGACAGTCACAGTGAAGACGGTACTCAACAGGTATATGTAATGTCGCTTTGGTTGTCCTATGTAGTATCATAGTTACATAGATTATAAAATACAAATTAATTATGATAATTGGGCACTAAAAAAATGAAAGATAGTGACATGGGTTGCTTTACCTCCAACAAATCAATAACAAAGCATCAAATCTGATAAAAGTCTTGCGTCTGATTGCAGGTAAAAAGAATGGAAAAAAATATATGATAATTTTTGAGACCATTCATAAACTGCTGGCCATTTTCTGTCATAAGCAATTTAATGTTATTAGTAGTACACACTAGTGCTTATAATCTATACTTTAAATCCAACATGTTTATTTATAAACAAGACTGTCTGACTGCTCTCAACATTCAAACACAATTGACCTTTACTATTTGTGTGTAGTTTACAGCTTGAGCAACAGTATTGGTCCATAGTCCTCAGCCTATAATCATTACATACATAAGATCACGCCTATTTCCCATTGGGGTAGGCAGAGACTATGGAATTCTATTTCGCTTCTTTCACTCTCATGCATGTTCGCCAGTTTAGTGTGCTCTTAAATTGACTTTTTTATGTTTATATATAAATAAATATATAATGTCCACACTAAACATAATTTGACCTCTCAGCTGGCTTCTCCTTGCTTATTCTCTTGTATGATAATGATAAGCAGCATTGGAAGATTTGCAACAACATTTGAAGTTGCAATCAAATGCTAATGGAATATAATGTAAATGAAACAAAAAGACAAACATTGGCTGGACAAATAAGCAGTTTGAACCACTACACAGTGGAAACAAATCAACACACTTGAACTTTGATCTTTGGATGTTTGGACAAGGAAAATTGAACAAGTGGGACTAGTTGTTTTTTTTCTAATCAATATTGTTTCATTACATCACTAAATTTGATTGGATAAGGCAAAATATGTACAAAAATTGGAATTTATAAAAAAAAATGGTATTCAAATATTTTAGTCACCTAATTTGTTCCTTTTTTTTTGTAAAAGAAAAAAAAAGAAAATAAGGGTAGTTAAAAACAAAACTTTTAGTATAAAAGAAACGAAATAGAGGTAGATAGTTTAATTTATAATTGATTTTATGAATGTGCACAATTACATTTTATAGATCACTTAGCAGAGTTTTTTGGTTTAATTTATACTTATTTTAATATGTTTTTTTATTTGGTTTTTTATTTATTACAATTGTAAAGAAGCAATGTCCGAATTCTGATGTTATATTTCAGGTGGTAGATGTGAGGGCAACACTGAACCTGTTAATAAAGTACGCTCCGTTCTACTTCATCCTGTTCATTAAGTTCATGTATGACAGTCGGGAGGCTATATTCACCTTCTGTGTGCTCTTCTGCACATTCTCACACTGCAATAGTTTAGTAAGAAGGTGAGTTGAATGAATTTTTTTTTAAATCATTCTTGGAGTGGGTGGTGCCAATTTGGGTGCACAAAAACTTAACCAATTTCAGTTTGACAGCTTTTAAACTAGTGACATCTTTCACTTACAATAAGTACAAGAAAGAGATAGAGCTACTTTTATTCCTGTCAGATTAAGTTAAAATAAGTTGGTGGTTGCCAGAATCGGCACCAATGTTCAATAAATTGAATAACTTGAAGTTAAAAAAAAATATGTGAATCAGTTTTATTTTGTGAAATTAATAATTATTTTTTATATGCTACAAGTTATTTTATATACATACATAAACAACCTATATACGTCCCACTGCTGGGCACAAGCCTCCCCTCAATCAACCAGGGGGTGGGGGGGATGGAGCATACTCCACCACGCTGCTCCAATGCGGGTTGGTGGAGAATGATATGTTGATATAATCAAAAGAAAATGTAAAGAAAATAATAAAGAAAATGTTCTTATAACAAATGTGCTCATAGTAAAAAAACAAAATACTAATTGCAGATATAAATAAATAAAAAAGTAAAATTATAAAGATTGCAGATATAGCAAACATAAAATAGGTATTATCAGCATGCATGACATACAAAATTAATAAAAGTTACCTAACAATAGTTTCAATTATACAGCCGTAGATAGTGATGGGCAGGGAAAGAAAAAATTGGGTGGGAAAGAAAAAATATCGGGAAAATATGGGAAAATAAAATAAACACCCGAAAAATTCCCGAATCATGGGAAAATATTTTTTATTTAATTATTTTTAATCTTATTATTATTTGTATCTCGTTTCCATGTCTCGGGTCGGGTCTGTCATGGAGTCCCGGACTTTTGGAAGGCGTGCGTGGGGCCGAAGCCAACACGTAGAGGCCCCTTAAGACAATTTACTCTAAATGTGTTGTGACACCAACCGGCGATTATCCCTGTATGCACTATGGGAGTGCACCCAAAGACAATCCCTGGTTCGTGTAGGACTATTGCAGATTATGGGAACAAAAGGAACTGGGCTATTGGGTTGGGGGTTAGTGAACCGGGATACTGGGGCTATGGGGGACTATGGCGCCTGCTCGACCAATGTTGGTAAACATGGATAAAATGAGCAGGCGGTGACTCGTCACTCACTGGTTGGGCCACCTATCTAGCCGACGCGACTGGACGGCAAGGCAGCAACATGGTTGTGAGCATCTCTGGGTGTCAAGAGGTGTACACCGCTTTCTGCGAGGCGGTTTACCCGCCTTATCAACTCGCGACTTATGCATCTTTCACTTCCACCCTGCGAGCGTATAGCTCTAACGCCCCACTCTGGCTGGCCAATGAAGGCAAGCCAGAGGTGAGAGTCCTGCGGCCCCCGCTAAGGTCCACTCCGGCCAGCCAGTACTGTCACCATCTTTGTTGCTCTTCTTTGGACTCTCTCTAGTAGTGCAATGTCCTTCCTATAGTAAAGTCTCCATATTTGAAACCCATGTTCTAACAGCCATCTGACGTAAGTAAGTTTTGTAAAGCCTAAGAAACAATTCCGTATCTATATGATAAAAAGCTTTTCTAATTATGTATAAGAGGGAGTTATCCTTCTTAGTGATTCCAATAATGTGTTCGTCCCACTTTAGACTATGTGTTATCGTTATGCCAAGGTCATTTTGTTTTTTAACACACTCGAGAGGTTTTGAGTCAATGGTGTAACTCAACGTGGGGTGGTTACTGCCAACATGCAACACAGTGCATTTGTCTACGTTTAATGTGATTAGCCAATCTCGGGTCCAAGCAATTACTCTATCAAGATCATCTTGGATTATATTATGGCTAATAAGTGGATTCCCCGTTATTTTCGTATCATCTGCAAAGAGTGATATATCAGACATGATACCATGTTTAAGATCTGTAAGGTAGATACTGAATAAAATAGGTCCTAACACCGATCCCTGCGGCACACAGCTGAGGACTTTTCTGGGAACAGAGTATGATTCTCCGATGCGCACAGAGAATATGCGATTTGACAGGAAGTCTAATCCACTTCACGACATTGCCTCTGATTCCAAAGGGCTCTAATTTAGCAATCAATCGTGTGACAGGAACTCGATCAAAAGCTTGTTCATAGTCCAAGTAAATAATATCTGTAGGTATTCGTGCCTCCCAATTTCTTGCACAAAACCATGTTGCTCCTCGATGATGACATTCTCTCGTGCCAAAAGCATCCTATATATCCTATAATATGTAGATATCTTTGCATGGAATTATTAAAATTGAACATTCCATTCAAAATATATTACAAAGGAGATCGTCGGCTTTCCATACTTTGGCCGGCCCAAATTTGAAAGTGCCGGTCAGAGAAAAAAAATGTGTCAAACTTTTCGAGTAGATTGTTCTGAACATTTTTTACTATGACACCAGACGTGTATGACCATTAGTTTGGCTTTAATTGGATTTTAAAAATCTCGATTTTTCATACATTTTGTAAAAAATAATATTATGTCCGTTGGGAAAAAGAGGTATACAGGCGTATTACAAAGGACCGTTAGAACATTTATTAGTATAGCGCCAAACTTCTATGACCATTATTTTGACTTTTATTGGAATTTACGTTTTAGTTCAAATGTGAAAAATGCCGACCAGCAAAAATATCATGTTGAGAGTATCAAGTAGATGCCTGTTAACATTTTTTTCTATAGCGCCAAACTTGTATGACCATTAGTTTGGCTTTTAGTGTATTTTAAAAATCTTCATTTCTTATTTATTTTGTATGAAAATAAAGTGCTTTGGGTAAAAAATGCGGTACGGCGGATTAAAAAGGGCCTTTAGAACATTTAATAATCTGGCGCAAAACATTTTTGACCGTTATCTTGACTTTTTATTCGTCTCTCTTTCCGTTTTGGTTCAAATGGGAAAATGTCAGCCAGCGAAACAAAATAAGTCAAATCTTTTGGTAAACGACTTGAAACGTATTTTTACTATACTACCAAATGTCGACTTTGGCTTTTATTGGACTTTTTAAAAAAACTTTTTTCTATACATTTTAACAATGACAACAAGCAGAGCTTTCCCAATGACTAGTTATTAGTCAGATAAATACTTTGTGTTTTTGTTTTGAGTGTTGTTAGGTGAACTTCTATATTAATACTATCTGATTTTAGATATGACGTTGGCTGTAGTTTTTGCATTCGACTCAACGTTACGGCCTAAGTTTAGGTTGAATTATGGTATTGATTCACCTTGACCGACCGTAAATGGTTACCACCCTCCAAAGATAAGCTTGCCATCTAGTGACGAAACTCGTATTTTGGCATGACGTCTGAAGTATCTGTTAGGGAAAACAGGAGTCGGGTAGTTGTACTTTGCAAGTACGCCTATCACAATGTCCTGGTGCTACTCGGCCGATAACATAGTACCTCTATCACCCCACTGTTTATTCCTTGTTTACACTTTTCTTTAAAAAAAAGTAGCTTCTTAAGCGTGTATCACCATCAGGTAATGTAGTGGTCAAACGCAAACCTATTTTTCAAAAGACGACCACCATATTACGCCTTTAGCAAGATAGTTCCATTATCACTAGATAAAACTTTTTTTTTATTTTTGAAAAATCGAATTAAGTTCAAAATATTGGTCATAGTCGTTTAATGCCATAGTAATAAACATTCTGACGATCCTTTAAATAACGCGCCTGTTATATTTTATTTTGAATTATACAAAATGAAACAAAATTCAAGTTTTTTTTTAAATCCAACAAAAGCCAAACTAATTAATGGTCATACATGTTTTTGTCATAGTGAATAATGTTTACAGGTATCTTCTCGATAGCTTTGACATGTGTTTTTTGCTGACCGGCACTTTTCACACAGAAACTATAACGTAAAGTCCAAAAAAAGTCAAAATAATGGTCATAGACGTTTGGTGCCCTAATAATAAATGGTCAAATGGATAAGTTCTAACGGGATATACAAATATTGTTCCATGGCCGGCACTTCACATTTTCACCAAAAATGTATGAAAATTCAGTTTTTTTTTAATTCGAATAAAACCGAAAATATTGACCCTACAGCTTTGGTGCCATAGTAATAAATGCTCAGACGGATAAGTTCTAAGGATAATACCATTATTGTTACTTGGCCGGCACTTTACATTTTCACCATAAATGTATGAAAAATACAGTTTTTTAAAATCGAATAAAACCGAAGATATTGACCCTACAGCTTTGGTGCCATAGTAATAAATGCTCATACGGATAAGATCTAACGGAATATAGCAATATTATTTTTTGGCCGGCACTTTGACTTCTGGGCCGAAATCCGATGATCTCCTTTTAGTTTTTTAAGAGTTCATACGACACTACGACAGAAAATAAATTGGGCATAAGTAGGCATACATTATATTTAAATGGTCTTTGTTGGAAATCCTTACTTTTAATACAAATATATGCGATAAAAAATATTTTCCCTTGAAATGGGAATTTTTCGGGTTTTTTCCCTCAGAATTGGGAAAATTCCCGAAACGCGGGAATTTTCCGGGTAAGAACCCAACACTAGCCGTAGAGTATAATTTCAATCAAAACATTCTTGACAAGTTACCACAGAGTGCTATCTCCCTTGCAGAGAACACGGGAAGCAGATGAACCGTAGTATAGTAGCGTTGTTCTGCGAGTTAGTGCTAACGACGGCGGTGGTGACACTCATCCACTTCTTCTGTGGCCATGGGCGGTTGCTGCCCAACGTCATCATGTTCCCGGGATACAAGAGCCCCATCACGGTGTGGGAACTTCTCTGGCTGGTCGTGTTGACAGACTTAATTGTTAAGATATTCACAGTCAATATTAAGACTCTAGTTACTATGATGCCGGCGTTCCTACTACCATTTCAGAAAAGGGTAAGTTTAGTTTTTTTCAATATTCAATATATTCAATATTCTTTATTTGCATACTATGATGGTGTACAAGTTTGTAAGTTACATGTATGAGTTTCACATCATAGACCCTTTCGGGCACAACAAAATAGAAGTTTAAAAGAGAGGAGGAAGCTGTTCAAATGGTAACATCAGTATCATTAAGGTATTCACTGGTGCTGGTGTTTTTTAGTCGTAAAGATTTTTTTTATCTAATTTTTATCGAGGCTTGAGCCACTCTTGGTCGTTATGCTTCTTCATAGTTTAGATCGTTTAATGATGATCAAATCATCACTTTACAAAAGAACACCATGATGCTGTTCGTGAAATAACTTAGGACCTGTTTTCTAAGGTGACAAAAAACGTTTTCTATTTAACTTATTTGTGAATTTTAATAATGAAAAATGTGCCACAATTTTGTCACGTTTTCAATGAAGTTACAGGTTGCGTTTTCACACAAATTCCATAGTGAATTCGTGTTTTGACGTTTAGTAAAACGCAACTGATTTGACTAGTTGGAATCTACCCTATTAGGCGCAACTCCAATCATTTGTAAATTCTCTGCTAAAGAAACCACAACCTTTAACTTTGGTGTAATTAATAAATAATCCCAAACCCTTTCAACTGTACAATAGAATATTTATTTATTGCATTAATTGCCTCAACTGACGTTATAAAAGATGTAATTGCCGAACACTGGTTCCTGAGATACAGGTCTCCTAGTCCAGGGAGCAGGGTTATACTTCTGTAGCATTTGTATGTGGACCTTTTCTATGACAATAAACAATTTTTATTTTTTATTATTGTGGTACAAAGTGGTATACAGTGTATTATAGTTGTAACGGCCTCCGTGGTCCAGTGGTTGAGCGTTGGGCCCACGATCCGGAGGTCCTGGGTTCGATTCCCGGTGGGGACATATCACAAAAATTACTTTGTGGTCCCTAGTTTGGTTAGGACATTACAGGCTGATCACCTGATTGTCCGAAAGTAAGACGATCCGTGCTTCGGAAGGCACGTTAAGCCGTTGGTCCCGGTTACTACTTACTGTGTAAGTACGTAGGCGTTATAAATGAGTCATGTCAGGGGCCTTTGGCGGCTCAATAGTAACCCTGACACCAGGGTTTATGAGGTTGGTAATTCGCCTCACAACCCACACGATAGAAGAAGAAGATTATAGTTGTACCTTTTTTTCCAGGGCAAACTATACCTATTCATAGAAGCGGTCTCGCAGCTCTATCGCTCACTGTTGACCATACAACCGTGGGTTTTCTTCCTGCTCCAATCATACACGGGATCCGAGAAAATGGTGGGAATGTTCCTAACGTCCGTCTATGTTATTGCTAAGGTTATCGAGGTCCTTGTTCGACTGAGACTGTTTAAGAATGCTACATGGATGCTGCTGCAGAGTGTGGTAAGTCTTTTGTTTAGCTTTGTCGCAGGTAGACTAGATGATGTTATCATCCCAGACGTATCCGTCGACGGCTGCACCCTTAGCATAGAATAAGGATTATCACTATGTATAGAACGGAAAACAAAACATCGTGAGGAAACCCGCATTCCCGAGAAATGCATTTTCGAAGGTATATGACCTAACCTGTACTGGGCTGGTTTTCCCTTCGCGGGTTGGTAGGTCAGATAGGCAGTCGCTTCTGTAAAAAACCGAACCTGTCTGTGAGAAACGGGATAATGCTAGGGAGATGATGATGATGACTATGTATAGAACCGCAACTCTCCGCTCCCCACCAGCGGATGAGCTAGGCTTACCTCACTCCCCTCGGTCTTACTTTAGTCATCAATCGTATGAGCGTCAGACGTCACGCACACATATACGCGTGTAAGATAACGTCAATGTGTAGTGTCTGTATAAAATGAGGTGTTTTGTGTGAAGTTTTCGGAGTTTGTCCTTGTGTTAGCCTAGGCTGTTGCATGTTAGCCGTGGATATTAGACGTAAAAACACCTCTATCAACGCAGCAGCAGCACCAATGGAGCAGCGTGGTGGAGTATGCTCCATACCACCTCCGGTTGATTAAGGGGGACCTGTGCCCAGCTGTGGGACGTATATAGGTTGTTTATGTATGTTATATTATACCATATACATATTATGTTTCATTAATTATCCAACTTTTATAAGTGATTATAAGTTGTCTGCTATTTACTTGTATCTCGGTCCATATTGAGAGGGATTCATTAAATCGTGAGTTTGTTACTCCTCTGTAATTTGACCTCCTTAGTCCTATTTAAATATTAACGGTGCCCATGTTCATTATCTCCCTCTCTAAAGTTCCTGTCTAAATTATGTAATTAACGACACCTTTTAGGACCTCACTTGTCAGTGCTGCCACCTAGCGACATTTGTATTACTATTACATGCGACATAAACGTAGTAGAGTGGGTGCACAGTCATGAGCAATATAATGTACCCACTTAGGACTCTGTCGCACTAACATATTTGACATTTAGTGAGACTTACAGTTCAATTTGTCAAAAAAGTTAATGTGACATGGTACCAAAGTGTATACATATTAATGCTCGTGACCATACACACACACACCTCTATACACCTCTGCCTCCCCTACGGGGATACAAGCGTCATGTTGTTACATTTTATTTTTATCGATTTATTTATTTTCCAGAGTCTCGGCACAAAACCTACGGGCGAACAGTTATTGTCGGCTGGCGACTCGTGTCCGATCTGCCACGACGACTACACGACGCCAGTGAGGCTGGGCTGCAGCCACATCTTCTGCGAGCTGTGCATCAGCGCGTGGCTGGACCGCGAGCACACGTGCCCGCTGTGCCGCGCCAAGGTCGCCGACGAGCCCACCTGGCGCGACGGCTCCACCACATACGACTTCCAACTCTATTGATGCCCAGTGCGAGAACGCCGCGAGTTCTAAGTGAGAAAGTGACTAGTGAAAGTGTTAAGAAGTCTCGAGCGTCTTCGACAGTGTGATATGTAGAAGGGTAACATAATTTAACCAAAGACAAGATTCCCCCAGTTAAAGGAAGGTTGGTGGATAATATTCTTGTAATTTACAGAAAGGTTTTAAGGCATTTTAGTCGGTCCTATTTTTCAATTGACGCTCACCTACCGCAAGCATTCCAATGGAATTACAAGATTGATAATAAGTATGACAAGTTTCGAAGAGAATTAGCTCTCTCACCCACAGCTGCATACACACATACATAAACTCACACGTGTTTCCCACATGAGTAAGCATTGACTATCGAATTCCATTTGCTTGGATCCTGACATACTTCTCTTGCTTTCTCCGCATTCATCAATCATTTCACCAAGCCAAAAAAAATGTTTCAACGCATTCCCAAAGCTGTATGCTTCAGGCAAGACATAAGTCTATTCAACAGTTGTTCAATCCAATATTTCAGCTTAGAAATACTCCTACTTTATCTAAATGGCTCATATAAAACTCATTTACTCTGCAAATCGAGTCATTTTTAATACTTGCATAGTACTTTGTTTTTTCTTAAAAAAATAATCATACTTAGTCCAATCTACTTTTCCTTATCAAGTGAATTTATTTGTTAAGCGTGTTTATATTGCATTATACATGAATTTGTGTAAATATTTATTGTAAAATTAGTAGGAGATTGTGAATGGCTGTGTTTGTATACTTTGAGTCCTCAGGTAGTGTTTGGTTTGATTCATTTAATGAATGAGTTATCAAGTGCATGTGTAACAATGTCACTGTCTTCTCTCTCTTTATTTTTTATGAACTTTTATTATCAAAACATGTCAGTAAAATGATAAATGAAATCATATTTTGTTAATAAGAATCCTGTATAGAATTGATAGGCCTAATTAATTATTTAGATGTGATATTTTTTTCAAAATTATTAATGGTGCAAAGCATTTAATATTATGCCCCATTTGTATAAGTCTGTATTCTACTTTGGATGTATTGTATAATGTAACATTTCTTTTTCTTTGTTATACTGATTTTGAGTTGTTTTATTTGGCTTTTCACATTTCTAAATAATTTACTTATATTGAGGCTTTCCAAGTCATTTGGGTTTTGAGATTTCAAAATGCATTTAAATATTATTCCTATAATAACATCTAATCATGGTAAAATAACTAAAATATAATTTGGTCTTGAAATGTTGACATTCGTATTTAAAAGTTAAAGCTATAAAAATCCGTTCAATATTAGCCAAATAGCATGTAAGTACGTTTTTCTGAATATAAACTAGTATATAACATAACATCCATGTATCTCCAGAAGGGTAAACAGCAGTATACACCCACTCCCCACCAGATATGTTTAAGTCCCAAGAAATAAATAGTATACATATGATAATTAGAGAAATCTTTCTCTTTAAAATAATATGTAACGTTTAAATATGTAATCCTCAAGAGAAATAAGAGCATAGGTAATATTAATAATGTTAAAAAAATACTATTAAACAAATAATAAAAATTTAGCTTTCACAATTCCGAATTGCATTGTACATAAGATTAATCGAAATATTATGAAATAATTGTTATGTGATAAATAACTACCAAGATGTCCATATTTTAGACTGTTTTTGTAGAAATTTTTTTTTATGTATTAGTATTTGATTTGGATATTTATTTCAAACTAAACGTTATTATTTCATGCTGATTTGTCTAACAGACAAAAAAGGAAAACACATTTTCGTCAGGAGTATTTTATTTCTGTTTTGTATCTAATATAAACATCTTTTAAATATAATTATATAAAAGATATTTTCAAGCATGATTATAATAGACAGTAATTAAGGTCGATACTATTCAACATAGTATAATACAGTTTGGTATAGATTGGTGCAACTTAGAAACAGAAGGCCAGCACTTACTTGAGAACAAAAACACGTATTATTATTTAGTCGATTCGGACCACAAGCGGTTCGTATCGGTGCGAGTCGACTAAGAATTTTCAAATGGGTCGATTCGCACCTTGCTCTAAATCGCTGAAGAACTATTTTGTAAAGTTACTTTAATTAAATTTTACCCTGTGGTCCGAATCGACCCATACTAAAAGGACACCTGGAGCCATTCGCACCGCTCTAAAAATGCGAAAAGACCAATATAAAACGAACGAACGAGTAGGTCCGAAACGACTATAGACTCGGGCTGTATCACGACATCACCCATATCGTCGCTAATTGACGTATCTGAAATCTGGTGAATCTGATTTGCACCTTTTGCTTTTAATAAGACACAAATTATTTTAGCAAAGAATTGCAGATACGCCAGTTTGCAAATTCGACCCAAAATTGTGGCGATGTCTTTGAGAGATACAATGAATGCGTTTGGTAGTTTTTCCCACTATTTACTGCCACAAATTTCTACTAGCAAGATTATTGGTAATTTGACTAGCTGCTGTTTGCCGGAGGCATTAGGGCGAGGCCCGCAACACAATTTTGAGAAAGCGACGCTGTTTAGGGGCCCTAATCTAGTTTATATCCGTTACCTAGATGGCGTACGTATAGCCTATATGTATAGGATTCAGTGTAAAACATAAATAATTTAGTCTTTTTCCATAATTGAGGCTTCATTTTATTTGTGCCACAAGCGCTAATATAATGTATTTTCTTTAAATTATTTATTAAATATACATTCCCATACAAAAGTATTTATCAAGTTTCTGTATTTTTGTTACCAATAAAAGTAAATAAACCTTCACCTTTTTTATGTGTAGTTTCTAACAATAAGTAATAAAAAGAATATTTGAATAGGAAGTTAGCAATAGTTTCAAACCCAGAGTAAAACTGAAGAAACCCTTCCTGTTTATAATATTTTTGTGGGTCTCTAGACCTTTTAAGTAGTGGCAAAAAGGTGTAGAGCAAGTTTATCTATGACAAAAATAATAATTTCGATCACCGTATGGCGTGGCTACACTTACGCCATCTATTGTCGACGAAACGTACATAACGAGGGTCCCAACGGCCTAACATAGCTCCAAGCTAATATAGTTCCAAGAAACATTGCAACCCTTTCAAACTAACAGCTTTTTCACACATCCGATTCTTATACCCGACCAAGAATGACGGACAGTTGAAAATTACTACGTTATATCGGATGTAGCACTAGCAAACTACCATACAATAGTACTACGGCCACTTCGGATCAGTCATTTTACGGACTCGAATCGGATAAGGCGATTCTCTGCCCCGCATGATGCAGCGTAGCGCGTGGATGCGTTCTTCCGTTGCTTGTAAGTATCTCCGTTTGTATAGAAAACACGCACGGTCTAAAACACAGAAAATGCACCCGCATGAACGCGCGTGGATGCATTTTCTGTGTGTAGAGCTTGTCCAGAAAGAGCGAATTCGCCGCGATTATCTAGCGCGTATTACGCGCGACCGTTGCGTCCACAAGGTACGTACCAACGCGCGAGCATTTGGGTATTCCGTGTCATAATTTTGCCGCTCCATTGCCCTCGATACGTGCACTCGCTCTAAAGTTCGCGCGTTAACTGGGCGCAACAAGGCGTCCCTAGTATCTCAACTCGCGCGAATCAAGCGCGAGTCGAGAGTCGAGCGTAGTGCACGCGATTTAAGCGCGTATTTTGAATTCGCGCGATGCTTGTGGACGCGATGTATTGCTGTCTAGTATCTCACTAACGCGCGAATCACTTCGCGCGAATCGTTTCGCGGCGAATTCGCCCTTTGTAAACTTACAAGCAACGGAAGAACACGCGCTACGCTGCATCATGCGGGGCAGTGTGAGAATCGCCTAAGAGTTAGAGTAGTGCGAAAACGCCTTTATCCTTCTTGTTTCTAAGTTGTCTCTACATTATAATGTATACTATACTAAGGTTAGTAATAATGTTCATAGCAGAAAACGGTCCATTTAAAGTTCTAAAAATACCCTCCACGACCTGCGCTACCTTGTCAACAATGTGACATGACAATATCGTTTGCATTTATAAATTGTATATTGTACAAAATGTAAATTAGAATTTACCTAAATTATTTAGTTTTGTTTTTGCGCTGGCCTGGGAACCAAAATTAACATTCCTTTTGTTCATTGTTTAAAATTTTGTTTTATTTGTAACGTATACAAGGCCTACAAATTGGATTTACTATAGAAGAATTTATATTTATTTGTGGTATAATTTCGTCTGTAACTTCCGTATTAGAGTTATATAAAGAAGTAGAGTTTACATAAATTGTACTGTGACTGTTGGTCGGTAAGGGTGTTGAAATGTTGTACGTTACATTATCGAGTACCACGTACGTCGGTACGTTATAATTCCCTTAGAATATTTTTTTAGAAATTGGAATCGAGTGTCTGCCGACACCGTAATGAGGCACGGCTCGTGGGCCGGTCCGTAGCGTCGTCTTACTGAAATATACGAACCGACACCGACCATTCTTTCATTCATCCCCTCCAAAATGAAACCACAGACCAGATTATAATTACAGTTTAATCCTTAGTTTACACTTTTAAATGATTCACATAACATAATAATATCGCTTACGATTACTTTTGCCTACAAACGTGAAAAATTAAATAATTTAGATAATTAATAGTAATTATTATTTAAAGTATCACAAATATCGGATCGAGTAACACTGCACCGAAAGCGCGAAGCGGGCGGCGCCGGCCAGCGGGGGGCGCCGACATAGTTCGATGTCTACACTTACACTTAGTATCTTACGCGGGAGCGAGCCAGAGTCAGGCGGGCGGGGGCCGCGGGGGGCTACGACGCCTGCGCGGGGCGGGTCTCGCACGCGGCCGACAGCTCCACGCGCGGCGCCGGCGCGGCGGGCTCGCGGCTGCAGGCGGCGGCGCCGGCGCCGGCCTCGGCGTCGGGCGGCGCCGGCGGGCCCGCCGACCCGTACAGGAACAGGCTGCGCAGGCGCGCCGAGCGCGACGACGTGGACGGCAGCTCCAGCGGCCAGGCGGCGCCCTCCGGCAGCGCGGGCGCCACGTCGGCCGTGACCTCGAGCCGCTGCAGGTCGGGCAGGCCGGCCCCGCCGCCGGGCGGCTCGGCGGGCTCGGGCGCCCCCAGCGACCCCGCCAGCGCGGCCAGCGACGGCGCGCGCGCCTCGGCCGCCGCCGACCCCGCCGACAGCGACGCGTCGCCTGCACATCAAGCGAGCGTTAGTCTTACCTCTAAAACAGAATAACTTCACTATAAGCATTGCACGGTCGTAACTCTTGGCATGAGAACGTACATTTATAAGTTAATAGGGGGTAGTTCTAAATAATAACGAATACAGCAAAATTAGAGTGGAAGGCAAGAGGGAAACCACTGCCCTATTTTTCCCTAAAAAAATAGCATGGAGAATGCTACACCGACAAGAGTGTGGCTCTTAAATTTCTGAAGGATCGTCATCCTTAACATCATCGTCACCATCTAATTAACTCTAAAATCAAACTTTACCAAGTCTATTTATAAAGACCGAACTACAAAAGCATGCTAAAACTTGAGACAGTACGTCTATAGCCGTGATCCCGAACCAGACACTATAATGAAAGCTCAATGACCGCGGCGCAGCTGTCCCTAGCGCAGTAGCGCACCTATGCTGGGCTCGAGGCGGCGGCTCTGCGCGTCGTTGTCGGGCGGCGCGTCGTCGTCGAAGTGGTGCGCGCGCGCCGGCTGGCCGCCGCAGCCGCCCGCGCGGCACAGCGACACCGGCACCACGCCGTACACGTAGAACAGCAGGATGGGCACGCCGATGCCCACTGCTATGCCCGCCACCACCGGGGACACCACCAGCTGCAACGGAAACTGGCTTTACAGTGCTAGTTTGTAGAAGATCACATCACAGTTTCGGTGTAATCAATGAGCGTATCACGGAAGAGCGGCAAAAGTAACTTGCGACGTCGACGTCGAAAATAGGACTTTAGATATTCGTAATAATGAGATATCAAGCTTTTTGTTCGCGGCTTCTTTTGCGTGGATTTACATACCGCGGCAGCGACGGCGGCGGCGACAGCGGCGCGGCGGCGCGCCGCACTGGCGCGGCGCAGACGGCGATGCGCTCGGCGACCAGCCCACAGCGGCAGCCCCACCAGCAGCGCGGGCAGCGCCACGCCCGCCACCACGGCGATGCCCAGCGGCGCGCCCGCCAGCGTGCCCAGCTGCCACAGTAGCTTTTTCTTGCGCGACCACGGCTTCTTGCCCCAGAACGTGCAGCCGCTTGGACTGTGAATACGACACGATGACATTTATTTGCATGACAAACTGATTGGCGAAGGAGTATTTGTCCTGATAATCTTAGGCTGGTCATACTTTGGACGTTTTAGTGCGCATTCGTTTCATGCGAAGACGCAGGAATGATCCGAGACTTCCAAGTACTAAGGGGTGCGCGCACACTGGAAGATGTTCTTCAAATACAAGTACGTTTTCATACAAAGCTTTGTATGAAAATGTGTCCAAAATGCGATTGGTCTGGAAATACAGCCTTAGAGTGTGTTATGGCAATTCCAGAGGTCACACGACGAGTCTATTTTAGAATTGATTTGTTGGAGAATCAATTCTTATCAACCAGCCCTATAAATTGACTAATTTCAGTCGCTGACTAATCCCGACAAATATCTAGAACTATAAATTAGTTTTAAGCTAACAACGTCCAAAAATCATTTTATTAGCTAGATTTACAGCTATAAAACTAATTGTACAAATAAATTGTACGTACGTTCGCCAGCTACATAATGAACTCCACTTAAAATGTTGTTTTATGGCGACGCCGTTAGAACGATGAATAAAATGGTTCAAATTGTTGGTGATTTTTAGTTTCGGTGCTGAAGCAACCGCAATTTCAGGGTCAATTAAGTAGTGTCAATAATTCAGTGTCGCGACATACTAAACAACCCAAAGCTTTTGCGACCCCCTTATTCCTAAACGCGCCCCCCCAGATTACGAAACGACTTACATAATGCAGATCGAAGAAAGCAATATAATAAACTGACCTAAGGTAATGCAGATCGGAGACCTCCTTCATGCAGAGCCAGCAGAACTCGGCGCCGCACACGCAGCACACCATGTGGTTGCACGATCCATCCTCCACTTTGACAATCAGGACTGAGCAGCGCGGGCATGGCTTCACTTCTCCTGGAAAACCGTAGGATCAGATTTCAGACACACTCTTCTATGGAAAAATGATAAAGCTAACTTATTTTCGTCTTTCGTTGCCGTATCGTTCTGAAACTTAGCATTTTTTCGGACCTTCACTTGTTTTCTACCAACTGCAATGTCTAGTGCTGAATTCAAAGCTAGAAGGTTTTAAATTATTATGTGCATCTGTCTAATTCGGCGTCCTTGGAATTCCCTTTTTAAGTAGTATACAGAGCATACTTAAGTATACAGACTTTACAGCGCATATATTGGCGAAAATAGTGAAATTTTCGAAGAAACTGCTCCTCATGTAATCCTGGAACGCAGATTGGCAACACAAAGGGCACAAATCCTCAAGCAAACGGGGTAGCTCCGTTTCAGGATACTTGAAGCTTTTCGAGGGAGTTAGGTTAGCTTATACAACACCACCACGCATGAGCATCTGAGAGGACCTGACTTGGAGAATAGAAGCCACTAGCGTAACAGAATGGTCTTACCATGGTCAAGGTCAGCGTGTGAGGGCTGGGGCGCGCGCGGCGGCGGGGCCCGGGAGCGGCGCGCCGCGTCGCATGTCTGCGTGGGGTGCCACGCCGCCTTGCAGTGGTAACAGAAGGAGGCGCCGCAACCAGGCGCTAGGCAGGTCAGCTTTGGACATGACGCACAACCCGTTGCTACTACTGCGAAACTGGAATGAGACGGCTGAGGTTAATTTACAATCTATTTAAATGGGATATAGGAAGATAAGGAAAACATCGTGAGGAAACCCACATTCTCAAGAAATGCATTTTCAGAGGTATGTGACCTAATCTGTATTGGGCTGGATTTCCCTTCGCGGGTTGGAAGGTCAGACAGGCAGTCGCTTCTGTAAAAAATCGGACCTGTCAAATCGTCAGATGTAGATGCCCTCAGATTGTATTGTTTCTGACAGCAAGAACTATCGATGCTACTGGTCTATCGATAGGCAACACTAGTTGTAACCAATAGCAGCGACACGACGGACCTACTCGCAAATGTCAAGTTGTGATTGGGCTCGGAATGTCCCATAGTGTAGTGTTATGTGTTGGACAGTTTGGGCCCTTTGTAACCTGGAAGATGAATTGCAATTATTTATATTTCACAGAATAGAAAAGGTGTTACATACCTGCAATCGGGTGCGGGGCACCACCTAGTGTCAGGGTCGGCGGCGAGCGCTCGTCTCACGCTGAACTCTTCGTACTTGTCATATAGAACTGGGTTGTCGACGATCTTCCGGACATCTGGAACAATATCGACCATGTATTTATTAGACCATATAAAAAATCACAGGGATTGTAACTTGGAACCTGACAGAGATCAGTACTAAGTAAATAGATTACTCTGGGCGCCATCCCACTCACGACAGACAGAGTACTGCGGGGTGGAAGGCAAGAGACCACTGCCCTATTTTTCCCTAAAATGGTAGCATGGAGAATGCTAAGCCAACAAGAGCATGGCTCTTAAATTAGTGATGTTTTTATTAGACCATAATATAAACAGCTTTTAACAACACATTGTTATAGCATGCTACTTCTGTGTTTTGTGTGTAAAACTGCTGTGCTGTGTGCAATAAAGTATATTTGTATTATATTGTATTGCTTTGCAGCCCGTCGTCGGTCAAAATACGGAGCATACTCCACTGCGGGGTGTGATTCGTGAACATTTAGAAAATTTCGGTTCCTAAAGTCTATAACCCCAGGCTCATAATTAGTAATGGTGTAACGGCTCGATACTTTGACCACAGACGTTTTTTTAACATGCTAAACAATTAATAGCTGTATTCAGGCTTTCAGTGACACCGTAAAAGTATAGATATAAAAATAATTTAAAACAATCATGAATTTTGCGACGGAATAATTGCTATTAACCGGACATAAATCCTGGAAACCACGTGATATTAATTACAAACAAAACATGAATTCAAACTCATAAAGTCGAATTCAGTTGTTTACATGGGGTAGGGCATGTCGTAAAATCCGACAGAGGGATTGTGTCCTGTATATACATTAGTCCATCATGTGATGGACTAATGTAATGGGCGATAGACTGATCCCTTATCACTTACTTCTTTCTTCATTATTTACGCCTACTGCGAAAAATATCTTGACTAAGTGCGGGTATGTATGTAAAATGTTGTGATTGTTCAATGCTCAGCTATTCACGGGTAGTTCTATGGAATCGATATCAAATTACAGTTTGCTGCGCTCTACGTTCAAAGCTTGCATGCAACATGCATTCTGAATCATATCCGCCGATAAAAACACATACATACATAGATAAACATACGCTAGTTAACCCTAATGATGTGAGCTTTGAGTAAATGGAAGACAGTTTGCATCCGCGTTTGGTGAACTCTTAAGTTGGATTAATGATGAACTGTACGATAGGTGATTAGCCCATACAATGGTCCATCGTCTTAGGAAGGACACGATTCCTCGGTCTAGTTTAACGACATAATTACCCGGGAAAACAAAGAGTTGAACAAGTTCTATGTTATGTTGTGTGTGGCTGTGTTTGTGTTGTGTTGTTGTTGCGTGTTGCGCTGTCTGTTTTATGGTGTTGCGTTGTATGTAATGAGACATACAGTGAGAAATGTAATGAGACAGACGTAAATTCAAAAATGTTACATTGACTTTCAACAAGTTTATCCATGATAATTACTTCTTTCTGATTTTAACATAAGTGGTTATCTTTTTAAGTTATTTTTTGTATTCTTAAACTTCTTGCTTCTAAGCTGTTCTGGGAGCGAATAAAATACATAGAACACGTTCAGCTGCTTGTCTTCCCGGGCATGTCGTAAAATCCTACAGAGGGATTGTGTCCTCTAACATTATGGACAAATGTAATGGGCGATAGGCTGCTCCCTTATCACCATAAGGTTCATCATATCCAGCTTACGACATCGTATCAACAGTGGCTGCAAGTTGTCTTTGATTACTTGTGGCTGTGCCCACCCCATTAGGGATTACGGGCGTGAGTTTATGTACGTATGTATTCTTGAATTAAGGCTAGAAACTGAAATAAATGGTTTATTTGTTTACATCTATTTTTTTTTTATTCGCCTCAAACGCAGCAGCATGGCAGTTAAACATCACACTATGCAACATGCGTTCTGAATCACATCCGTCGATTTAAATGTGCATTGTTATTTATTTTACTGAGTTATTTTATTTACCGCGGCTTGTCCTGTTGTTCATTCATTGTTCTTGCCTCAAAGAATTGGGTCGTGTACTAGGTTCAAGATAAATTATGAAATTCTGATTACTAAATAAAGACACATCTAAAACTAACGAAAAACATTTTCTTTTTTCTATTAAACTTATTTATGAATTTTAATCAAGAAAAACGTAATAATAAGTCCGACATTTTGTCACGTTTTTCTATGACGTCACAGAGTGCTTTTTCATACAAATTCCATAGTAATTTCGTGTTTTGACGTTTAGTAAAAAGTAACTGATTTGACTAGTTGGAAACTAGCCTATTCTTGGAACTTGTTTATTTATATTTTTAGGTTTTCCCCCGTGTAATAGTATATGTTTGTTTACTTGTTGAACACAGCGCCTTGAGAGTTTTACATATTATAATTATGCCGTTAAATACTCGTGTTATTATAAACGGCGATATGGCTTACCACCTATCACGTTGGTCAAATAGAAAGCTCCGTGAGGTGTGGGTACGTAGTTCATCTTGCGATGGACACCTCTGATTGGGTCGTGTATTAGGTTCAAGATAAATTATGAAATTCTGATTACTAAATAAAGACAGATCTAAAACTAACGAAAAATATTTACTTTTTTCTATTTAACTTATTTGTGAATTTTAATCAAAAAAAAACGTAATAATAAGTCCGACATTTTATCACGTTTTTCTATGACGTCACAGTATGCTTCTTCATACAAATCCCATAGTAAATTCGTGTTTTGAGTTTTTGACGTTTAGTAAAGAGCAACTGATTTTACTGGTAGGAAAAGAACAGACTGGCAGATTGTACTGTATCTATCATCATCTGTGTTAATTTGTTTTGTATGTTGTGTGCCATAAAGTATATTTGATTTGATTTGATTTGAAACTTGCCTATTGGGATATAGTCGTGAACCTATGTTATGTAGTACTTGTGTGTCTCTTATAATATTGATTTTCACCTTCTCTTGATTGTCTTTGGAGTATTCACAGTTTTTTCCATCACCATCACCAGCCCATTAACGTCCCCACTGCTGGGACACGGGCCTTCCCTATGGATGGATAGGGAGATCGGGCCTTAAACCACCACGCGGGCCCAGTGCGGATTTGTGGTTATTAACGACTGCTAATGCATCCGGGACCAACGGCTTAACGTGTCTTCCGAAGCACGGAGGAGCTCGAGATAAAAACTTTTTTTTGTGGTCATCCATGCCATCCTATGACCGGCCTTTGCGAAAGTTGCTTAACTTCAACAATCGCTACCGAGCGCGTTTACCGCTGCGCCACCGAGCTCTTCCATAGTTTTTTCCATATTTCAGTATATTTTTTCTAGAATTCAAGTCGTCTTTGGTTACTTGTGGCTCTGCTCACCCCGTAAGGAATTATGGGCTTGAGTTTGGTATATGTAACTAAATTTAAAAAAAATAGGACGTTTGACATACTGTTTCAACGGCATATCAGATTTAATCAGGCCGATCATTAATCAGCTGATCAAGTGGACGATTCCGAAAGTGGAAAAATGGAGAAATGATTATCACGTGCTCAGCGGTGAAGGAAAACATCGCGAGGAAACCCACATCCCCGAGAAATGCATTTCGGAGGTATGGGACCTAACTTGTATTGGGCTGGCTTTCCTTTCGCGGGTTGGAAGGTCAGACAGGCAGTCGTTTCTGTGAAAAACTGGACCTGAAAAATCCCTGCTACTACTTAAGTACATAGTCGTTACATGAGTCATGTCAGGGGCTTATGACGGTTCAATATTAACCCTGACACCAGGATTGATGGGGTTGGTAATGCACCTCACAACCCACACGATAGAAGATCGTTCAACTTGTGATTTTAACTTTCTGTTTGTGAAGTGACATTAATAAACTGTTTACTGTTCGACTACTGTCTTACTACTCTGCAAGCACGTCGGGCCTCAGTTGTACACACCTAAAGGATGCATGTTCTCGTGGCAGACGGGGCAGCTGACCGGGACACGAGCCTCGAAGATCTCGATGGCGAGGTACTGTCGCAAGCAGGGCTCGCAGCAGCGGTGCGCGCACCACGCCAGCCGCACGAGGTTCGGCCCGGCGACCACGCACAGACATAGTGGACATTCTATTGCGTCGCCCTGGAACAAGAGAAAAGGTGGTTGAAGCAGATTATGATGGGGAAGAAAGATGAATACTTTCTAAAGATCACAGACTAGCGTTAAAGCACCTAGGTGAATTGTAAAGATTTGTTTTGTGTAAGTATTTTAAATGTAATAATGAGAAAGCGTGGGATATGCCTAAGAAGAAGGCATCGAGACAAACTTGTTTAGGTTTAGCGATGTTTGTAAACAGACAGAGATGTCGACAGCCTCCGTGGTCTAGCTCACGATCTGGAGGTCCGGGTTCGATTCCCGATGGGGACATTGTCGAAATCACTTTGTGAGACTGTCCTTTGTTTGGTAAGGACTTTTCAGGCTTGAATCACCTGATTGTCCGAAAAAGTAAGATGATTCCGTGCTTCGGAGGGCACGTTAAGCCGTTGGCCCCGGCTATTAGCCGTAAAAACACCTCCACCAACCCGCATTGGAGCAGCGTGGTGGAGTATGCTCCATACCCCCTCCGGTTGATTGAGGGGAGGCCTGTGCCCAGCAGTGGGACGTATATAGGCTGTTTATATATGTATGTATGTAAAAGTTATGAAGTATTATAAGAAAAAGAGATTTCGTATTTTTTTTGCATCTTACCACACTAACAAAATAGTGAACAGGATACCCTAAGATACATAAAAACGACCGAGCTACCTTTTATATATGTATACGTAGGTATATGTACGGTCACGAGCATTAATATGTATACACTTTGGTACTATGTCACATTAACTTTTTTGACAAATTGTACTGCAAGTCTCAGTGAATGTCAAATAGTTAGTGCGACAGAGTCCTAAAGTGGGTACATTATATTGCTCATGACTGTGTTCATCACCTCTCATTAGTGCATAAACCAGTGTTCACTTCATAAAAAAAACATCGTTTTACACAAACACTACATATTGACGTCATCGTACACGCGCATCTGTCTTTTTATTACACCCACGCACAATTACATATTCCACCCATTATTATTCTGATCATAATAACATAATTCTATATGTCGGAGTTAGTTATGAATTAAGAAGAGAAATTGATCAAATCGGAAAATACAATGAAGTTGCAACACTTCCATCATGAAGTTGCAACGCTCTGACGTCAGGTGGCGTACGAGCAGAGCGGGGTGAAGTCGAGGGAGTCACTACAGAGTCGTCGTGTCGAGCGGACGTGCACTGCCGTTCTAGTCGGGCAGTCTACCGCGAACCATCGTCATGAGCGGACGTGTCGAATAATTACGAGGAGTGCTATAGTCGCTCACCTATAACTTGTAGGGACGTCAAGAAAGTGTGATCGGAAAAGAGTACCTAGCAAGTACGTTCACATGTCCCGATGATTCGGTCCGAATATAGGAACCATGGGTGGTGGAGGGCAAGTAGAGGGCGAGTAGCCCCTTCGCGCTAACGTCCTTATGCGCGCTAGATAACGAGAGACTGTGTAACCGTTACGAATACCGTGACGTTGCCGTGAGTGTGTACCTTATGCTGTGACTTTATTTAATCGTGATACAAAAACTATGTGGAAGTAAATAAAATGATTGTGATACTGATGACGGCCATTATTGTCTTCAAACGCCCACCCTTCATTATGATGATAATGTTACGACCGACACCGACCCACTGCTACGACATCAGAAGCGGGATTAGTGAACTTGGATGAAGACAATGTGATGCGACGTTCACAACAAGACAATGCAAGTTTTGATTATCACAATCAGAAGAAGATTATGATGATTATCACATTCGTGTGACCACGTGATGAAGATGTAGTCTACAGCCATGCCTGAATTTGGAGATGGACCTGAATTTGAAGTGACCTTGACCTTGTTAATGATCGACATCACTACATGCCGTAAGATATGATGGAGTGAACATCACAATATTTCCATACTGTGTGCAGTCGTGTTTGAAGATTATGGTACCTCAACTTGAAAACTGTTAATTACGGTGAGTCGTTTTCATACTGGAACCTTATTGTTATTGACTTCATTGCTGGGTGAATTTCCGTTTCTAATAATGAGGAAATTGATTTAAAATTAACTTGGAAATTACTATTTCCCTTTGTTTAAAAATAAAATTGATGAGACATATTGTGTCAATCCGTGTCAATCATACCGCGTTTTCCAATCTGTTTTCATCATCGTCAAATCTTTGTATTTTGGTCTAAAAATATTTCGAATTGGTGTAGACACGCTTAACCTGCGTGATTAAAGTTGTATTTTCGCACTCCAAGCAAAAAGAAATTAATCATGACATGATAATTAGCCTCGTTAAATAACGTGTTTTGTAATCTACCGTCATTCATCAAATGTTTCAAAATTCAACATTCTTTATTGAAATCTTTTTAAACCGGTTGAAAGAAAGTCACTTGAATACGATAATACAGTGAATTCTTTTGTTTCATGTCATAACTTGCCACGTGGTACGGCAATTGGTGGATTGCAAGCGGGGATGAAAATGGCGCGGGCTGAGCCGTAGCCGTGTAAAGTGACGACATCATGGCAGCGCGTTGTATACCAGCCGGACTTGCTGCGCTGGTGCTGTTGAAGACCTAAACCATGTCACAAGACCAGTGGTTGATCTTTTATTGGAAATTCTTATACGTCCCGGTGAGTCGTATCTGTTTCACCTGATTTGAAATATGGAAAGTTTTAATAGGATACAAACGAATATAGTGCAGAAAGTTCTCTTTTGTTAACTTTAATTAAATTGGAAATCGTAATGAAGTGAAGTAAACATTGCGAAGTAAAATGATTTGGATTACGATTAAATGAAATAGGCTTAGAAAATGCCCGAAACAGAGTAAATCATTAGTGAGAAAATTGGAGCAAAACATTCTAAATAATGATAATACCGAATTGGTAATTGTTTAAATGCGGTAATATTTCCTCGAGGTGTTGGTCGCTACACTGTGACTTTATGACTTGTGTGTGTGAGAGCAGGGTGCTCTGTCGTTTTGTGGTCGTGGACCATGGTGGCCATCCCGGGAGGGGATGATGTGACTCATGACTGTTTTGTAGCGTAACGGCAGTTTGGGGAGGAATATTACAGCCTGTTGTGCTTTGCAGTAGATGTTGATTTAATTGAGCAATGAAAGCTATGATTGACCTGTTTCGGAGCAACTCTGATAGGAAGCTGCGCACTTGTAGTGTTCGGGGCTGCAGCCACTTTTGTGCTGCTCGTCTTAGAAACTACAGGTATGCGGTCGAAGCCCGGATTTCATGTTGACTTTGTATTTGGTCATGACATTGTACCTGAATCTAAGTCATGTTGAACTCCGGTAGAATTAGTCAAACGAATTAGAAATTAGTGATGTAGAAGAAATTGTGTAACCCATTGACCTGTTTCGGAGCAACTCTGATAGGGAGCTGCGCACTTGTAGTGTTCGGGGCTGCAGCCACTTTTGTGCTGCTCGTCTTAGAAACTACAGGTATGCGGTCGAGGCCTGGATGTCATGTTGACTTTGTATTTGGTCATGACATTGTACCTGAATCTAAGTCAAGTTGACTTCCGGTAGAATTAGTCAAACTACACGAATTAGAAATTAGTGATGTAGAAGAAATTTGTAACCCATGGACCACTATTCTACCAACTAAAATGTAAAGTTTGTGTGCTAGCTGTGTTGAGATATCGTCACTTGGTGTAAGTGGCATGAGTTGCTGTCGCTCGATTTAGGTGGCAGTGACGACTGTGTTGAGATATCGTCACTTGGTGTAAGTGGCATGAGTTGCTGTCGCTCGGTTTAGGTGGCAGCAACGACTGTGTTGAGATATCGTCACTTGGTGTAAGTGGCATGAGTTGCTACCGCTCGATTTAGGTGGTAGTGACGCCTGGTTGTGAGATATCGTCACTTGGTGTAAGTGGCATGAGTTGCTACCGCTCGATTTAGGTGGTAGTGACGCCTGGTTGTGAGATATCGTCACTCAGTAGAGTGGCATGAGTTGCTACCGCTCGATTTAGGTGGTAGTGACGCCTGGTTTTGAGATATCGTCGCTCAGTAGAGTGGCATGAGTTACTATCGCTCGTTTAGGTGATAGTAACGACCGATGTGTAAAGAGTAATTGGATTTTCAAGTTTGGTTGTTTATAGTGTGTGAATACTGGTCAATGGTCCGTGTATTGTTAGTTGATGATTTATCATGATGTAATGTGAGCTCATGTAGAGTCACAAGTAGAGCTCGTGTAGAGTCACAAGTAGAGCTCGTGTAGAGTCACAAGTAGAGCTCGTGTAGAGTCACAAGTAGAGCTCGTGTAGAGTCACAAGTAGAGCTCGTGTAGAGTCACAAGTAGAGTTCGTGTAGAGTCACAAGTAGAGCTCGTGTAGAGTCACAAGTAGAGCTCGTGTAGAGTCACAAGTAGAGTTCGTGTAGAGTCACAAGTAGAGCTCGTGTAGAGTCACAAGTAGAGCTCGTGTAGAGTCACAAGTAGAGCTCGTGTAGAGTCACAAGTAGAGCTCGTGTAGAGTCACAAGTAGAGCTCGTGTAGAGTCACAAGTAGAGCTCGTGTAGAGTCACAAGTAGAGCTCATGTAGAGTCCTTTATAGAGTCTCATGTTAGGTCAGGAATGACCGAGCGAACTTGGATACTGTGCTGTGGTATATTGTTTCAGATTAACACACGAGGACGTGTGTCACGCAGGATGGCCGTGTCGGAGTTAGTTATGAATTAAGAAGAGAAATTGATCAAATCGGAAAATACAATGAAGTTGCAACACTTCCATCATGAAGTTGCAACGCTCTGACGTCAGGTGGCGTACGAGCAGAGCGGGGTGAAGTCGAGGGAGTCACTACAGAGTCGTCGTGTCGAGCGGACGTGCACTGCCGTTCTAGTCGGGCAGTCTACCGCGAACCATCGTCATGAGCGGACGTGTCGAATAATTACGAGGAGTGCTATAGTCGCTCACCTATAACTTGTAGGGACGTCAAGAAAGTGTGATCGGAAAAGAGTACCTAGCAAGTACGTTCACATGTCCCGATGATTCGGTCCGAATATAGGAACCATGGGTGGTGGAGGGCAAGTAGAGGGCGAGTAGCCCCTTCGCGCTAACGTCCTTATGCGCGCTAGATAACGAGAGACTGTGTAACCGTTACGAATACCGTGACGTTGCCGTGAGTGTGTACCTTATGCTGTGACTTTATTTAATCGTGATACAAAAACTATGTGGAAGTAAATAAAATGATTGTGATACTGATGACGGCCATTATTGTCTTCAAACGCCCACCCTTCATTATGATGATAATGTTACGACCGCGACACCCACTGCTACGACATATACATAATGTGATCCAAATATCAAGCAGCAATTATTTTTATACATGCTTCTGTCATTACGTTGTATTTTGGAATAATGATGTACCCGAGTAATGAGAATATAGGTAACTAGCTTTTGCCCGCGACTTTGTCCGCGTGACGTGTATCTTATCACGCGGTTTACATTTTTTCATACAAATGTTTTTTCCCGCTAACTCCCGTTCCCGTAAGAATTTTGCAATATCCTGTTGCAATTAAGCTTTAAGTTTACTAAGGTACCTGCATGCCAAATTTCAAGCGTCTAACTTAAGCGGTTTAGATTTTTCATACAAAAGGATTTTCCCGCTAATTCCCGTTCCCGTGGGAATTTCGGGAATTCCTTTCTTAGTGCACCTCTACGGTACCTAAGCTACGTCCCTTCCAAATTTCAAGTGTCTACGTTTAGCCGTTTAGGCTGTGCGTTGATAATGTCAGTCAGTCAGTTTTTCCTTTTATATATTTAGAAGATTCTCCTAGACGGTTGCAAACCAATGCTAGGAGGCCGTCTCGCCCGCTGATTGGTTGGGGACTGCTTATTTAATTCGCAGCTGACCTCTTATATAGAGGCCGCTCACTATCCACCACCTGTGACCCCGTCGGTAGCCTACAGCACGGCACAGAAGTGATTTACCACCTGCACCATCTAGTAACCCTCAACTACAATGCCAGTTGTGCGGCCGCTACTGTCGCTCTCGCATTGGACTTTACAGCCATTTTAAAAGCTGCCACAGAAACGCTGTTTGAATCATCTGATAAAGATGTAAAGGCCTGAGATATTTAGAAGATTATCACGTTAGAAGTGAACAACGAAATCTAGATAATGTTTTTAGTAATCGTAGCCTGGAAAGATTAAGTCAATATGATTCACCTAACTTTGAATAAAGTCTATCTAAATCTACATCTTCCTTTTTTAACTGGACTATGCTTTCAGACTAACATAAGCGTATACAAGTAAAACTTGAATTCGAATACACGCTACATTGCATTGTAGGCAATCAACTAGTTGAAGATATACTTAGATAGCGATCTATGCGGAAACGGGGCCGTTTCAGGAAAGTAGGTATTTGGCGTGTGGACTTAAGTAACATTATCAGAGTAGAACGGTACCTTTTCGCCGCGCACCAAATCTGCTGATGCCCTTTGAGATTCACTTGCGAAAAGTACCTAATTACGCTTCATACATAACATAAAACAGCATAACGTACAGTAATGTGCCGTTCCCAGGAATATTTTCAAAGTTCCCGATTCCCAAAGGGAATGTTCTCGACTTCCTGTTGTTAAAACTTTTTAATAATAAAGACACTGGTGCTAATTCCTGTAAACACCATTTAATTTTATTTTAAGTTATATCTGTCATTTTCTTATCCGCCGAAAAGGAAAAGGACGGGTAAGCGACAAGCACAAAATTTATGGAACACACGTCAATCAAGCACAAATCTAAAGCAACCGTATAAAAAATTTACATTGGCCAATAGCCCGACAGAAGTATGATTGATGACAGCACACGTCATACGGTTTGCATACCAGCGAGATACCTTTTTGATTCGCCCGGGTTATTCATTCATTTACTCATTCTTCCTAAAATTAAGAGCTGTCAATCATCCGTCCCTGTCTGCAGGAATCGGGGCCACTATCTCCGTATCCTTTACAAAAGACATAGTAATAAAATAAAATCAAATCAAATATACTTTATTGCACACAACATACAAAACAAATTAACACAGATGATGATAGATACAGTACAATCTGGCGGCCTTATTGATAAGCAGCAATTTCTTCCATTTTTTTTTCTTCTTGCTTTAATAAAGCTCTTTTTACGTAAGTTTTGCGCCGTTTTACTGGCGGGAACATTCCCAAAGTGGGAAAATTCTCGGGAACAGCACATCACCGATCACGTATCCCCGAAGAGGTATGCAGAGATACATCTATACATAGTATATATTATATTATCTACAGTTATACAACCACTCCTCGCCAGCTATAGGTACTTAACTCCCATGTTAATATGGGCATGTGTTTACGCGTACTTTCTGCCTAAACATGTGCGTTGACAGGGTTGACAGCAGTTTGGATCAGGGCCAACCAATCCCGCAGCATCATGGCGAAACTAGGTTATTAGTCCACTCAACGACCTTATATGACGGTGGACAATGGTCAAATCAGTAAAGTTCATGTGAAGCTACTTTATGTGAAGCTTATATTATAAGATTAATGATTACCTAAATGATAAAAATGCCTGGTATTAAATGTGTTTCTCTAGTTATTAAATAACTGGTAATGTATTGATACATTGATTTAAAAGATGTGTTGCTGTTGCAGTTTCTTGTCATCTCTTCTCCTCAGCCATAACACCTTGCGAAATGACGCACATCCAAAAATGTTAAATTGACCTTCAACAAGTTTATCTATGATAATTAATTACGTTGAATAAATGATTCTGATTCTGTTTAGAAGTTCTAAACTTGAAACCGTTTTAACAACTTTATGTTTTGTGACATCGTAAATTCCTATCGCAAATGAAATAAAAATTTACAACTTGGTATTTCCTTGTTTTTACGTCAATCAAACAATTTGGTAGCTCAGACAAGAAGCGTTTCGTAAATGCAAAAAGACAAGTTCTAATAACCGATGACGTCACTTTGAGGATAATGAGAGGTAATGGAGTGGAGTGGTCGGGTGCTACTTAGGCCTCATTCACATTGCCGAGCGGGCGCGGAAGCGGGCGCGGGAATATCAAACGCTTTTAGTTCGTATCTAAAGCGCACTCCAGCCAATATGATACACTATATAATCCTAAATTTTTCAAAAACACATTCTGGTCGTCCAGTAGCGTGTTAGCCCAGTTGGTAGAACGCTTGCCTCTCACTTTGAGGTCGCAGATTCGAATCCAGCACAGGCCTAAACCAATGATTGTCGAATTTGTTTCCGAATTCACGTTTGGATCATAAATGATTATCACGTGCTCAGCGGTGAAGAAAAACATCTTGAAATGCATTTTCGGAGGTATGTGACCTAACCTGTAATGAGCTGGTTTTCCCATCGCGGGTTGGAAGGTCAGACAGGCAGTCGCTTCTGTAAGAAACCGGACGTGTCAAATCTTCAGGTTAGGTAAGCGGGCCCTGTGAAAAACGGGGTCTAGCTAGGGAGATGATGACATTCTGGTGTCATTTTATTAAAACAAAACTTCGATTTCATTCAATTGATTTCATTACGGGTAGAAATTGAGATTACAACTTTTTACGAGTACCTAGCGAAATAGTACTGTGCGCAAGTTAACATTAGCTCCGTGTTTAAATACGTAATAAAATAGTTTAAGTCATTATTTTACAATTATTATAGTTTCAAAACACAAATTAGGATAAAACTACAGTGCATAAGTGTTAGTGACAATTTGGACGCAACATTGACGAAAATAATAACGAGTGAACTTTGTATCAGTTAACCGCCAATTATTTGAATAAATACCTTCCAGTGTTAAATAAAAACAGTGTTATCTAAGCTCAGTGTTAATGTGAAGCAATAGTGTTAATGTTTATGTACAGAGAATAGAACTAGTGAGGAAAACTTTAAATTTTCTCTTTTTTTAACCGTTATAAATAGTAGTGATAATACAAAATATGTGACAGCGACATCTAGTGGAGGATAGCAGTACTACTAGATTAAGTCACTCAACACAGAGGGCGCTGATAAATATTTTTAGTCGCGACACCTAGTGGTGGATAGCATAACTACATAAATTAGCTTTTCACCTATAGAGGGGGTATTTCTGATAAGGCAAGATGACTCTATGTTGTAAAAAATGTAAGAATACTGCGCAGATGAGAGATACAATTCTATGCTCCATATGTAATAATAGATATCACTTTGATTGTTGCGGATACTCTGAAAAAATGTACCAATTGTCAACCACGGAGAAAAGAAAGGAATGGAAATGCAATACATGTTTAACAAATAAGAAAACTATCACAGTAAAACCACAAACTAAGATAGTAAATACACATGAAAACGTGACAACAAGAAAAAGGGGCACAAATTCTCAAAAGGTTATACAAAAATGTGTTCCTTCCACTTCTGAAAACACAACATTAAATTCACATACACTGGATACAACATTTTTATCAGAAGGAGACACCTGTGAATACACTTCGCCAGATATAGAATCTAAGAGTACGGAGGACCAATCGTGTATTAGTAGTATTCTGGATCTAAAACAACAAATTAACATGCTTACCTCGGATTTAATGACAACGCAAAACGAACTTGAAAACACGATCTGTGAAAACTATGAACTCAAGAAAACTATTAATAAACTAACGCAAGAGGTGGAAGTCCTAAAAACGATATGTACAAGTCCATCCATTGAAACTACTAATGCTTCGACACCAAAGAATAAAAGGCAATCCACTATCAACAATGATAGACATATCTCTGATAACCTATCATTTGAGAAAATTGAATTAGAAAATCAGATTTCAGGACTACAAAAACAATTATCACAGGGCGCCGAAGAGATAGCAGAACTGAAAAAGAAAATAAATAGATTAGAATTGAAACTTAGAGCAGCCCCGAATGCGAGCACTGTAAATCAGGAATCACTACCACACTGCAATAAAAGGACACAAATAACAAACAAGCAACGTAAAGATAAAATATCTATCATAAGCTCAAACAAGAAAAACAACATTTTAACTATTGCACAAAGTACATTTAACGAAGAAAACTACGACCTGTGTCATTACCTTAAACCTAACTGCAACATGAAATTGTTACTAAAAGAAATAGAGCTAAAAACTGTTAATCACACGTTAAATGATTTCTGTATCATACTACTCGGAGAAGAAGACTTTAATACCTCAAATAACTATCAAGATCTTGTGCACTTTATTGGGGATAAATTACGGAAAATAGTTAATACAAACTTTATAATATGCTCACCAACTTTCAAAAGCTGTGCTAATGTATTTAACAGTAGAGTCGAACATTTTTGTAGACTACTCAATGAGGATGTCATTAAGCATGAGTACGCTTATTTGGTAGATTCCAACCTAAGTCTACAATATAACGAGACTATGTTCCACAAATGGAAAGGTACGGTTAATAATTATGGCATGCGTGCGATCTTTCATGACATTTATGAAAGGGTCGCAGAAATTCAAGCATGGAATGATTCCAATATAACGTTGGAAAAGCACTGTGAAAGCAAGGATAATAAAAGTGAGGAATTGTTTTTTCGAGAATAATATCTACTTGCTTCATCAAAATATTGCTGGTTTAATAAAGAAAACAGATGAGTTGACCATACATATACAAGATCTAAATAATAGAAAAATCAATGTTGAAATAATCTGCATTACTGAACACTTCATTAAAACCAATTATGAACATTTTCTTACAATTCCTAACTATAAAATGGCCGCAAGCTACACCAGAGACGACGCTAAGAGAGGAGGAGCATGTATCTTAGTGAGAAACGGACATCAATGGAAAGAACTTTTAGAAGCTAAGACTCTATCTGTGTCTGGAACGTTCGAGTGCTGTGCTATAGAGCTAGTTAACTATGAAATAATAATAGTATGTGTGTATAGAGTGCCTAAAAAAGATAATATTAGTGATTTTTTTAAAATACTGAACAACTTATTGATAAAAATTTACCGATACCGTAAACAACATCTTATTATCACTGGTGATTTCAATATTGATAGACTTACTAGGAATAATCATGCTTTGGAATTTGAATACATACTTCTAAATCATAACTTGAAACTTGCAATAAACCAACCTACTAGATTAAAAACCCAAACATGCATTGATAACATCGCACACGACTATAACAGACAGTTGAAAACTGAAGTCATAGACTATGCTCTATCTGACCATACTGCCCAGATTATTAAAATACCTGTTAGAAAGATATCAAAAATAAATTACTGGAAAGATATACGACGAGATTATAGTGCGGAAAATATCAGCAAATTCGTGCGGTGTCTTGAAAAACTGAACTTTTCCGATGTATTTCAAGCTACTAATCCCGATAGAGCCTATGCGTGTTTTATTGACATTGTACAATTGATGTATAACTTATGCTTTCCCAAGAAAGTAGTAAGAATGAATGTTTTTAAAAGTAATACATGGATATCGCGAGGAATAAGGGCTTGTAGTAAGAAAAAAAGATATCTTTTACATCAATATAGATGCAAACCGTCTGAATCTAATAAAGTCATTTTCAAAAAATATTCGAAACTTTTAAAAACTATTATAATAAAAACGAAACGAGCACAAAATATGAATAAAATTAAAAATTCATCTAATAAGGCAAGATCTACATGGCAAATAATTAATAGCTCAAAACAGAATATTACAATAGATAATATATCAAAAATTAAAGAGAAAAATAAAATTACTACAGACCCTGGCGAAATATCTAACATGTTTAACAACTACTTCATTGATAAAATAAAACCTGTAAGTAATCAAGCATCCAATAGCTGTCCTATTATTGAAACCAACAATCACTCTATGTTTATGCCGCCTTGCTTACCAACTGATATAAGTTTAATAATAAAAGCACTAAAAAATACAAATAGTGTGGGTCATGATGAAATATCTACAAAGATTCTAAAATCAGTTTCTGACATCATTAGCTTTCCATTGAGTCATATACTAAATCTATCAATCAGTGAAGGAATTTATCCGGAAGATTTAAAAACAACAATCATTAAACCCATTTTTAAAAAGGGAAATAAAGATCAAATGGATTGTTACAGGCCAATAGCACTAATACCTGTTATATCAAAAATATTTGAAAAGTTTATACATAAACAAATCTGCAATTTTCTAAATAAATATGACATACTGGCAATGGAACAAAAAGGATTTAGAGAAAACAAAACTATAACTATGGCTATTTATGATTTATTGAATAAAGTAATTACTAAAGTAGACTGCAGAATTCCTATTTGCTCCATCTTCTGTGACATGACCCAAGCTTTTGATCACGTGAATCATCAACTTTTATTAAAAAAGCTTAATACTTACGGCATTAGAGGCAACATTCTTAGACTAATTGCATCATACCTAGAACACAGAAAACAATTCACAGAAATAAAGAAACTTGATATACACACAAAATTGATAAAGACCTACAGATCAAATACAAGAGTGAATACTTACGGAGTCCCACAAGGCAGTGTGCTGGGGCCGCTTCTGTTCATTATCTATATAAATGACCTCCCGAAAAGTACGAAACAGCATATATCGCTTTTTGCTGACGATAGCACAATTACGATTGACTTGAAGAACGTTGCCACGTATGAAGCAGATATTCTGGATGCATTCAGATCAGTAATAGAGTGGTTAAATAATAATAATTTAAAAATAAATCTTGAAAAGACGAAAGTAATTCACTTTGCACAGCGGATATCACCACATAATGTAAATGTTGGTTACGAAAATAAATGTATCAATCCTGTTAATAATACGCAATATCTTGGGCTAACTATAGACTCTAAACTTAATTGGAAACTACAGGTAGAGAGGCTATGTAATAAACTTAGTACCTCAGCATATGCACTTCATAAACTTAGACCGATTACAAACTTAGATACTCTACTGACGGCGTACCATGGTATCGTAGCACCCTTTATTCGGTACGGTATAATATTCTGGGGAAATTCTACAAATAGAGAGCTAGTATTTCGAGGACAAAAACAATGCATACGATCCATGTTTGGTATACCGTCAGATGAAAGTTGCAGACCATACTTCAAAAAATATAATATACTAACATGCCCATCTATATACATACTAGAAATAGCTCTATTTGTGAAAGCTAATCCCGAACTGTTTCCTAGACTGTGTGAGACAGTAAGGCGCAGTAGACGTGACGAAGACGTTGTTCGAGTACCTCGTGCTCACACAGCTCTCATGCGCAATAGTGTTATATGTATGGCTCCAACTATATACAACAAAATACCGAAAGAAATAAGAATGTTGCAACACGAGAAATTCAAAAAAATGTTAAAGTTATTATTATTGGATAAATGTATATATGATATAAGAGAATTCACGAATACCTAATTATTACTGAAGTTTGCTATGTAAGTATCTAATCTCAAATGACTATTTTTTTTCTTTAATTTCCATATGTGCTTTTACATTTTAATTATAAACATTATTTAAATATTTGTATACCTATCTGTAGGTGGAACATAGAGAACTAACTGTAACATAAACCTGTAACACCAACTTTATGTACCTATGTTCAATGCAAATAAAGAATCTGAATCTGAATCTGAATCTGAATCTATTGCGAGATGTTTTTTTTTGATAAAAAATCACATCGGAATGTGTTTTTTCGAAAAGGCATTATGAGGCAAAATTCGTTAACAAATGTCATAGGCGTGTTCTGATGACATAGACAGACATGTTTCAATCTGCAAGGTCGCTGCACTATGGTATGTAGATCTCGTCTGGCTGTTTGCAATGCAGTTATAATCGCCGTGATATTATCGAAACTTTGTCTAAATTCTTTATCATTTTGCAATTTGGATACAGTGTAAGTATAAGAACAATCTATCCCAAAGAATTGAAACGAAACTGCACTAAAAAACTTTATATAGTAAGTACTATGTCTATATTACAGCTGCGTCTCACCCCGGACACTTCATACAAACAACCTTGTTTTACACAGGCATCACACATTGACGTTATAGTACACGCGCATTTGTGTGTGTGACGTCTGACGCCATAGGAGTCTAAGTCTAAACTGTGTTCGAGGGGGGTGAGGTAAACCTAGTTCAGACGCTGGTGGGGGCGGAGAGTTGCGGTTCTATACGTAGAATTACTCCTTATTCTATGGCTGCGTTAGAATATGAGCTTGTCTGCAGCCTGTGGGCACCCTAAGTTCAGTTTTTAGGAAGCAACGGTCAAAGACATTAAGTGCTCGTTCGGTGCAATTATCGTCGCTTGACTTGTCTGGGTTTTTAGGGCCAAATGGATTTTTAGCAAAAGCTGAAATTGGAACTTTCACAAGACCGCGGCTATGGAGAGACGGGAAGATAAATATCTTCCCACTACCCAAAGGACTAGTCAAATGGTTGTGAAAAGCTGCAATAGTTTTAGGCAGATGAGACGTTCGTTATGGAAAATTGACGATTAAAAGTGTAACTATGTACAATTTTTTTTTTAAATGTATAACTGCGGGTTAAATAGACTAGTATAAATAATGAAGCTTTTAAGGTATTTCATCACGTACCTACTCGTTATGCTTAGTTGGTGTATCTCCTGGCATTATTATGATCATCTTAAGAAAACCAATCAAAAAAGTCTACATGTCTGTCTTTTAACACCTTCCTTGTAGCTTTGCTTACACAGATAAGGATTATCGATGTAACACACTCCGTTCAAAAATCTCATTCTTACCGCATAAGTGTGAGCGAGACAGACAGTTACTCCTTAGCGGCTTGCCATCTAAAGACCCAGAGGGGGCAGAGAATTACGCAGTATTAATCTTTATTCTATGGTTATTCTACTTCTAAATATAACAGCGTGTTTGATCTATATCAAACTAAGTTATTCAGTAAATCTAGGTTAGGTTGGCAGACGAAATTCCCAGAAACCTTGTAGGTACGATACATGTAACGTTATACCGTACACGGTTCATAATTCACAATAACCGCACCGGAGGCAGGCTTCATGCTCAGTTATTCTTTATTTAGAACTTTTTCATTACAAGCTGTTTAATGTCATATAATAGGGAATATACGTATAGAACTGCACATGACTACACATTATCATTCAATGTACTACATATATACTAACCCACTCGACTTGCACACACACACATACACACATAGTCTCTCTCTCTCTTTCATACACACACACACACACACACACACGCACCCATACGCACATTTACACTCACAACTACTCAAAAATACTTACTATACTCGTACTAATTAGTTTAGCACTTTTAAATAATAAAAAAAAGGAAAAAAAATCCAATGTTATAGAAGAGCAAGGTCTCCTGGCACAGGCATACTTTGCTTAAAAGGAGACGTTATCATATCCTTTGGAAACTTTCCTTTGGAAGTATAAATAACGCTACGAAAATGGTGCTATTAATATGCATCTATCACGTTTCCATCTTACGTTATTCCTTTCAAGTCGTGACTCGCGAAGATATAAATAAATCTAATGCACATTTCAGTAAGCTTCATTTGTATTCTGTGTTCGACGGAGCCCTAATATAAATATCAAGACAGCCCCGCGTATGGAAACCTATTGTTGTCAGAAGCAAAATCACGGAATAAAGAAGCAATTTAAATAAATAAAAGATCTATTAGTTGAGCCGTAGTAGTCCAGTTGGAAGAACGCTTAGCTCTCTCTGTGAGGTCACAGGTTTGAATCCAGCACGGGCCCACCAACCAATGATTTTCAAAATTTGTTTGTATCATGAATGATTACCTTTGGCGGCTCAGTCATAACCCTGACACCAGGGTTGATGAGGTTGGTATTCCACCTCACAACCCACACGATAAGAAGAATGTGGAGGCGGAAAACCATAGTGAGGAAACGCACATTTCGAGAAATACGTTTCGGAGGAATGCTATCTAAACTGTATCGGGTTGAGTTTCCCTTTGCGAGTTGGAAGGTCAGACAAGCAGTCGCTTCTGCAAAACATCGAAACTTTAGTCAAAACGGGATAACGCTAGGGAGATGATGAAAAACATTGACTAGATTCATGCACCGGGGCATAATTCAAATTCAAATTCAAAATATTTATTTCGGAAACTAGTCCATATTTAGTTAGTAACAAAAGACTTAACCTAGTATTAGTAACAGATTCGAAAGACGAACAACATAAAAATAAAACACAAGAGACCGGCCCGAATCACCGAAGCCGCGGGCAGCTATGTAACAGCGTGCAATCGCACCCAGCGGTTCAGCAGCGGCGAGTCGTACCGGTCCACAAATGCGCTCATGATGGTGTTGGGGCTGGCACGCGCACGGCGCAACAGAGACGCACAGCGCTTACGCATGATCGCGTGGAAGTCGTCTACGCGCGCCTCGCAGAACATACCGGAGGCGCTACAGCGTCGCGACAGCCCCAGCAGCGCCCTGAACGCATTGTACCTTTGTGAAATGTTTTTATCTATCTATCTATCTATAATTATTGTCTAACTAAAATAACATCCTTCGCATGATCTCTGAGGTTGTAATTACCCGAGCAGTTCAGTTAGGTGGAATTTTAGCCAGTAACCAACGCTAGGAAAGGGATTATCTTCAGAGTTTGCCTTGAAAATTATCCCTTTTACTCCGGAATCCTTGCTCCAATGCGCTGGGTTTCTACAGAAGCGAATCATCCGACCATTCAACCCGAAACGAAAACGGATCCAATTACCACAAACACACACACCCTCACATCCCAAACACGTCATAATCACATACATACTCTATAAAAATATTGCCTTACGACCTTTACTTTAAGCACGTGTTAGCAATTTACGATCCATACACACGAATCCGAAAACAAATTCTGAAGTATTATTCCTACTCCTACTTCTCTCGTATCGACAACTTTATAAACCAAACCACAGATTCTCGGTATTTCCCAGGAAGTTATAGGGTAAAATAAAGGAGGTGACTTAACCCTAAAAGGCTAACACGGTTGTACAGCCTGCCTACAGGCATACATGACTACGTATATAGGCGTTTAACACAGTATCTGCTAAGAAACAGGTCGTTACACAGATTACGGGACGTGTAAGTCTTCCGTAATGTCTTGTGATGATACTCGCACACGGCTTTAGACGCTACATATTCATTCAAGATTTGTCTGGCTTTTAGTAAATTACACCTACTCTGTTACAATACGTATAGCTCTGACAACGTGCTTTTTGGAACTCATCCATGAGTGGAAAAAAAATGTCTTTCGACTTCTTGCGAATGGGAAAAACACCAGAGATTTTGAGCATGTGGAACATAATAGAACAGCCTGGAAGACTAAAAATGTTACATTGAACGATTTACATCTATAAAAGCAATATTGCTATTTGACATTTGTTCAGATTGCGCACTTACTCTTATATGCGCAACTGTCAACTGTCTTTTTTAGATGAAACGCTTTCAATGTGGATTTTTTAGACCCCTGAGTAGATTACCTTACCACTCCATACCATCTCCAGTTGATTAAGTAGAGTAAAGACAGCTTCACCTAAGCCAAACGCAGTATTAACCTCTTAACGACGAGATTTCCAGACACAATAGTTAAACAATGGGTTTTGGATTTTAAAAGAACATTCGGTCTTACGACTTTAAGACAACTATAATTTGCTAGTTATGTATGATGTTAGTTCACAATTTACAACAAACATAGTACCAAATATTCCTTACTTCGTATGACGAATAAAAAGCACCCTAGCAGACGCACCCATAGCAAAGTCACCCAACACGTTTGTTTGTGATATTACGTGCCACGGAAACTGAAAACTTGAGCAATTTGCAAATTGTTACTTTTGAGATGAACACACGAGGAAAGATGGTAAGGAAACAACACGACATAATCAGGACCAACTGACGTCATCACCACCACAAATAAGAAAACATTGAATCACCGTGAAACTTAATTTATATGTTGTACTAGAAACTTGACTCATCTATGCCAAAGCTATGTTTTCGTGTAAAATTCTAGCGATAAGTCTTCTGGAAATATAAATCCGAGGGTAAAAATAGTCGTTGATTTTTGCTGTTTTTATTAAGCGCAAACCTGGCAAAGCTCCGACCTTTGGAACCTCCAAAAGGAATGAACAATTATAGTGATATATATGTGATATTCATGGGCTTTTAGAAAATAGGAATTCGAATAGCCGACAATTGAATACAGCATGCTTTTAAGTTATCAATGTCCAGCTCTTAAAAATGTTGGAGGAGCCATGTTTATTTTTTTATATCTTACATACATAAAGTCGAGACGATAATCCTTAAAAGAAGAGGCAGAGTCGCTAGTAATAATAAGACGATACTTCAAAATAAAATATGTTTTACTCTACTCTGTGTTTTACTTTTATCACAGAGTACACCGTGACACCTAGCAAATCAGATCCTCCAGTTTGCAAACTAAGCGACACAACACACCTATCAAATTAAAATTCAAAAATATCTTCATTTTGCACACACTCGCATCAGACAGACTGAGGAGGTCTAACTGAATAACTCGTTGCGCCTTTGATGCACAAAACGGAAACTGCAGGCCTGCAGCAATCTCCACTTTAGAAGAGAAAATAAGGGGAACTAGAGCGAACTGTGGCGTCACACAACGCGATGGCACACCCTCGACTCATCGCTCGAATATTTCCTTAAGGCTTCTTTGAAATATTTTATAAGACTGAATCAATAAACCTGCTTTGCGAATAGCTGGCACACTTGTAATATGGAAGTTGGAGAATTAAAATATGATAGATAAAATCTTGATGACGTAATCGTCTGAGAAGAAACGACTTTTTATATTTGATTAAGTCAAAGATATTTTCGGTGTCCCTTGTAATTAAAACTAGTAATCAAGCGCAAATGACAAATTTCGATATTTTTTTGGATGACTAGCTTCAATGTGGCCTATTTATTTAAGCTATGCACATTATAACATTTAGTTAAGACATAATTAAACAAACTAAAGCAGTACTAATGTGTAAGCCAATTACAAGTGAACACCACATTCATCTTTTAAAAATAACATGTAGCCTGTTGAGACTAACTTTTCAGCAGCTAAAATCTCACTATTAATAACAGTACTATATCATATACATGATTATTGCATAAGTTGGTACATAAAACAAAACCCTCACAGAGTATAGTCTATGTACGAACATTGGACGACATCGCGGCATAATAATATCAAACACTACCACAATTTGGAGAATTTTGGTGGAGCAGCGTGGTGGAGTATGCTCCATACCCTCTCCCGTTGATTGAGGGGAGGCCTGTGCCCAGCAGTGGGACGTATATACAGTTTATGCATGTATGTTACTACCACAATTTACTTTAAATGGTAGATGCTATTTTGTTTCATGAGTTATATACTAGTAAACAAAAACAAATCTCTGTGCCCTGAATAAGGTCCTAAAATAGGACTTGCTTTCAACTCGGCTGTCTAAAGATCGGTTACAAAAATGGAATAAAAGAAAACCAAAGGCGTTTGATGTTCTGATAGCGTGAAATTACTTTCTATAACGTTTGCGAGACGTCTGAGTTTGTAAATAAAGCTGTCAATCATTAGCTTAACGAGACGACATGTCTACCTCATTCACCTTACGTTGAGTTTTTTTGCGAGAACAAGTTAGCTCGAGTTTTCTATTGAGCCTGTCGATGAAAACATTCGGTTTACGTGACTTAAGTGTTGTGAAAGTGTGATTGTACATTCTTTGGGGCGTCTCTATGTGGTGTACGTCACGGGCACGCTTCTCTAGCGAGCAGCGCCGGTTCGAATCCCGGCACCGAACTTGCACCAATAATTTATTAATGTATCTTAAGTGAAATTTTCACTAATACAGTTGACGGCGATACGGCTTATCTATCACCTATGGCGCTGGTCTAACAGAAAACTTGTGGAAGCGTGTACTCAGTTCATCTTGCGATGGATGTACCTTTGACTAGCCCAATTGGGAAAATAGTCGTGATCTGTCAAATCAAATCCAATCTAAAATTATTTATTCTGACAACATTTAAGGTTAGTAAAGAAACTTACATACTAAGTTAGTTTACAAAATAAGGTGGACGATATACGATTTTATCTATGTATGTATGCAGTTCCGCGGTTAGATGCTTCCGTGCTTCGGAGGGCACGTTAAGCCGTTGGTCCCGGCTATTAGCCGTAAAAACACCTCCACCAACCCGCATTCGAGCAGCGTGGTGGAGTATGATCCATACCCCCTCCGGTTGATTGAGAGGAGGCCTGTGCCCAGCAGTGGGACGTGTATATAGGCTGTTTATGTATGTATGCAGTTCAGTGGGACCGATTATTAGCCCATTTTTTTTTAGTTCGTCATGTCGTCGTATACATACGACCACGCCTACTTCCCGTTGGGGTAAGCAGAGACCACGGAATTCCACTTACTACGATCCTGAATAATCCTGATACACTACTCAAAATTCAAATAAGAATTCAAAGTATAACTATGTTACTTAATAGTAATGTTTACATAACGACCGTCTCATCCGTTTAAAACTACTGCAGCATCTCACAACCTGTATAGCCGGGGAATAGAAGCTGCAAGAAAAACCTCGGTACAGGGCCCTAGTAGACGTCCTTTAAAAAAAACATAAAATATTGTTATACAATTTAGTAATTTGGCTGCCTAATATCAGTTCCCAGACAATTAATCCCATGCAATCATATCTTGTTAATAATCAGATGGTGGCAGCTTTTAAAATGGCTGTAAAGTCCGATGCGAGAGCGACAGTAGCGGCCGCACGACTGGCATTGTAGTTGAGGGTTATTAGACGGCACAGGTGGTAAATCAGCCCTAACCTTACAATAACCTTTACCACTTTCGCTCTTCCCACAATAACAATATACCATGAATATCGATATATCAATATAGTATTTATATATCTTAAAGGGTGAATTAACAATTTTTTGTCTGTAGTATTAAATTCGCTCAGTCGCTTATTTCAATTCCACCGTTACACATAAAGTTTATCACCATCCACCATTTTACATTAGAGAAAGTAACAGTACACAATTACATTAAAGTCCAATTAATTTAAATTTCCCTTGATTCAATCAACCAGAAATTACGTTACACCGACGGCGTATTATGCTAACCGTACCACTTGGTTGCGTTGTTTGTTTACTAAGGAAGTTCCAAAATTGAGTTACTAATTTCCGGTATATTTTCAGTATTAATTATACGCGTAAATTCATGCCAATAACTCTATAGAGGTGGGTAAAGTTTCATAGAAAGCGTCTTGTGTCTTGTAGCAATAGGGACTCTCGTCGGTTCTAATGGCTGCAGTCTGACCTCTGACAACTGATACGACATAGTTTAAAATCTGAGTCGGTATATTGTCGTCATACAGTTTTCTTCTATCGTGTGGGTTGGGTGGATTACCAACCTCAGCAACCCTGGTGCCAGGGTTATTATTGAGCCGCCAAAGGCCCCTGACATGACACATGTAGCGATTACTCACTTACATCAATCAGTAAGTAGTAACCGGAACCAAACGCTTAACGTGCCTTCCGAAGCACGGTTCATCTCACTTTCGGACAATCACGTGATCAGCCTGTAATGTCCTAACCAAACTAGGAATTACAAAGTGATTTTTCTGATACGTCTCCACCGGGATTCGAACCCGGGACTTTCGGACCGTGAACCCAACACTCAACCACTGGACCACGGAGCCCAATACAAGTTAGGTCCCATACCTCCTTAATGCATTTTTCGGGAATGTGGGTTTCCTCACGATGTGTTTCCGCTGAGCACGTGATAATCATTTATGATACAAACATGAATTCGAAAACAAATTCGACAATCATTTGGTTTAGGCCTGTGCTAAAAGTGTGTGTATGTGTTAAAAAAGTATGTTGCTGCAACATAATATAAGTACCTATTATGAAAGAAAGAAAGAAAAAAAGAAAGAAATAATCGTTTATTATAAAGGGACACCACAGTAACAAATACAAAACAAATATATAATTTAAAACACGGACCACGTAGAGGGCAATGAACTTTAACAACCTGAAATCATAATGTCTTATTCCACGGACTATCTAACAGGGTACCATCTCTGGAGACACCACAACGACATAATAACCTGATGAATAAAACAACCGTTTCAAATTTTCATGGCTGCGTGCGCAACGTGATAAAATTTTGTCACGGTCATTTCATCGATTCCAACGATATAATTGTCGTTTTGTCGATTGGTGCTAATATGTGAACCCGAATAAGTCATGTCGTTCTGTCAGAATACGAACAAAATCACGTGACACGCATGTTAGGGAAAAAAAAAACAAAATTTATTTATTCGATCGAAAATTTTATCACGTCGCGCATGTTAGCCCTGCAGAACAGTATTCTATCAATACAGTATACATTATAGTACAGAGCAGAAGTTGAACTAAATTAAAAATCATTTATACAACATTTTATACTCATGTTATTTTTATTCTCCAGAGGGTTCGAGACGAATAAATAAAACATATTTTCTTTAAGTCCAGTACGTTAGGTTGAAATGCTCGACTATTCTGTTTTTTTTTTTTAATGTCCTCAACATAATTTACGACCAAAATAAGAATAGGGCCCTGTTTACAAGTCCCGTTCGATATCCGTATTTACCGAATATAACTTTTGTTATAATCTGTACGGGAATTCGTGTAAAGGACCGGAGGCGCGAATGTAATACTCATAAATATTGAAATGGGTTTCGGACTTTATAAGTATTTTTTCAGCATCGAAAATCATCCGGTCGAAATATCCCGTTAATCTGGATATAGGTCGGTTTGTTGTGGGGAAAAAATATGAAAAGTTGAATTTAGAACAGCGTTCTCGTATTGATTAGAGTGACCGGGGATTAATTTAGAGGGCTGTGACGTCAGGGCTGGTAAACTGGTATTGTCTAAAATTAGGGTTGTCACTTCTGCTCATTATCCTAATAAATCGACGATGTGCAAAGGAATGCATCTATAAATCATCATCTCCCTAGCGTTATGCCGTTTTCACGGGGTCCAGGTCCTAACCTAACCTAACCTGAAGATTTGACAGGTCCGGTTTTCTATAGAAGCGATTGCCTGTCTGACCCTTCCTTTTTTGAATTTGTTTTTTTTTATATTATTTTTTACACTTGCCGTAAAGTATACATTTTAAAAAAGCTATATATATATTTTAAATGGACAGGTGGCATTCTCGTAGCTAGAATATTCGCGTCTAGTTTAGGATAGGCAGGTCAATACCGTGCTTCATTAAACACAAGGCACTTTTGGACCTTGTCTCGTTTAGCCTCCGGCCGACTAGTGATTGCCGTCCGAGCCAAATCTACAATAAGTCACGTCTAAAATATACTTGCTTTGCCTGGAGAGTCTCAGTGCTCTTCAAAACCCTTTATCTACGTCTTTCCTCGAGTGGATGTTTAAAACGCCAACGCTTTATTTACACAGTGATTCCTGCAGGCCCCTCCTAATTTTATTTTAAGTTATACCCGTCATTTTCTTATCCGCCGAAAAGAAAAGGGACGGATAATTGACAACTGTTAATTTGAAAATGATTGAATAACTCTATTTGTCGTTTCGGGCTAAGCTTACAAATCAAAGAAAAATACACTCTTTTGAAGCACTATTGATTCAAGTTTAGGGCCAAAAGTCCTTTCAAATGACATTATTTATAGTTTCATGGTGGTAGATAGTGAACGGCCACTAGATATAGTGGTCAGCTGCAAACGAAATAAGCAGACCCCAACCATTCAGCACAACCGGCTTGCAACCGTCTAAGAGAAGGGAAATTCCGAAATTAAACCCGGAACTGGGGTCTCCGTTAGACGCGAGTAGGGTCCAACCCGATTCTGCAGATTCCTGCAACCGACCTGGCGCCACACGTATTTGGCTTGCCTTTCCTGTGGATCCAGCCAGGGAGGCCGAGAGGGTGGCGTAGAACTTAGGCCCTGCGTTTCCTGAAATGTGTCCTAGGCGACTAATTCTCTGCGACAATTATAGTCATGAATCGTCTGAAACAGACGTATGAGTATGTTTGTTTGTTTGTCTTCATCTGTGTGAATTTGTTTTGTATGTTGTGTGCAATAAAGTATATTTGATTTGATTTTGTCTGTATGTGCTGAAGGTTAGCAGTTGGATAATCATAGCTGTAGGATTGCAAGAGCAACGGTCAGAGAAAGGAGTTCCGTCAAGTTACGAAACTGTGGGCAAGGCTGGACACGTCAACATGCGATGCATACTGACATATAGTAGAATGAAGTTGGTATACAAACTGTATTCTGGAATGAAAAGCATGCCTTTGCGAGGAGCTCGGTGGCGCAGCGGTAAACGCGCTCGGTCTGCGATTGTTGAAGTTAAGCAACTTTCGCAAAGGCCGGTCATGGGATGGGTGACCACCACAAAAAAAAGTTTTCATCTCGAGCTCCTCCGTGCTTCGGAAGGCACGTTAAGCCGTTGGTCTCGGCTGCATTAGCTGGGCCGGCGTGGTGGTTTAAGGCCCGATCTCCCTATCCATCCATAGGGAAGGCCCGTGGCTCAGCAGTGGGGACGTTAATGGGCTGATGATGATGATGATGATATTTGCCTTATGTAAAACATTAGGTTTGTAAAAGGAAACTTTCTGGCGAAGCTCGCATTCAGTATTTTTGCTGACTTGGATTAAGATGTGCGATGATAAATTACGTATATTTATTTCCGTCGCACAGTAATAAATTATTATAGACTATATTCGCTTTAACATGTTGACGTATACGCACTTTGTCATGCATAGAGATAATATGATCTATCTCAACAAAAGAAAGAATAATTTGCAAAAAACATATGAACCTTAATAAATACTTAATAAAATCAGGCGTTCCTTTGAGATAATAGAAAAAAAAATTAACTTTTAAACTTTAGTTGTGAGCTTTTTTTCACAACACTTTGCCAGAAACCCAATACATTTAATAATGTTAATAAAATCATAATGAAGCCGCGCTGCAACAAAATTACCTCAAAGTTATTATTAATTTCGGACCCGAAATAATTTCAGTCGTACATTCATTCGGCGTATATTATACATTCCTACATATATTAATTAAAAAGTCGATTGTGACCTTTTATTTACATGTAAAAATTTGAATGCGGGGGCGCAGCCGGTGTATATTTAAATCGACGGTATAATGTTATGTTTAATATTTCACTAAGCGCCGCAGTAAACGCGAAAGTCGTTAATCCGGTATTTTGTTACTCAACCAGCGTACACATAGGTGCGCGTGCGACTATCGACTCGCGTCGTTAGAATGGAGTTGCGCGTAATTACAGACGGTAACGAGAGTCATACTCTGTATGTTAAATAAATAAATAAATGTTAATATATTCATTACACTCTTTAGCAATACGACGTTGAAAGTTGCCCATTTTGTTGTTGAAAAAAAAAATTCAACCATTCTAGTTGTCCTATCGTTCTTGAACAAACCTAAGGGGTGACCTGGGGGGTTAAAATGGCCACATAGAAGCAATTCATCTAAGAAAGCAATATTCCAATTTGACATTTGCGCGTAAACAAATGTCAAATAGCAATATTGCTTTCTTAATTGCTTCGATGTGGCCATTTTAACCCCCCCCCCCCCCCCTGTTAGAAGTAAAATTTCACTTGATATTAACTCAGAATCATGAACTGAATCATCCCCCTCGGTATTCGGTACGATGTCACTTACACCCCGTACAAGTTCGTACAGGTAGCCATACAAGTACTAACATCCTGTAGGTATATAGTTGTTCAACACCAAACGCATGTTGTTGCCTATTAGGAAGTTTCTATAAAGACGGTAACCTATTCCAACAGACAAGGTTACGAATTGACAACATTTCATTTTTACTAAGGTGCCTTAAATCGAAAACCATTTCGAGATATTTCTATGATTTACACAAAACACATTTTTTCAGATTTTTTAATTCAGTAATAATAGAAATATATTGAAAAATCCACGAGGTCAGAAGAGGAAGGCATAATAAGTTCAGACCTTTACATAAAAATTATAAAAAAAGTAAATGTCATACATAACATGACACTTTGTTTGCGACTTGTTTTAAATACGCATGCAAAGGTACATTACATTATACTGCCTTCATTCTATCAATGGCAGAATCCAATTTTCAAAAAATATTTTTTGTAACTTCTAGTGGAAAAATCTTGAAAAGAAAAAATACGTGTCTTCTATTTAAACAAGTACTTTCGAAATAGCTCAAAAAAACCACGGCTTAAAAATTTGAAATGTTGTCAATTGTTAACTCTATCCCTAACTTCAAATACGTGTTTCGTTGTTTCTTCTTGTATAACAAAATTAACAATATTATACCGGGTATAAATTAAAAATAATAAAACACTTTATTGCACACTCTACAAGTCATTTACATTTATAAACTTATTCTAAGGTGGGCAAAGGCGGCCTTATCGCTAACAGCGATCTCTTCCAGACAACCTTCGGCAGATGATAAAGTACACCAGGAGGGTGTAGTAAATTAAGTACCTTTTGCGTTTATTTTATCGTTCCTCTTTTTTATCATTAGGCTTCGTCAGCGTAAAGATAAAGTACAATAAGGGACTTTCCAGGCTATGAACTGTGTTAGTGAAAACTGGACTTTAAATATATTAATAACTCACTCACATTTAAATGTATTTAATTATGTACAAAAGGGTTTAATTATGTACAATCAACACGGAAGTCTATATAGGTAAACTTGTGTAAACACAATAACGTAGGTAATTAAAAATAATAAGTTGAAAGGAAATATAATGCTAATAATAAAGCTCCAAGAACGCTCGCAATTTTGTCCTTTGTTTCTTTGAGGTAATAAAAAGTTGGTCTTTTTTCTTAAGATCCTTAATGAGGCAACACTGGACAATTTGCTTGTCACACAGCGTTGCCAGACGTCCCGATTTTGGCGGGACGTCCCGATTTTTAAATCAAAATTGAATATCCCGCGCGGGACAGGCTCAGTCCCGCTTTTCGGGAATAACTCGACCGTGCGTGCAACGTACTGAGAAAGCACGGCGGATGGCACAGACAAGTGTGGACTTCCCGCCTGGCCGGCGGTAGGGTAAACCTGATTAAAAATATCATATACATAACAACATACATAAACTGCCTATATACGTCCCACTGCTGGGCACAGGCCTCCCCTCAATCAACCGGAGGGAGTATGGAGCATACTCCACCACGCTGCTCCACTGCGGGTTGGTGGAGGTGTTTTTACGGCTAATAGCCGGGACCAACGGCTTAACGTGCCCTCCGAAGCACGGAATCATCTTACTTTTTCGGACAATCAGGTGATTCAAGCCTGAAAAGTCCTTACCAAACAAAGGACAGTCTCACAAAGTGATTTCGACAATGTCCCCATCGGGAATCGAACCCGGACCTCCAGATCGTGAGCCTAACGCTCTAACCACTAGACCACGGAGGCTGTTGAAAAATATCATATATATTTATTAAAATACATTTTCTATGGATATTATTGCTATCTATTGTCACGTAAACATAATTTGTACTCAAATTAAAAAAATAAATATTCAAAATCTTTTTATTATATACGTTTTTTTTTACTTTGTCCCGCTTTCGACGAAAGAATCCCGCTTTTTTCACTCAAAAAGTTCCAAAATCCCGACTTGGCAAAAAAAAGTCTGGCAACGCTGTTGTCACAGAACAACGCAGGAGAACATGGCCCTATAGGGTCCTACAGTGTATCCTGCGATCAATAATAATTAGGTAGTTTCTTAGGTCAAAGATAAATTATGAAATTCTATTACTAAATAAAGGTGACAAAAAACCTTTTCTTTTTACTATTTAACTTATATACGAAATTTAATAAAGAAAAATGTAATAATAAGTGGGACATTTTCTCACGTTTTTCTATGACGCCACAGGTTGCCTTTTCATACAAATTCCATAGTAATTTCGTGTTTTGAGGTTTAGTAAAAAGTGAGCGATTTGACTATCAACCGAACATTAAACAACGCTTGAATTTAGTTGCAAATTGTTTTTTAGGCTTTCGAACCTCAAAAGGTAAAGGATAACTTTGTTGTCCGTCGGTGTGTTTCACTAAACCAAGCAAATATTACTCTTCTTCTTCTATCGTGTTGTGTGGGTTGGGAGGTGGAGTACTAACCTCATCAACCCTGGTGTCAGAGTTACTATTGAGCCGCCAAAGGCCCCTGTCATGGCTCATGTAACGACTAGTTACTCACATCAGTAAGTAGTAACCGGGACCAACGGCTTAACGTGCCTTCCGAAGCACGGATCATCTTACTTTCGGACAATCTGGTGGTCAGCCAGTAATTTCCTAACCAAACTAGGGATCACAAAGTAATTTTTGTGATATGTCCCTACCGGGAATCGAACCCGGGACCTCCGGATCGGGTGGCCAACGCTCAACCACTGGATCACGGAGGCCGTATAATATACCACTAAAACAAAATGATTGAGTTTATATGCACTATAAGACACATTGATTCTCATACTAATGTATACTAATGTAATGCATACTACTTAATGTATGAGAATCAATGATAAGAATATTATGGTTGGAACGCACCATCAACTTCGAAACAAAACTAAAGCTGTGGTAGCGTTAGTGCAGTTGGGGCCATCGCAAGATGAACTAAGAAGATTCTTCAAAAGGTAAAACAGAACCCTTATAGGACCCTTTTGTTGTCTGTCCATATGTTTCACTAAACTAAGCGAATATTACACTAAAACAAAATGCTTGAGTTTGTATGCAATATAAGACACGAATTTAGTGTGAGTTATTACAATTCGAACAAAAACAACGGACAACAGGTATCTGATATAATCTACAGTACAAAAGAGAAGGAAAAACCTTCGATCACTGAAATTTATTGTGTTCTTTTCAAGGAAAATCGTTTTTTGCAACTTGGCATTTCATATTGTTTTCTTTGTATATCTACTTCCCTCAAGAACAAGACATTTCTTTCTTTTCCTTGTACTTTCGATTTGTTGTAGGTACAATTTCTGAGGATAATTAAAACCTCTATAAAATGGTTGCGTTAATATTAAAATTCCCGATTATTTTTCATCGGAAATCGAATGGCAGTTTTTACTATTACTTTTTTTATTGGCTTAGCGGCGTACTGAATCATTTATCTTACTAAGTATATTGACATTTTTACAGTTATTAAGTAACAAAGCAGACAGAACGGACTCAGACGTCGATACTATTTGAATTTGAACGAAAAAACCAACTAAGTACCTACTTTACAAGTGTAAGAGTCATCTTAGCACAGCACTTAGATGGTGACTCGACAAATTATAAGAGTTTATCATTGGGAAGATATCGAACCACCACCGGTGCCTTCAGAAAAAGTTGGTTTACCAGAACCTAAAAGTTTTTTGGCAGATTACGGATTACACCGGTGTCCGTTTAGTTGGGGATAAATTGATGTTCAATGATAAGACGTTTTGATTTTGCTACTGTAGAGCTTTAGCCGGTAACGCGGTGGAGTAGTGGTTAATTAGACTCATCGATTGCTATTGCTCCGAGTTCGTTGCCAATTAATTTAGGAATAAGCATTTGTAAATTGTGTTCCTCCTCGAACCCTTTCAATTAGTCAACTTAGTCCTGTAATCCCTCTAGAATATTCCATAATACCTCTGGTTGATGGGGCTACAGCAAAGTGGTTGTGGAATGTTATTGGAATCTTCTTACCGTATACTCCGGACACTGCTTTTCTAAACTGAAGTAATTACTTAGCTAGTTGTCAATTGGAAACTAGTTTTTTTTTAGAATAGAATAGAATAGAAATTGTTTATTATAAAAGGACGCCACACACAAAGACAAGACAATAACATCACAAATTTTTTTTACAAAACAATTACCAAAAGCATAGGAGGATGTTAATTACAATGATCATAAGGTGGTGGTTTTTATAATTGTTTATTATGCTTTTTGTTTAAAGAAACTACCTAATATTATATCTGGTAGTTAAGTTTTTTTTGCGATGCGTTGGTACTAATTGCAGAACTTTGAAATTAGAGGGTCTAAAACGCCATTTATAAAAAAAATCGCATATAAAAGTGCGCAAAGTCAACAAATGTCAAATAGCGATATTGCTTATTAAGGTGAATTGTTCCAATGTGGCCTTGTAAACTTCCAATAACTAGAATAGTAGAATAGACTGGATTTTCAATGCTTAAATAATAATGTAGATTTAGACTTTCAGCGTTTTTAGTAAGAATATTGAATGACTTGGTTTACAGCGAAGAGATCGCATTTTTACAAGCCAAGTTTTTTCAAGTTTTTTTTTATATAACACTGATTGTCTAAAATACATAAAAGCAATTAAGTTACGATAGAGAGTCTGGGCAACTGACTCACCAGGCAAAAAAAGAGTGCGTAAACTTTGAATAGGTAGGCAAAGTACTTTGCGTAAGTACAATGTTTTTGTTTCTTTTTTTGTAAGGATAACGGCAAATAAACCACTAGGTTCATTATACGGCATTCGATTATAATAACTCGCCATCTGTTTACTTATCTTGGTAGCGACATAATTTACTTATTGAAATGTCAACGGTTTGTGGATTTCCTTGTACGTACCACACACGGGCAAGTCAAGTGACAGGCAAAGATGCATGTTTTTTTTTTAAAACCAACTTTAGCGCTCTGCTTTTGGCTTAGGCTGTGACATAGAATAAAGAATAATACTACGTATAGAACGGTAACTCTCCGCTCCGCACCAATTCGAATCGCGTGCCGAGCTAGATTTACCTCACCCCCTCTGGGTCTTATTTACTTTAAATAGCCGTAAGCCGCCAAAGAGTAAGAGCGAGCGCGTGCGGACTGTCTGTCTCACTCGCACTTAAGCGGAGTGTCCGGGGTGTGGCTGTGACGTCTATCAGCTCCGTAAAGAAGGCATATTAACATTCGCTCAAACGAATCAAATCTTGCCTATGTCAAAGAAGTAAACCGATGTTTGTCAACGAAGGTTGCTTTACTACTTTTTCTTTCGATGTAAAGTGGGTGACCAGCCTCAACCTCATTTTTAAGTGGTCTATTATTATTAGTCATTTCCAGACGAGATTCGCAAAAAAATCCCTACGATTTTTGTACGATTCTCACGTTTTTGGAGAGGAAAGTACATCCTCGGACACACCATATCCGTCACGGCGTTTAACGTGTTAAGGTGGATGGGCTGGTAAATCTATGGCCGCGACGTATAGTTTATCATAATAATATGTTATCATTGGACTTCTGCACTAAGTGTTACTGAAATTTTTCTTTTGGTCTTATTCTGGTGATTCGGTTCGGAGATTCGAACCCGGGGCCTCCGGATCATAAGCCCGACGCTGAACCACTGGAAGTCGACCAAACACATTCTTTGTTTTACTTTTCCACCGTTAACTATATTTCTTTATACGGAGTTAAAAATATAGCTTTGCCTTGCTGTGACTAAGAACCGGCGAGCCTTTGTTGTTACTCATTTCAATAGACATTTTTACCTATTTGTAAAGTTTTAGACATTATGTGGTAATGAGAGAAAGGGAAAGTTGACAAGGACATGCCATATGATGGACGACAAAGAGAAAGTTTCAGAAGATTACACTATTTGAAAACAAAGAAATTGAACGCTAACCTGGTAACTTAAATCAAGTAGAGTTTGCATTTTTACTACAAACAATATACAGGTTTAGGTTTATTCATAAATACATATTCATAAACTCATGAGAGACAAGACTGAAGTCTTACATTCGTCTTTCTAAGCATCACTTTAACACTCATTTTAATGTACCTACCTACAAAGAATAAACGAAGAAATAAATTCTTGAAAACCTGTCCTGACCATTGGAGCAAGGCTTTGATCACGTCTTTTAGAAATACAATAATCATTTCACAAAAAGAAAATGTCTGAACACCCTTTCTTGCAGACAAAGAAATGGAATTTACAAAGAAAAATAAATCAAGCCATCTTGTGACAAGGTCCAAATAGCTGGGCTAGGTCCGTGTGACCTCTGTCTGTACTTAAGACTAATCCCATGACCTCTAAGATATAACTTAAAGTAGGAATACTTATGAATATTAATGGAATATACTTCGTGTACTCAAAGCTCACTTGAAAGTCACATTAGCATAACAAAGAGCATATTTTGGTGACTGAATGTTTCATCAGTTTAGTTCTCTCGAAGGAAGATTAATAAGATACGCAAGTCTAATAATTAATTAACTATACAGGGCGTTAGTGGCATCGTAACGAAAACTTTGAGGGATGATTCAGACTATGATTCTGAGTTAATATAAAGTGGAATTTCCCGTCGTAAAACTATGGCACTGAAAATAATAAAAAAAAAAAACACTAAAATCTTCATGAATTTTCCGTCCGGAAATTCCACTTGATATCAATTCTGAATCATCCCCATCGGTATTGGATACGCTGTTACTTACACCGTATGGGTGTTCCGTCCATGTATGGCTACTGCTACGTACTTGTACGGGTGTAATTGACATCGTAACGAATAATGTCTTTAACACCCTGTATTGCTATGACAGATATTATTAATTACATCGTAAGGCGGAGATGTACGGAATTAATGAAAAAAGGGTCATATCATATCAAGCGGAGTTGTGCATGAGTAAAAGATCCTATGAAGTTCTAAAGATAGAAGATTGTTTTTTCTTTAAGTATGCTCTGGCACTAGACGAGATAACAGAAGATTCGATAAATAAATGTGGCTCCTCAATCTTCAATCTTCACGGAACTTAAGAAGGATTCGCATCAAAGTTTACCTCATCAACTTTAGTATCTATAATAAAGATCAAACCACAATTATACGTATGATTACATTCTTAGCGTGCATCGTATTTCTTTGAAGTGATGGATACAATACAGTAATTGTGATAAGTTAATGACTTAACAAGGTTAAAATGAGGTATACTCGTTTATCACGTCTATCCATTGTCCCTTTACAGATGATGGATGATTCAGCATGAATAGGAGAGGTCTATCATCACCCTTGAAGGCTTTAAAGTAATACTGTATACTCTAAGGTAAGGTACCACTTCAGGGTTATATGTTACGTTCTGATTATAATCGATTTCGTTTTCAATACCGTAACGGTCACGCCATAATTTACGATAGACGTATGTCGTAATTCAAATTGGAAGACACATGCAAAAATGCTAGTCACAAAACGAATTAGCATGCAAGACATCAGTGGCTGCTAATCACATCCTTATTAAGCGCAAGCGTTTGCGCCGTTTGATTGACCGTCGTAAATGGAGTATCTGTAACGTACGAAATCGCAGGCGCCAGACTGCATGGCATAGCATAGATTCATCCAATCGTGTCGCAACAGAAGCATCGATTTGCATGCCTCGTGGTAGAAAGTGTTTTTCTTTTCGTCGGCGCACGCGACGCGCGCTGGCATTCGGATTAGCGAGGTGACGTGACCGCTCTCTGGCGTTGCACAATCCGTTTGTTAAGCTAAGCCCGACTCGGACAAGGCCGCCTTTGTTGGAGCGCTGTAGCACTTAGCGCTGGCTTAGACTTGAATTGTACTTGAAGCGATTTATGATCTAAATCGGTCGCAGCTTTGCTCGTAACTACTCGACTGCCAACTGAGAATGAAAAAACTTGTCACTATAAAAAGAAGATCTGTAGTTTTTGGCAGAACAACAATGTTTGAACGACAGATTTAAGTTTTTTAAACGAATGTGAATGTCTGTGTTAATGATAAAGACCATTTCATAATGCTTTCGACGTGATCATTACTTTATTTATAACTAGGTATGAAATACTGGTGAAGACACAACTTAATAACATTTGTGTTATTTAACAACGCCATGCGATACGCTTAATGTTTTTTAAAGAGGATTGTTAACATTAATTCGTCTATTTGTATGTTAAAGTCATTGCTGATCTTCAGTCACCATACGGTTCATTATCCATTTTAGGACTTCGTATTAGTAGCAGCAAGTTGTCTTCTAATTACCTGTCGCTCTGGCTAATGTATTAAGGATTAAAGGCATGACTTTATGTATGTTATTGAATGATACAAATTGCTATTAACTCTTCGAGTATTCTATCGACTTATCTTGTGGAGGCGGTGCTGCAACTTTGTGATAAACGACACTGACGTAGAATAGTTTCTTTGGTAGTGTTGTGGTATATCACTAAGCACCGTAGGAACAAATCACTCGAATCCCACTGGCTCGTACCTCCGAACTCTCGTGTTCCAACAAGTATTTTAACAAGATATACCGCTCTCAACTTCAGCAGGCGAGAAAACAACGTCCACGTTGTAAAATATATTAGTCTCTCCTTTCGAATTGTTTAATAAACCTCTCTTCTTTTTTTTTAGATGAATTGAACCAATTCATCTAAAAAAGCAATATTGCTATTTGACATTTAAAACCCACATTACCGAGAAATGCATTTTCGGAGGTATGTGACCTAACCTGTATTAGCCTGGTTTTCCCTTCGCGGGTTGGAAGGTCAGGCAGCCGCTTCTGTAAGAAACTGACCTGTCAAATCCTTCCTTTTATCGTGTGCATTGTGAGGTGGATTACCAACCCCATGAACCCTGGTGTCAGGGTTATTACCGAGCCGAATCCTTCAGGTTAGGTAAGCGGACCCTGTGAATAACGGGATAATACTAGGGAGATGATGATTTGTTCACATTGGTGGCATTTTTATATGCGCATTTATGGATGTGGCAATTTTAACCCCCATGGATTGGGATCTGCTAGGGTTTTAAGGGATACCATAAAAGTCGACCATTTTCCATTCTAGCAAAACGAAATTTTACGGTACTATGAGCATATGACGTCACGCGTCCTATTTCTTTCTAACTCCTTGATATTGAATGACTCTATTTTTTTCGATTCTATTTTCAAATTTGTGTCTATTTAGGAACGAATATAATGAAAAACGTATAGTTTTTATACTCGTCAACTACCATACCAAACGGAATATTTCAATAAAATTAAAAAGTTTCATATTTCGTCTGTCGTAAGTTATTATTCTAATGACTTTGATTCAATAACGCATTACTTTTATCGCCCTTCGTACGCTTACTTAACCTTAAGGTTTGGCATTGTTCGATACTACCAAATGAAAAACCTTATCTATACTAAGCAGTGTAGATAAGATTTTTCTTAAAGCAGCTAGTATATCTACGTAATTAACCTGTTTGCTCTGTAGCTGGGATTACCGTATAGATGTCTACGTGACATTCGGCACCTCTCGCCAATATGCGAGGACGACCTAGTCAAATGTAACGTCAAAACCATTAAAACGTTATGGATTTCGTATAGAAATACGTACGCATGACGTCATCAATAACCGTTATCAAACGTCGTAGGTAGTTTATGTGACTTACTCTTTGTTATGTGATTTATTTTTTATCATCTTAAACTGGCTTTAATTTTAGTTTTGTAATTTATCGGTAACTCTTCGCCCCGCACCAATTCGTCGATAGAGCGCCGAGCTAGATTTACCTCACCCCCTCTGGGTCTTAGGTAATTTAGTCTAAATGGCCGTAAGCCGCTAAGGAGTAAGGGAGCACGCGCGTACTATCTATTTCTCGCAAGTTATTATGGCTGAGGAGAAGAAATGACAAGAAACTGCAACAGCAACACATCTTTTAAATCAATGAGGGTACATTACAAATTATTTAATAACTAGAGGAACACATTCAATACCAGACATTTTTATCATTTAGGTAATCATTAATCTTATAATAAGCTTTTTTACATAAAGTAAGCTTCACATGAGCTTTAAATTTATTTTCTGACAAATTTAAAATATTATCTGGTATTTTAAGCCGTTGGTCAAGGCTATTAGCCGTAAAAGCACCTCCACCAACCCGCATTGGAGCAGCGTGGTGGAGTATGCTCCATACCCCCTCCGGTTGATTGAGGAGGGGGTATGGAGGCTAGGGGGGGAGGCCTGTGCCCAGCAGTGGGACGTATATAGGCTGTTTATGTTATGTATTTTATTGTAATACATAACCCCAAAAAGATGACATGAATATAGATAGAACTCACCTCGTCGTCTTCAGCGATAAACTCGACGGGTGTCTGTTGTTTGTTTTGTATCTCGACGCCGGATAGTTTCACCGGCCGGCTGTCTGTCTGGTCTAATACTGTAACAAACAAGACAATCGGTTCAAACATCTTAATAGTATTTACAACACATACGACAAAGAACAAGTAAAATCGGTGGGTCGTCGTTTTGTTTTTAATAATTATGTACGGTCACGAGCATTAATATGTATACACTATGGTACCATGTCACATTAACTTTTTTGACAAATTGAACAGTAAGTCTCACTAAATGTCAAATATGTTAGTGCGACAGAGTCCTAAAGTGGGTACATTATATTGCTCATGACTGTATCTACGAATAAATAGTCATCATCATCAGCCCATTAACGTCGCTGCTGCTGGGGCACAGGCCTTCCCTATTGATGGATAGGGAGATCGGGCCTTAAACCATTACGCGGGCCCAGTGCGGATTGATGGTTATTAACGACTGCTAATGCAGCCAGGACCAACGGCTTAATGTGCCTTCCGAAGCACGGAGGAGCTCGAGATGAAAACTTTTTTTGTGGTCACCCATCCTATGACCGGCTTTGCGAAAGTTGCTTTACTTCAACAATCGCAGACCGAGCGCGTTAACCGCTGCGCCACCGAGCTCCTCAAACGAATAAATAGTAGTCATGTATATATTTATTTCACAAAACTGCTGAATTCGACTTTATACGCTTTATTACAAAAGTACAATAGAATATAGAATATGTTATGCATTAGGGAAACCCTGCGATGAGCTAGCCTTACGGTGCTAGACAAACTTAAGGATCAGTCAAGCAAGATTAATTACAGAAAACTGTATTTAGGGTACTTACTACCGAATGAGAAATTGGCTAATCGAGACATATAGTATATATATATTTTTTTACTCTTACATCCTAGATAATTGCTACCAGTCCAAATATAGCGCTCGCCTCATATTACATGGGACTTAAACATATCTGGCGAGGAATGGGTGTAACTTACACCTCTGCCTACCCCTTCGGGCACACAGGCGTGATGCTATGATATGTGTTATATTACAAGAACGTCATATACTTTATGTTATATAAGAAATTAACAGTTACCTATATTTCAAAGATCATTTGGACATAGTATAAAAAATGCAACGTTATTGTTTACAAATACGACCTAATTTTAAACGCAATGAATAAGCAACTGACACACACGCATTCTCTAATCACCCAGATGTTGTAATAATTCTGTGGTACTTTACATAAGTTAATAAAAAACACGTATGTGAAGGCGGTACACATGGTTACGTTTGAGTTTGCTGACAAAACACGCATAAGGCGCTTGTTAAACCAACTGCACGGATTCTGCGCGACACGATATTGCCTGAAGCAGAATAGGATTTTGAACTACAAAAACAAAATATTTTATCACTAAGGCCGGTCACATACATTCGGAATTCCGTTTCGGAATTTCGATTCGAAATACTGTTTCGGGATTCCGTTAATATATCACACACATACGTTTATTTCCGTTCGGAATAACAAGGCTCAGTTGAGCGACGCTAGAACTTGAGTTCAGACATTTGGCATTATGGACGACGATTTTCTTATCGCGATAGCACTGTAGCTATACCTATCAAGGAAAAAAAAATACGTCGCCGTTACTGGGTACATCCTCTGAACACCCAAAGATTGCATAGGCCATCATACGGAATTCCCAATCAGATTAAATTTCGAACGGAAAAAAACTGTAAGTATGTGGTTGATTCATAGATGTTGTATGGATTTAATGCGTTCGATATTACGAATCGATATTTCGAATCGAAATTCCGAAACGGAATTCTGAATGTATGTGACCGGCCTAATACCATATACTCGGAAACAAATGACAATCGCCCGTCAAAGATAACCATTTGTCAATTAGCCACAAGAGCAAGTCGCATCTTCCACCACGAGGTTTGCAAAGAAGCGTCCAAGGAAGGACTCAGGGAGGTGTAATGAAATGAAATACAATTACACAGTGAAGGAAGTAAATATTACGGCACAACACTTTCAGTCATATTCTGACATACTAAAGGTAACTAGTATAGATAATAAGTATAACTAGTTATACTTATTAAATTTACATGATATTATAAGGATGCAATAACTCACTTAAATTTAGTTCATCTTGCGATGGATGTACTTCTTACTACCATTGGGATATAGTCGTAAACTTTCTCCCAGGAATTAAACAACTTTCAGTAAATTAGTTACGTAGATACCTAAAAACAAGTATGTTCCAATTTGGAACCATATTTTGCAGCTTACTGACAAACTAGCGGGCTTAGCACCTTAAGCACACGACTCTTTCTCGCCGAAACAAGCCTACGGCAGGGTTTCCACTGACGCGGAGATGGGCGGAGAAAAGCGGAGATGTGCGGATTTGACCAATCACAGCGTTCGAGAAAGCGAAAAACGAAGACGCTCTGTCACTGTCTCCCTCACGGTGATTGGTTGATTCCTGCACATTTCCGCTCCTCTCCGCCCAGCTCCGCGTGAATGGAAACGCAGCCTTATGCGTTACTCATCATTACGTGCTGTCGCGATAAAGCGCACACGCTGCGCAAATGTGCGCTTCTTGGTAAGGAAAAACGTGACATTATGAAACATCGAAAGCGTTGCACTGTTATTTCGTGTTATGTGATTTCACAACATAAGTTAAAGAGTCATACCGGATCCAATTGAAATAAGGTCGAGTTTATGGATATTTGTGACACCGCAGCAATCAACTTGAAAATCAGCTACTTTCCGATTTCTTTGTGTTTTTTTATAAATTATATTCCAACATGCGTGGTTACATATTATGTCGTGGCCAGATCTATTTCATGAGTTCATGATTTCATGAACTTGTCATATTTCACGAAATAGATACCTCGTTGGCCACATCATGATGAAGTTTGGCCAGATCAATGGACACAAAACATTTAACGTTGATTGAAATTGCAATATATTCGTACGGTTCGTTAGTACATAATTCCAGTTGCACATATATATCGTAGACATAGTATATAATATCCTTAGCTTTAAAGCACTCCCTAGTGGCTGTGCGCCTGAGAGGTCAAGGAGGTATTTGGCTCGTGAGTGGCAGACACCTGCGGCTGCGGCGGTAACGTTCCACTTTGTAACGTCACTTGCATCAACCACGATTAATTGCAGGGACCAGATGTTTGTGTGTTTCTGTTTGTAATTGTGTAACTACGTATCTACATGTTATATATTCTAAGATTCAAATCACTCGCCAAAGTTCTATATTTGCCCCTGAGAGGTCAAAGAGGTATTTGGTTCCTGCGGCTGCGACGGTAACGTTCTAATTTGTAACGTCATTTGCATCAACCACAATTAATAGCAGTGGCTGATGTTTCGTTTCTTTCTGTTTGTATTTGTGGAACTACAAGCTATATTACACTAAGCTACAAATCACACCCTAAAGCTCTATCTAATAGTTAAGTGTAACTAGAAAATACGAAATTTTATCTGCCGCTGTTTTTTATGGCGTCAATATTTTGATGACCTGACAATAGAGTGCTTATACAACTCAGAAAGCTTTAAATTAAAAAAAAACAGACAGGTAAAAAAGTGAAAGCAAAATAATTATAGAACGATAAAGGAGTTCTGGATTTAATATTCTTGTTATTGTACAAATCCCTATAGGTAATATTCCTAGACACTCGGTAAATCCAGACTTAAAAATAAAATGTACTAGATTATTTTATAATACCTATTTTTATTTGTTCGTTTAAGTTATGCGTGGGTATCTAAAAATTCTAGAAGATAAATAAACTACAATATCAGACAAAAAATAAATAAATTGAAGATCTACCCAGAATTACTAGAGCCTTTGTTTTGACAGAGGTACTCGCGCTCCTTGAAAAATAATATTGTTGTCTGAAACTAGTCAAAAAATTTTAGACAAATATAATGTCTCTTTTAACCGTACTAGAGTCCATTTGAAACTAGAATTATTATAACATAACATAACCTGCCTATATACGTCCTACAGCTGGGAATAGGCCAATCAATCGGAGAGGTTATGGAGCTTCGCTGTGGGCTGGTGGGAGTGAGTATGATTAAAGAATATTTAAAATAAAAATATTGAGAGAAGACACAAATGAAAGCTTGTCTAATTTCTTCACAAGACATACTTTAAACTGGCGCATTTTATTGTCACATACGAGGAAGGGCACCTACGAGGTTGTCTGACATCCTGAAGAACATGGTGGGCGGCAGCATACAGAGAGCGGTCCACGCAGCATATAGCCGTACCGAGTGGAAGACCATAACCTGTGGTCGCGATCCTCAGCAGTGAGGGAACGACAAAGAAGAAATTTTATTGTCTTTGGATAACTGCGAACACGGTTTGAATATTGTTTTTTATCCTCACATAAAACGATGCTCCTTAAAATGAGTAACTTTGACTCAACAAAAACCCTGTAGGTAGGTAATTTACCTATTATATCAAACGTTAGTTGTAGACACGACTATGACTAGTGCTCATAAGTCATAACAGAGTATTCAAACATGGCAACCGACACAAAATGTGTAAACCCTTACCACGTTACCTATTATTATAAGTAATTATACCTTATTACACAAGTTTATGCTTGAAAATGTAAAAGGGACTGTACCATAATTCCATTGTTCTTTTTACAAATAAAAGGCTACAGTAATTAGCAAACTTATAGTTAAAAGTATCGATGATCCAGCAACCTCAAATATTAATCTGGAAGTGCCATTGTGTTATAGGATACACAATTTTGTATGATCTTTGTTGTGTGTTTGGCTTTGGACTTTAAAATATTGTAAAATATGAATAACTGCTTTTTGACTAATACATAAAATGCAAGGAAAGACAAGGAAACACAAGGAAAAGAGGAAGGGGAAGACCAAGAAGAGCTTACATGGAACAGATTAAAGAGAAGGCGAACGTCGTGTCTTATAGGAAGGTGAAGTAATTGGTCTTCGATAAGAATGGAGAATGCTACACCGACAAGAGCGTGGCTCTTAAATTAGTGATGATGAATACATAAAATATTCTAGAACGTAATTAGGTACAACAGTTGCTTGACAAGTAGAAAATTGTTAAAAACAATAAAATAAAAAAGCCACATCTAAGCAATTCATCAGAATGCTTAGATGTGGCTTTTTTTGATAGAAAAGCAATATTGCAATTTGACATTTGCACATATAAAAGTAAATGCGCAACGCAAACAAATGTTAAATAGCGATGATGCTTGTTTTATATGATGCTTGCGGTACAGAAATATTGATAAATTGAATATTAAATTTCTGTTAGAAATAAGTTGTGTCAAATATACTTTATTGTACAGAACTGAAATTCAACAATCAGACATAACACATGAATACAGTACAATTTGGGCCTCTTTTTTCCCTCTTCATGTTGTCACATTATCTTGTGTACAATCAATTATTAAAATAAATAAATAGAATAAATTGAAAAAAAAAAACACTCTTTTTCTCTTCACTTACCTACATCATCAGTCACTTCACACTGATTATCCTTGTGACTATATAGTTTGAGTATTTCAAGCATATCCATTATCAGTTTTCAATGAACGTTACAGCCCGCGCCGTGAGACTGTTCGCGTCGGCGATAACATGGGAATATGCAAAATGCTAACTGGTGATATCAGACAACTTGCTACTAGACACCCAATGTTAGATTTGTTATTTTATTACACATCATCTCCCCCGTTATCCCGCTTTTCACAGGGTCCACTTACCTAACCTGAAGATTTGACACGTCTGGTTTTGTATAGATTAATCACCGAAACTCGGTTGCTTGCACAAATTGTCGTTAAATTGGAACTTGTTAGCTGTAGGTAAAGTATATCTGAGAATGTTTGAGCTAGACTTTTATTTAGTTAAATTGTTGCGGCCTTAATTAAGGATTTTTGTTTGGCCTTAATTTTCTTTTTCCTTTTTAATTTTATAGGGCTTGCGTGTTGTCTGTTCACCCAACAAAGCAAAATATGTAAATAAATGTATACAATAGCGTGGGGTACAGTAGTCAGTCAGATGATTATGGACAACTTGCTCCGGGAAAAACCCGATGACTTCACGGGAACACTTTTTGCTGTTAGGGATATCCAAACATTAGAATTAAAATAGAGGTCGTTCTGAAGGGAATTTAAAATGATTGTATGTAATAGAAAATGACGCACTAGTATTAAATTACCTATTTTGTTACCAATTGTTTCACTCGCAAAACGATCATTTACCATACTTCATCGTGAAATAATTACCTAGCTAATAAAAATTTGTATTGTATTGTTATATAGAGCAAACAGAGAAGAAAAAAGTAGCAATTATATAAACATTAATGAATCGCTACTCAATCACACCACTCAAAGTGATGGTCACCAATCTACTAGCTGTCATTGAATGATGACAGAATTACAATTGTCATGTAATACAAAGGCCACAGGTTAATAAGGCCATATTGAAGCAATTCATCTAAAAAGGCAATATTGCTATTTAACCTTTGGTTGCACTGCGCACTTACTTTTATATGCGCAAATGTCAAATTGCAATATTGTTTATTCAAAAGAATTGCTTCGATGTGACCTTTTTAACTCTCCTGTATAGCTGTTCGGTGGCCAAATTCATTAATCGGGAATATGAGGCTTGACGTGGTAGACCCCGGAAACGATGGCGCGATGATCTCGACGGTTATCGAAAAGACTGGATACAGCTCGCACAGAACCGGGATACTTGGAAAAATATGGGGGAGGCCTTTGCTCAGCAGTGGGATCATATAGGCTAATAATAATAATAATAATAATAATAATAATCATAATATTCATAATAATAATGATGATGAGGCTTGAAGTGGTAAGAACCCGGTATTATGCCTTTCAAACAATTTATAATTATAATAAGTTAGAAAGGACACATTTCTTTAATGTTTACGACATACCCGGGAAGAGAAGCAGCTCAAGGCGTTCTATAAAACTACCGTTCTATGTTTTTTTTATTCGGTCCCAGTCCAACATTGAAGCACAATTAAAACTATACTATATAATAGTTCATTTGACCTACAAAGTAAAGCTAAGGTTAAGTTTTCCTTTGAGTTAAGGTCATAGCAAAATAGATCCTTTTAAACTTAGACTACATTAAACAAAGATTGCGCGTGATAATACTTTTCCCGTAGGCGTTGAAAGGTTTAGTATTAATAATAACCTGTTTGCTTCAAAGGTTTGAATATTTCTCTTTATATAGTATATTGAAAAACGTAACTTATTTTATAAAATAAATGTTCGACAGTTCTTTTATCTCGTGTCAAGCCAAGTTCAAGTAACAGAACTGGCGAACAGCACTGTGTGTGAATTTGGAGCCACTTTTGACCCCCTCATATAAACTTTATTACCTAAACGAAGTAACTAGTATTATTGGCAAGGTATTACTATTATACTCCAAACTTATTTCAGTAAATAGCAGCTGGGGCTTGACGTGTCCGTCGAATCACGGAATCATCTGTGCTAGCGTCGCACAAAGTTGTTATTTGTTAGACTTGTGCCTGCCGGGAATCGAACCCAGTACCTCGGTATCATCAGCCCAACGCTCTTACAACTAGACCACCGTCAGCAACCTACCGTTGAGCCATGATTTCTACAAGTGAATCGTTGGCACAATTCAATTCAGATCACTGGGTCCATACATCATATGAATCCGCTTTGCACCAGTATTTGTCTGAGTTCTCCTCGTTTCGTCTACCGGTGGCAATGAAGACCTAATGGACCAAGTATCGCCAATAATGCCTTGTTACATCGATCAATGTAAACAAACATATTTATTAACATTCTGACTGGACTTTTGGACATGCGGTCATAGCTAAATTGGTCTTCGTAAAACAGTCGGCTGCTACGACTTGGTTGATAAGCTGTATTGAACGGCCTCCGTAGTCTAGTGGTTTGTGCGTTGGGCTCATGATCCGGAGGTTCCATGTTCCAATCCCGGTGGGGACACATCACAAACATAACTTTGTGATCCCTAGTTTGGTTAGGACATTACAGGCTGATCACCTGATTGTCTGAAAGTAAGATGATCCGTGGTTCGGACGGCACGTTAAGCCGTTGGTCCCGGTTACTAGTTACCGATGTAAGTAAGTAGTCGTTACATGAGCCATGTCAGGGGCCTTTGGCGGCTCAATATAACCCTGACAGCAGGGTTGTTGAGGTTGGTAATCCACCTCACAACCCACCTGATAGAAGAAGAAGAACGATATCGACATATCATATTAGTTTAGCTCATATCACACTTTCAGATCCTCTAGAGAAATATTTTAGACAATTAAGATAATATTTCGGTAACAGTCGTCGTAGTCTTAAACCACCACGCGGGCCCAGTGCGGATTGGTGGTTATTAAAGACTGCAATGCAACCGGGACCAACGGCTTAACGTGCCTTCCGAAGCACGGAGGAGCTCGAGATGAAAACTTTTTTTTCATCTCGAGCTCCTCCGTAGGCCATCCATAGGGAAGGCCCGTGCCCCAGTAGTGGGGACGTTAATGGGCTGGTGATGAGTCGTCGTAGTCGGTCGTTGAAAATAATTGTTTTGTTATAAAAATAAAACCGGCGTAACCGGACTTGTAACAAAATGTACTTTATATTCGTAAATATTAAATTAGAAACGTTCTGGAAAAAATAAACGCCATAATAAGTGATCTCAAACAGTATTTTCAAATAATAGAACCTCTTTTCCTTAGAATCTTCCAAATATATAAAAGGAGAAACTGACTGACTGACATATCAACGCACAGCCTAAACGGCTAAACGTAGGCACTTGAAATTTGGAAGGGACGTAGCTTAGGTACCGTAGGAGGTGCACTAAGAAAGAAATTCCCGGAATTCCCACGGGAACGGGAATTAGCGGGAAAATCCTTTTGTATGAAAAATCTAACCCACTTAAGTAAGACGCTTGAAATTTGGCATGCAGGTTCCTTAGTAAACTTAAAGCTTAGTTGCAACAGGATATTGCAAAATTTCCAAGGGAACGGGAGTTAGCAGGAAAAAAACATTTGTATGAAAAAATGTAAACCGCGTAAGATACGAGTAGATGTTGTCAATCTAGCATGCATGCATAAATTTGTAAATATAAAGTTTAGTTATGGCTGTGTGTTTTGAAAAATGCGAGTTAGCATGAAAAAAATGTTGTATTAAAAAATCTAAACTGCATAAATTAGATGCTTGAAATTTGACATGCACTCCCACACACACAAAGACCTCTCATTTATAACGCCACGCGGACGAAGTCGCGGGCAAAAGCTAGTCTATTATAAGTAGGAATTTTCCAGTAGAAGAGCTTTTTTCCCGGAAAGCAAATAATGATTGAGAAGGATGAATTTCAGCTCAACTTTATTTGGAATGGAAATATACTTTTTTATAATTCTACGTATACAGGGTGTTAGTGACATCGTAATGAATACTGAGGGGGATGGTTCAGACCATGATTCTGAGTTGATTTCAAATGGAATTTCCTGTCGGAAAATTCATGAAAATTTTTGTGTTTCTTTTTTCAGTTCCATACTTTTGCGATGGAAAATTCCACATGATATCAACTCAGAATCGTTATCTGAATCATCCATCAAAGTTTTCTTTACGATGTCACTAACACCCTGTACATAAGGTAAGCTGAGAATTGGCAACATACCTACGTCACTACGAGAGAATCAACAACAGACCACAAATCATAAGGCTCTTAGACTACACTGCAGTTCACTGTACAGTGCAGTGCAGACAATCTGGACAGTTTGTGCAGTGTACTGTTTTCTGTGGGTCCTTGTGGGATACTGTGCTTTGTGTGAGGCGTCCTTCAATACTCATAATAAACGTTTCTGTTTTTCTTTCAGTTCTCCGAATATAATCCCATCAATATTCAGAATCAGAATCATTTATTCAACGTAATTATCATAGATAAACTTGTTGAAGGTCAATTTAACATTTTTGAATCTACGTCATATTATCTACGCTTGGTGTTATGGCTGAGGAGAAGAAATGACAAGAAACTGCAATAGCAACACATTTTTTAATTAAGCTTGTAATGTAGGTATACATTAGAGAAACACATTTAATCCAGGCATTTTTATAATTTAGGTTTTCATAAATTTTTAATAAGTTTTTTACATTAAGTAAGCTTCACATGAGCTTTAAATTTATTTTCTGACAAATTCAAAATACTGTCTAGTATTATAATATATATAGTTTTATTGTAAAAACATATACATAACCCAAAAAAGGTGAATTTAATTACTTTCGTTACAAAATATCAACACTAACTGAACCTATTTCATTGTCGATCTGAATACTGATACATAATAATGCAAAAGTAACACTGTCGGTATGACTGTACCTTTTCACGCTAAAATCCCGTTATCCCGTTTTCACAGGGATCGCTTTCCTAACCTGATGATTTAACAGGTCTGGTTTTTTTTTTCAGAAGAGACTGCCAATCTGACCTTCTAACTAGAAGGGAAAACCACGATTCAATCGCTGGTTGATACTGAGTAACCCAAGTAAAATAAGGATATAGAGTAGTAGGGATTTTAATCTGATAAGGCGGAAATCTCCATACACAAATGGGGATTAGATTTTAAAAGGATATTCAGTCTTCGACTTTAAAGGGACGGACTTAGTGTTATTATAGTGATAACCAAAGTCGGAGCCGGAGGTGCAGACGGAGAGCTAGTAGCCAATAACCCTGTACAAATACAGTCTCGTTAGAGAGTGACATCATTACTGCAACTGGTTCACACGCGAACACACTGCCCGAGATGTTGCTGTCCTAACGACACCACTTACGTTGGCGCATTTCTGCACGTGGACGTACAATACTACTTATTATTGTTACAGACAAAGTGAGAGAGTATGTTTACTGATAGAGAAAAAAACTGGCGAATCTTCTTAAGAAAATTATCTTTGTAACGAAATATAAATAAATTTGTGAAGTCAACTGTAACATAGTGTACAATTGTTGTAACACAGTAGACGGTGTGAGGGGGAACGTAATCTCTGATTGTAAAGTCGACATCAGACTTCCATTTGCTATTTGGGTAGACAAAGACCATAGAACTCGACTTACCATTTTCATTTCGTCCGCACTCATCAATGTTTTCATATGAGTTGACATATTTTTTATAGTTTATTTATTTATTTAACAATGTATTGTATTTTTGTGACGTTTCTTAGTGTAGATATGCCGCAAATGACATATATCCCACATGTATCCCTGGGCAAGGGTTCTACGTTATATCCAAGACAGACAAAAAAAACTTCTGAATCTGCAAATATACTTTATTGCACTAAAAGACAGAGACAATTACTGAGGTAAGAGAGCCTTGTCTATGTACATCAAATAGGTTTAGGTCTATACCTAGTAACACATGTGAATATCGTCGCTTAGTAACAGAGTGGGCTTTGAACAAGTACTCGGGCGGAACTCGGACCGATTACGTTTCGCTGGCTAAACAAACTGTCCAAATAAGGATTGAGAAGTGGTTTATGTAAATGAGTTATGTGGTCTGTAAACTTGATGTTTCGTAACAGCATTATGATGGACCGCGTAACTACAAGCGGAACATGTTATAAACATTAATGAGATGAATCTAGCGCGCCTTCCGGGGAAACGATCCGATTTCATATCGCTTTGCTTATTCGCGATTATCTCAGTAGTGTTATTAGAGTGAAAATGTATATTTATTGCGTAATGGATTATAGTTTCTTAAATAGGTTTTGGTACGTTCAAAATATTGGCTTTTAAATGCGAATATCGTGTTGTTTGCCTTAGACGTTGTCGAAAGTACTATAAATACCATGATAATTATGATTCATCATCTAATTGTTATAAAAGTTACTACATTACCGTACACTCCATACATCATCATGTCCCAGCATTATCCCGTTTTTCACAGGGTCCGCTTACCTAACTTGAAGATTTGACAGGTCCGGTTTTTACAGAAGCGCCTGCCTGTCTGACCTTCCAACCCGCGAAGAGAAAACCAACCCAATACAGGTTAGGTCACATACCTCCAAAAATGCATTTCCTCGGGAATGTGGGTGGGTCACAATGTTTTCCTTCACCGCTGAGCACGTGATAATCATTTATGATCCAATCATGAATTCGAAAACATTGAATCTTTCGCATACTATATTTAGAACAAGGATGTTCTTAATAAGAATTCAAGTAGGAATTACATTTTATCTTTAATGTCATTAGAGATAATGATCCTTGAAAGTCTAGCTGGCATTAAAATAACGACTTTAATGTGGTTTTAGTCTAAAATAGTGCTAGTTGCAGATTTAACTTAGAACACAAAGCCACAAAGTAACGTTAGGCAGGGTTATGAGTACATTAATGTGAAGGATAATTTATTGCACCATTTTGTGAAACAACAAAATATCAAAGCATTCAGTGTTTTTTTCATATTTCTATTTCGGCTCCTCTCCCTCTCTAAGAAACATTATCTCTCACGCCTATAGATAAACCTAACGTACCTTGGTTCAACAACAAATTCAGGAAGGTTTTTTAGAAGGTTCTAGACCAAACTGATGAGCATTTATGAAGGTTTTAATGACAATGGAAGAAGCGTGTTAGGATCGTAGCAAGTGGAATTTGTTCCGTGCCTCACCCAAAGGGAAATAGGCGTGATGTAATGTTTTTTTTTCTTTATTTAAGGAGTTTTATCTTACAAAAAGATAATGTCACTCCGTAGTGACTTCTTTCGATTCTACAACTTACGCAAACTAAAAACAACTTAAACTAATGCAATAATGTATAGGCTTAAAACAAACTGTTCATCCCCTTCTCTTCAAGCCCACCATTACAGTTTTGTACAGTGCCATTGCTTCTCCCGACAATGGGAAAGACAAAGCACTGTTACAGCCCCCCACCTGATAAATATTACTGTAACTATCTAGCAGCTGTATTCTCAGATCCTCGTTCCGTACACACTCCATCATGATGTGTTGAGCATCCTCGATAACGCCACACTCGATGTAATGTTTGCAGTCTTTAAGTGTCTCAGGTTATTGACCTTCACTACAACTGTTCACCATGCCCTACGAAGCATGGATCAACGTCACTAAACTACCTAACAGCACTGTACTGCACTGTTATTCTTACATCAAATCTTTGATGAGAGTGGAGGTAACGAAGGTGGTGTGTCAGGATTGTAGTACATAAGTGGAATTCCATGGCTTCTGTCTATCCCAACGGGAAATAAACGAGATCTTATGTAATACATTGGGAATGGCAAAGCCACAAGTAATCAAAGACAACATGCAGCCACTGTTGCGAAGTTCGAAGATGGATACGATGAACCTTATGGTGACAAGGGAGTTGTCAATACGCGACAAGTTGTGGCCTGTTGTGGCACATCTCAAGTGCAATAAAGAGTTTTTGTATTGTATTGTATCTCGGATAGGAATTATCACTCTAATAAATTCTTCTTCTCTCGTGTGGGTCGGGAGGTGGATTAACAACCTCATCAACTCTGGTATCAGGGTTACTATTGAGCCGTCAAAGGCCCCGGACATGACCCACGTAGCGACTACTTACTTACATCAGTAAGTAGTAACCGAGACAAACGGCTTAACGTGCCTTCCTAAGCACTCTAATAAACGATTAATTCAATTAATTGCCTACGTCCCAGCTCTGGGCACAGTACTAAGTAATAACTCTCGGCGTTTTGTAAATACATTTTGTCACATGTCTTCGATTTGTGCTATTTCGGACGCCAGTTTTGTCAGTGCGCCACGAATCTGAAGTGTGCGACTGCAATTTTGTTCTCTGGTATTTAACGAACATACATATACACTCCTCACGCCCGTAATTGGGTAAGCAGATACATCAGAGAGCAATACTAAGTCTAGTATGGCCAATTCAATTGATCACATTTGACGTTTCCGCTTCATCTGAGCAAAGGCTTTCCCTCTCGTCTTCCACAGTTTCTTATCCAGACAAGACATCTGTCTTGTCCCCTCCATCGTTCAACGTTTCCTTAACCTCACTTTCTTTTTTTTTAATAATAATACTTTATTAAAACGCAACATTATTTTACAGTAGTTTCTAAGTTTTTAGTAGGGATTTCGTTATAAGGTTTAATTTTGCACGCTGGCCTCAGTATTTTACGAGCCTAACGTTGCCAAATGTGATCTATTGAAATGGTTCCACTTTTTTTACATAAGTTTACTACTATACTCGTATCCCAATTTGGATAGTTAGAGGTACGTCCATAGCGAGATGAAATAAGTATCCACGCCTTACCGAGCTTTCTCTTAAACCAACGTGGTGAAGCGTATCGTAGTTTGTACCTAATTGAAAATTGGTTTGCTTTAGACCACAACCTCAGTTGATCGCTAATGACGTACCTAGTGTCTAAACGCTTTCCTAGTAAATGCCTTCAGGTGTACTATACACCTGTAGATTGACGTCAATGTATTTGTAGGCATTTGTCGGTGAAACATATGACTTATTTAATCAACATTACCTTTCTTATACCTATTATTCACTTATTCAGATATTGAGTTAAGAATGATGCGTGAATTTATTTACACACGGCGTTATACTATACAAATTCAAATCACGTGTGAATAACAAATTCATCGGAATAACAACAGTACGTAAGTTTTTTTTTTTTTTGAAAGACCACGCTTTGCATACATACATACTTAATTATGTGATAAAATAAATAGAAGCTAATAACAACTCAAAGTCAGAGGGGGTGACCCTAGGTCTGCGTCTTACCTGGTCCAACGCCTGTCAGTGGCTGTGCAACGGGGCAATGCCGCTAGTGTAATGGGTTCGTTTGGACCAGGTCAGATTCAGAACACTTAAACGCCTAGTTGGACGTGACGAAGTTACGTATGTTTCTGATTATGCGACAAATTGTATTATTATAATAAAATTGTGACATTATAAAAAACTAATAACTATTATAAACATGAACTGAATCATCCCCCTCAGTATTCGTTACGATGTCACTTAGTCACTTACACCTCGTAGATTGATTGTTGATTGAATGATGAAATCATGGTCACAATTTTTACCTGTAGGCTCGGCACGGCAACCGCGCCGAGCGCGGCGCGAATTATATCGAGGCCTTCGACCAATAGCCGTTTGACATCCATCTACGTAGATGGTCGAAGCGCTCAATTTAATTCACGCCGGGCGCGGCGCAGTTGTCATGCAGATCCGGCTGGATTGGTTGATTTAAATCATAAGGAAAATTACGTTAGAATGTGATTTTTCAAATACGCACTTACGTGGTTTTAACTATAGCGACGGTATATTATCTTGTGGCCGCTGGTATTACTGACTCTACCCACCCCCACAGGTTGCATACCACTAGTATAATCAGAGTTCTGACTAGTATACAATATTGCTAACTTTCGAGATTCCTACTTAAATACCCTCTGAATTGTTATGTGCAAAGAATTTGTTTTTGTGTTGTTTGTAACATGTAAATCAACTTAATTAAAATACCACGTCAATTTACCTCAGTTCTAACACTAAATAATTTTCCGTGTGAAGTCTATAACATTGTGGGTTTTCCTTAATAAAATTGTATTTTATAAAATCAGGCATAATTGTGTTATTTTGAGATGTACTTAACCATTTACTGTCTCGCTTAATATGACATGAATTCATTCACAAAAGAAGAAGAAAAATATTATTTTTGATGTGGGGTCACCGCAGAACATTTGTTAAGATTTACAGCCTCGTAATGACAGTTATAGCCAGAAACCACACAACAACACATTTTTTAACAACTCATCATCTCCGTAGCATCCCGTTTTTCACAGGGTCCGCTTACCTAACCTGAAGATTTGACAGCTCCGGTTTTTTACAGTAGCGACTGCCTGTGTGACTTTCCAACCCGCTAAGGGAAAACCAGCCCAATACAGGTTAGGTCACATACTTCCAAAAATGCATTTCTCGGGAAAGTGGGTTTCCTCACGATGTTTCCTTCACCGCTGAACACGCGAAAATCATTCATGATCCAAACATGAATTCGAAAAACAAATTCGACAATCATTGGTTTAGGCGTGTGCTGGGTTTTTTTAACAACTAAATACTATGGCCATTTTGACATGATAAATACAGCAATTCGCTTCGTCAATATAAATTAATACGAAACTTGTTGAACACAATAAAGTACAGCTATTTGCTCCTTTAACGTAGTTATGAATGAATAAGAAACTTTATAAGCGGGACAAACGTAAAAACGGCCACCATAATGTACCGCTAGGTTAGTTACACAGTATAAGCAACAAACGACCTTTTTCCTCACACAAACTGGCTATAGAACAACAGGGAAACCACTTCAATCTACTAAACGCGTGCGTTACTAGCCTATAAAACCAATATGTCAACATTTGCCAGAGGAAGGGATATACAAGGAAACCAACCAACTAACAATTCAAACACACCAAACCCTTGCGGCATAGGTTACGTATAATATTACGTATATATTAAAAGCTCCGGTTGATTGAGTGGAGGCCTGTGCCCAGCAGTGGGACGTATATAGGCAGTTTATGTATGTATGTTATGTATTAAAAGCTTATTATAAGATTAATGATTATCTAAATGATACAATTGCCTGGTATTAATCGTGTTTCTCTAGTTATTAAATAACTTGTAATTATACTACATTGATTTAAAAGATGTGTTGCTGTTGGAGTTTCTTGTCATTTCTTCTCCTTAGGCATAACACCTTGCGAAATGACGTAGATTCAAAAATGTTGAATCGATCTTCAACAAGTGTATCTATGATAATTACGTTGAATAAATGATTCTGATTCTATTAAATGCAAATGCTGACATCGATGTAGATACACGTCGACTTTTGTGGTGTTGCCCGCGATACCGTAAGCCATGTAGCAGGGGCTGATGCCCCGGGAAATAAAGGAGTAAAACAAAATGGTTGCCATATTAGTCGCCATGCCAGATAGTGTATGGCAATTCCAGGGGACTCTGGACAGTTGCTCTTCTACTTTTATTGAGGAAAATCCTTCACAAACGTTATTATCTCTTGGGGCGTCCGTTTATGATAAGATAAATGAGACTTTAAAAATTCATGCTTTACAATACAAGGAAATGTACAAAGGGCGCTGAATAAATATAATTTGGAAAGTGAAGTAATTTTGTTCCTTTGTTGGGGCTTATACAAATACCGTCTATATATATTCGTTAATGCATAATCAAATAATATTTAAAGATCCTTTACCGTGTTTCCTGTTAGACCCACGTGTGACGTGATGGGTGGTGAGTTGACTAACACAATGGGTAATATTATATTCGCAGGCTCAGATTTATGTTAAGAAATCACAGTAGGACGGCCTTACTGCTCAACATTATAATTTCTACCTATCTTTCCTACATAAATCCAATTCATGAGCATCAAGATGTTATCTAAACATCATATTTGTTGGCAAAACATTTATTTATGTATACAAACTTACAACTACAGGTTATAACTAATGCGACATGTATAACTTATAATAAATATGATCGACACATGACATATTGTATAATATAACACTTTTTAGGTAAAATATTTGCCAAATAATTCATGTTTTAGTTTATTAAAATTTATGAATAAAACAGGTAACTGGACAACATTCCAGGTTTAAACTAAATATTCCGCATAAATTATTCATAATGACAATATTTAACGAGCATACAAGTCATTAAATTATACTGTAAATAATACCGAACCTACAAGTACAATAAGGAATAAAATACTACGTATAGAAAGATAACTCTCCCCGCACTAATTCTTTTTTTTTCGAGCGCCGTGCTAGATTTAGAAGCAATTCATCAAAAAAGCAATATTGGTTTTTGTCATTTTATTGGCATTGCGTACTTACTTTTATGTACACAAGTCAAAATCAAAAATAAAATCAAATCATTTATTGTCTGAATTTTGGTACATATATTGTTCTTAAAATTAATCTTATTACTAAGTCCCACCAAACTCTATCTTTGCAGACATATACAAACGTTATTTACAAGTCAGATTGCAATATTGCTTTTTAAATGAACTGGGGGGTTAAAAGGGCCACATCGAAGCAATTCATCTAAGAAAGCAATATTGCTATTTGACATTTGTTTGCATTGCGCACTTACTTTTATATGCGCAAATGTCAAATTGCAATTTCTTAGATGAATTGCTTCGATGTGGCCATTTTAACCCTCCTGCTTCGATATGGCCCTATTAACCCCTCTGACCTCCCAATGCCAACAAATATCATAAGATTTGATCTAACCATGTATGTATCAGCCCTAACACGACAATGGAATAATACACAGATTACATAAATATTCCGCATACGCGGGTGTAGTACGGATGTATTGACGTCAACGCTGGAGCGATGCGTCGGCGAAAATTATTGGTGCCATATTTATACGACGGATCTCATACATCATAATCGTACTACAAGGTTTTTAATGCACGTAAGTATTACACCAGCTTATATACATCCTACTGCTGGGCACAGGGGTCTAAAAAACACAATTCGTCTAAGAACCAATATTGCATGCAATTAGACATTTGCGCATACAAAAGTAATTGGGTAAATTCCTAGATCAAAGATAAATTATGAAATTCTGATTACTAAAGAAAATTACTAAATAAAGAGATCTAAGGATGACAAAAAACATTTTCTTTTTCTATTTAACTTATTTATGAAATTGAATAAAGAAAAATGTAATAATAAATGCGACATTTCAAAGACAAAATAAAAGAAAAGAGATGCCAAGTATACAGCAGGAATGTCAGGTAAGATTTCATATGACAAAAGCATTTAAAACCCTGAACCTCTGGCAGCTAATTATTTCTAATTGGAAGGATAATTAATATATTTCATTAAATTAAAAGTGAGGCGTGTTGTTCGCGACATAATTAGTTATATTATTAATTAATAAGCCAGTGGAAGGGCTGCATACAAGGTTGGGACCTTGTGGTCTATTCAATGCGATATTATCTTTGATTGTGCTAATGTACCATTAGTATTCTGTGCGCTAAGTTTCCTTGTACATGTGGGCTGGTTCGAAAAATCAATAGCGTTCTAATCTTTTAAGCTTGTTTTAAATTAGTGTTTAAATTGTTATAGGTACGTTAAGCTGCGGAGAATCGCGCTAGGAATATATTTAGTACATGTTTTATAAAAGACAAGGCTCGCTTTCACATTATAGAATGGATCTAAGTGCACAGACAGACAATGGGATTGTCCTTTCCAACATGAAGCTTTTGATAAGTAGTAGGAAATAATCTTCCCGTTGATTGAGGGGACGACTGTGTTTCAGATGGAAGTAGTAGGCTGTTCAAGCACTTTAACAAAACACAGTTTTGTTTGTTTTAACAAAACATGTTTACGTTTGGTATGTAGGGGATGACCCAAGAAAGTGTGGATGGATTGTGTAAAGAAGGATATGTGTGTGAAAGGTGTGAGTACTGAGATGACGACTGACAGAAATTAATGGAAGAGGAACACATGTTGTGCCGACCCACCTAGACACCTAGAGTGGGATGATGATGTTTAGGTTTTGTTTAGGTATATGCGTTTGTTTCGCGCACGATAGAGTTATATAGGACTTGAAATGTACTGGGTCATTTTATCGATTCTGACGATATAATTACGTCGCTTTGTAGACTGGTGCTAATATGTGAACCCAAATAAGTCATGTCGTTCTGTTAAAATGAACAAAATCACGTGTCGCATGTTAGCCCTGCTGGACTTACGATCTTCATCGCATATGTTTTAATTAAAATAGTTTTTCCGTGACCATGTAGAAACTTGGCAAATAAGTAGTTTGTATCTAAACGTTTCCATGATTACAATGATCACATGCCAATTCTCGGCGGAACGGAATATTTTTATTGCTTGCCTATAACACTTGCCTAGAGAAGCGAACAGTTATAGAGGCAATTTATAACACTTGTTGGAAAGAAACTACGATAGGGTATTTGACTGTGTCAAAGAAAAATATAAATTGTAACATGATCAAAAATCAATCTCATTTTACTTTTCGATTTATTTTCGAATTTTATTTATGAATTAAGTTACAATGAGTACAACGTTTGACCGCTTTTACTGATGACGTCACAGGTAAGTACCTATTTGCATACAAACTCCAAAGTAAAACTTTCATTTTGACGTTTCGAAAAAAGTATCTCATTTGACTAGGTTGTCAAGTAGTCCATTGATAGTAGTGTTGTCGAACTATCGTAATTTGTAAAAGAGCATCCTGTCGATAGGCCTTCTTACTAGGATAGAATTCTTACTATCGGTCAACTATCAACAGACTATTGGCTACAGGCATTGGATAATTCCACTTGATATTAACTCAGAATGATGAGCTGAATCATCCCTCTCAGTATCTGCTACGATGTCAGTTACACCCTGTACAAGTACATACAAGTAGATAGTGTTACTGACATCGTATCAAATACTGAGGGGGATGATTTAGACCATGATTGAGTTGATATCAAGTGGATTTTGCCGTCGGAAAATTTATGAAAATTGTAGTGTATTTTTTATTATTTTCAGGTCCATACTTTTGGACGTAAAATTCCACTTGATATCAACTGAGAATCATAGCCTGAGTCATCCTTTAAAGTTTTCGTTACGATGTCACTAATACCCTGTATATAACACGGTATATTATTATTTAGACTAGAGGCTTAGTCATACAATTTACTTTAGTCTCACGCACTATAGATAAAACAATGAGAGTGTAAGTATTTTGCAAATAAACGACACATATCTTCATTGCGTACACTTTTTACATTATTTATCAATCACGAAGTATGTTAGTGACTCAATAATTGATTTGTTTTGTAAATGTAATAATGCGAAATCGATTTACAAATAATAAGGCGAATAAATATTGCAGTAATAACAAAACAAGACAAAGGATTTATCCAGAAACAACTGGAATTTTCGAATCATATTCAAATCTCGAATGTTCTGGAAACACTCAATTCCACACACTGGCGTTTCTGGCAAAATTTGCTAGTAATGTAGGTCTCGTATCGATCACGGACAGTGTTCCAACAGGCTCAGGGAGACTCGAGGAAGAGGATGTTTGAACGCATGCCAAATTGCCAACACGCGAAAACGTAATACTCGACTATATAGTACGTAAACATTGAGAAGATTACAAATAACTCTATTGTATGGAGCAAAACTGTTTGCATTGAGAAGTACCTAAAGCATTTGAGATCTTTCGTTATTTGCATGTATCCACCATGATATATGAAAATATCCCCGTGTGTGAAGTGAACCTATCGTAAGAATCTTAAAAAACTTTATTGAATGAAACCGACGAACTGGATTGTCGCTACTTTATTTATCAAATGAAATACACTTTATTGCACAGAACGTATTTCTAACAAACATACATAATACATGAATACCATACAATGTGGGCGGCCTTATTGCTCTAGAGCAATTTGTTGTACGCAACTACTACCAGGAAACAAACATTTACTAGTTTATCATTTTTATATAGTACACTCAGACGTTAGTGTCTACAGTTATTTTCATACGATTTGCAGAGCAAGATTAAAGATTTACAGACGGAGTTTTATATACGTACAATATTCAAATATAACGTTTTGAATCTGTATTTACATAATCAATAGATAACAAATCTAGCCATTCCGCTTATCAGAGATTTACAACGGCTTCATAATTATGATAACGTTGGTAATGTGTTGATTGTCTCAGCTAATCAATTCGTATCAGAATGAATATTCAAAATACTGCGAAAGGAGCGTTGTGCTTGAGGGACACATTAGAAATGACTATTTTGCTGTGCCCTCCAGGGTCGATAATGATTCTTATTTCATAATGTCACCTGTGTCTACATTGTGGAATGGCAATAAAGTTATAGTGTACAGTATAAGAATCTTTGTAGAGCGATTTTATGATACATAGTGAGATATTCCAGACCTACGGGGTATAACGTAGAATGCTTGCCCAGGGATACGGGTGAAGACCACAACGGTTGCAAAGGCGGAAATGGAGCCATCGGTATGGCAATGCAGGACGGAAGGAGCAAGTCACAGGGATTGTAACCTGGAACCTGACAGAAGGTAGCAGTAACTGTCAGTACTATTCAGGGGCAGAAGGCAGGAGTCCTAGTACGGCTGTGAAATAAGACTACTCTGGGCGCCATCCCACTCGCGTCAGACACAGTACTGCGGGGCGGAAGGCAAGAGGGAAACCACTACCCTATTTTTACCTAAAAAAGTAACATGGAGAATGCTACACAGACAAGAGCGTGGCTCTTAAATTAGTGATGATGAGTGAGATATTAATGTAGAAGTACTCGTATTTATGTTTTCGTATTTACGTAGTATTACAGTTTTTTTTAGAATAGCTTGTAAAGTATTTTTTTTAACGCATCACTATCATATTTCCTACCTTTAATGCACTGATAAAAATGCGTAAAAAATAAAACATCGTATATGATTCCTAACTAGGCCAAGTATAGGCACCTCATATCACCAGTACGACCCAAGTGCTATAAAATGACCAAGGTGAAGTAATTTGAAGTGCTTATTTTTGGTTAAATCATAACAGTATGACGTATCAAGGAAATTAAACAAAGGCAATTCCTTTCATGTGTGGACGTGGGCTGGACAAGGTGAGAACCAAGGCTTCGAAGATGATACCAAGGTGATTATCACCGTATTATTGCGAAGTTATATACAAACATTCTAAGGAAACTACGCGACAGACAAACGGTGGGACCAAATACTGTTTCATAGGAAAGTACCTAATTCTCAGAGTTTTATTTTGCAGATGGAAGTAGCACATAACATACGCTCACGACTATAACCCAATTGAGGTAGTTAGAGGGACATCCATCACAAGATGAACTAGGTACCCACACCTCACCGAGCTTTCTTTTTTTCTTGTTTTTATGTAAACAAGATAACACAGTCTCTTAAACCCATTTATTCGCAAAGCAATCACTTCCATAGTGAATATTGAAATCCGCTAAAACCGTTCGCAGCATTCGAGTCGCGTACAAGAATGCATTATTTAATAAATGATTTACGCTGGCGATTCAGTAAATCCAGAATCGATTGAGCACTGAATAATTGCTGTTGCCATGTTTGAATTTCCCCACGGGCTGTCGACAGCGGCGAGATAGTATCATTAAACATTCTGATTGCACAGTCCCAACTTTGAAGCGTCCACGTGTTCAAATTGCTTCTAGTTTCATCCCAGCCTTTGTATAAATAAACACAAACTTTATTACTTTGTTGCTCAGAATTTATACTAATATTATAATGAGATAGTAATTATTATTATGTGTTATTTATACTTACCTTTCAAGCTTTACCTGGGAAGACTTGGATGAAAATTGGCACAGGAATAGATCAAAACCTAGGTACTGTCACGAGCATTTGGTACCATGTCACATGATTTTTTTTTGACAAATTGCACTGTAAGTCTCACTAAATGTCAAATATCTTAGTGCGACAGAGTCCTAAAGTGGGTACATTATCCCTCATGGCTGTATACGTTACAGTCACATACTTCCCAAGGAGATACTCGTTGCAGACGGACTTAGGGATTTGCGACATAACCAAAGTCCACGAGAACGAAATCACGGGCGGAAAGCTACTATGACTAAAAAAAACTACTCTTGTAATACATACATAAATCACACCTATTTCCCACCGGGGTAAGCACAGACTGGAATGGAAAATGGATCAATTCCATTCCATTTGCTTCGATCCCGACATACTTCTCTTGCTTCCTCCATGTTCATCAATCGTTTCATACACACACGCTGGTTCAGAGTAGATCTTACTGAACCTTGTCTAAGGACATCTCCAATTTGGTCAATGTACTTACTTCTAGGTCTTCCTCTTGTAATAAATGTTCATTTGAATTGTTCATCAACCTTCGTCCGGACAATAACTAGAGACGTAAACAATTTTCCCCGGTTGCGTCGTTAACAATATCGTAGAAAAAACGAAGAGGTAAAGGACATTCGCTAGGTAAGAGTTGAAGAAAATTTCATCATGATGTCGTTTGAGGAGTTTTAAACAAAGCGCAATTGTCGTCGGCCCGTATAATATACTTGAATAATAAAAGTAAGAAACTCGGGCTTGGAAGTTTCATCCGTTTTCTTTCAAAGTGAGCTCAATTTATCTCTTCCTTAATATAACATAGTATCAGGCCTGTATCCCCGAAGAGGTAGGCAGAGGTTGTAATATAGTATACAGTATAGGAACCATGTAATAGCGGGTGAGTCTATTATCATTAACCGAGCACAAAACCTGAACAGGGGTATCACACAAAAGGTTGTTGAGGCGGTGGAGCTAATTTTCTTCTTTAAGGGTGTAGGGACCTTAGTCAAGTTCCTATCCGTTACCTAGATGGCGCACATATAGCGGATTCAGTGTAAATCCAAAATATGTACCTAGTTGTCAATAGCTGCAGACTTAGAGAAGGTGAAGATAATAGGAAGGGTGTATAATATTTTTTATTGTTTGTAGGTTCTCTAGACCTTCAAGTAGTGGCATGACAAAAAAAAATATTTCGATCATCGAATGGTGTGGCTATACTTACGTCATCTATTGTCGCCGAAACGTAGCGAGGGTTCCAACGCCCTTAACTCGTAATAGAAACGAGCCACGTACCCTGCAGTGGGGTGTCTACGACCTGTCTATTAAAATTAGTACAAAATAACGTGTATATTTAGAGACGCCAGATTAATCTCGCTGTGCCCAGTTCCCGGAAAGTGGGGCACACTGGGTCACAGGTACAAGATGAATTGCCGGCCTAGTCCCAGAACTTCAAACACCAAGTAGCACGAATCTTTCTCGTAACACGGTTCATTATTGTATATTCAAAGTTGATATATTAAACTTCGATGGCCTATTGGATAACGTTCGACCTAAAGACTTGTAGGCCAATGCGTTATAAAAAAAAAAAAAACTAGAATACTTTATTATTTTAAGTGTTCATTTATCTTTCGATGACACGGAGGATGTTTGTCTACAACCGGTTTATTTTTGCACATCGAATTCATCATAGAATAAAGAATAATACTACGTATAGAACTCTCCGCTCCCCACCAGCGTCTGAGCTAGGTTTACCTCACCCCCTCGAACATAGTTTAGACTTGAATCGTATGTTGTCAAACGTCACACACTCTCGTCTCGTCTGTGTTAAACGAGGTTGTTTGTATGAAGTGTCCGGGGTGTGAACACACTCAAATATAATTAGCGTGACTGTCAAAACGTTCAAATACTAGGTGCATTGAATTGAAATAGAACCAGATTGAATGGAGACCGTGAGAAGCTTGCCGCAACACACTGTGTTAAACAGTACTTGCAATAATGCCCCGTTAATTACATACGTTCTTACAACCGCAACGCAAACTAAAGACACACTTGCGTAGGCATTGCAATTGTACCCAATCCAATGAAATCAACAGGTTTACGACGCCATTATCGCGGCACTCTGTACCAAATATGCGAAATTATCGTGATGGCACAAATACCCAATTTGGTGAAACCGGCGCTGTTTTTCTGGTCATACTGTTAGTTTTGTTTTAGTCGCGTTTTGTGAAGCGCTTCTTTTATCGTGTGGGTTGTGAGGTGGATTACCAACCTCGGCAACTCTGCCGACGTAAGATTTAGTCTCAGGGTTATTATTGAGCCGCCGAAGGCTCCTGACATGGCTCATGTAACGATTACTCACATCAGTAAGTAGTAACCGAGACCAACGGCTTAACGTGCTATCCGAAGCACGGATCATCTTACTTTTGGACAATCAGGTGATCAGCCTGTAAAGTCCTAACCTAACATTTTTGTGATATTTCCCCACCGGGACTCGAATCCGGGATTGTGAGCGCAACGATTAACCACTGAACCACAGAGCGCTGAAAGATAAAGATAAACAAAGCGCTGGGTTGTTTGCGTTGCAAAATTTTTGCGTTTGAAGCTCATAACAGGTAGAGAGGGACAATATCAGGGGATTATGGCGTTTGTAGTGGCTGTGTAAAGGGCGTTATCAGAGAGCTGTGAGAGTAATAACGCTGCGGGCGCGCTGTACTCGTAGCGGTCATATTTCTGCTGAAGACAAACACGGGTGCGACGGCAAACATTGCTGACTCAGTGACGAACCTAGGTAACACCCCGGACACGTTATCGTGCATCAATGTGTGTGACGTCTGATGCCCATACGATTGAAGACTAAAGTAAGACCGAGGGGGTGAGGTAAGCCTAGCTCAACCGCTGGTGGGGAGCGGTCAGTTGCCGTTCTATACGTAGTATTATCCTTTATTCTATGCCTAGGTGACAAATATAGGCCGAATATAGGTAGGAATCTTAGGATACATTTTGCTTAATAAGTCCGTCTTTTTATTTTATTGAAGCAGACTTGTGCAAAGAAGTAGAATAGAAGACATATTGAATTACTGATTGAAAATACGAAACAGACAATGGATTATTTGATCATTTTCATGATTATTAATCAAACTTAACACCCTTTGTATACCTTTGTAAAACAGAATCAACCTCAAATATTTCATTAGGAATAAATCTATAACTCATGCTATAAATTTGAATTTTCCCCACCTCGCCATATAAAGCCCATACATCGTTTTCGGGCAATGTTCCTACTGCGGCCCTGTTCTAAATCATTATTATAGTACGTTTTATAAATCACGTGTCTGCGTTCTCGTTGCCTGTATTCTACACTTTTTATTCTTTTACCTGTTCTGTGATGGAAAGAAAATGGCTCAAGTTTTATGTAAGACGCTCTCTTCTGAAGCCTTAAGGTGCATTTTCAATGAAAATATTTGAAGTAGCATAATTCTATAACATTGCTGCATTTTATTAGTTTCCTCTTTGCTAGAAAACTCTTTTTTACACATCTAGCTATGTGATAGACGCTATATCTATGTATTGACCGTCGACCGGAGACGATTCGTGCTTCGGAAGGCACGTTAAGCCGTTGGTCCCGGTAACTACTTACTGATTTAAGTACGTAGTCGTTACATGAGTCATGTCAGGGTAACCCTGACACCAGGGTTGATGAGGTTGGTAATTCACCTCACAACAAACACGATAGAAGAAGAAGAGTATGTATTGACAAGGGCAATCGACTTTTACTACTACACTAGGTACTAAACGAGGCTTTTGAATCAATGGCAATTCCGGTATAAGCAGACCGATTAGTAGCGTGTTATGAAAATTAATGTACGAAACCTCCTTTTTTTAGCGTTGGGTAATGCTTTACGCATACCACGCCACCCGGGGGGGGCGACGTAGTTATGTGGAACTCCCCGGGTGTCGCCACCCGGTATACCCACTAAAACCCAACGGTGGTCCTACTTGTCCACTGTGGTGCCAGGACCCGGGAATCGCCGAAGCATACTTCCGCGATGTACGAAACCTCCTGACACAGGCTATATCAAGCTTAAAAGGAGGTACCAGTCAATAGTTTTAATGTAAACTCTTTTTTAAGAAATAAAGCATTTTTTTTTATTATTTTATTTTTAAACACAACGTGTGTCACGTATTCGAATTTCGAGTCGGGTTCTAAATCACTGTATTCTACTTTATGAGTTTGAATTCATGTTAAGATCATACACTTCTCATCAAAAAAATCGAAACACCTTGCAAGTTTACGTTTTGTCAGGATTATCAGAAAAATGTGTACATTTAGGAATAAATGTTAAATGTCGTTTAATAGTGAGTAATATGAGCTTATCAAATCTTAATGTTAATGTTCTAAATTTAAATGAATTTTTCATAGGTTTCGTATTTTGTTAAATGAGTCATTTTTATTCCGTATGGAGTATAAAGGAAATGGATAAAACAACACACGTAAATGAAAAAAAAAGCTAAAAAACGTTTATTTAATAACTTGTATTCCCTCCCCGAGCTCTAATTACTGCTTCCATACGGTTCTTCATCGATCGGATGAGAGTCACGATCACATGCTGTGGTATATTGTCCCATTCCTCTTGGATTGCATCTTGCAGCTGGCTAAGTGTTTCTGGGGCAGGATCTCTTGCTCGAATTCGTCTCTTTAATTCATCCCACAGATGTTCAATGGGATTCATGTCCGGGCTTCTTGCTGGCCATTCCATAATAGAGATATCGACTTCGTTAAGATAATCTCGTACGACGCCCGCGGTGTGAGCCCTAGCATTGTCGTGCATGAATATGAAGCCGTTGCCAATAAAATGTGCATAGGGCATCACATGAGGCTCGAGACACTCTTCGACGTACCGATGACAGTTTAGTGCAGGCAGACGTAGCCCAGACACGAAAGCAAGCTCTGTCTTACCGTCGGCGCTGATTCCTCCCCAAACCGTCCACGAACCGCCACCATAGCTGACCTTTTCTTCAATGCAGCATTGTGCATAGCGTTCTCCGTCTCTTCTGTAGACCTTGTTCCTTCCGTCGTTACCATACAGCATAATTTTACACTCATCAGAAAAGAGAACTTTGCTCCACTGTAGGTATGACCAATTTAGGTGCTCACGTGCAAAGTTAAGGCACGCTCTTCGATGGTCTGCAGTTAATTTCGGCCCATTTGCTGGCTTATGCGGTACCAGTCCACGATCCTTCAACCTTCTTCTAATTGTAGAGTCACTTACAGCCACCCTTCGTACAACACGAAGCCGCTGCTGCAGTTGAAAAGCGTTAAGGCGTCAATTTCTTAAAGAAGTTGTTACAATAAATCGATCATCTCGCTCAGAAGTGACCCGATTCCTGCCAGATCCTGAACGGCGCGTGAACAAACCAGTCTCCCGATAACGTTTATAGACTCTATGAACAGATGACAGGCTTAGATGCAGTCTTGCAGCCACAACACGCTGACTAAGGCCAGAATCCAGCAATGCCACAACTTGGGCGGCTTCTGTGGGCGAAGTATCCATACGTTTTAGAAAAAAAACCTTTTTTCAGACGTCCCAAAGTCACAGTATTGAAATAAAAAACAAAAAGTTTAAGGATAGGCGCCAATTTTTAGTTTTTAAACGCTAAATGTACTCCAACCCGAAACACACATTTGTCTCAAAACAGTGATTCATTTCGTTTATAAGATAAACAAATGAAATTCTAATTTTGAATTTAGAATTTTCGCTTATTACTGTAATGGCCAAACTGCCAGCTATACATTTATGTATTTTTTTTCATCGTATGAATTCTTTTTTGTGTTAAATTCGGACAGAAACAATGAAAACGGAAGTGTTTCGATTTTTTTGATGAGAAGTGTAGATAACTGATATTACGTGGTTTCAAGAATCTGTTGGAAATGATTTTTGCTTTTATAGCACATACCCGTATGTATCTCAGTTTCACCTTTAGATCTGTCTTTATTTAGTAATACGAATTTCATAATTTATCTTTGATCTAGGAAACTATCCAATTGCGCTTTGTCCAAAACTCTTCAAATGACATTATGATGAAATTTTCTTCAACTCTTGCCTAGCGAGTGTCCTTTACCTGTTCTTTTTTTATGCGATATTGTTAACGACGCGACTGGGGTAAGTTCGCGTAATGCCATGTTATGTCATGTAAGGAAACTTATGTTTCTAGATACACCCAAGAATATAGATCCATTGCCAACCGGTGCAAGATCTACCACCGACGCGCGCGCTTTATGTGAGTGCACCATAAACATAACAACTTGATAACACAATCTCTCACCACGCCAGATTATGTATTGTAATCTGATGACGTATTCACTACACAGTGCATCCACACTGTTTGTATGCAAAATAAAGCAAACCACACAAGTTCAAGATCGACCTCTATTTGTTTATTAATAAACTAATTAGCTTACAAATAAAGTTTACGCCTATAGCCTATTGGGATAGGTAACGCAACAAGATCAGAACATAAAATTGTAACATTACCGAAACTTTAATATGAGTAATTGGTAAGTATCTACCGGCTTTACACCACAGGATGAGCAGCAACTAGCCTCCCTGGTCCATTGGTTGAGCGCTGGGGTCATTATTCGGAGACATATCACAAAAATTATTATGATCAACTGATCCCTGGTTTGCTCAGGACATTACAGGCTGATGACCCTCATCCAATCGTTCGGAACTAAAATGATCCGTGCTTCGGAAGTCACGTCAAGCCTTTGGTCCCGGCCACTATGTACTACCACTATGTATTTACCGATGTAAGTACGTATTCGTTACATGAGTCATGACAGGGGCCTTTGGCGGCTCAGTAATAACTCTGACAGATTTGCTGAGGTTGGCCATCCACCTCACAACCCACGCGATAGAAGAAAAATATATAATTTGTTTACACTCAGCATAAAACGAATACTTATAGTTGAAAGTAAGGGTTTCACTTCTTCAACAGAAGATAAGTTTAATTAGAAAAGTTTATGATGATAACACTCCCACTGTGAAAGGTCGCCATGAAGTTGTTTCACTTCAACAATAAACTGTACTTCTATTGGAATTTCATGAAGTTGGCAATTACCAATTGAAACTGGCAGCATTGTGAACACAATGTTGTAAAGGTCAGCTTCAAGGAAATAAAGATGGTCTTCTGAGAAATAAGCTGGCTACTGTACTGTGTACTCTGGCTTTTGTACGAACTGTAGGTACCTATTGTAGGATGACCTTTATACGAGACTTTTTCCTTGAAATCTATGTACCTTCATTAAAATACGAATACCAAAAGTGACTGCAAGTTTTGTCTTCGGATTGTTGCTATGTCTACCCTGTTAGCGATTATAAGCGTGACTTTTATTTACTTTTAATTGAAAATGTGTCTTTGAGCACCTTTAACAACGTTAGAAAGTAGCAGCTACATTGTATGAGAATGTCAAATTTTCCTTCAAATCTGTCTGTCTTGCAATCTTTGAGGGCTAATTACTTAGTTTTTTGCCCGTATTAAGGGTACTTTTTATTAATGTTTCTAAAATCCTATTAAATGGAGCAGTTTATAGAAATACTTTCAGGGTCCACGACAATCTCATGTGTTTATTATTCTTCGGCGAAGTATTAACAACTGTAACAATTTTGGTCGAATTCTCACTTTGACTTCCGATAACTTTTTTTTTTATCTTTGATTTCACTTTGATTTATCTTTGATTGAGCGGTTCACAGACTTAGGCATAGTTGTGAAGTAAAATAAAATAATTACTAAGGGATAGCGACAAAATGATTATTTCTGAAGTAAGAAAGAAAATCTAGAAAAAGGTACAAAATGGGTCATATCTCCTAAACCGTAAATAATTGCTGAACATACATGGGGGTGTTTCTGGTAGCTAATGAGCCCCTCTATCTAATTTTTCATTTTGAACCTGAACTACTGGGCCACCCTGTATATACCTAAAACAGCTCCAATGCGTCATATCGATCTTGCCTTATGTGTATTTTATATTGTGTTTGTATGTTCTGATGTTGATGCATTATAATATACAGGGTGTTAGTGACATCGTAACGAAAACTTTGAGGGACGATTCAGATTATGATTCTCAGTTAATATAAATTGGAATTTTCCGTCGCAAATGTATGGGATTGAAAAAAATTTAAATACACACTAATAATTTCATGAATTATCCGACCGGATCCACTAGATATCAACTCAGAATCACGGTCTGAATCATTCATTCAGTATTCGTTACGATGTCACTAATATCCTGTATAGATATTTCGAAGTCAAAAGTCAATTCTAAACTCAAAGAAACTAGTTTAATGTCATCTGTATAAAATATGCTATAAGGTTATTAAAATTAAATATTAAAATCGTGTTTATATTTCTTATGTAATTTGTTGAGAATCTTAAAATAACATTCACCATATTGAGAAGCAAACATGTAAGTATGTGAGACGATTGAATAATATAATAAGTGATAAAAATATGCAATACAATTATGTATGTAATATTATGTAACGTCACAATTTACAAGTTTATCCTAATTAGATTTTGTCACCTATTGGAAAATTTCTTGGAAAAAAGAACCATTAGTAACAAAAACTTGAAACAAATGAAAAATGAAATGAAAAAGGCATTTATTTGCTTTTACACTGTAATACATAAAATAAGCCTTCCCAGTAAGTAAAATAATTCGAAATTGCCACTTTGATATATGCAAGGCTAGGTTCTCAATAGTCAGCCGGCTGTGAAAGATTCTGTCGTCGAGTGTCGCTGAAGATATCTACGACACGCTCGAGAGCACTTCCCTTCAGTCTCCCTTATATACAGCTATGTGGACTTCAAGTCACTGGAACATATATATGTGGGTACCTTAGGTACCTATTATTGTATATATTTATATATTTTACTTAAACTTATTATTAAAGATGTTGTTGGGGTATGTCCCAATGTTTATGTTGTAATGTAATTAATGTAACAAACATAACATAAACAGCCTATATACGTCCCACTGCTGGGCACAGGCCTCCCCTCAATCAACCGGAGGGGGTATGGAGCATACTCCACCACGCTGCTCCACTGCGGATTGGTGGAGGTGTTTTTTACGGCTAATAGCCGGGACCAATGGCTTAATTAATGTACTAAGTATGTATCTATGTATTAAGTATGTATGTTGTTGTTACTGTAGTAGATAAAATGTTATTTAAATGTGGTCAGCTGATAGAAAGAAAATTCCACGTAGCTGCCGAGTGGCGTTTATTCACACACTAAAATAAATTGTACATTTCATGTAATAATGTCGATATGCAGACGCTTGCATAGTATACGGTTACATATGTGACGAGTGTGCTCGTACAGATGTAATGTTAGATTATTGCTAATATACACGTTAGTGACATCGTAACGATAAGTTTGAGGGCTGATTCAGACCATGATTCTGAGTTGACATCAAGTGGAATTCTCCGTCGCAAAAGTATAGAACTGAAAATAATTAAAAAAACACCAAAAATTTTTTGAATTTTCCATCGTAAAAGTACAGAATGAAAATATTTTTTAAAAAAATCATGGATTTTGCAACGGAAAAATCTACTTGATATCTACTTAGAATCACGGTCTGAACCATCCCCCTAAGTATTCGTTACGATGTCACTAACAGTCTGTATTTATACTTACACACACACACACACACACACACACACACACACACACACACACACACGTGTGTGTGCTCTCTTATGTTGCGTTGCGAGTGAATTTATCCATCATAAGGAACATTATTAGGTGTGGGAATGTGTGAAGAAAGATTGTATGAACTTTATTAAGGAAGGCATATGTTCATGTGTAAGATACTTGCGATGGATGTATCTGTGACTACCCCAATTGGGATATAGTCGTGAGCTTGTGTTTGTTATGTTATATGTAGTATTATTCTTTGAAGCAAATGGAATTCCATAGTCTCTGCTCACCCCAGTGGGAAATATGCGTGACTATATGTACAGTCATGAGCAATATAATATACCCACTTTAGGACTCTGTCGCACTAACATATTTGACATTTAGTGAGACTTACAGTTCAATTTGTCAAAAAAGTTAATGTGACATGGTATCAAAGTGTATACATATTAATGCTCGTGACCGTATGTATGTATGTACACAGTATACATGTGCGGCGATCGACCTAATAATGGATCAACTTGATACACCTTATGTGGAACCCAGGTAGTGAAGGGACCCTGCCTTCCAATGTTAAGTGGTAAGCACCTTTCCACTTCATCTTGCGTAAGTACCTACTTTTACTTTCCGAGAAATCATTTATCCATAATGCCACTCTGCCGTTATTATCATATGCTTCCTTCCCCGGACAAGCGACATTCGAGTACTTATTATAATTGCACATTTTTCACCACGACTTTATTGGTTATTAAATTATAATTAAAAACGGCTTTGAAATCCTTTCAGTATACATAACTGTGCGTACAACTTTTGTATGTTATTAGCTATTATATTCTCATATAAGAATATAACTATTATTCTTTTCAAAATCTACCTATTTAATATGTAAACAAATGGAATGATTTTCCGTATCAGATACCGCATATAAATACGTGTCTAAAGATTAATTAGTTTAGATTAATAAAGCGGAAACGTTTTCTTCTGTCTGCGTATATTTAGCCAAAGTAAGATTATTCTGTATTTCGGGAGGCACGTCAAGCTGTTAGTCCCGGCAAACCCCCGTAGTAGACGTATTAGGCATTTTATGTTATAAGAACATTATGGTATATTGAAATTACTATATTTTCACAACCAAAATGTAAATGACATATACACAAAACCGTAGTAGATAAAATATTCGTAGTAGTAGATAAAACACCCACCTACATATAACCTTGTGGTTTAAATAACAGCACCATAACTTTTCAAGTCACATTGCAAAGCAAAAAAGCATTGCCTGAAAATATGCAATTCAACATAATATATAAGTGGACCTAACGTGTTCAGTACAACCTTCATGCCAAGTACTAACCTTGAGCTAAACCCACGTTTCAGCAATCTGCAATTATCCTATAATTCTGTTTGAACAGACAATCTAAATACTAAGAGATTATGTGGCTAATGTCGTCATATAGAAAGCTGGTTCTTTTTATCTTTAGAGATATATATCTGTAATTGACGTGGGAAAAATCGTTAGTTTCTCTTAAACACATACACATACATACATAAACTCACGCCCGTAATCCCAAATGGGGTGGGCAGAGCCACAAGTAATCAAAGACAACTTGCAGCCACTGTTGATACGAAGTCCTAAGATGGATATGATGAACCTTATGATAAGGGATCAGCCTATCGCCCATAACAATAGTCCATCATGTTAGAGGACGCAATACCTCTGTCGGTTTTTACGACATGCCCGGGAAGACAAGCAGCTGAACGTGTTCTATGTTCTCTTAAACACGTTCGTGATTATAATACGATATAGTAATCTATAGGGTATATGATCTTAATACTCGCGTAGAATAATGTAGCGTCTACAACATTATTCGTCAACTTTGTTTGTGTTTTAGGTAGGGAGATACAACCAAAACTAGCCAAATACGTACGAGTAGTTCCAAATTACATATATTAATGTCACTAGAGCGATATACTATCGTCGACTGTCGTCGTTCATATAAATTGTTCTGCGTGGTTTTTGGCAGTCAGCCATTTCATGTAAAGCGTTATCGCGAAATTAGCGCGGCGTTAAGCTCTGTGGTAGTAGCTCAATTTTTAGATGGATAGCTTTTTGTATTTACCTACTCAGTTCAATATTGTTTATTTGAGGAGTTGTTTTAATAACTACCTCTGTAAATTAGGTATATTCGTATAATGGCATGAAACATCCCCCGCGACACGATAAACATCGCGGAATCCAACTAATAGAGTTAAGATATTATGACATTTATCATTATAATCAACATTTGCTACCTCTGTTGGTCAAAGCCCGCATTATTTGTCGCGTTCACATAGATAGCGTAACCCATGCAATGCCAGACATCAACAAAGCGTGTACCTTGTATTCTAACGGTGGTACTGTAATATAATTTACCTAGTTAAGTGAACTTTTAGCCTTATGACCGAGACATAGTATGACGTGCATACTGCCATTACGTTACAGTGACCTACGGTTCTAAATGGTGGCCATTATGGCAACCTTCACATGCCATCAATGTTAGTCTACTTTCAATTATAAAATAATTCATTAACATTATTTTTTTACAGTTAAAACTTAAAAAGAGAAAAGATAAAAAAGGTCTTGATGGAACTTTTTGTAGATTCAGGTACCGTGCAAGTTTTTAGAACGAGAACTTAACTTAAAGGTGGGATAATAATCTATATATTTATTTCATTAAAACCCCAACAATAACACAGAAAACCATAAAATGGAACATTGAGAATTAGACCGCTATTCGTTACTGATGGATGGACACGCGATGTATCAAACCCACAAACATTTCATAACCCAGCCAATTGATTCCATATTACTGTTTTCGGCCAACATCGCCTATTGTTCCAGACGCATGGTCACGTACATACCTCACCTATACCTAGTCAAATGTACAAAGACACGGTTTGTTTGCTGAACTGCATACGATTGTGTCGATTGACCACATTTCGCATGTCAATAGGACGAATATTGGTTCCTATTCAGGCGCACACAACCTAACCTAATTTTAGTTAGACAGCTCTTTAATTAGTGCCGTCCTTCACTTACAGTACGTGCAAGAAAGAGATGCAGCTACTTTTAGTCCTGTCAAATTAAGTTGGAGGTCACCATTAACCGATGAGCCGTCAACTTCCGTTATCACAATCAAAACAAATGCTGTTTTAGAATCATTCTGAAAGTTTCGATTTAATCTTACTGTGGTAAGATTATAATTTTACCGGTTAACTTAAAATATTCCCGTGTTGACAATATTACTGCGACAACATTAGCACAAGCTATAGGAGATCATCGGCTCTCCATACTTTGGCCGGCCCAAATTTGAAAGTGCCGGCCAGAGAAAAAAAATGTGTCGAACCTTTCGAGTAGATTGCTCTGATCATTTTTTACTATGACACTAAACGTGTATGACCATTAGTTTGGCTTTAATTGGATTTTAAAAATCACGATTTTTCATACATTTTATAAAAAAAAATATTATGTCCGTTTGGAAAAAGGGAATACAGGCGTATTACAAAGGACCGTTAGAACATTTATTAGTATGGCGCCAAACTTCTATGACCATTATTTTGACGTTTATTGGACTTTCCGTTTTGGTTAATATGTTAAAATGCCGGCAATCGAAAAGAATACGTCGAATCCGTCTAATAGTTGCTTCTCAATATTTTTTAATATGACACCAAACATCTATGACCATTATTTTGACTTTTATTGGAATTTACGTTTTAGTTCAAATGTGAAAAGTGCCGACCAGCAAAAATACCATGTAGACAGTATCGAGTAGATGCCTATTAACATTTTTTTCTATAGCACCAAACGTGTGCGATCATTAGTTTGGCTTTTATTTTATTTTGAAAATCTTGATTTCTTATTTATTTTGTTTAAAAATAAAGTGCTTTGGGCAAAAATTGCGATACGGCGGATTACAAAGGACCCTTAATACAACTTTGAACATTTAATAATCTGGCTCAAAACATTTTTGACCATTATTTTGACTTTGGCTTTTATTGGACTTTTTAAAATCTTTATTTTTTATACATTTTAACAATGACAACAAGCAAAGCTTTCCCAATGACTAGTTATTAGTCAGATAAATACTTTGTGTTTTTGTTTTGTGTGTTGATAGGTGAACTTCTATATTAATACCACCATCTGATTTTAGATATGACGTTGGCTGTAGTTTATGCATTCCACTCAACGTTACGGCCTAAGTTTAGGTTGAATTATTATGACCGTAGATGGTTACCACCCTCCAAAGATAAGCTTGCCATCTAGTGACGAAACTCGTATTTTGGCATGACGTCTGAAGTAGCTGTTAGGGAAGACAGGAGTCGGGCAGTTGTACTTTGCACGTATGCCGATCACAATGTCCTGGTGCTACTCGGCCGATAACGTAGTACCTCTATCACCCCACTGTATTTTCCTTGTATACACACTTTTCTTAAAAGTAGCTTCTAAAGCGTAAACGCAAACCTATTTTTAATTTATAAAAATGTGTCAAAAAGACGACTATATTACGCCTTTAGCAAGATAGTTCCATTATCACCAGATAAAAACTTTTTTCGCCAAAGTGTAGGTATCTATTAAAACACCAGATTTTTGAAAAATCGAATCAAGTCCAAAATAGTGGTCATAGACGTTTAATTCCATAGTAATAAACATTTTGACGATCCTTTACATAACGTGCCTGTTATATTATATTCTTTTACAAAATGAATCAAAAATCAAGTTTTTTTTTTAGCCAAACTAATGGTCATACACATTTTTGTCATAGTGAATAATGTTTACAGGTATCTTCTCGATAGCTCTGACATGTGTTTTTTGCTGACCGGCACTTTTCACACAGAAACTATAAGGTAAAGTCCAACAAAAGTCAAAATAATGGTCATAGACGTTTGGTGCCATAATAATAAAAGGTCAAACGGATAAGTTATAACGGATTATATCAATATTGTTTCTTGGCCAGCACTTCACATTTTCACCAAAAATGTATGACAATTCATGTTTTTTTAATTCGAATAAAACCGAAAATATTGACCCTGCAGCTTTGGTGCCATAGTAATAAATGCTCAGACGGATAAGTTCTAAGGATATATACCATTATTGTTACTTGGCCGGCACTTTACATTTTGACCAAAAATGTATGAAAAATACAGTTTTTTGAATTCGAATAAAACCGAAGATATTGACCCTACAGCTTTGGTGCCATAGTAATAAATGCTCAGGTGGATAATATCTAACGGAATATAGCAAAATTATTTTTTGGCCGGCACTTAGACTTCTGGGCCGAAATCCGATGATCTCCTTTTGCATTCATAATTTGAGACATTTTTGTGGTCTTCTATTATTCACGTTTTCTGTCTGGCTATTTACGTAAAATTAAAAAGCTATATTAATATTAGTAACTTGATTATTTCTGTATGTACAATAATTTAATAATCAATTAAAAAATAAATCTTTTTTATTAATATTTTTCGTTTAATAATTAATATATATATATATATTTTTTAACAATGTAATATTATACGATTATTTACATTTTCTTTTTTTTTTACCATCAATCCGCACTGGGCCCGCGTGTTGGTTTAAGGCCCGATCTCCCTATCCATCCGTAGGGAAGGCCCGTGCCCCAGCAGTGGGGACGTTAATGGGCTGATGATGATGATGATGATTTACATTTTAACTAACTAATTTCTATTGTAGATTATCTGTACATTTCCGATTTACGCGTTGATTATTACATTTGATTCAACAATTAACATAACACACATACCTTTCGCAAATGCTGTTCATAATTAAGCAACAAAATCCTTCTACCTCGCTTTCTCTTTCATTAGTCGCATTTTAAATACATGATGACAGCGTTGCCTACTTCCCCACATTTACAAATGCAAATCCTGAAACCTCACCGGACCGGTGGAGTGCGAAACGACCGAAATGAGTAACATTGCGCCCGCGCAACGCAACGGTGTAAGCGAGTGCCGAAACACCGCGCAAGTCGAACGAGGCCTTTCAGTTTTTACAGCCTTTGTTTCTAAATTGCTGCGATGAAAAATAGCTGATAATTATGGTGACATTATTTTCTTGAATATTTCGGCTTTTATTGAGTTTTATTCAGATATTTTTGTTGTCAACCATAAAGAATAGAACATACCATACCACACATAGATAAACTCACGCCTATTTCCCACTGGGGTAAGACACACTTCTTTTGCTTCTTCCACATTCATCCACTGTTACACGCGCGCCAGTAGACGAACGCGTGTCGTCTTTGTTCTAAAAGAAAACTGGAATTTGTGTAAGACTAATTAGGTACCTGAGGAGCTCGGTGGCGCAGCGGTTAACGCGCTCGGTCTGCGATTGTTGAAGTTAAGCAACTTTCGCAAAGGCCGGTCATAGGATGGGTGACCACAAAAAAAGTTTTCATCTCGAGCTCCTCCGTGCTTCGGAAGGCACGTTAAGCCGTTGGTCCCGGCTGCATTAGCAGTCGTTAATAACCATCAATCCGCACTGGGCCCGCGTGATGGTTTAAGGCCCGATCTCCCTATCCATCCATAGGGAAGGCCCGTGCCCCAGCAGTGGGTACGTTAATAGGCTCATGATGATGATGAATTAGGTACCTATCATTACTTAGAGCATCTCCAGTATAAGATTCTTAGTAGTATTAACTTATATTTTCTATGCTTTTCATCATCAGGCTTTTAAGTGTCATAATTCGATGATTGTTTGAATGACGAACAGATGACATCAAACGGCGTATTCGCCGACGCACCAATCAACGTACAAATCATTGGGCAAGGTTGTAGTACTGACAATTAATCATCGAAATTGTTGTTTTATTCTTTTACCGATTCCGCCTGCCGCTACCGCCCGAAACATGAGTCACAGGTGTGTCAGAAAACGGTCTTTTTATCTCATTCTTACATTTTATCGACACGACGAATTTATTAAAAACACATAGAAGGAAAGAGAGGAAGGGGAACAACAAGAAGAGCTTACATGGAACAGATTAAAGAAAAGGGTAACGTCGTGTCTTATAGGGAAGTCAAGGAATTGGCCTTTGATAGACTGGAATGGAAAATGCTACACCGACAAGAGCGTGGCTCTTAAATGGATAATTATGACATTTTATCGCCAAAAACGTGTTTTATTTCTAAAATCTCGTCTTGAGCCGATGATCGCACCCAACTGGGCCCAGGCCTCTTGTTTCTAAACATAGAAAAAGTACGTATAACTTTGAAATATTTATAAGTCAATCTATAAGTCTTTAAGCAATCTAATTCTTTTAACACGTGGGTAAATTTGCCTTTAAACATCGCAAATAATCTGGTATAAAATTCTAAATGGATGCTAGATAATTGAAAATGACAACGGGTCGTATGTTAGCATTTACGATTAGGTTCACCTTCTGATGAGTACCACTAAAGCAATGTCATTCGCATTGTTCACGTACATTGTAGAACATTCATATTACGAGTTGACCTACAAGTACCCAGGTCAACTTATACAATGAATTTATGATTATCCCAGAGCATTTTGAACGCGGCGAGGTCTCGCAAAGCTAATACTTTCCGAGTCGTGGAGCATTCATTTCATTGTAAGAATATTTCAAATCAATGTAGGCGTATTCTAGAAATAAGAAAAAATCCCTATGGAAATCTCACTAAGAACAAAACAGCAACAAAAAACCCAGTAAGCTATGTTTAGATTAACGAAAAATCGTGATTACTTTCGTATTTTTGTGACGATCCGGTTGTAATGATAAAAAACAGGGTGATCCGCAACTTTGATCTGCTAGTAAATCGAGTGATTGACCTGGTAACAATTGTACATAGTGGCAAAAAGGCGTAATTGGGTAAAAAAACATACTTCTTCCGTTCGTTTCCCGATAACGCGTTTACTACAGCGAAATCCAATAACTTTTTATCAAAGTTTTTGATACCTACAGTTATAAATGGAGTTAAAATTAAAGGAAAACAAAAAAGAAACACTTTGGGTACGAAAATAGACTTTTAAAAATAGCTTGAATGAGGCGTGTCTGTGGGGCGATTTGTATGGGATTATCTGTCATCTTCGTGTGGTAATCGCTTTAGAGAGACGTTTTAAGACTAATGGCATCTGCTAGAAGCAAATTAAGGTAACCTGGTTTACGGAACAATGTGTTCTGAGCACGGCACGATCCACTGGCACTTTCACCATCCCACTCGTGATTACCACGACACTGGTTGAAAAAATCCGGTCAAATATGTTCATAAGCATCTTGAGGTTCCGTAACCACTTGTACTTAGTTTCGTATGTGACATTGCATTCGTTTGATTGCACAGCTGGTTAAGTGATATTTCTGTTTAAATAAATTGTCCTCTCTAAAGGTTTCTGTACACATACTCATTAACGCTATTCTTCATCTATCGTGTGGGTTGTGAGGTGGAGTACCAACCTCATAAACCCTGGCGTCAGAGTTACTATTGAGCCGCCAAAAGCCCATGACATGGCTCATGTAACGACTACTTACTTACATCAGTAAGTAGTAACCAGGACGAACGACTTAACGTGCCTTCCGAAGCACGGATCATCGCTATTTAATTCCGTAGTCACGTATGGTTGGAGCGAATCTGTGGTGTACTTTGATTTGGGTCAACAGTTATCATGTATTGTGACAACTTCCTTAAACTTTTCCGCTGAGCACCAGCTAGAACCAAACGCTCAAATAGCGCAGTTGGGCTTCAGACACGGAAGCTCCATACTTACATAAAATTATGCCCGTATTTGTCAACAATTTCTTTTCATTACCTGAAACAAACAAAACACAAATAAATATATGCGACTATAATAATATTCTTACCACATACCAAATATACTTTATTGCACACAAACAAAACATACAAACAACACATACACAGTATACACACACAAACACAACAAAAATAAGACATTTATTAATAACACGACCCTAAGAGATATGTAATAATCTTGGACAATAATGATTCCGTATACAATTTTCTACCGCCGCGAGGTGCGGAAGTTGCAACACATTCTAATATGATTACATCCACACCTTATCTCGAGATTGTACTCATCTCGCTTGCAATGAATAATTAATCTTAAGGTTGACTACGCACCCGATAACACGTTATCTTCACGGGCGGTTGTACTATTAATTATATATAATTAAATACATTTCTTTGAATGTAAATGCTTTGTAAATTAAATTACACAAACAAGACTGTTTAAACAAATATATCTCTTCGTGGTATAACTACTGGAGAGATTGACAGATATCAACGATTGCTGCGCATAGCGCGTGATTCGTACCGTTTGCATCGAGAAAGCAATCAAGCAAATGGGTCGTGTACTAGGTTCGAGATAAATTCTGAATACTAAATAAAGACTGAAAAAAGGTTCAATACGATCTACTCTGAACCGGCGTACGTGTATGAAGCGATTGATGAATGTGGAGGAAGCAAGAGAAGTGTGTCAGGATCGAAGCAAATGGAATTCTATAGTCTCTGCTTACCCCGGTGGGAAATAGGCGTGAGTTTATGTATGTATGTATGTAAATAAAGACTGATCTAAAACTAACGAAAAACATTTTCTTTTTTCTATTTAAGTTGTTTGTGAATTTTAATCAAGAAAAACGTAATAAGTCAGACATTACACGTTTTCTATGACGTCACGATGTGCTTTTTCGAACAAAATCCAGTCATTTCGTGTTGAGACGTTTATTAAAAAGTAATTGATTTGACTAGTTGGAAACTAGCCTACTCATGTATGAAATGTGTCCGCAACAATATTTTCTGACAATGTCGCCTTACAGTGAAAACTACACAAGCGCCATTTTGAAAAATCACATTCGGCAGTGATTTGTGTTACTAAAACATCGCAACAGACAAGCTAGTTTTAATCTAAATTTTGTGGTCTCAAATTTTTACCCGGATGGAAATTAATATTCGAAAATCGAAGAAAATCACATCAGAATGTGATTTTTCAAAATGGCGCTTTCGTGGTTTTCAATATAAGGCGACGGTTGAGGTCTTGCCGCTGTATTCTACCCTAAAAAAGAACCCCGGGCGTTTATGTATTTATGTACGAATTATGTAGCTTGAAATAATACGTTTTAAATAACTTCATACATGTATGATGAATTGAACTCAACAGTTGAGTTTTCTGTCTTAAAAACTTTGTGATATCATAGAATAAAGAATAATACTACTACGTATAGAAAGGTAACCCTCCGCCCGCACCAATTCGTATCAGGGGCCGACCTCACCCCCTATGGGTCTTACTTACGCTTAGGAGTGAGGGGAACCGCGCGCGCTGTGTCTCATTCGCACTTACGCAGTAATGCGGCAAACAATAAGAATGATATTTTTTGTATGAAGTGTCCGGACTGTGGTAACGTAACAGGGAACAACTTTAAATAAAAGATATTTTATTTTTAGAATGAGAATTTCTGAACTAGCTGCACCGGTCACAAACTGACATATCCGCATTTTTGTTTCGGTCAACACATTGTAGTTTATTATAAATAGTTGAATTGAAACTCGGACAAGTAAAACTTTGTTTTGTTTACATTTCACACCGCTCTAGTTCACTGGGAAGCAAAAGAACAGAATGTCAAAAAACCTTTGTACCGAAACAATAGGCTAGTTTCCAACAAGTCAAATCAGTTACTTTTTAGTAAACGTCAAAACACGAAATTACTATGGAATTTGTATGAAAAAGCACACTGTGACGTCAAAAAAAAAACGTTATAAAATGTCGACGTTTTAATGATTAAAATTCATAAATAAGTTAAATAGAAAAAAGAAAATGTCTTTCGTTAGTTTTAGATCTGTCTTTATTTAGTAATCAGAATTTCATAATTTAACATGAACCTAGTACAATCATGAGCAATATCATGTACCCACTTTAGAACCCTGTCGCATTATCATATTTGACATTTAATGAGACTTAAGGTTTAATTTGTCAAAAAAGTTAATGTGACATGGTTTCAATTTGTATACATATTAGTACTCGTGACTACACGACCCATTTCGTTAAGGATGAAACTTGAAATAGAAATGTGGAGGAGGATTATGAAAAGAGCAAATATATATTCTATATAATATATCTTAATTTTGAATAAGTATGTAGCGGAAAGTTGCAGTTTAAAATGTTTTTCTCGTGACGGGTAATATAATTATACAGATAAAGGATCGTGAAAACACTAACTATAACGGATAAAAAACGCCAGCGTAACAACTATAGAAGTACATACGATGTACTGAAAGCAATTAATTTCCACAGAAAAATGAAGCTAACAACATTCCAGGCAATATATCGTCACTGGAAAGGCAAAATTACGTAAGCGCCAAAATAGGTATTTTGGGTTTTTTATATATTCGGAATCAGCGTTTCATTCTGCGTCGATCTGTCTGGGTAGCATTGCGATACGAGCACTTTTTTGGCGCTTACGTAAATTTGAAAATAGTTGACTTTTTTCAATTCCAGTTTCTTAAACGACAAGATTTTGGTGTTTTTTTCGTGACTGGTGTATAAGTAATATTGTGGTCCTATATAATAACTACATATTAACTTTAAGTAAATTTGGCATTCTATAGTTTGAAAAGTATAATTTTATTAGTAATTTTGGACTACTGAAAATAAAAAATAGACTATGTATAAGTCATTTTTATTTACAGCTTTTAAAATAAGTAAGGCGTATAAGAAAAAAATGTCTTAGCATGTTTATGCAGTGAATGGCGTATAAGTAATTTTGACTTACAGTATTTAGAATAAGTAAGGCGTGTACGTAAATTTGCCTTCGCATTTTTATGCTGTTATTAAGCAAGTTTGTGGGCTAGCAGTAAGTTTCCCAGGAAGTTATTTTTTAACAATAGATCTAAAAGTAAAACTATTTTAGAATTGATTTTATAATTTATTAGCGACCCGGCTTCGCTCGGATGCAATGCTGAGGAAAAATGAAATTATTTACGACATCACATTAAAATCCTCAAAAATAACAGTATTTCTACACTATTTATTGGATGTTATTATACATACCTATAAACTTTCCTCTTGAATCACTCTATCTACTAAAGAAAATTGCATCAAAATCCGTTGCGCAATTTTAAAGATTTAAGCGTACATAGGGATATAGGGACAGAAAAAGCGACTTTGTTATACTTTTTAAGTTCTGTCGTTTGCATATTTAGCGCCAATTTTGAATTGAGAACTCAAAATTCAAATTTGTTGGAATTTCGAACATACATACATACATACATAAACTCACGCCCGTAATCCCTAATGGGGTGGGCAGAGCCACAAGTAATCAAAGACAACTTGCAGCCACTGTTGATACGATGTCGTAAGCTGCATATGATGAACCTTATGGTGATAAGGGATCAGCCTATCGCCCATAACATTAGTCCAACAGTCCATTAGTTGTGTTAGGAATTTCGAATATCAAAACAATTGAAAGCATTAGGATTAATGCAATTGTTTAGTCACAGCGTTGGTTTGAATCTGTCAGGTCACGTCCGAAAATGAATCTTACAAAGAAAAATTTTCTATAACTTTCGAAGAGGCCTACTGCGACTTCAGTGTTTCAAACAGTTAAAATCTCTATTCCACGATGAAGTGCCATGTCTGCGAACCATCGAACGCTGGTATTTAGAATTCGAGCGTGGACATCCGCCTTCACTGAAGATAATATCGTTGCTGTGAGACAACTAATCCTCAAAAATCGTCATGTGACATACCGAGAATAGAGGCGTTATTAGGCATTTCAGGGACAACCATTTAAACGATATTGAATGAGGCACTTGGTGTGAGAAAACTAGTTTGCCGTTGCATCCCGCATTTTCTGACGATCATAAGGTAGCCCGCGTCAGATGGTGTAAGAAAACTCTTCAGAGGTTCAACCGAGGAGAGTCAAATCACGTGTACGACATCATCAGTGGTGATGAATCTTGGATTTATGCTATTATCCTGATTCCAAACAACAATCCACAGTTTGGGTCTTCCAAAACGAGTCAAAGTTGTTCGCTCTCGAAGCACTTCAAAGAAGATGGTGGCTACCTTCGTGGAGAAAATCGGTCATGTTGCGACAATTGCACTTGAAGATCGTAGGACGGTTAATGCAGATTGGTATACCACAAGTTATCGCCGAACTTCGAAAATATAACCCAAAGCGACGCATGATGATGCGAAGGAGTGCAGGATGCTGCACCATGACAACGCAAGCTCACACACCGCTCGTCAAACGATTATTTGAAGCAGGAAAACGTAAAAATTCTTGACCATCCTCCATACAGTCCTGACCTAAGCTCCAATGATTTCTTTACATTTCCTAAAATTAAAAAAGAAACTCTTCACGGTCAAAGGTTCCAGTGCGGCGAAGAAGCGGCCAACGCTTTCAAGTCAGCCATTTTGAACACTTCTACTTTGGAGTGGAATAAATGTTAAATAACACCTGGTTCGAGCGAATGGAAAAGTGTATTAAACTTCGTGGTAAATACTCTTAAAAACAATAAGGGGAATTATTGAGGAATTAAAAAGACTTGACCCTTCCAGAGACTTGACTCGACTTAGAGCCACGTATGCTTGTCCTAATTCAAACAATTTTGAGCCCAAATATACTACTGCATGGTCGACTGTGCTGCCCTGCATATGTTATGTTATGTTAGTGGGCTCTGTTTTCCGCATTTAGACTCTAAGGTGGCCCATTATGCGTGTAATTGTTGACTACGTAAGCCAACCTATCTCCTTCCAGAAGCTCAGAAGCCTCCTGGGGATTTCACAGGCTTCGCGGAGCGACCCCACCCAGCGATCCACTGTGCTGCCCTGCATATTATGGACGGTGGATGACAATGACAAAATTAAGGGCAACATCCTTCTTTCAGTCATTTTGTAATATCGTCCATCTTGGATTTGAAATTTTGACATAATGACAGTATTCTACTAGTGTAGTCCTATCTTTGATACCCATATTGAGGGGGTTGTGGAAAAATATGTACCTAGTCCGCTATTTTGGAACGGCAGCCATCTTGGATTTTAAATTTTGACATAATCACAGTATTCTACTTGTGTAGCTATTTCATTTGATACCCATATTGAGGGGGTTTGGAAAAATATGTAATCCCCCATTATGTACCGGCTGCCATCTTAGATTTATAAATGTTATTGATTTTATTATATTGTATTGACATCGGAATTAAAGGTGCGTACCAAATTTCAGATCAATCTGACAACAGGAAGGTACTTAAATTGCAATATCTAATTTTGATACAAATATACCGTACGGGTTTAGCTAAATAAAACCGTTTAACCCTTTCACGGACAGAGACCATGGGTCATTGGTGGTTCATAATAGGTAGTATGGCACCTTGGAATCGGAACGTCCGTATACGTTCTGTCTTTGAAAGTGTTAAAAAGAAACTTTTACAAACAGATAACGGGTTGTACGCTATTATTTATATTTTATGAAACTTTATTTCTGGCACTTCAGTATTTTAATAGCCATTTTTATAAATCAATTGAAGTAATAAGTAGTTTAAGGAGGTATTAAGAATAATTATTTGTCTCTTACGTCTTTTTACCCATGTAAGATATTACAAAAACTTACTTTAAAGAATTTTTGGTGAACTGACATAATCAATCGATCACTTTTTAGGCAATTTTTACATAATGAGAGCAGATGTGTAAAAGTCGTTACAGTAACTTTTACTCCGCTAACATTACAGTATTATTATATTTAAAGAAATATTGTCGTTCTCGTATGCATTGTTTTAAGAGCTGTAAGTAATTTTGCTTCCAAATAATATTTTAACCAGATGGCGGTTAAGTAAATTTGCTTTACTGTAAACTGAAGTCATTTTTACGTAAGCGCCACTATATCCTAAAATAGCAATCCAACAGTTATAATATGTATTGCTGGACATAGAAAATTAAAAAACAATGTAACCTTACCTTGACATCATCTAAATTGGATAATTGGGTAAAAAGTTATGATAAAAAAACGAAAAAATGAAACTTTAAACGGCTTTTTCTCGAAATGGCCTTTTGGCGCTTACGTAATTTTGCCTTTCCAGTGACGATATGTAATTTTTCTTCGCCTCTGACTGCAATATTGAATTTTCTTAAAACACACTTTTTACGTTCGAACCTAAATTATGTCACTGACCTTAGCCAGTCTTAATTAAGCGAATCAGCGCGATACGCACGACTTCACCTGCCACGGCTTCAGATCAGATCTCTATGTAAATCCAACGACCGAATAATGAATGAGTGAATGAACGAATGGAGGCAGCCGCAGTCATCAGATTTCACGTGCAGTGATGTCGAAACGCGGTTGAAAGGTTGACACCCTCGATAGAGATTAGGGCAAGGTAAAAGCACTAATCGGTAGATATTTGGTTCAAATTCAGATGTAGTTCTCATGTCATCATAGCTTTAGAATAAACAATACTGCGTATAAAAAAATAAATAAAAAAATTGAAAAAACCCCCAACCAAAAAAAAAGTACTCAATTACTATGTCAAAAGGTTAAAAATGCTAAACCCTATAAAAATCAAAAAATAACTTATCCCACATATGCTTGCAAGCAAACTGAGCGTGTAACATTCCTATCACACTTAACAAACGACCTTACGACCTTGAAGACCTGAACCGATTTCCACCAAACATAGCTAAGAACACTCTCGACTGATGTACCTTTTAAACAAAAAAATCGCATTAAAATCGGATCATCCGTTTGGGAGCTGCGATGCCACAGACAGACAGACCACAGAGGTATAACACTCCGTCGTTTTTGCGTCGGGGGTTAAAAACAGTAAGTCTTTGCCCCGCACCAATTCGTAACTAGATTTACCTCACCGCTGCCTGGTCCTACTTTAGTCTTAAATGGTCGTATGCGGCTGAGGAGTAATGACGAGCGCGGGCGGACTGTCTATCTCGCTCGCACTTACACGTTAAGCGGTAAGAATGACATTTTTATGGAATCTGTAGGATGTACTGTGTTCCTCTTGTTATTAAATAACTTGTAATGTATACCCTCATTGATTTAAAAGATGTGTTGCTGTTGCAGTTTCTTGTCATTTCTTCTCCTCAGCCATAACACCATGCGAAATGACGTAAATTCAAAAATGTTACATTGACTTTCAACAAGTTTATCCATGATAATTAATTACATTTAAAAAAATGATTCTGATTTCATAACCTAGCTCTCAACTATCTTTGTCGTCTATAAACTTGCAAGTACGAGTAATCTTCGGATAACGGTTCGAGAAATTATATTTTACAGAAATAACACGTGTCAAGAAAAAGATAAATAAGGAAAACATTGGAAGAGTAAATAAGCAAATTACAAAACAAATAAGCCACTTTACCTCCACGCGCTTGTAATAAGACGAGAATAATTGAAAAAAATTCCATGGATTTTCGTTAATGGTAAAAAACCTTCTTTCCTTTTTATGTAATAACTACAAAATTTAATATAATAATAATTTGTATAATAAATAGGTCAAGAGTACACTAAACCAGCGATTTCGAGAAGAATTAAAGTGGTGTCTCAGGGTCGTAGTAAGTGGAATTTAATGCTCTCGGCCTAACTCGATGGGATGGCGTGATCTTATGCATATAGATGTGGTGGCCAGGGGGGTTAAAAAGGCCACATTGAAGCAATTCATCTAATAAAGCAATATTGTACATTTCCGCATATAAAAGTACGCAAAGCAATTAAATGTCAAATAGCAATATTGCTTTCTTAGACGAATTGCTTCCATTTTAACCCCCCCAGATCTTAGGATTGATCATTTCATGATGAAATAGATATCAATTTCGATGGCTACAATGGCAACAGGTTACTATAGTCCCTATAGGTTCTATAACCCCCTTTACGACAAACCCTAGTTAAAAAAAAACAACTAAACGCATTCCGTTGGGACTGCCCAGTCCAGGCCGAAGAGAAGTTAATATTTATAGAAATTAACACTATTTTCAACTCAACGCTTACCTCGACCCAATCAAATAAAATATTTAAGGGGTCTGCCAAACAAGCCTCTATATTATAGCCTTCAAAAGGTGCTAAGGCAACCATAGTCCCAAACGTACATAATAGATTAAACGGTAGAGCGCATAAGGCATCGGCGCAGGTACATAGACTAAACAATAGTACTACAGAAGGGACACTCTTCTCTCCGCACCCCAAAGGACGTTATATACCTACGATCCTGACGCTCCGTGACGGGCTATCCCGACGAGCTATAGAGACGACCAATCAGCTCGCGACAACAAACACTTCAGGACCTCGATACCGACCCCGCCGGCGTGGACAACGATCAAAAGGTCGTCTTGTGTATTATAACCTGCAGGGCAATAAGTCAAATATCGACTATCATGTAAGAAGATCCCTGCTTATCACAGAAAAGGTAAAAACCTTAGTATGAACGGCTAATTATTGTATGGAGTATCTTACGAAAAGTAATGATAAAATTGCAGCCTATCACATAAAATATATATTGCCGATAAAGAGGCGATGGAATTTGAGAAGCAGTAAAGCTATTGTATTTATCAGTTTGCAGGAGTAGTAGAAGAGAGTGGGATTGAACCGGCGACAGACGTTCTCATAGAAAATGCGCGTTAGGACCTTTCCTACCTCTTTCTTGTATTCCGTTGTCTCAATCGCACGCACGAGATTTTTGTAAGGAGTGTCCGGGCTGTAGCGGTAGAGCGCACTATGGCGGCGCAGGATACTCGCTCAATTATTTACGCGCAGGCGCACAAGGTTTGCGCTTTTCCTCCGCCGTTACGCGTTTCCATCTTTACATTATCTAACTTAACACTCAAGGTGCTATGATAAAACAGGAACTCTGCTATTACGGGAAATTATTTAATTTGGCCTTTTATACACGACGTAACGTAATATCAATTATCTAAGATTCAAACTCATAAAGTCGAATTCAGTGGTTTAAATTAGAACCGAGTTGGGATTCAAATTGTAACTTACATTGTCAATCACGCGTTCTCCGAACAAGGCTATTTTCTTTATTTTTAAAATAGAAAAATGTTTTGACCTAACATAAACAGCCTATAATGTTCAACAGGAGGGATAATTGAACATACTCCACAACGCAAATAACAATGTAAAATGTTTTGAATCTGCTTTAAACTATTTAAGCTGAGTGTTCCCTTGAAACGTGTTCTGGCGTAATTCAAGTTACCCTTCGGGACCTGTCACCTCGAGAAGAGCTTTGTACAAACTCCGCGGTCCTTGAGGGACCTAGTTGGAGGTTTTATTTAAATTAAGTCGCGCACAACTACAACCTCATTTTTCTCTCAAGTTTAAAGGTTAAATTATTGCAGATTTACTTCGTATAGTATTCACGATTTGGCCGGATAAAAAAAAATAGGACAATAAGACAATTATATATGTAAATGTTAACTTTTGTTCAATAAATAACAAATGTTTGAGTTGATTTAAAAAAGTTATTTGCTTTCCTGTGTGGCAAAGGCGAACGAATCTATTATCCAGTGATAATTACAAAATTTTTAGATTACGGTCTCTGCTCATGTAAAAAAAAATCAAAATAAAATATAATATACATGGTGTAAGTGACATCGTAACAAATACTCAGAGGGATGATTCAGCACACAGGTTTAGTACGATCTACTCTGAACCGGCGTGCGTGTATGAAGTGGAGGATTGATGAATGTGGAGGAAGCAAGAGAAGTGTGTCAGGATCGAAGCAAATGGAATTCTATAGTTTCTGCTTACCCCGGTGGGAAATAGTCGTGACTTTATATATGTATGTATGTATGATTCAGCACATTATTCTGAGTTAATATCAAGTCGAATTTTCCATCGCAAAAATCGCAGAATAGAGTCGTAGAATTAAAAATAATTTAGAAAAACTAAAAAAATCATGAATTTTGCGATGGAAAACTCCACGTGATATCAACTCAGAATTATCCCCTTCAGTATTATATATTACGAAGTTATATATATTTCGAAGTCAAAAGTCAATTCAAAACACAAAGAAACTAGTTTAATATCATCTGTATAAAATATGCAATAAGGTTATTAAAATTAAATATTAAAACCGTGTTATTATTCCTTATATAATTTGTTGAGAATCTTAAAATAACATTCACCATATTGAGAAGCAAAGATGTAAATATGCGAGACGATTGAATAACATAATAAGTGATAACAATATGTTATACAATTATGTATATAATATTATGTAACATCCCAATTTGCAAGTTTATCCTAATTAGATTGTCACTTATTTCTATCAACTTTTACTGCAGACTAGTTTAATTATGTACATAATTTCACGTCTTTACTTCCTACTTCAGTGAGCAGAACCCGTTCGGAACGGCAAAGTATGAAATGTGTTTTGTCTTTTTAGGTTAGGCATAATCATAGAATAAAGAATGTATCTAGAACGGTAACTTTCCGCCCGCACTAATTCGGATCGGGCGCCGACCCTACTCCCCCTAAGTCTTATGCCTTGATCACACCTACCGAGTGGACGGGCGAGACAGTGCGCTCGGCCGAGTACTCGGTGTGTATGAACATTACGACGAGTGCACGGCCCAGCGGTGGAGTAGCTATTTGGAGATAGCTACTCGACCCCTGTTCTATTTGCTAGGCCGAGTATCCACCCCCGCGCTTCCCCGCACTGTCTCGCCCGCTCACTCGGTAGGTGTGATCAAGGTATTATTACTTTAGGGCCGTAAGCCGCTAAGGAGTAAAGGAGAGCGTGCGGACTATCTGTCTCGCTCTCACTTACGGGTTAGGTTAGGTTAGGTTATATGCAGTGTCTGAGGTGTGGTATAATGCAAAAATATATTGAATTTTAAATCGTTCATGGAACATTTAAGTTTTAATATTCCATTTCCAGGTCATTACTTTAAATGTATATTTTTAAGATATTAAACAAGTTATGCTAATCTTAAAACGACTAGGTATGTTAGGTAAATAACGGAAAGCAATGGATGATTTATGTCATATGTTTAAAATAGATGTCATCCGACAACGTAAGATTCTACCTACACCTAAAAGCTACAACAAAGAGATTTACAGTTTGAGTTTATGCATAAGTAATGTGATTTAATCTCTTAAAGAACAGGTTTTATGTAACTGGTCTTAGGTGTTCGCGGACAATATATTATTTTTATAATAATTTTAAGGGTCCATGGTGATAACAGTGAAATCTTTAATGATACACAAATCGTTAGATCAAATATGGTCTACAAAAAGTCAAAAACCATTGCTGATTTAGTTAAAGTATTTTTTTAATATCACCGGAAAGAGTACAGGAAGTAAAAGTACCTATAGTAACAATTACCCATTGTTACACACCTAAGCTCGCGACTTATATCCCAATTGGGGTAGTCTGAGGAACATCCATCGCAAGATGAACTAAGTACCACCTCACCGAGCTTTCTGTTAGACCAACGTGAAGTACACATTGTTTGTTTCCCATAAATATTGCTATAACATTGGTTATAAGAAAAAACGTTTCATAAGTTAAACACAAACATAATATAAACCCCGTTTCATAATTACTTCCAATTAAATTCTTAGCGGTTTTCTGCCGCACCGCTTGCCTTGCAACAGAGCAATTAATTACATAATGAATTTACAACCGAAGCCATTTCTTGTTGCATATCGGAGAAATTAATCCATCTGTATGATTGCAATTTACTTTATTGGTTGTTCATTTGTGTGTAGGTATGTGTGTCTGTAAAAATATATAATAAGATCCCGAAAGCCTTGCAAGACATCACCGATTTAAATAATTTCAAAAGAAGCTCAAAACAGTATCTAATTGACAAAAGTTTTTATACTCTGTAGGAGTTTTAAATGTCAAGTGGTTATCTTTTAAGTTACTTTTATGTCTAAAATATATACTTATTCTCATTATGTTTAAGCCTACAAAATATGAAACTGTAACTCTCTTGTTAATAGCTGTCCCTAATCTGGGTCCATATGTATTAATCACCTTATGTTACCAACCCTAGAGGGTTGGTTACGTACCGTGTGGAACGCAATAAATGATATGATTATTATATAAATAATTAAAAAAAAACTTCAAAAAAATGGCGCTCTAAAAAATACGAAACAAGAAATTATTTTATCATGAATTCAATAAATAGGTATTAGATGTAATGGTGAAGATAGCTGTGGTCGGATGCCGTAGTAGGCGAGTGTTGCACGCTGGCTGGTGTGATCATGACGATGAGGGATGGTAACAGAAACGTGGACTTTAAGCACGGTATATTTAAATCCCAACAAAAAAATCATGTCCAATGTTGCCACGACGAGATCATGTCGATGGCAATGTTAAAAAGCTCTCATGTAAAGCCAAGCTTCTAACTCTACAAGCCCTAACTATACAAACACTAAGTTCACAAACTCTACACATTAGGCAAAATATGGAGCTTGTCCGTTTAGACTAAAGAATTATTAACAAAACGGCAATGAATAGTCAATAAATTCGTAGCCTATAGTGGTGGCATGAAATAGTTTTTTTACCTTACGCTCATGTGGTAGTTTAGCTAGTAGCTTTCATTTATTTGGTATAATCCAAACCAGATTTATGAGGGTTCAAAAAATCGACGATACATTTCGAGAAGGTAGGTAGCGTCCTGCCTTTGCACTTCGCTTTGCTCGTCTTGGCCGGGGCACTCCCGTGCCTGCAGATTAAAAGCACAGTAATATATTTAAACACACGTAATGAACGCGCGATCGTAGATGCAGAAGGGAATATATATTGTTGGTACTTTACAAATTAAAAGGTAAAAAATAAAATTCTGGCTCGTGGGACAGGTTGGCATACGACCACGGCTATTTTCTGAACACTACTTCCTCGTCCTCCGTGATAAAAATCGGTTAAAAATACAGTGTGACTACAGTGCAGTATGAAATACATGCTCCTAGCAGTACATACATAGTTTCGCCTGAGTAATCCCATTGCAAGGTGATAAGGGCTGGCGAGGCGTTAAGTTTGCAAATATCACGTACAAGGACCTAGTCTAGGAATCCAATATATCTGTTACTACTACATCTATCGATATATTGTAGAAGAAAGAATGATCATGATCAATACACACTTTAGAACCCTGTCGCATTATCATAGTTGACTTTTAGTGAGATTTACAGTTCAATTTGTAAAAAAAAAGATGAGTCCCTTTCCTTTTCGGCGGATAAGAAAATGCCAGGTATAACTTAGAGTAAAATTAGGAAGTGTCTGCAGGAATCGGGGCCATTGGCAACATAAACTAAAAGTTAATATTTCAAGACAATAATAGCTAATCTAAGCTAGATGCGATTGTTCAATAAACCATAAATGATGGATAATTACTGCTAAAACGGTTGATGTTTACGATCAATTCGGTTTTAATAGAGTAGTAGGTATGCGTACCCACGATGTATGTTTAGCAAAATCATGGCGTTTCTATCTAGCCTCTAAGATACCATTGTTAAACAAAAGGCTCTCTATAATCTCTCCACTTTCAACACACATAACATACCATCACGCCTGTATACCCGAAGGGTTAGGCAGAGGTGTATAATAATAATAATTATTTATTTATTTCACGAAACATGTCTCATATGTGTTAGTGAAATTATTCTAGATGTTAGTAGCCTTATCTAATATTAGATGATATGACATGCAAGTCACAGCATTTACGCAGATACGGGCAGTCGAGTCGCGCACCTACAGTCGAGAGTATAGTATATACACTCACCACTCGCCGACTATGTATTGCCATTAACCGGGCACAAAACCTGGAAACCACGTGATATCAATTGATTTATCCCCATACCTGAACTTCAAAGTCAAAAAGGCGAATTTATTTTATTTTATTTAAGCCCGAGTCGGGGTTCGAACCTGTGACACTACGATACAAGTCGCGCGTTCTCCGAAAAACGCTATCACAGATTTGTTTTTTCTTCAACAAACTTGCCCGATATATAGAGCCAGTTCCTTCTGTAGGCGTTGATGTCATCACACTCCCTTTTTTGAGAAATCTATTTATCAATCCAATAATCGACTTACAAAGATCAGACTATCCAAGACAAAAGGAGACCCAAATTAGTTTCCAACAGATATCCGCTATCGTCTGAACTTTGGCAAAGTTATACACAAGTATCTTTGGCAAATACGAAGGCCGCCTTCAGTTCTGTGATAGCAATGAGAACTTTCCAGGCTACGTTGCCCAAAAACAATATAGATGGCGTTGTCCAAATTTAACGGGACAATTACCTATTTTCTCATCGCTCGGGATACAAATTTAATCAAAAATATAATCTAATGGCAGAGGCATATATAAAAATAATTGTTGCTTGATATTTAGATCAGATACATAAACAGCCTATATACGTCCCACTGCTGGGCACAGGCCTCCCCTCAATCAACCGGAGGGGGTATGGAGCATACTCCACCACGCTGCTCCAATGCGGGTTGGTGGAGGATCAGATACGTAACATAAAATTATGTTGCTACCTATATTGCTTCTCTTTATTTTGATCAGAATCATAATGGGTGGAAGACGCAATTGTGTAATAAAAAGGGTCTCATTTAGACCCAAAAACAAAGATAAAAGATGCATAATTATATCCTCCTAAGGCCCGGATTTCCAGACACAATAGTTAAACAATGGGATTAGTACTACTAGTAGGGCCGTGGGCCTTAGGAGGATAGATGTCTGTTATGTATAAAATTAGAAGGTTAAACGAAGGAAAATCTGTACAGCGCCATCTATATTGCTTTTGAAGAACGTAGCCTGGAAAGTTCCTCATTGTTATACTGTTGCTAGGCTGTAGCCAACTGAAATTAGATTTAAATTAACAGAATCGATATCAATTCCTCTGTCGAGGTTCTCGACTACTCGTAAATTGCAATGGCGACAATCCCATCTTTTTGCTTTCAAATTATTATTACCCACTTATAATGCAACAGATGTTTCGCAATTTCTAAAATATCTTTATGGATATTAACTTTATTTACGTATTCGTTTTTACTAACTAGTGTTGCAGTTGTAGCTACTTTTTGTCTGCTTCACTTCAATTTCGGCACTAATAAAAACATTTTTACTTTACTTAGCGGTAGATCTAAGCACTAATATTGTTTAATTATATTTATAATCAAAGGCTACATAGGTTCCTGAACATGTTAAACTTGGAATTTTTAAGGCTAGAGTGAATAGACATTTGCTAGGTAAGCGTATAAAAGGGTGAAATTGTTATGTAAAAAAAAAACATGTATTTTAAAAGAATTGAATCCATCGTTTCTCGGTAATAAAACAGATCTGCGAAAGTGCAATCAAGAATCTGCATTATACTAGTCAGCAAATAGTTCACATAAAAAAAAATCTAAAATAAAAAAATATTTATTTACCAAAAATCAATGCAATCCTCGTGTTTGGGACTACTCTTCCTCTTCTATCGTGTGGGTTCTAAGGTGAATTCACCTTACAACCCACACCACCACCCGGTCACCCGGTCACCAGGGTTACTATTGAGCCGCCAAAGGCCCCTGACATGGCTCATGTAACGACATCATGGGACTACTTTTAAGCCAATATTTACTTGTGTTAGTAGCCCCGCTCTTCTATGTGATATATTGGTATTAAAATCACATACCTTAATGTAATAAGCTTTCCCGTAATTTACGACGTGGAAACTGCTTCAATTTTCATACTATTAGTGTTCATCTCACGCTCAAACGAATACGTGATTTGGTTTGAGTGGAGTTATTTACTTTTACTTTACACTCTCTTCTACGGATCCCAGTGAATCGCAATCAACCGATAGTTGTGCAAGGTTCCTATCTCTCTAAAGTGTATTAGAGAGTCCAATCAATTCGGGATCTCAGATGTATTGAAGTGCTTCTTCAAGAAGAGGGTGCATTTTGCACACGAACAAGATTCATTTGTTGAGGATTTTTCATTATTTTACACGTAATATATTTTCTCTCGTGATATAGGTGTATAGTTGTTTGAATGAGATGTTATTTTTGGACTTTTACAAAGTAGTTGAAGTTAATCGTAGCCTTTAACAAATAGAAAATAAAAAGCTTTTGAATCACCCCATACTAGTATAACGTAAATTTTAAACTTTATTGCATACACATGCAAAGCAAGATTTACACACATGGACGAAAGATACAGTACAATCTCGCGGCCTTATTGCTAAGCAGCAATTTCTTCCAGTGGCAAGAAAACATTTATCACAATTTAAACAAAAAAAAAACATAGCGTTTTGCATCAAATTGCCATTAAGACGACTAAATGTATATCGACAAATACTTCTTTAGCTCGTAAGTTGCCTATATATATATAAATGATATTCAGTTAGGGCACTTGTACACGACGCAGTTATATGCTATCAATACAACAATTTAAGCATTTTATTTTATACTACAAAAAGCCGTGAAAAGCCAGTTCGGTTCTGTTGTTAGTTGGTGTCGATTCCGCAAAACAGCAACTAAATTTTATCTTAATTTGTCAGGACCAAAACTACCTCTATCTTTTTCGTGCACTTATTGTAATGTAAGTGAAGAGGGGCAATAATGTAATGTAAGTTTAAGAGCTATGAAACTAAAATTAGGTTAAGTTTGTGATCGCCAGAATTGGCACCAAAGTCTGAAGCACGCGCCGATTGTCGTAAATTACATGTCGCGACACTTCCGACTTCAAGTCATTAGTTACCAGTACGTGATGAGACGTCTGTCGTCTATACACGTACCAATACTTGCATTAATAATGTATTTACAGTTGACGACCTTTTGTGTTGCTGTGGGGATTTTTACATTTGTTACGATTTTAGGTCTTAATGCGTCTGATTTCATTGTTTTTGTGGGTAATTTAAGATATTAAATAAAATGGCAACACTGCGTACTACGTAAAAGTAGTACTCAGCGGGGTAAGAAAGAAGTGGGGATGCGAGGTATCGTTGAAAGGGCAGAGTAACCTGCGGTAGTTCGCTAAAGGCTAGCATTAAGGCAAGATTGTAAGAAGAACCTGTGTAGAAAAAGTGAATAAATGATTAGCGAGTTATAATTCTGGATTTTATTACATATTTCTTCCGACTTTCCGAATGGAATCGAAAATGATTGTAAATTTGACCTTCAATGAGTGTAGTACGTAAACGGCTAGCGATACGTAGAATAGTAAATATTACCTAATTTGTGCTAGTGGTATGCTAGTCTAAAGCTGGCGACGTGACAATTCTCATGAATTAAAATATTTATATAATTCAAACGGATCTCAAATCGTCTAATAATTAGTTGGCAGAAGGTACTCCAAACGTTTTGTTATATACGGGTGTTAGTGACATCGTAACGAAAACTTTGAGGGATGATTCAGACCATGATTCTGAGTTGATATCAAGTGCAATTTTCCGTCGCAAAAGTATGGATAGGAAAATAATGAAAAAAAAAACACAAAAAAAAAACACAGGAAATTCCACTTGATATCAACTCAGAATCATGGTCTGAATCATCCCCCTCAATATTCGTTACGGTGTCACTAACACCCATACCTACTTGTATGGCTACCGTATGTACTTGTACGGGGTGTAAGTGACATCGTAACGAATTCTGAGAGGGATGATTCAGCTGATTATTCTGAGTTAATATCAAGTGGAATTTTCCATCGCAAATGTATAGAATTGAAAATAATTTTAAAAAACTAAAAAAAATACATGATTTTTGCGACGGAAAAATCCACTTGATATCGACTCAGAATCATGGTCTGACTCATCCCTCAAAGTTTTCGTTACGATGTCACTAACACCCTTTATGTTAATTGTTCTAAAATCCTTACCTCAGTTTTCAAACTTTTAGGGATACCAAATGACTTATAATAATTATTATGTCACAACCTGTAACTACATATAAGGAATTTTCAGTAAAATAAAGATATTTTATTATTATTATTCTGTGACACATTCTATTAGCTAAACTCACGCCTGTCATCAATATTGTGGTATGTAGAGCGTATGTTGTTCTGCAACTCAGCAGACATTTTTGTTCTATTCGATATAACACAGTCCCGGCTATAGGCAGTATAACACCTCCACCAACCTGCAGTGAAGCAGCGTGGAGTATGTATACTCCGTCCATAACTCCTCTGGTTGATTAAAGGGAGGTCTGTATCCAGGAGTCGGACGTATAAAGGCTGTTTATGTTTTTATGATATGATATAGGTTCGCGTTTTTTTGGCTCGATCATTATAGACGGTGATCCGGTTTACCACCTCTCATGTTCGTATAAGAGAAGGCACGGTGATGTCTGGGTACTTAGTTCATCTTGCCATGGATGTACATCTGACCCCAATTGGGACATAGTCGTGAGCTTATGTAATGGCCCCGATTCCTGCAGACACCGCCTAATTTTATTTTAAGTTATATCCGTCATTTTCATATCCGTCGAAAAGGAAAGGGACGGATGATTCACAGCTCTTAATTTTAGGAAGAATGAGTAAATGAATGAATAACCCGGGCGAATCAAACGGTACGTCGCTGGTATGCAATCCGTTTGACGTGCTGTCTACTTAACTGTGTCGGGTTATTGACATGGTAAAATTTTTAGACGGTTGGTTTAGATTTGTGCTTACAATTGACGTGTGTTCCATACATTTTATGCTTGTCGATTACCCGTCCCTTTCCTATTCGGCGGATAAGAAAATGACAGATATAACTTAAAATAAAATTAGGTGGTATTTACAGGAATTAGCACCAATGTCTATCATACTCCAAGGTAAAAAAAAATCGGTTGAGTCAGTTTTTTAATAAATATGATGAACCTTATAATGACAGGTTCCATCCATCGCCTATAAACTTAATCATTTATTCATACGTTAGATACGGTCACGAGTACTAATACACTTCTCATCAAAAAAATCGAAACACCTTGCAAGTTTACGTTTTGTCAGGATTATCAGAAAAATGTGTACATTTAGGAATAAATGTTAAATGTCGTTTAATAGTGAGTAATATGAGCTTATCAAATCTTAATGTTAATGTTCTAAATTTAAATGAATTTTTCATAGGTTTCGTATTTTGTTAAATGAGTCATTTTTATTCCGTATGGAGTATAAAGGAAATGGATAAAACAACACACGTAAATGAAAAAAAAAGCTAAAAATCTCTATCGCTATCGTTTATTTAATAACTTGTATTCCCTCCCCGAGCTCTAATTACTGCTTCCATACGGTTCTTCATCGATCGGATGAGAGTCACGATCACATGCTGTGGTATATTGTCCCACTCCTCTTGGATTGCATCTTGCAGCTGGCTAAGTGTTTCTGGGGCAGGATCTCTTGCTCGAATTCGTCTCTTTAATTCATCCCACAGATGTTCAATGGGATTCATGTCCGGGCTTCTTGCTGGCCATTCCATAATAGAGATATCGACTTCGTTAAGATAATCTCGTACGACGCCCGCGGTGTGAGCCCTAGCATTGTCGTGCATGAATATGAAGCCGTTGCCAATAAAATGTGCATAGGGCATCACATGAGGCTCGAGACACTCTTCGACGTACCGATGACAGTTTAGTGCAGGCAGACGTGGCCCAGACACGAAAGCAAGCTCTGTCTTACCGTCGGCGCTGATTCCTCCCCAAACCGTCCACGAACCGCCACCATAGCTGACCTTTTCTTCAATGCAGCATTGTGCATAGCGTTCTCCGTCTCTTCTGTAGACCTTGTTCCTTCCGTCGTTACCATACAGCATAATTTTACACTCATCAGAAAAGAGAACTTTGCTCCACTGTAGGTATGACCAATTTAGGTGCTCACGTGCAAAGTTAAGGCGCGCTCTTCGATGGTCTGCAGTTAATTTCGGCCCATTTGCTGGCTTATGCGGTACCAGTCCACGATCCTTCAACCTTCTTCTAATTGTAGAGTCACTTACAGCCACCCTTCGTACAACACGAAGCCGCTGCTGCAGTTAAAAAGCGTTAAGGCGTCGATTTCTTAAAGAAGTTGTTACAATAAATCTATCATCTCGCTCAGAAGTGACCCGATTCCTGCCAGATCCTGAACGGCGCGTGAACAAACCAGTCTCCCGATAACGTTTATAGACTCTATGAACAGATGACAGGCTTAGATGCAGTCTTGCAGCCACAACACGCTGACTAAGGCCAGAATCCAGCAATGCCACAACTTGGGCGGCTTCTGTGGGCGAAGTATCCATACGTTTTAGAAAAAAAACCTTTTTTCAGACGTCCCAAAGTCACAGTATTGAAATAAAAAACAAAAAGTTTAAGGATAGGCGCCAATTTTTAGTTTTTAAACGCTAAATGTACTCCAACCCTAAACACACATTTGTCTCAAAACAGTGATTCATTTCGTTTATAAGATAAACAAATGAAATTCTAATTTTGAATTTAGAATTTTCGCTTATTACTGTAATGGCCAAACTGCCAGCTATACATTTATGTATTTTTTTTCATCGTATGAATTCTTTTTTGTGTTAAATTCGGATAGAAACAATGAAAACGGAAGTGTTTCGATTTTTTTGATGAGAAGTGTATGTACACTTTAAAACTATGTCATATTAACTTTTTTTTGACAAATGAAACCGTAAGTCTCATTAAATGTCAAATATAGTGCGACAGAGTTCTAAAGTGGGTACATGATATTGGTCATGATTGTACATTACATCGTATTAAAAATTGATTTTTAAAGTTTTTTTCCCTCCTCGACGTGGTACAGATAACGTATTCTGTGACAAACATTCAAATCATAGCAATCATATACTCTAATGCAACATAATTGAGTAATTTGCAACGTCATAACATAATACTCTTGGGCATAACTAGCTCGTGATGCACCATATTTTTACACGTGTAAGTAAAATAATATTATATTACAAATTACGGAATAATTGTCAATCACGGAAGACGGTGAAGGATGCAGAGACGGAGGGGAGGCATTTACTCAGCAATAGATAATATTGGCTAATAAGACAACATATCATAAGCTAGTCAGAGATACATCCATCGCAAGATAAAGTAAGTACCCACTCCTCACCGAGCCTTCTGTTAGACCAACGCCATTAAATTGTATTTTGGAATAGTTATGTGCCTGAGTAAAAAGAAAATAGATAATAGATAGAGGAGCTCGGTGGCGCAGCGGTAAACGCGCTCGGCCTGCGATTGGTTGAAGTCAAGCAACTTTCGCAAAGGCCGGTCATAGGATGGGTGACCACAAAAAAAAGTTTTCATCTCGAGCTCCTCCGTGCTTCGGAAGGCACGTTAAGCCGTTGGTCCCGGCTGCATTAGCAGTCGTTAATAACTATCAATCCGCACTGGGCCCGTGTGGTGGTTTAAGGCCCGATCTCCCTATCCATGCATAGGGAAGGCCCGTGCCCCAGCAGTGGGGACGTTAATGGGCTGATGATGATGATGATGATGACTACGTTAGAACGAGAACTCTCCGCCCCGCATTAATTCGTATCTGGCGACGAGCTAGACTTATTTATTAATTGCCAATATCTAAAGTTCGGTGAAGTTCGACGTCTCCATAGTTTTAGTTTTGTGGTGTCAAACTTCCGTGAATCGCTCTTTGATGTCTACGAAACCGTGTAAAGTCCCATAATTTTGCAGACGTACGAACGGCCTCCGTGGTCCAGTCTTTAAGCGTTGGGCTCACGACCCGGAGGTCCCGGGTTCGAATCCCGGTGGGGACATCCCTAGTTTGGTTAGGGCATTACAGGCTGATCACCTGATTGTCCAAAAAGCTTCGGAAGGCACGTTAAGCCTGATGTAAGTAAGTAATCGTTACATGAGCCATGTCAGGGGCCTTTGGCGGCTCAATAATAACCCTGGTATCAGGGTTGGTGAGGTTGATAATTCACCTTACAACCCACACGATAGAAGAAGATTGCAGACGTATAGTTGTCATGCAAAACTAAAAACGCGGTTGGACGATATCGCTTTTTATGGTGCCTCCTCATAAATAAAGTCGCCTAGACATCTTAAGTTTCAGTCTAACATCATGCACCTGATACTCGCAAGGAATACATAATCGCTTCCCAAGTAGCCGTATCGATCGCAGTTTGCCCGAGGCAGATCTCGAATAATAAAATCTAATAACAACAGGGGATTTACGAAAGGCCACATTGAAGTAATTATAAATAAAGTAATCATAAACATCAAACCACCCGGTGGCAACCTGTGACGTCATAGAAAAACGTGATAAAATGTCGCACTTAGTATTACATTTTTCTTAATAAACTCATAAATACGTTAAACAGAAAAAAAGAAACGTCTTTGTCACCTTTAAATCTGTCTTTATTCAGTAATCAGACTTTCGTAATTTATCTTTAAACTACCCAATTATACCCTTTAGCATACGTAGATATTCACAGGCACGTAATATACTGAAATAAATAATAATAATAATATATATCTAATTTAAATTTCCAGCCATTCCTAATTTAAATTTCCCGGTAATTTTAGGAATTCTCGTAACATAACAATGTTCACAAAGCCTCAACCTTATTATAAAACAAAGGAAAGACGCGTGCTCGACTCACAGACAAAGACTTGCATAAACGTACCTAGGTACTCATATCAAGTAGGTATTGAACACACGTATATATAGCTTATAAAACACGAATAGCTAGCTTCCCATGCGCTTAGATAATAATGAAACAATGATGATTATGATTAGACGGTTTTTATAACACGGCACAATGGCTAAGATGACTTAACTGCATGTGCGTTCACTGTTTTAGATTAAACAAACCTCTTGATTCATAGCCATGCTTATATTCTTTTAGACGTTAACAGACCTTACGTGAAAATTAAACTTGACAACCAGTTCGCGTTCTCTTATGAAGATTTCGTTCGACATTGCCGACTATTTTATTAAAAGATAAACTTTGCTGTTATACCCAGGATTAGCTGAGTGACAAACTGATTAGACTTGATTAATTTAAAAAAAAATGTATTAAAAATTCAACACTTTTTTTTGACGTGACTTATTGTAGATTTGCCGCAGATAGCATTAACTACTTGGTCGGACAAATTGGGAGCGCAGGCTCTCACCCGGTACAACGTTTAAGACAACAGGCCTGAGGGTGCCCAGTTGGGCGCGAACCTCGTCTCAGTGTGTCGTCTGAGATGAAAAATACTTGAAAGAATTAATCGACCCATCGGGTCGATAGCGACAAGCGCTGATTGATGGAAATGGTCGACCACGCCGGCGGGGTCGGTATCGGGGTCCTGAAGTGTTTGGTGTCGCGAGCTGATTGGCCGCCTCTATGGCTAGAGTAATCGGGTCGTCGGGATATCACACAACATCGATTACGGCGAAATTGTATTAAGCATTGAGCAATTCCGTCGAATATTCAAGCTAAAGTATTGTTTGCAATGCAGGTAGGTTGGGAATTAAGAAGGTAGGTATTTAGGCAGGTAGGTAACCTACCGTTAGAAAGATTTTCAAATATATTTCGTTCGTTAGTATTGTAAGAGTGCAGTTAGCGTTACATACGCACATAAAAGCAAAAATGTACACAAACAACCCACTTTAATTGTGTGTGCAACTTTATATTATACTGAATCATGAATTTACACATAATATAATAAATAGGAGATGTTGTAGGTACATACAATAATAAAAATGTAGTAAATGTAGATTTTAATAATAAAAAGTCATAAATCAAGTGTATAACCCAGGAAATCACAGTGTGGAAAACATATGACACACCAACACAAGTTTACATAGCACAGTGTGTCAATATTGTATCTTCTTATCTATCCACACTGGGGATATGGTATGAATCTATCTATGCATGCATGGTATATTAATATCTGTCACTTGTTGAGCAATCATTGAGGAAATGATTGAATATATTCTAATAAAAACTTATTTTTGGATAACCTTGGGTTATAAATAGCAACATAAATTATTAACTGTTTACAGAAATAATGAGGCACTTTGCCAATGATATCAGATTTTATGTGTAACTTCTTGATTATTATAAGTCATTGGGAATGCATTCATCTTGTAATGGATGTAGGTACGTCTGACTAGCTCAATTGAGAATATAATCGTGAGCATACATAAACAACCTATATACGTCCCACTGCTGGGCACAGGCCTCCCCTCAATCAACCGGAGGGGCATACTCCACCACACTGCTCCTATTGGGGTTGGTGGCGGTGTTCTTACGGCTAATAACCGGAACCAACAGCTTAACGTGCCCTCCGAAGCAAAGAATCATCTTACTTTTTTGGACAATCAGGTGATTCAAGCCTGAAAAGTCCTTACCAAACAAAGGACAGTCTCACAAAGGGATTTCGACAATATCGTCGTTTTTCGACGCTCTAACCACTAGACCACGGAGGCTGTTATATATTTTTCATCCTCGTAATAGATGTACACCTGACTAGGTCAATTGAGAATATAATCTTGAGCATAATGCTATGTTTATTGTATGGAAATACTTCATATTATTATCACAGTAACAGAACTAAATCTTCTATGTGAATTACCAACCTCATCAACCCTGATGTCAGGGTTATTATTAAGCCGCCAGACTTATTGATGTACCCTCATTGATTTAAAAGATGTGTTGCTGTTGTAGTTTCTTGTTATTTCTTCTTCTCAACCATAACACCTTGTGAAATGACGTAAATTCAAAAATCTTACATTGCCTAGTTTATCCATGATAATTACGTGGAATAAATGATTCTGATTTCTTAATGTGAGGAGTTGAAATCTGTTGTTCTAGCCCTACATTTGTTGAGGGGATAATGGGATTAGAAGACAATAACAAACCTTAATACTGTAAAAGATTTTATAAAAGACAATAACATTTACATAAAGTTCTGCTTAGCTATTAAAAAAAGATGGGTGTCATATTCAAACCTTGAGCTTTAACTGACTTTATTTCTAAATAATTGTAACATAAGTGAAGAATAAATAGAGGGTAACCTTAAAACAGTTGAATACTCACAAAATACCTAAATGACCCAGAAAAGATTTTAAACACAAACCAAAGCAACACTCTTTGTGCATTTGATAACAAAAGACTATTTCTCAATGAGAAGCATCCAAAAATAGTCCAGGCAGTAATAGAGGTCAATCCTGTGATTGGAACAGCATGTGGCACTGACCTATATATCGCCAGGTACCTCATTGCCATAATAGGCTAGTTTCCAACTAGTCAAATCAGTTACTTCTTACTAAACGTCAAAACACGAAATTACTATGGAATTTGTATGAAAAACCACACTGTGACATCATAAATAAATAAATAAATAAATAAATAGAGAAACATGATAAAATGTTGTACTTATTTATATGTTTTCCTTGATTAAAATTCATAAAAAAGTTTTTTTTTCATTAGTTTTAGATCTGTCTTCATTTATCTAGTAATCAGAATTTAATTATTTATCTTAAACCTAGTACACGACCCAATTCTACAATTGGCTTTGGTTATAAACATTTCTATTGCAATGATTGATTCAACCAATTTTTTTAAGCCTTCAAAGTGATTATTTAGTTGTGAAATATAATTAGTCATGCTAATGATAATTGTGATTATAAAACCAAATTAATTAGTTTTTAACACAACTCAATAAAAGGTTAATGTAGTCAGTAATGAGCAATAGTTTAGTTAAATTCTCATTTTTTTAAATAAAATGATTTGGAATGAAATTAAGTTTTACAAAAAAAAAATATTGTTTGCATAATTTTAAAAAAAAACTAATTTTGATAACCACATTAATTTACACATGGTTTGAGGTTTATTATCATTAAATTAGACATTTGAGACTCATTAATTTATTTCAAAAGAAGTTATTTTGCCTTCTATACGACGACCGGTTGCCATTAACCATAAAGTTGAAGTTGAAGTTATTTTGAATAAACTGAAAATTTTGATCAAAATTATCATTCTTTAAACAAAGAAACTGCTTAAAGAATATTCCAGATTATTATATTATAGGTACTTGTTCTGAATATAATAACAGATGAACAAACAACCAACCTTACTCAAAACTTAATTACTTGTTTTTTTACTTAAAATTTACATGTGGCATTGACTTATGTACATTTGAAGTAAATCAAACTTTAGTATTTACATAATCCATTGGGCAAATGTAACACATATTTACATTATGTAATTGTGAAATAGGTATTTGGAAACAGCTGACTGAACAATCACTACTAACCAATTTAGACCGCCTAGATACAAAATTGACAGATGAATGATCCTTGGTGCTCTGCCAACTTTATATGGACATGCAATCTCCAACAGTTGGCTTGATGGCAGAAAACTGTCTCATCAATTTATAGGTAACTTACAGGTATTGAAGACGCATCAGCATTGTGGATAGGTGTAAAGAAGACTGTTGCCAATTCTCAAAGGCAAATATAAGCTATGGCAAGGCTGTGTGTGTTATTAGTCTGTAAAGGATCAAAGACTGGAGCAGGGGTGCATACCTGTATGTGCAAGCCGGCGGCCCACAAGTGGACTGTCCAGCAACAGCCGGCGCAGCGACCAGCGGCCCAGTACTCCGCCGCCCCAGCCGCAGCCGCCGCCTCCGCCGCTACCGCGACGTGCGCCCTCGCGCTCCACCATCACTACACACACATCACACCACTGTCCACACGACCGATACCACACCGCACGATTCACCGACTACCGTTACAAAACATCCACTGAGCAGTCCGGACCGCTGTGTTGTGCGCGACCGAGTTGAGTAATCTGCTGAGGCATCGGCGAGAGAAAGTGGCGATGGCCAGACGGAACGTACGCGGATGATGTAGATGCAGTCGCTAGGAGGGGAAGAATCGCAGTTTTCGAACTTCCATTGTATTGAGAGTGCTAACGTAGTCGACGATTGACTGAAAATAATCGTTTTCCGAAACTTTCCTTGGCAGATCTTAATAGGTACTATTTTAAAAAACTACAAATGCCTCGCGGCGGTCAAGTTGGAAATGCCATTTTTTGATAATACGCTATGCACAAATTTTACAAGCACAACGAAAGAGAAATGATGAGCAGCCACAACTGTCATATCAGAAAACTTATTGTGGTAGTGGTACCATGTGTATCATTCAATAAAACAACTTTACACATTTTTTTATCTCTGTCACTCACAAAGTATTAAAAAGAGAACACATATAATTTCCATCGAAAGTCACTTTATGAAAAATGTGTGAGTTACGGTGGTATCACTGAAAGTGTTGCAAATTATAAAAATATGTATAAAAATAGTCTGGCAACTTGTATTTGTGTTTGGATACATGTTCAATATACTAAAAATGTATTTACAGCGTGTATCCGAATATCACAGTATGGGGGTGGCTAGCCAGGTGTTGAAGTAAAACAGTCGGATCTCAGGGTAATCTTTTGTTTAATGGGGTGATTGTCACAATATATTCAGATTCACACGAGTTCTTACAAGATTGGCACACAAATTTAAGAAAAGGGCGCGTATAGCGTGCGCGTGGTTCGCAATCGTCCAGAGAAGAGAGAAAATATGAAAGTGACAGATAGCGGGGGCGCGCGGGGGGTGGCGCGGCACGCTCATTTAACAATTAAAGCGCGCGGGCATACGACCGCGCGAGGCTCGTTCGTTTCGCCGACCCAGACAATGTTCGGTAGGCCGGGTTGCTATATACTCCCCCTCCAGTCCTGGAGGACGTCCTCGCTCCTGGACTGGCTGCTCAGACTGCTTCCTACCCGGTCGTCCTCGTTTCCTTTTAGGAATGACAGGTTTAGGTGGAGTTACCTCGCTGCCTGTGTACCGAGTAAGATCTTGAAGATGATACTTCCCTATAATATCGTCGGGGTTCTCCATGCGCGCGATGCTGTAGGTCGTAGGACTAACCTTCTGCGCGATGCGATAAGGACCATCTCGACGTGGGACGAATTTGGATGTAAGCTCCTTGGAACTCTTGCTCAGGACGTGTGATTGTAGAAGAACTAAGTCACCTACTTGAAAGTGGTCTCCAGGACGCCGTGACTGGTCAGCGTACTCTTTGCGCTTGTCCTGCTGCACTTCTACACGTTCCCGGATCGCCGATAGGGAGTTGATAAATTGTCTGAGATATGGTGTTATCTGTGGGACAAAGTTATCTTTGTCTAGAATAGCACGAAGGTCATGTGTGACCTCTGTGGGAGACCTCATCTCTCTAGCCAAGGTCAAATAAGCTGGCGTCTTACCTGTAGTGCGGCATGGCGCGCTGTTCAGGGCAAAGCGAATGATGTGTAGCTTCTTTGGCCAGGATGGATGGTCGTTCTCCACGAGTTGTGCTAACATTACCTTTAAGTCGCGATTCTTTCTCTCTGCAGGGTTGGCTTCTGGATGGTAGAGTGGCACGAAGTTTTGCTTCACATCCAGGACCGACATGCATTGGCGCATGACTGCCGAGATGAATTGGACGCCGTTGTCCGATATTATCCGGCGAGGCAACCCGTATCGCATAAAATATTCCTCGATGAGGACACGCGCACATGCTTCTGATGTGGCTTCCTTTAGGGCAAATAGCTCTACCCACCTGGTCGCTGTGTCCTCGACGAGCAATATCCAACGCTCCCCCTGCTCACCCTCCGGGAGTGGGCCGAAGAGATCAATGGCTAGCACCTCGTTACGTTGATTCATAACGGGTGTTTGAAGAAGGCCGGGAGGCTTGGCATTTGTGGCTTTATACCTTTGGCAATGGATGCAGGATTTCACGTACTCCGTGACTAGGCGCCGCATTCCAGTGAAGTAGTACAGCTGCGCGATTTTCTGGTAGGTCCTGTCTATACCAGGGTGACCAGCCAGCGGGGAATCGTGGCACTGCTTGATTATGTCATTTACCTGAGTTGCTGGAATGACAAGCTGCGGTGACTCGCTGTCTGAATCAGGATTATACCTGTATAGCACGCCTTGGTTTAGTAGGTAACCTCTTTCAGTCCATCGTTGTGCTGCTGTTTCGTCGGTGGCTTCCAGCTCCTGGACTATCTTGGCGACCTCAGGATCGGTAAGTTGCTCCTGTCTTATCTGCTCGGGCTTTTTAGTAGGTAATTCAATAATTACCGAACAGACGCCGCAGTCCTCGCGGGTGCCTCCAGAGCAGATGGGTCGGCTCAGGGTGTCTGCCACGACGTTAGCTTTCCCTGGTGTGTACTGGAATCGAATATCAAACGATTGGAGTTTTAATGCCCAACGTACTAACCTTCCGGTTGGCGATTTCAGTGACAGCAGCCAGCGAAGAGGTTGATGGTCGCTTCCGATGACTACCGGTTGTCCATCTAAATAGGAACGAAAACGTTCAACTGCCCACACAACGGCCAGAGCTTCACGCTCGGTTGTGGAGTAGTTTCTTTCAGCTGCAGAAAGGAGTCTACTTGCGTACTCGATGGGCCTTTCCTCCTTGTCCTCCCCCTGTAATAAGACCGCGCCTAAGGCGTAGTTGCTTGCGTCGGTGCGCAGAATGAAGGGATTATTGAAATCAGGTTGGATCAATATTGGGGCAGAAGTAAGCAACTGCTTCAGTGTATTGAACGCTTGCGACTGAGCAGGGCCCCAAGACCAAACTTGATTCTTCCTAGTCAACCGTGTAAGTGGCTCAGCGACTTTGGAGAAGTTAGGAATGAATTTTCTAAACCATGAACAGGTTTGAAGGAAAGTCCTCATGTGTTTGAGGTTTGATGGCTCCTTCATCTCGAGGACAGCGTTTACCTTGTCACGGTCAACGGAGACGCCTTCTTGCGTGATGACGTGCCCCAGGTAACGGACGCTTTCTCTGGCGAACACGCATTTCTTCCGGTTGACGTGCAGATTAAATTGGCTAAGGCGTTGGAAGACTGCCTCGAGGTCACGCAGGTGTTGCTGAAGTCCTTCTGAAATGACTAGTATGTCATCTAGGTAAGTGAGTATAGTTACGTCTTTTAATGCTGCACATGTCCTGAAGCGATCGATGAGCCGCTGAAATGTCGCCGGAGCATTTTTCAATCCGAACGGCATTCGCTTGAAACGATAAGTACCTAGAGGTGTTACAAAGGCTGTTTTGTCCCTGTCAGCTTCACTGACGCTAACTTGCCAGTAACCCGCCTTTAAATCTAGGGTACTCATGTAGCAGTTCCTTTTCGTTGACTGTACAAGCTCATCAATGAGGGGCATGGGGTAAGTATCAGATTTGGTGACAGAATTTAACCGTCTGTAGTCGATACAGAAGCGGATACTACCATCTGACTTCGGCACGAGCAGCGCCGGGGCACTCCATGCAGACTCACATTCTTCGATAATGTCGGCCTGTAGCATATCTTCTATCTCCTTTCTCATCAACTCTTTCTTTGCAGGATTCAAGCGATAGGGAGGTACAGCAATGGGAGGGTGCTCACCTGTATCGATGCGATGCTCGGCGTAAGGTGTCGGGGCTCCCCCTGGCTCGAAGATCTGGGCGTACTTGACGAGTACTTGGGCAAGCGCCTGTCGTTCAGCTGAGCCAAGATGGGTGCCTTCGTCTTCCCGAAGCACGTCTGCAGAAGCGCAGTTGACGTCGCGAGAGGCGGGTTCAAACAGAAGCTTGTAACGAGTACTAGATTTGCTGAAGTACCAAGTTTCTGAGCTGAAGTCTAACACTACTCCGGCGGCAGAAATAAAGTCGATACCGAGGAGTGTCTCGTTGTTGTCGGAGTCCGGGAATACCAGAAATGGGATAGAAATAACAGTGTGTTCCAACCTCACCTGTAATGTTGTAGTTAGTACATCCATTACGCGAATGTGGCCGTCGGCGAGCTTCACCCGTCTCGACGTGCGGTGAAGAGGATGGCCTCGACGTAGAAGGAGAGTATATAGCGTATGACCCGCAATGCAATGCTTAGCGCCTGTGTCAATCAAAGCAGTACCATTAACACCCAAAATTTCGATTTTAAAAATTGGTCGCATGTCCTGATGCGAAGCGAGCCTGACGTGGTCGTTGCCTAACAATGATGCGTCCCCCGTACGTGCACACTCATCAATATTCAAAGTACATTCATTTAAATACTTATCCCGATAATTAAATTTCGCATGGTCACCCTTATCCATATAACAATCACAGTTAGTAGACTTAGAATTATAAGCATCGTTATGAATTGAGCAATAACAATGGCAACCCTTAGGTTGTTGAACATTCACAAAACATTCATTAAAAAATTTATCCTTAGAAATAAATTTGTTATGGTCACCCTTATCCAGAAAGCAAGCAGAGTTATTAGTGTTAAAATTATTAACATTATTATGTATTAAGCAATAACAATGACAACCCTTAAGTTGATGAACACAAACACCCTCTGAACTATTGGAATTATTCTTATCTGATAAGAGCAACACATCTGACATATGAGTATTGTAAGTATTATTTATAGCTAAGTTATCAGATTGGTATGGAACATTACAGTCTCTAGCGTTCAAATGGTTATTTGAAGAAGGAATATTGGACTTATTAGTAAATTCCACACAATAAAAGCTTTCTTTACACTTGTCCTCATTATTATGTCCATTCGACTCCACCCAAGTATTAAATTTTGTCTCACCTTGAGTGTTCGCTAACTTACGGCATGCATCTCTAGTGTGACCGAACCTCTTGCAGTAGGTACACACTGGCCGCTGCTTCTTTGCAGTGGCGGCAGCCGGGTCTCGCGCAGGTGGAGGTGCAGGGGCGTGGGCGGCGGGCATCGACGTAGGCTCGGGGCGCGTCGGAGGGACGGAGAAAGCGGGCTCGGTGACAGGCGGGGCGCGGCCAGCGACTGCAGCATGCGCGGCGGGCGCGCGGCTTGGCTGCGCGGCGGCGGGCATGGCGCGACGGTGAGCGACGGGCGGCACGATCGGCGCCGTCGCATCTTCTATTTCACGTGCACGGCGGAGCAGTCCTGCGAACGTCGTAACTTCTTCTCGTCGCACTTGTCGTCGTATACGGTCGTTCAATAACCCGTACACCATGTCTAGCTCTACTTTCTCGCTAAGATCGCCGCGAGGGAGGCGTGCTAAGAGAGCGCGTGCTCTAGCTATAAAAATATCTGTACTTTCCTTGTCATGAGCCATTTTGAACAGTTGTAGGTACAGGCGATGAGGCGGACGTCGGTCTCCAAAGGCACTTATCAGGTTCTCCTTGGCTTCGTCCCATGTAGAGATAGTATTCTTAATGCCCAGCCACCATGTGGCTGCGTCTTGCGTTAAAAGCATAGATATGCCTCTGACTACATTTGCATCGCTGATCTGTGTACATTCAATATAACTGTCGACCGCATCTATAAACGCTTCCACGTCCGTCGGGTCGCCGCTGCCGCTGTATGTAGCTTTACATTGAGACATATTAGCATGGCTGTCTGGTAGCGGCGCCGGAGTCGATGAGGTCGCACGATGACTCAAAACAGACTCGAGTACGTCTTTGAAGGCTTCTGTCTGGGTTTTCTGAAGTGTCGCGACGAGGGCGGCGACACTTTCCTGTGAGAATGTCACGCTGGCATCGGTAGGGGGAATAGAGAACCGGTCGCCGATGGAAGGTGGGAATGCGTCGGCCGCGCCGGCGTCGTCACGTGTGGGCGGCGGCGGGTCGTAAGCAGCATCATCATCGGGCCGTAAAGTTTGCTCCTGACTTCGAGTGCGTGGCATTATCACGAAATATTCGAATCCACGTAGAAATCTTGTAAAAAATCTCGGAGGGCCTCCAGATCGTATAGGCGTGTTACAATTATTATTATCTTGTAGAAATCACGATGTATCGTTAGGTATCTGTGTTTTCTTATGATTATCTTGTAGAATTCACGACGTACCTTATAATATCTGGAGTTGAAAATCTTGAATAACCGCGTTGGGCTGCCAGATATGGGGGTGGCTAGCCAGGTGTTGAAGTAAAACAGTCGGATCTCAGGGTAATCTTTTGTTTAATGGGGTGATTGTCACAATATATTCAGATTCACACGAGTTCTTACAAGATTGGCACACAAATTTAAGAAAAGGGCGCGTATAGCGTGCGCGTGGTTCGCAATCGTCCAGAGAAGAGAGAAAATATGAAAGTGACAGATAGCGGGGGCGCGCGGGGGGTGGCGCGGCACGCTCATTTAACAATTAAAGCGCGCGGGCATACGACCGCGCGAGGCTCGTTCGTTTCGCCGACCCAGACAATGTTCGGTAGGCCGGGTTGCTATAACAGTTAATAAATAGTAAACCTAGATGGCAGCACAGTCAAAAAGTGAACGGTAAAAATACATGTTGATTGGTTGTTGTTACTCAAATTTATGGGGAACCAATTAAAATTTACTCTTTCATGCCATCTATGAATTGGATGAAAAACTTTTTAGTAGGTACCACAATGAGATTGTCATATTTTGCTGATTTTCTCGCTGTCTGGTCATTGACGTTTATTCGTTCGAGTAATTTTTGCGAAAAGTGCGATCAGTGCATTTGCTCCAATATTTTAAATATTGGATCTTACGATCTAAATTAGTAGCCATTATAAATAACTTGTAACTTCAACATGAAGTTCTTATCAGCTAAGCTTTCATTGTTAATAACTTTTTTGGTAATAAGTGCTGTAATTTGTGAAAACAAATACTCCCGGTCTTCCAACGAGAAGAAAGTTGAGAAAAAGAAGAAAGATGTGGACTTTAGGACTTTGGAGAAACCTTTCCGAATGAATAAGTTAAATATCTTATGGGCTAAGGCTCAACAGGTAAGTGTAATGGGAAAATAAGAATTTTTTTTCAATAAAATCTGATAATTAGGCGGAAGGTCGAGATCCAAAGTGTAAAAAATGAATCTTTGTATTTTTGCATGTTATTTTGTCTGACCAAGTTACCTACTACCTAAATTTCATATCTCAGGTTAAGGTATTCATAAAATCTATTTTATCTTTAAAAAATGCATAACTGCTTACCGAGCTATGCCATCGTGATAACAAAGAAAAAAGTGCAATAAAACAAAATCAAATTGATAATAAACTTCTGTAACCTTGACTTCAGCGCTTAACGGAGCCAAAGCTCAAGTCGCTTTACAGCGACCTGATGATCCAGGATAAAGAGGAGCTGACTCTCAAGCGCGTGCGCAGCGAGGGCGGCGACAAGGAGGGTATGAAAGAGGCCGACCTCCGGAGGAAGCTCACCACTATCATGTCCAACTACGGGCTGCGCGAGCACTTTGATGATAACAAGATGCGACAGAAGGAACATCCGGTAAGTTATCCTTTTTTTTTAATTTTAGATTTTATAAAAAGGAAAACTTGACCTGATTTTCTATAACCACAATCCATTTTTAGAGAAATGCAGATTATAGGAGTAATTGAGTATTCAAATCTATTCAGTGTATCTTGAAATTAACCTCACAAACTTAGGACAGACTACCTTTTACACAAACTATTGATTTATTTTATACATATTGTATTCTTTTTTAGTCTGTATGAATTTTTAACAGTAAAACTTCAATATTAAATAAGAATTTGGTTTTTATATAAATGGCCTATTACCTTCAAAAACATATTATTAAAAAATAAAACTTGGGCCAAAAATAGGTATTATATTTTTATAATTGAATGAATTCAGATAACAAGGAGCTGTCATTTTTATAATAAAGAATACATTGTGATAAGTTTGCCAATGACTTATTTTATATCTGTACTGTTTTTTACTGCAGTGATACTAGTTAAATGTTTATTGAAAAATCATATACTTACATATTATTATCTAAGAATTCCCTGTAGTGCTGCCAAATAATCGATTATAGGCCCCTTAATATAGAATATATATGCTTATCAATGTTAAAAATTCTACAATTAAATTGATTATTAATCAATATAGTTGATAGTATCGGGTAACACTTGTTCCCTGGAAGAAATTAATGCTTGGCAATAAGGCCGCGAATGGTAAAACTGATGTAATTTTGTAATTGCTCTTTGTTAGCACATAATAGATCCTGCCTAATCTTCTTTAGCAAACTCCATCATCCAATCTCTCCAACAGGCAGCCAACTCCGCTTTAGACGACCACATTAACAAGAGCCTGTTCAAAGACAAGAAACTGAACCAGCTGTGGTCCAAGGCTGAGACATCCGGGTTCACCAGTGAGGAGCTCTCTGCTCTCAAGGAGGAGTTCTTACATCATCAGGACAAAATAGACCAGTACTATGACCTGCTGCACGACGTGGAGGGAGGCAAGAAGGATGAGTACAAAAGTAAGTCTTAAAAAAATAAGCTCACGACTGTATCCTGATGGTCAGAGATACATTATATGAAAAAAAAATGCTTTATTTCAGATTACAATGATCCATAAATTACATAGTAAAACATTTAAATAAATTAAAATAATAAATAAAATAAAACCATAAAACAATGATCACAAAATCGGTTACAATTTATATTAGTCTGTTGCATCCGGCATCGGCCTGTAACATGTCTGTCGCAGCAATGTCGGAGATAAGGACAGTCCAGCCTATCGCCGATCATCTGCAGGATAATATTGGAGCTGACCCGCACTCTGCGCACCAGAGACGCGCCGCGGGCGCGCCATGTACACATACATACATACATACATAAACTCACGCCTATTTCCCACCGGGGTAAGCAGAGACTATAGAATTCCATTTGCTTCGATCCTGACACACTTCTCTTGCTTCCTCCACATTCATCAATCGCTTCATACACGCACGCCGGTTCAGAGTAGATCGTATTGAACCTTTTCTAAGGACATCTCCAATTTGGTCATCATAAGTCCTTCTCGGTCTTCCTCTGCCAGCCCTACCATCAACTTTCGCTTTATATACCGCTTTTGCAATCCTATTATCCTTCATCCGCTCTACGTGTCCAAACCAACCTAACATTCCCTTCTCAATCCTAGTCACTATATCGTCTTTTACACCACATCTCTGTCTTATCACACTGTTTCTCACTCTATCACTCAACTTCACACCGCAGATGCTACGCAAAGACCTCATTTCTACGGCATTGATCCTACTTTCATGCTTCTTCTGCCATACCCAACATTCACTACCGTACTTCAGCGTAGGGACAAGCACTGCATTGTGAACAGCCATCCTCGCATCTTGCGAGATACATTGGCTACTAACAACTGCGTGCATTGCCCCATTCACTGAATTACCCAATCTCACTCTCCTTTCTATATCTTCATCACATTTACCATCCCTTGTAAACATAGTACCCAAATACACAAATTCATTCACTTGTTCTACCATTTCATTCCCAATCATAATTCTACACTCAGACACATTTTCTTCTCTTTCCATCACCAAAACTTTCGTCTTATTAACATTCACTCTCATACCCTTCTTTTGTAATTCATCTACCATTAGAGATACCATGTACTGAAGATCCTCCGCCGATGATGCTACAAGAACTTGATCATCAGCATACAGGAGGCACTTCAGAAGCAACTCCCCCATTCTTACCCCACTCATAGATTCTTTCAATTCATTCAGACAACTATCCATGAATAAATTAAACAGCCATGGTGACGCCACGCATCCCTGCCTGACACCAACAGAGATGTCGAACCAGGAAGACAGAGCGCCATTAACTCTGACACACGCACTAGAACCCTTATACAAAGACTTCAGTGCGCGTATCAGGTTGCCGTCCAACCCATACTCGGATAGTACACACCACAGTTCATCTCTCATCACTCTATCATAGGCCTTCTCTAAATCTATAAAGGCACAGAATACCTTCTGATGAACTGCCAGTTGTTTTTCGGCGATGCATCGAAGAGAGAAGACCTGATCCATGCATCCCATACCTCTTCTAAATCCCGCTTGTACGTTCCAAATTTTCTCCTCTGTTTCTTTCATCACACGTTCAATCAGTACTTTCGCATACAGTTTACCAACGACACTGAGAAGGCTTATGCCACGGTAGTTCTTGCACTCTTGCTGTGAACCCTTGCCCTTAAACAACGGCACAATAACCGCCCTACACCAATCACTTGGCACAAGACCGGACGCCCAGCATTTATTGAAGAGCAAGTACAGCATGCTCACCACCGTGCCCCCGCCGTATTTCAGCATCTCCGGTGAAATCCTATCATATCCTGCAGCCTTTCCAACCTTCATACTTTTTAAACCTTTCATGATTTCTTCCACACTAATGACACTTTCATTCGCATTTCTGCCATTTACACACGTCGGTACCCTATCGTTCTCTCCTCTATTGCTCATCTCACCTTCGAGTAAACTCTGAAAGTAACGCTTCCAACATTCCAATACCTGATTTTCGTCCTGTAACAAACTTCCACTTTCATCCCTAATCGTCTCAAATTTCATACTATCCGACGCCCCACGGGCCTTTCTTACTTGTTTCCAGAACAACTTCACATTATTGTGAAAGTTCCTCGTGAAACTCCTGTTGTACTTCTCTTTCATTTCCTTCTTCTTCCGTTCTACACATTCCTTTACTTTTCGTTTAGCACTGTCATACTCCTTTTTCATACGCTCTCTCTCGTTTTTCATACTCGCCCTACTTAGGTTTTGCCTTGATTTGAGGGCTATGCAATCCAACCACACTTTCCTTTTCTTATCCACTAGCGCTTTCACCTCATCGTCCCACCAATTATCCGGCCTTCCACCCTTCTTTCTTTTACTAGTTCCACATACTTCCACAGCCACCTCATTCATATCTTCCTTAAACATTCTCCACAGATCTTCTAAAGTCATATCTTTCGCATCATCATCTATCGCTTTAGCCCATTTATTATCCAGCCTTTCATTATAATTACTTATTACATAATCATCTTGCAAATTCTCAACTTTTATACGTTCAAGTTCAGTTCTGGACACTCGCGGGCGATGTCGCCAACGCTGGAACAGACCCCTAACACACTAGATATTCATCACATACACAATAGATATTCATCGCAGGATGAACTAAGTACCCACGCCTCACGTGATAGGTGGCGAGCCGCATCGCCGTCGATAATCATCATAAGCTGATGACTATATCCCAATGGGGTGGACAGAGATACATCTATCAAGACCGTCATCCACCATGATGAACTAAGTACCCACACCTCACCAAGCTTTCAGTTAGACTAACGTGATAGACCATCTAACGTGATAAGTAACTGTTGTTATAATATAAACATACATACATAAACTAACGCCCGTAATTCCTAATAGGGTGGGCAGAGCCGCAAATAATTAGAAGTTATGAAAACCTTTTTCAATTTACTAACAGTTGAATTTTATGTATATTAAGTTCGTCTCTGTAAAGTAACAATCATGTCCTTTCGTAGGTCTCGGATTTACTTATGTACCAATTTTTATGAAAATCAGTTCAGCAATGAAAAGGTTACACAGAGTTATTTTCGCATTTATAATATTAGTGTATTTAATTTAAGGGGAAGCTTCACGAATAGAAAGGCACTTAAAGCAACTCCAACAAATTAACGAACTTATTTACATACTAGAAAATAATTTGTTTTAGATAACAGTTGAAATTTTATCTATAATTTACAGCATAAATTATACAGATGTACTAATCGACGCTAGCCAGATGTGCTGACGTTCTTATCATATCTATAGGTATAATTATATAAATATTTACATAAATTTTGTCATTAAACTTTGTTTGTGGAAAGTTATCTCTGAAACTCCTGAACCAATTTAGATGAAAATTGGTTTGGAGATAGCTTGGGACACATGGAAGGATATAGAATAAATTTTCCACGCGCACGAAAATTTAGTATAGTATGCTGATTTTTATAAAAAAAATAATATTTGTTCACAAACATACCCTAATTATAATAACAGCCTTTAGTGGTCCAGTGGTTCAGCGTTGGGGTCATGATCCGGGTTCGAATCCCGGTGGGGACGTGTCACAAAAACCACTTTGTGATCCCGATGGTCCGAAAGTAAGACGATCCGTGATTCAGAAAGCATGTTAAGTCCCAGTAGTTACAGATGTAAGTACGTAATCATTACTGACCTTTGGTGGCTCAATAATAACCCTGACATCGAGGTTGCCGAGGCTGGTCTTCCTTATCACAACCCACACGATAGAAGAACAGACAGACAAAACCCATGCTACCCTTAATCGGATTCGGTAGAACCAGATAAGCATGATGGCCCGTATGGTGATAGGTGATCAGATCAGTCCACCGCCCATAGTAAGGTTAGGTTAGGTTTGGGGGCATTTGTTGGTCCAATCCATGGGCAATCGTCGCCAAGCCGCGGAAGAATGCGAAAGCGTTCCTGTAGCTTCGCATAACGGCGGTGATACGGACAAGCGGGGGTTTTAGTCGGTGTGAGCCCGACATAAACCCTTCGCTGCCCCCGCGGTGGGAAGGTATGCGTAGGCATTTCCCTTAAAAAAAAAAAAAGGTTAGGTTAGGTAGTCCAAGATTTAGATAGGACACAACCTTTCGGTTTTTACGACATGCGGGGATGATAATAAGCTGAATGTCTTCCATCTATTATGAATTTCACTTCCTATCTCTTCCAATCTAAACTTCCTATCAAAAGTGCAAGTTATCTTCGGATTGCTCATGGCTCTGCCCACCCTGTCACAGATTAGGGGCGTGAGTTTATGTATTGATGTAGTAACTCTACTCTCAGTTCGCCTGGAGTCGTTAAATCTGAAATAGGCCACTGGAAATCAGGTCGCAAATTAGCTCACAGCGCGCCCTAGTTAGGGCTCATTAAAATTGCAACCCAATTTCTTAGCCGTAAGATTGAATTTCATATAGCGACACGTGTGACTGTGATATGCATTAGTTCTGATATTGTTACTGTATGAAAAAAAATGTAATAGTGTTGTACTGCATGGTAGTATAGCTTCTTCTTCTTTTCGTTTCGATGGCACAGCATCCTCGGTGGCACTCATCAGCCCCTCTCGCGTGCAGGTATCAGGGCACGCGGGGCAAGTTATCAGATGAGCCATAGTCTGTGGCGTAACACCACACACGCAGCTCAAGTCCGATCCGATGAGAAAACCCCACCTGGACAGGTTATCTTTACTTCGGCCAACCTGTGTGTGGAGTCTATTTAAAGATTTCCAGGTCGGCCTGGTCAGCTCATAACCCGGTGGAAGGTTCTCCGAGAGGGGGACAAATGGAGTAGGTAGCGTCGCCGTCCTGCGCCAAAGTATGGTAGTATAGCTGATGATGATACATACATACATAAACTCACGAGTATTTCCCACCGGGGTAAGCAGAGACTATGGAATTCCATTTGCTTCGATCCTGACAAACTTCACTTGCTTCCTCCACATTCATCAATCGTTTCATACACGCACGCCGGTTCAGAGTAGATGGTACTGAACCTTTTCTAAGGACATCTCCAATTTGGTCAATGTATGTTCTTCCAGTCTTCCTCTGCTAGCCGATGATATTTGAAAGAAAGAGATGATTGCTTGTTTGTAACGGTTAGCAATACTGACTTAATCTAATTTTATTTTGAAATACATTTAAAGAGTATACTCGGAGATGGTCTATTCTTTCCCTTGTACTTGATATTCTTTCTGGTCTTGTATATATCTTACTTACTATATTCTTTTACAGTGTAAGGGCACGTTAACCCTTTCACGGACCGAGATCATGGGTCATTGATGGTTCATAATAGGTAATATAACACCTTGGAATCAGAACGTCATTAGACGTTCTAATGACGTTCTGATTCCACGAACGTCTTTAGACGTTCTGTCCTTGAACGTGTTAAGTAGTCAGTGCCAGCTACTATTTACTCAAGTAACTTTGGAGGCTCAATAGTAACCCTGACACCAGGGTAGGCTCGATCATTGATCTCATAACCCACACGACAGAACGAACCCTAAAAAACATAATAAAAATACTCTCTTCCAAACAGACGCACTGGACGAGGAGGAGCTAGACAAGTTCAACGAGATCGGTAGCCAGCTGGAGACCAACGAGGTCAGCAAGGACTACCTGGACAAAGCCAACCTCATCCGGGTCAAGCACCGGGGCTTGAGAGACGGATATGACAGGCTACTCCGGATCACTGCTAAAGGTATGCGAAACTTTACGTCCTACGGAGCTTCGTGATAGTATTAAAAGGTCGTCTTGTGCATTATAACCAGCCGGGACTACATGACAACCGCGCCGCGAATTATATCGAACGCTTGGACCAATAAACGATACGAATGCTATTTACGTAGATGGATGTCAAACGGTTATTGGTCGAAGCGCTGAATATAATTCACGCCGCGCGGCGCGGTTGTCATGCAGACCCGGCGGCAGGGCAAAAAAACAAATATGGATTATCATGTAAGGACCGTTCTTATCATGTAAAAGCCAAAAATATTAGTTTGATCGACTATTTATCCAAATAATACTTTTGTATGCAGTATTTTACGAAGAGTAATGATGAAATTGCAACCTATCATCATATACATTGCCGGTAAAGTGGCTATGGAATTTGAGAAGCAGTAGAGCTATTGTAGTTATCTGTTTACAGGAGTAGTAGTAGAAGAGAGTGGGGTTGAACTGGCGACAGCGGTTCTCATATAAAATGCGCGTTAGGGTCTTTCCAACCTCTTCTATTCCGTGATCGTAAACAAACAAAATACAGTCTCACAAACTTCTATCGCCAATGTCCCCATCGAGAATCAAACCCGGTCCTCCAGGTCGAGCCCAACGGTCTAACCATCAGATCAAAGCTGTTGAATTGTTCTGTATAAAATAAAAATGTATGAATTTCAGGTCCAAATAACAAGGAGTTCATAGAGCCAAAAGTACAAGGCCTCTGGCGAATGGCGACGGCGGCTAATTTTACTGTGGATGAGTTGGCTTCGCTGAAGGTACGACACTTGTTTCTGCTTGTAACGATGTTTATTTTCATGGATTGTTGTTGTTGTTCCTGCTTCGGAAGGCACGTTAAGCCGTTGGTCCCGGTAACTACTTACTGATGAAGTACGTAGTCGTTACTTGAGTCACGTCAGGGGCCTTTGGCGGTTCAATAACAACCCTGACACCAGGGTTGATGAGGTTGGTCATCCTCCTCACAACCCACACGATAGAAGAACTAACAACTGGATTTTGCAGGTGGAATTGCAGCACTACGAGTCCCGCCTGCTGAAGCTGCGTCATTTGCAGGCCGACCATGTAAGCAACGTAGAAAAGCATCGCAGCAAGGTTGTTTCATTTTTATTTGCACTGGCTTTCTTTCCATGCTTGCTTTTTATGTAGACATTTTTAAGTTTGCGTGCTTGAGTAATCAGTAATCCACCTTAGCTACGCCACGGTGCGAAGCAATGTGGTAAACGAGGATAAAAACTGCCTAATTCTCCCATCAGCTGTCGCTACTGTTGAGGGTTCCTAAATTTTGACAGTTCCCCGTACTATTTGAGTAACAAACATATTGTTTTGGTTATATTTTTACACCATAACCCTTTGCACAGCCGTTTACCTAAAGATCGGAAAGAAGAAAACTTATAAAAACTTATTTTTAATCAAATCTACCTTTTTCCAACTGATGGCTTTTGTTTTTCGTAACTCAACCTTCAGACGGGAGACGTTCTTTAAAAATATATTATTGTATACAATATTATTATACTTACCCTATTATTTCCGTACAGGTAGCCGCGGCGGGTGATAAGATGGACCACTTCGACGATCAGCAGCAGATGATCAAGAAACACTCGCGCAAAGTGGAGAAGATGCACGATGAGATCGAAGGCAAGATCCTCAGTCGGCATAACGAGTTATAGGGGACTTACTCTGATTCTGGTCTATTGGTCCATCACGATATAGTGGACTACATGCGACTTGCTCATCTGATAAGTGTTGTAGACCTAATCATCTTATTTGACGTAGATCTACAGATGTTACACTGATGGGTAAAGTTACCTTAATTTTTTTTTGACACCGTCCCCGGTAGCATGGTGCAGGCATATCGCGCTGCGGTATAGACATCATTTATTGATAAAAAGTACACTTTATACCCGTCATCTTACAACAATTAACAAATAGGTATCCTGTACGTAAAAAATACTCATCGTAATATGGACCAAGGTTATTGGCTACGCGTTGGATAGTTTCCTAGGTCAAAGAAAAATTATGAAATTCTGATTATTAACTAAATGAAGACAGTTCTAAAGATGACAAAAAAAGCAATTCCTTTTTTTTTCTATTTAACTTATTTATGATTTAATAACGAAAAATGTAGGTAATAATAAATGCGCCATTTTGTCGTGTTTTTCTATTACGTCACAGGTTGCTTTGTTAGTAAAAAGTAACTGATTTGACTACTTAGGGGGAACTACCCTATTCAGTTGGGTCATAGTCGCAACGCGCGTGTTATGCGTGTAGCATGCTACCAGGGCAGGTGTTGTCGAGAAGGGTTTTTACGAAAATTCACGTCACTAGTTAGCCCCACTTTAACAACAAGTGAAAGAAACAACGTTCTGTCAAATCGTGACGTCATTTTAAAAACCCTCACTATGGACTTCTTTATTAGCCTATGGAATGTTGGTACTATACACACGCAAATTATAGTGTTTGAGTTTGGTTTGAGGTTTTGAAAAAATGTGTTGAACACACTTCGAAAGTCTCACTGTATATTGGTCAATTTCCAGCCTTCTGTGCCGCATGTAATAGGCATTTCCTAGATAAGTTTCTTCCACATTTTGACTTACCATCAGGTGAGATTGTGGTTAACCGCGAACTTATATATCAAACACAAAATATCACGTAGAATCCAGATTTATGCAATCTTCTATCTAAGCATGTCATGTATTAATATCTTAACAGTTTACAATGCCACCGAAAAGGAAAGTGACGGATGATAGACTCAATCAAATACTTATCTCGATCTCACGACCCGTTTGACGTCTGCTGTCAACTTAATTCTGTCGGGTTCTTGGCCAATGTACAATTTTGAGAGGGTTAATTTCTGCCTCCCTTCTATACTAAACGTACATAAACAGCCTATATACATCCCACTGCTGGGCACAGTAGTCCCTTCTATGATGTTTTTAATAAATTCGTTGAGTCTTATAAGGAAGTGAAAGAATTGGCTTTTGGAAGACAAGAATGGAGAATGTTACACCGACAAGAGCGTGGCTCTTTCTGCCATAAATTTTATGCCTGTCGATTATGCATCCTTTTCCTTTTCGACGGATAAGAAAATGGTATTACTAAAAATAAAATTAGTGTGTACTGGAATCATTACCATTGTTCTAACTACAAATTACGTTTTTCGTAACATATAACAAATTAGGCTCAAACTTTCGAAGATTCAATGTTATGTTACATTTCAATATGTTATAATCTTTTGTGCGGTCAAATAAGTACAATGCAGGGTAAATGTGTCAAAGTGTATAAAATTAATTGTGGGTAAATATTGAAATGCTTTGTATTGCATTGACTTAATATAGGGTGTTAGTGACATCATAACGAATACTGGGAGGGATGATTCAGACCATGATTCTGAGTTAATATCAAGTTGAATAAATTGATTTGATTTGAATTTTCCGTCGCAAAATTCTTGTATTGTTTTTAAAATTATTTTCAATTCTGTACTTTTCCGATGGAAAATTCCACTTGATATTAACTCAGAAAGCACAGTATTCGTTACGATTTCACTAACATCCTGTATATATAATTTAGAAAACGAGCCAATGTAATAATTATAAATATTATTGTTTTGTTTACTTTTATGCATGTTATACTTCAGATGTTTATGTGATATCATGTGCAGCATTTACTTATTAATGTTTTATAAAATCTACCAGTAATGATATAGTTGATATATTAACTTCATAGATGAATTATGTTCGAATTGTTTGTATGAGTAGATTGAATCTCTGTCAATGATAATATTAATGATAAGAATAAAATTAGGAGTAAGATAAACATGTCCTAATAAAATTATTTTATTCATACTTATGTGGTATAATTTGAACAGCAGCCCTATTCAAGAACACACGCAAATATTTTGACAACGGTTTATTTGCCTAGAACTTACCGCATATTCTGCCTTTAATCATATTCGAGACATAGTAAGTCCTCAATAATAATTTACTTATAAATATACACATTACCCAAATAAACCTATTAAAAAAGAATTATTGAAAAACAGGTGGTATTATTAAAAACACCAGTGGATACAGTGCATCAATATATGATATTTAATCTTCATGTACAAGCAAATTTATTAATACACGTTTATAATCCGCCGGTGTCGGCGAGCGTATCATCGAAATAATATCGTATTATGCCATAATATAGAGTGTAAAATATGTATAATAGATGGCGCGAGGCAACCAGACAGCGGCGGCCGTGGGCGGCGCTGCGGAATCACATTCCAAGCTCCCTACGAGGCACACGGCGGCGTCGCCGCGTGCAAGTCTACGGCGCCGCGGCTCCGCGGGCGAGCATCGGCAGTAACAAATAAAACTACATCCGACTCCCCTCACGAGTTTCATTATAATGAATCGTTTAATGCTCACTTCAGTCGATCGTACAGTATAAGTAGTTCTCTTCTCGATAGGACATTTTCTCTATTATGTATATAGATAATCTGTATAATATAATCTTTCTCACTAATATCTACACCGTTTCCAAGGGTTACAATTATATATAATCCTCGGCGGATAGGTCTATCGCGCGGACGTGCGGCTGGTAGCACGGCGACAGTGGCGGGACTGGGGGCGCGCGTAGTAAGGCAGTCGTCGTCTGTGCCGGGGGGACTCTAGTGAGTCCATTTGCTCCAAGTCTGCAACAAACGAGGTGGTTAGCATAGTACAGACAATGGCGCCTCGTGGTTGGCGTGCAGTGAACCTAATGCTAAGATGATGTTTATTAACGAATAACGATGTCTGTTGCTGAGAAAACAAAGGTTACGCCACGTAGGTATTTACGTTAATAAAGTTAGTCTTAAGTGAAATTTTCACTAACTTGATTCGACCATAATAGACAACACGTTGGTCTAACAGAAAACTCGAATCAGATGACGCGTGGGTCTGGGTTACTTCTGATTATCTCAACCGGGAGTGTAATTGTGAGCTTATGTTTTTTTTAATCATCCATCTTAGGACTGTGTCAAATGTCTGCAAGTTGAGTTACTATTACTTGTGGCTTTGCCCAGGTTATTAGAGATGGAGTGGTATGAGATTGCACCTGCGGCGCGGCGGCGTCGGCGGCGGGCGGCGCGTGGCGGGCGTGCTTGTCGGGCGCGTGGTGGCGCTCCCAGTGCGGCTCGGGCGGCGGCGGCAGGTAGTGCAGCGGCAGCGCGTGCATCAGCGACAGCGCCGCCGCCGTGGCCGACCCGCCCGCGTAGCCCGCCTCCAGCGCCGCGCCCACGGGGCCCACCGAGCCCACGCCCACGCCGCCCATGCCGCTCACGTTCTGCCGAAGGGAAAGTTACGTTACTCAAGGGAAATAAAAATTCATAAATAGCCTTTGAATTCGTTTTCTGTTTCTGAAGTTGCATTATTAATAATAATTATTGCAATAAGCACGAAGAGGACAACTTAAATGAGATACTTTTTAAGAAACATCAAAACGATGCATTTCTATGTAAATTATATAGAAGATATGAGACATCACATCAATATACGTGGTTAAACTTCGTACATTTTATGTAATAGATGGTATTAATAAACGAATCTCAGCTGAGACTGCCCTCAAGATCATGCTCAAGTCTCTGTTTTTATATGAGAACTGTCACAATGACATTAACTTGAGGGCAGTCTCGAAGCTTAGTTTATTAATACCACCCTGGCCTCTGGCCTCTACCCCAGGCTGGGGTAGAGGAGGGTGTAGGGTAGGTGGGGGTTCAGCCGTGCACCTGGTAGCGGTCGTGGTCGGCGTGCAGCGCGTGCGGCAGGTGGTGCGGCCAGTCGTCGGCGGCCGTGAGCTTCCAGGCGCGCTCCGTGCCGATGGGCCGCGGCTTGCGCTCCTCCTCCTCGCCGCCGCCCCCGCCCCACCCCACCGAGCCGCCCACGCAGCCCACGCCGCGCTCCAGCAGGGACTGCAACCACAACCACGTTGCTTACTTGCGTTGCAAGTCATCAGTACGGCTAATATGTGCAACGTGATACAATTTTGTCACAGTCATTTTATCGATCCTTTGTGGAGTAGTGTAGTGTAGTAGTATTTGATTGTAACTTTTAATTTTAAATTAACATTACGTAATAAGTAAAAACATTCTGTCAAAATACAAAAAACCACGTGACGTGACACGCATATTAGTGGAAAAACAAAGTTATAGATTTCTACAAAATTTATTCGATCGATAATTTTATCACATTGCGCGTGTTAGCTCTGCTGAAACAGGTCTTATTATAAAATAATATGAAAAATATCTCTATTCAGTAGGTAACTAACATAGTTACTCTATGAATCGTCAATTTTTACATAACGAACGTCTCATCCGCCTAAAACGACTGCAGCTTCTCACAACATGTATAGCCGGGGAAAAGATGCTGCAAGAAAAACCTCGGCAAAGGGCCCTAGACGTTCTTTAAAAAAATAAACAAAGTATTTTTATACAATTGAGTAATTTAGCTGCCTAATATCAGTTCTCAGACAGTTAATCCCATGCATTCATATCTTCTAAATAATCACTAACTTTATAATATTTTTTTTGTATAAGGAAGTAACGATTAACCTCAGCAACCGTGGTCAAACACAAGTCGTTGATCCCAATTTTATTTTTTCCCAAAACTACTCATATAAGTACGTAATTATAAAATGATGCCATGCCATGACAGGGGCCTTTGGCGACTCTATAGTAACTTGATCGGTTGATGAAGTCGGTCATTGACCTCATAAATCACACAAGAGAAGATTATTTAATTTATTAATAGAGTAATTGCCTGGTAGGGGTGCGGCTGCGGCGTGTGCGCATGTTGCGAGTGTTGCGAGTGCTGCGGGTGCTGGGCGTGCGGCTGCAGCTTGGGCGCGGCCTGCTGCTGGTAGGCGTTCATCAGCAGGTTGCCCAGGTTGCCGGCGTTGCTGCCGCCAGCGAACAACTGCTGTGGAACCACAACGTTATACACTATAGTTTCTAAACTGTCATAATGTCATTACGTACTAGGAAGTTAAAAAGGGCGAAAAACTACGAAGCAATTCATCTAAAAAGCAATATTGCAATTTGAGTAAGTGCACAATGCCAACAAATGTCCTTCTATCGTGTGGGTTGTGAGGTGGATTACCAACCTCATCAACCCTGGTGTCACTATTGAGCCGCCAAAGGCCCCTGACATGCCTCATGTAAGGACTACTTACATCAGTAGTAGTGCTTTCCGAAGCACGGATCATATTTCTTTCGGACAATCAGGTGATCAGCCTGTAATGTCCTATAAGCAAACTAGGGATCACAAAGTGATCTTCGTGATGTGTCCCCACCGGGATTTGAACCCGGGACCTCCGGACCGTGAGCCCAACGCTCAAACCACTGGACCACGAAGGCCGTTGTTGTATTCAGTATATTATTTCAGATCTTTTGTACGGTCACGATCATTAATTTGTATACACTTTGGTACCATGTCACATTAACTTTTTTGACAAATTGAACTGTAAGTCTCACTCAATGTCAAATATGTTAGTGCGACAGAGTCCTAAAGTGGGTACATTATATTGCTCATGAGTGTACCACTCTAGAGCGAATATATTTATATTATTTCATATGTATACCTGTTGGTTGTGCTTAGGCTGCATGAGCGGGTGTCTCTGCGCGAAGTCGGGCGCGCGCGGGTTGAGGCGCGACACGGCCTCCACGCCCACGTAGCCCAGCCCCAGCGAGCCCGACGACACACCAGACATGCCCGACACGCCCGACACGCCGCCCGACATTGACACCTGCAGAATTGGAGGGCGTTAAATCGCTTTCACATATAATAGTAAAAAATAAATAAATAATAATAGTAGACGTCGCGTCGGCTAGATAGGTAGCCCATCCAGTGAGTGGCCGCCTGCTCATTGTATCCATGTTACCAACATTGATCGATCAGGCGCCATAGTCCCCCATAGCCCCAGTATCCGGTCCACTAACCCCCAACCCAATAGCCCGGTTCCCTTTGTTCCCATAATCTGCAATAGTCCTACACGAACCGGGGATTGTCTTTGGGTGCACTCCTATAGTGTATACAGGGATAATCACCGGTTGGTGTCACACAAAATTTAGATTAAATTGTCTTAAGGGGCCTCTACGTGTTGGCTTCGGCCCCACACACGCCTTGCCTTGCCTGGCTATGGAAATGATATGAAAATGACAGGATATGGAAATGACAAACATAATAATAAAAAAATCCAAACCACAAAAAATAAATTACAAAGAAACTTTACTTATCTAATAGCTACAAGCTGTTTTTTGTGGATGGCTGATGCCTAAACTAAGTAAACTTGTAATATAGGACATCAGGCCTTCCCCCGGAATTTATATAGGCCGTTTTTTTGCGCGACTGTAGCGCTTCTAAGTCGAATCGTATCCATACATACAAGGTGTTAGTGACATCGTAACGAAAACTTTGACGGATGATGGGATCAAATACGATGTCTATCTACTATAGATATCCGATGGGTCTATTGATCGAAGCCTTAGATATATTCGTAGCGTATGCGCGGTTGCAATGCAGACCCCGCTGGGTATATATAGTTTACTTAAATGACACATCATCATCACCAGCCCATTACCGTCCCCACTGCTGGGGCACGGGCCTTCCCTAAGGATGGATAGGGAGATCGGGCTTTAAACCAGAAGCACGAAAGGGTTCGAGATAAAAACTTTTTTTTTGTGGTCACCCATCCTATGACCCACCTTTGCGAAAGTTGCTTAACTTCAACAATCGCAGACCGAGCGCGTTAACCGCTGCGCCAACGAGCTCCTCACGACTTAAATGACACATAAAGCAGCAGTTCTCTTACTATACTGAAAAGGATTACTTTAAAAAGTTCCTCACGAATTCATGCTACATAAATGAATGCACGATATACATTCGATATTTAAGATTCTTGGTTATAACATTCAAATAACTCACCATCATGTTATGCCCATTCCGGGAGTTATCCGGGTAGATAGGTCCATTCCGGGATAGTCCACTCATGTCCATGGGATTGACGTTGTTTCCTGGAATATGAACAATTTAGTCTTCATTTTGTTAGCTTTAGGTACATGAGTTTATAATAACTTCGGTATTACACTACGCGACATTTAAAGCCCTTTCACCTGTTCCGCAAACAGCGACAGAAATAGGCTTAATCAAGCGAGATACTTTTTACAAAATGTCAAAACGATTTTTTTTATGGATACAACGTCATGAATAAAAGCAGTCAAACTTTGTATTCATTGTTACATAACTCATAATGAAAATTCGAATTTAAATCAGAAAGAGAAATGGGACAGCATCATCTTGGACTGGTTTCTATTTCTACATTAGCATTTTTTATTTTATCTTTGACCTAGACAACTATCCAATAACGTGTAGTGACATAAACGGCCTCTGTGGTTCAGTGATTGAGTGTTTGGCTCGCGATCTGGAGGTCCCGGGTTCGAATCTCGGTGGGGACATATCGCAAATATCACATTTTGATTCTTAGTTTGGTAAGAACATTACAGATTGCTAACCTAAGCCATGTTAAGCCGTTGGCCCCGGCTACTACATATTGATGTAAGTAAGTTAGTCGTTACATGAGCCACGTCAGGGGCCTTTGGCGGCTGAATATTAACCCTGACACCAGAGTTGACGAGGTTGGTAATCCACCTCACAACCCAAACGATAGCGGTGCGCTCGTAGAGGATGTTCGTTGTTAGTTTATGTAGTATAATGTTCCGGAGACGTACCGCACGGCATGGGCTGGTGGTAGCTGGCGGGCGGCGGCTGCGGCGGCGCGTAGGCGGGCGGCGGCGTGGAGCCGTGCGACGACGTGCGCGAGCAGGGCGAGCAGCCGCCCGCGCCCGCGCCGCCGCGGTAGCCCGGCGCCTTGCTGGCGTCCACCTGCGGGCACGGCGCACGCTCACGTCACCACGGGTACACACGACACGCAAACACGGTCAAACAGTTTCACACTGTTTGTATGTAAACCAATTCGTAAAAGGTACTTTTATCGTATAACAGGTTTATATCAAAAAGCATTATATATAAAATGTGTAAATTATTCAATGTTCGCGGTGCGGCAACGGCGTCGCGCACAGCATGAATTATTAGGGCTTTCACCGATAGCTGTAGGAGCTCTATCTAAGTAGATAACATTATCTGCGATTATTGGTGGAAACACTCGATATAATTCGTGCCGCGCGGGACGCGTTGACTGTGCGGAGCTTGCGGGTCTCCTAACGTACTAGTTAGGGGTTATGCAATACCATTACGTTTCACTTGTAAATAACTAATTATTTTAAAAAAGTTGTACCTGCAGCCGCAAAGATTAGCAGTGTATATATTTTTATAGCAAGAACGTTCATACATACATCATAAATAATTACTGTGCACGTGCGATTATTTTCCTGAGTTTCGACTACAATTGTTCTACAAAACTATAAGCAATTTCTTTAAATAAAGTGATGTGTCAGCTGCTACAACCAGTGTCAGAACATTTTATAACAAACACAACCTAATACACCACTTAAATAAAGTAGTTCTCATCCCAATATAGATTATATACGATACGTGGAGTAAACAAGTATTAATCCAAACTATTAGTTTTTCGTGTAAATGTAATGTATATTCATAGAATAAAGAATAGTAACTCTCCGCTCCCATCAGCGGCTGAGCTAGGTTTACCCCGCCCCCTTAGTTTTACTTAAATTAGATATTTTAGTTGACAGCCCTCACACGTCACACACTTGGCGTGTACGATAACGTCAATGTGTAGTGTCGGTGTATAATGTGTTATTTATATGAAGTGTATGTATATGTGTGTGTGGTGTGTATTTAGAAATGTTACTTGAATACTTCCCCACCGGCCAACACAAACTGGAGTAATATTTCCAAGCGAAAAACGCGCGTAAACCCTACCCTAATACATCCCAGATAGTGACGAAATGGAGTAGGATTTCTAGGTTAATAAGCGTGTTAGAAACCCTCATTTTACTCGTCAACCTCGCGTGATATATTGGTATAGGATGCCAAAGCCAGCCGGTGAGGACGTATTGAACTAGCATTTGAGGTGAGGTAGTGTAGTTTTAGCGTGTACCATAAGCAATACGAACCAAGCGGTTGGTGAAGTGTAGTACCTGCGGCGGCGGCGGGTCCACGCTGTGGGGCTCCCCGGCCGCGCCCCACACGGCGCCTGCGCCCGCCGACACGTCCTTGAACAGGGAGTACTCCTGCGTGCCGCTGCTCGAGCTCGACTGGGGGACCAACACATTTGTTACACTCTTTTCTACGAGAGGGGTGGAATTAAAAACTATACATACTGGCATTCCTTTGTTTATATTTATGAGATGTTGCCGGTGTTTCGTAAGTCGATTCGAATGTTTATACTTGTTGGTTGTTGTGTATTTTTATGATTTATAGTGTTGATTTTAAGTTAGATATTATTAGTCATTCAATTATTGAGTGAAGGACTTTATTGCAATGTAATATATTATTCAATTAGATCTGCAGTAGTTTTAGACGGATGAGACGTTCGTTATGTAAAAAAATGACGGTCAAACTGAAATTTTTGAATATAAATGTCTTGTGGAATGGTAATGAAGTTGTTGATTGTTGAAAAAAATAGTTTCCCAATGCCTACCTGCGGCGTGGTGTTGATGGCGCGCGCGGGTGCCGCGGGCGCCGCGGGTGCGGCGGGCGCGTCGTCGGCGGCGCTCCAGGCGGGCGCGGCCGCGTCGGGGCTGGCGGCCGGCTCGCGGGGCTCCTCGCCCGCCGCGCCCGCGCCCGGGGACTCGCGGGACACCTTCAGCGGCGACGACGCCGGCGCCGGCGCGGGGGACGCCACCGTGCTCGCCTGGGAGGACGGGAAAATGTTTAGTAAGCGAATTAAAGGTATTGTTTGGAGAAATAAAGCACCTTAAAACGTAAGGAAAATTACATGTTCTTAGTGACTTGGGAATCGTTACACGAGCCACATCAAGAGCCTTAGGCAACCCCATAATAATCCCCAGTTTTATTTAAGTCGTTACGGAGTAAGGAAGCGTGCGCGGAGTGTATTTCGCTCGCACGCATAGGGCAAGGCGGCGAATGGTAAGAACTTTTTTTATATGAATTGTCCTGTAACCAGAGTTAGTGTGACTGCCCTCACGAAAGAAAAGAATGGACATGTAACTTGGAGAACCATTATAAGATCCGTACGTAATCGTATCAAGTTGTCTTTTTACTTGAAGCCTTGTCCACGCCATTAGGAATTGGGGGTGTGAATTTATGTGCAACAAAGGGATTAAAAAGGCCACATCGTAGCAATTCATCTAAAAAGGTAATATAACATTTGTTTTCATTGCGCACTTACTTGTATACGCGCAAATGTCAAATTGCAATATTGTTTTTTTTTTTTAGATGTATTGCTTCGATGTGGCCTTTTTAACCCCCCAGGTCATAAGATAGGTGTCTGGTAAAGGTGGTGTACGTACCGACGGCGCAGGGCGTGGTTTAGTAAAAAAAGAATATGACATTTGTTTGCATTGCGTCGGTTGCAACAGCCTCCGTGGTCTAGTGGTTAGAGCGTTAGGCTCACGATCTGGAGGTCCGGGTTCGATTCCCGATGGGGACATTGTCGAAATCACTTTGTGAGACTGTCCTTTGTTTGGTAAGGACTTTTCAGGCTCGAATCACCTGATTGTCCGAAAAAGTAAGATGATTCCGTGCTTCGGAGGGCACGTTAAGCCGTTGGTCCCGGCTATTAGCCGTAAAAAACACCTCCACCAACCCGCAGTGGAGCAGCGTGGTGGAGTATGCTCCATACCCCCTCCGGTTGATTGAGGGGAGGCCTGTGCCCAGCAGTGGGACGTATATAGGCAGTTTATGATTGCATTGTGCACTTTTATACGCGCAAATGTCAAGTTACAATATTGCTTTTTTTTAGATGTATTGCTTCGATGTGACCTTTTCAAACCCCCTCAGGTCACAAGGTATGTGTGTGGTAAAGCTGGTGTACGTACCGGCGGCGCAGGGCGTGGTTTAGTAAAAAAAGAATATGACATTTGTTTGCATTGCGCGCTTTTATACGCGCAAATGTCAAATTGCAATATTGTTTTTTTTTTTAGATGTATTGCTTCGATGTGACCTTTTTAAACCCCCTCAGGTCACAAGGTATGTGTGTGGTAAAGCTGGTGTACGTACCGGCGGCGCAGGGCGTGGTTTAGCGTCGGCGGGCGGCGTGGCTGTCTGTAGTTTGGCCGCGAAGGTGTTGTGCCGCGCGCCCACTATCGCGCCCGTGTACGTTAACGTGGGCGTAGACTTTACGGGCGTGGGCGCGGGGGTGGCCGGGGTGGACGCCGCGCGCTTCTCTGGGGCTGATGCTGCGGACGAACGTATTGTTTAGTAACGCAGACGACAAGAGGTGTACGGTCTATGAAATTGCACAACATAACAAAAACATTATAAAAAAAAACAACAAAAACACAAGTGCAGTGACGTACACGCATCAGCTTATGCTGCTAGTGTACTTAAATAATAATAATAATAACCTCACGACTATGTCCCAACTGTGGTAATGGAAACTGCACTTGAGATAAATTACCATACATTACATTCACTTTCAAATCAATAGAACTTTCAGAAATTTAAATTACATAATATATAATAAAGGAAAAATTTCATGCATTTATTATTATTATTATTATTAACTTAGTTTGCAAGTTTTTCTTTGTAAAGAACAAGTGGGCTTGCGTTTAGTGATGCCAGGTGTCTTGCTTTTACTGATTTGGGTCAAAACACAAGTGCGTAATGTATTGTATTGTACTTCTGGTTCAGTGGATAACTTTTTTGGTGTAATATAATCTGTGCTTATAAACGAGGAGTTATACTTAGCTTTCTATACATACAGAATGTTAGTAACACCGCACCGAATACCAAAGATGATGATTCGGCTCATGATTCTGAGATAATTCCAAGTGGAATTTTTCGTCAGAAAATTTATGTTTTTTTAAAAATTATATTCAATTCTATACTTTTGCGAATTCAACTTGATATCAACTCAGACTCATGGTCTGAATTATCCCTCAAAGTTTTCGTTTTAATGTGACTAACACCATGTATTTATAAGTTGTTAGTATGTGATTGGCAGCTGTTATTCTTGCAAAATAAAATATAAAGTGTCGTGTCTCACCGTTGGGCTGCAGGCGCGGCGGCTGCGCGCGCGGCGCGGCGTGCTTGGCAGGCGTGCGCGCCGCCGCCACGCGGCCCGGCGGCGCCGCGCTCGGCGCCTGCTGCGGGTGGACACACACGTACGGTCACGGATACTGTATGTATACACTTTGGAACCAAGGCACATCCGCTTTTTTGACAAATTGAACCGTAAGTCTCATTAAATGTCTAATATGACAGTGCGACAGGGTTCTAAAGTGGGTACATGATATTGCTCATGACTGTACACAACATAACTACAGAAACATGTCATTTTTTAACTGCTCATATAAAAAAATACCTAGTATCAGAATTTTAGGGGCTTATATTTAATTTTCTTCATTTAATTTCTCCTTTGTTTGGTAAGGACATTGTAGGCTTGAATAACCTGATTGTCCGAAAAAGTAAGATGATTCCATGGTTCGGAAGGCACGTTAAGCTGTTGGCTCAGGCTATTAGCCGTAAAACAGCTCCACCAACCCGCAATGTATCAGCGTGGTGGAGTATGCTCCATACACCCTCCGGTTGATTGAGGGGAGGTCTGTGTGTTATGTTTACATTTAATGAATTGATCTCAAATTTGATTCAACCCTATTGTTATTTCTGATTATCTAAGGAACTGACAAGGCCTTTCGCACTTTGGACGTATTTTCATAAGAAATCGATTCGTGTGTAAACGAAAGACAACGCAGGATTCCTTTTAAAAAAATCAGCGCGTAACCATGACAACAATGACGCTGCCTTCGCAGACGAGCGCCATTTCTAGCGCTTATACGCCGCGTTGTAGGTAATCATATTCGTAGGTAAACGCGTCCAAGTGCGAGCAGACTTATTTAGTGAAGTGATGGATGTGTGTGTACCTTGGGCGGCGGTTGCTTGGGCGGCTTGTGGGGCGGCGCGGGGGCGGGTGGCGGCGGCATTGGCGCCAGCTTGGCGCGGGGCAGCAGTGCCGCGATGTCGGCCTCCGGGTCGCGGATCATGGCCGCGATCAGCGACGCCGCCTGCTTCGTCGCGTCGGCAGAGCCCCTGGGGGACATGTATCCAATGTCATTATCTAAACGCGCTTTAAGCAGTGATTGACAGGGAAATACACGTCTTGTTCGAAACTTGAGTCCATGAGAAGAATTCTGTTCGGAGAACGCGTGACTTACTGATGTAACCCGTGACACTACGATAATGTCGCGGGTTCAAATCCTGGATCGGGCTCTACCCGCTAAATTCAAATTTATGAATTTGAATTCATGTTTGAAAAGTAAGATGATTTTAACCCGTAGCGGAGTATGCTGCATACCCCTCCGGTTGACTGAGGTGAAGCCTGCGCCCAGTAGTGAAACGTAGTCGTTACATGAGTCATGCTAGGGGCCTTTGGCGGCTCAATAGTAACCCTGACATCAGGGTTGATGGGGTTGGTAATCCACCTCACAACCCACACGATAGAAGAGAGTGAGTAGTGGGAAGTATATAGGCTGTTTATGTTTACTGAACTCACTTGATAGTAATGATGCGTTCGCCCTGCCCCTTGCTCTGCTTGTCGACCTCGATGTGCGCGCCAGTAGCGGAGCGAATCGCGTTGATGTTGCTGCCGGCGCGACCGATCACGCGCGAGATCGCGTGCGACGCTACCGATACTTTCTTGCAGCTGGAATGTTTAGAATTATACTTAGTTTTGCCGTTTAGGACATCTGTAGAGGTGGCTGGACTGGAAGTTAATACAAAATATAGAACATGTCTTTACTAGGGAATGTAATCCCGCGTATAATTTTTCGGGATCAATCCCGAAGCATAATGTGACGAGATCCCATTCGAGATTGACGGGATTGGGCGAATCTCCTTAAGTCATACTTTTTGTTATAAATAGAAGATGTCTGACAAGTTATGTGTAGTGTAGTGTAGAGCGACTCACCCGGGCTCGAGCGTGTTGAGCGTCTGCACGCTGGACTTGCGCACGACCTCCTTCCAGCCCTCCTCGCGCCGCGCCGCGCCGGCGCCCGCGCAGCTGCCCTTGGGAGACGTGCTCTTGTCTGCCTCCCACCTGTTGCCACACACACCATGTTACTTCTATGTAATCACTCACATGCGAATCAAATAGATGCTTCACTTGTATGCAACCTTCTTGATGCGTGGTGTCTAGTTAATTCACATGGATTATACTTGAATATAAAATGTGAACTTTGATTTAGATCGAAAAAACTAAAATTATGGTGATTAACTAGTAATGGAAACATAAAATGGATATCAATAACTCGGACACCTTTTAGCTTTTAAAAATTGAGATTTCTCTATTCATTAGATTTTTGAAATATTCTTTAAGAATGTGTTACTGACTGATATAATGAACCCATCCCAGCAAATGTAAAACTACGAAGCCAAACCATCTGTAGCAATTTCTGACAAACTATATGAAGCAGAAAACTAATGTCATGCACACACATAACACAAGTGCACTTATAAATAAGATGCGACGTGCAAATGAGGACCTTGGCAAGTTAGCAGGGAACATCCGCCGGCGTGGAGTCACGTACAGACATATCATTATTACTCCAAGCGATATCCTCGACCACAGAAACAGAATATACGTGAATCTTTTAGAATCATGGCATAAGCTCACGACTACATCCCAATTGGGGTAGTTAGTGGTACATCCATCGCAAGATGAACTAAGTACCCACACTTCACCGAGCTTCCTGTAAACTGATAGGTGGTGAGCAGTATCGCTGTCTGTAATGGTCGAGCCAACTGTGTTTGTTGATATTGCGCATTTATTTTTATATGCGCAAATGTCAATGTCAAGTGCTTTGCATCGAAGCGGCCTTTTTAAGCTGCGTTTTCAGCATTACGTGTGTATGGGAGATTGTATTTAAACGCGCGTGACTTAGCACCTACAACGCTCCACTAAGTTGCCAAGCTAACTGTGAGGTAGGGGAACAGTACACTGTCCCGTGCTCCCGGTGAGTGATGTATATCAACTTACTGCTGGCTATGTATCTTTCTACTTTTGTCCGCGACGCCCGTATCGACGTCGTCTTTCTCCACATTGTGTCTAGTGGACTCAAACACCTGACTCTTTCTAGAGCTACTCCCGTATTTAACGTTCTGTACTGTTATGCTCTTAGGTATATCCTCTTCGGGTTTTCTGCAAGAAATATTTTAATTCTTTAGCCCCTTCGGTCATGTATATTGGTAGGTGCACTGTTGCCGTCTGAAAAATGGCACCGACAAATCGAAGCGTTACAACAGTGCTTCGTTTCTGACTCGCGCGTTCCATAGTTATCTCAGTTACTTAAGGTTTGAATTATATTAAACCGTACGAGACTTTTCGAAATACTCGAAGTAGTATACATCAGAATTGGCTGCTTGACAGTTATAACAATAAAATATGAAATATGTCGGATATCCAATAGCTTTTTTATTAAATTTCTTTTTTAAATACTATTTAAGTTTTACGAAATAAGAATGCGTTTTTTATCCGTGTATGACAATATCCGAAACACGGGCGGCCATGATCGAGCTTCGTGTGACGTCACATTTCACATAATAAACAAAAACCGTTTGACAGTTTGTTGAAATGTGACGTCACTGGGCAAATTAACGTGACCAACAGTTTTCGCGCGAAATTTGAAGAAAAATTATGTTTTTTTGTGTTATATAAAGCTTTTTCGAGAAAATAAAATATTTCAAGAGGTATAAAATAAAGCGTCTGTAATTTTTTAAATACTTATCCGAAAACTGTCAACTAGCAAATTGACGCGGGGACGATTTGGAACTGCGTATCTACCAATAGATATGATCGAAGTTTAGCCCCTCTACGGTGAGTAGCGAGTATACTTAGAAGAGCAATACGTTAGCTCAAATCAAACAGTAAATCAAGCGTTACTGTCCACTCAACACTAAAAGCATGCAACTATATTACTGACAGTATACTTGACGTATACTGCCCAACCCATATCCTGTTGTTCAAACTACGGGGTTAGATAAATACGATATGGTGATTGAGATGATTGCTTGTTACGTTCAATCGTGTGTCTCTATCTATAACATACATAACATAAACAGCCTATATACGTCCCATTGCTGGGCACAGGCCTCCCCTCAATCAACCGGAGGGGGTATGGAGCATACTCCACCACGCTGCTCCGCTGCGGGTTGGTGGAGGTGTTTTACGGCTAATAGTCGGGACCAACAGCTTAACGTGCCCCCCGAAGCACTGAATCATCTTATTTTTTCAGACAATCAGGTGATTCAAGCCTGCAAAGTCATTACCAAACAAAGGACAGTCTCACAAAGTGATTGATTAAATCTATAATACTATAAAATTAATTCAAACAATCAAACAATAGAAAGGCGTTGACGCCTTTAATTATTTTTTATTTAGATGAATTGCTTCGATGTGGCTTTTTCAATCCCCCAGATCACCATTCAGGTAGATGATTAAAGGTACATTACTATGAGATTGATATTCCAAATATTTATTTTTTAAAGATATGCCACCGACGCAACAATGCTTTATATTTGAGGTATCCCCATAAGTTGACTATTGAGTCTGGAAATTGTGGGCCTTATAAATTATCTGAGACCATAATTACATTGAAAATTCAACATTTTTTGAAAGATTGTGTTCTTTCTAACACGACGGACAATAGGCTAGTTTCCAACTAGTCAAATCAGTAACTTTTTACTAAACGTAAAAACAGAAATCACTATGGAATTTCTTTGAAAAGCACACTGTGACGTCATAGAAAAACGTGATAAAATGTCGGACTAATTATTTCGTTTTTCTTTAAAAATGTTTTTTGTTAGTTTTAGGTCTGTCTTTATTTAGTATTAATCAGAATTTCATAATTTATCTTGAACCTAGTACACGACCCATGTTTGGGGCGATAGGCTGATCTCTTGTCACCATAAGACTCCTCATTAGGATTTCGTATCAACAGTATGCAAGTTGTCTTTGATGACTTGTGGCTCGCCTCACCCGATTAGGGATCGGGCGTGAGTTAACGTATGCATGTATGTAAACTATTTTTGATTTAATATATCAACAAGCAATCACCTCACCGACCGGTACCAGGCACCCTAGCCTGCAATATAATAACAGCTGTCAGCACAGATAACATCTAGGCTATACATACTTGTCCTTCTTCTCCGGCAGCCGTTGCGGGGTGGGCGCGGTCTTGGCCGGCGTCGCGGGCGGCGAGCTCGGCGCAACGTTTTCTTTCTCTTGCTTCTTGTCCACCTTCAACGGTTCTTTCTCGGGTTTCACGTCTATTTTGGGTTTAGTCTGTGGAGTTGATTGATTTCGTTAGTGATTGTGAAACGGGTAGTTTTTCGCGGGAGGTTTCAATGCGTGATTATTTCGACGACCATCTGTTATGATTTTTTGTTATTGTTCTTTTACATACATAAACTGCCTATATACGTCCCACTGCTGGGCACAGGCCTCCCCTCAATCAACCGGAGGGGGTATGGAGCATACTCCACCACGCTGGTCCACTGCGGGTTGGTGGAGGTGTTTTTACGGCTAATAGCCGGGACCAACGGCTTAACGTGCCCTCCGAACCACGGAATCATCTTACTTTTTCGGACAATCAGGTGATTCAAGCCTGAAATGTCCTTACCAAACAAAGGACCGTCTGACAAAGTGATTTCGACAATGTCCCCATCGGGAATCGAACCCGGACCTCCAGATCGTGAGCCTAACGCTCTAACCACTAGACCACGGAGGCTGTTATAATAAACAATTGTTCTTTTATAATAAACAATTACTATTCTATTATTTTTTATTTGATTCGTCTAACAGGATTCTCAAGAGTCAATAAACACCCTCAAGGGTGAATAATAGTAACTGTGTATACCTTATCCGGTTGTTTGGCAGGCGGCGCTGGTTGCGGCGGGGGCGCCTTCTCCTTGTCATCCTTCTTCTTCTTTTTGCTCTTGGTGCTGGTGGCGGGCGGCGCCTTCACGTCCGACGACGAGCACGAGCCCTGCAGGGATGGCTGCTTAGTATTCTCAAATACAGAATAGGAAAGAGATAAAATGTAGTTTCCAACTAGTCAAATCAGGTACTTTTTACTGAACTTAAAAACACGACATTATACAAATTAGTATGAAAAAGCACACTGACGTCATAGAAAAACGTGACAAAATGTCGGACTTGTTATTACAAGTCCGACATTTTATTATTATAATAATTATATTATTTTATTATTATAATTATTTTGGAATTATTATTATAATTCCTAAGTATTTTAAATACATAAATAAGTTAAATAGAGAAAAGAAAATGTTTTTCGTTAGTTTTAAGGTGATTCGTTTTCCATACAAAAGTTGATGCAGTGCTACAGGAAAACGGATAGAGGAATATTGTTATAAAACCGATAAATAGTAATATTTTGGTGTATTATTTTCGCAAACTAACAAAAATTTAGGGTCCGAATACGAGAAGTACCATATTTCAGACCCTCAATTTTGATCAATTCTACATTTGTAGTGGTGCAGATTACAGTGTATTTGCTGAGCGTGTAGAGGTGTCAATGTTAGTTTGTGTGCGTGATAGTTTTTTTTTTCTAAAGGCTTTGACTACTTGACAAGTGTAATAGAATGTCAGTGACAATTTATAAAGAGATTTTGTATGAAGAGAATAAATATAAATAAAAAACTAAAAATACTACAATCTGAGAAAAGGAATATTGGAAAAATATTTTTGTAATAACGTATCTTATTTAAACATTTTTAAATAATGGGTAAATACCGTGTTTTAAAAGAGGACATATATTATAATAAAAAATCAATACATAAAATGAAATGGCTGTATGGGCATAGTTCCCTTTGCCTTACCCTTCGGGGAAAACCAAATCAAAAAAGAAGTTGTTGCATTTGCCGGCCTAAATAGTAGTCATTTATAATTAATTGTGGGCTTTTCGGCGGGAAACGGGAACGGGACAGTTGCTTTCTTCATTGAGTAATCTAAATAATTAATACGAAGTGGTGTTTTGTGGTTAATGATCGCATTAAGTTAGTCAGAAGACATTCGCGAGTGTTATTATATTGGAGTATTCAATGAACAAAGTGTATCTGCCTAATTTCGCTTCGTGCTGGGAAGCCGCTTCATAGCTCAAAAGTTTATGCGGACTTTTGAGTTAATTCGTTTGGGGTTCGGAGTAGGAGTCTACTCCGAGGGTGGGGGCTTAGGTTTCATCATCATCATTCATCACCTTTCATCATTTCATTAATCATCAAGAAAAAAAATACGCAAGACATGGCTGTATGGGCATAGTTCCCTTTGCCTTACCCTTCGGGGAAAACCAAAAAAAAAAAAAAAATATAATTAATTGTTTTTCCATCCAACATACAGATTTATTTATATTCTCTTTGCCGCGGACTTTTTGGTGGGACCGGGAACGGGAAGGTTGCTTTCTTCATTGAATAATCTAAATAATCAATACGAAGTGGTGTTTTGTGGTTAATGATCACATTAGTCGGAAAACATTCCCGATAGTATTATTAAATCGGAATATTCAATAAACAAAGTGTACCTATCTATTTTCGCTTTGCGCCAACAAGCCGCTTACTTCGTTTGGGGTTCGGAGTAGGAGTCTGCTCCGAGGGTGGGGGCTTAGGTTTCATCATTTCATTAATCATCATCAAGAAAAAAAAACACAAGACATGGCTGTATGGGCATAGTTCCCTTTGCCTTGCCCTTTGGGAAAAAAAATAAGATAAATTTTGAAATTCTTATGTATAGTTTTTTTTGGCGGGAGGCGGGAACGGGACAGTTGCTTTCTTCATTGAATAATCTAAATAATTAATACGAAGTGGTGTTTTGTGGTTAATGATCGCATTAAGTTAGTCGGAAGACATTCGCGAGTGTTATTATATTGGAGTATTCAATAAACAAAGTGTATCTGCCTATTTTCGCTTCGTGTCAGGAAGCCGCTTCATAACTCAAAAGTTTATGCGGACTTTTGAGTTAATTCGTTTGGGGTTCGGAGTAGGAGTCTACTCCGAGGGTGGGGGCTTAGGTTTCATCATCATCACCTTTCATCATTTCATTAATCATCAAGAAAAAAAATACGTCAGACATGGCTGTATGGGCATAGTTCCCTTTGCCTTACCCTTCGGGGAAAACCAAACCAAAAAAAAAAAAAATTCTTATGTATAATAAACAAACATCACAGACATCATGACAGATCTAAAACTAAATAAAATCTTTTTTCTATTTGACTTATTTATGAATTTTAATCAAGAAAACGTGATAATAAGTTCGACAGCAACCAGTTCAGGTCCCCGAAACAGCCCATTTCAGGCCGCGTATATATGGAAATACTACTTCAATACGTCCCAGCCTCGTCTTTTTTTAACGTCCTCGTTATAAAAAGACGTCCTAACCTGAACTAACTAACCTAACAATAAACACCACGCGTAAATATATGTCCAGAAATGCGCTGTGAGTCGTCTGGACTGGGCGCGAAAACAACATAGAATTCGATTAGGTGCTAAGTGTCCCGCATGCTATCACCAGCTGTCACTGACATACGTATGAAGTCCCGCGGATTTTATTGGAACTAAATGACAAGTCATAATAATTATATGCGGATACTGCGACATCAGCGCCGTGCTTGCGGGACGTCCTGAAGCGCTATTACATCTTTCAAACGCGATGCGACAAAGTTTGAACCTACGCAATTTAGGAAAAATCTACCTTATTATTACTGTACTGTGATCGTTATTTGTAAAATCATACAATACATATACACAATTCTTTATACACAATATAATTATTATGACATATTGTGGACTTTTCGGTATACCTACAAAAAAGGAACAATTCAACCATACGTTGTTTTGTTATATCTCAATGGGCTCAGGCAGCGTTTTCGCCGAAAGCTCCAAGTCGGCTATATTTGTAACGATAATTATGTTTGACATTCATCATCATTTTTGAACCATTTTATACAAAAAAAAATACTTGTATAAATTATAAACCCTAAAGCACGCCCATGAATCACTCTACTCATTGGTGAAAACCGTATGAAAATCCGTTAAGTAGTTTTTTAGTTAGCCGCATGTTCACTGATGCGATTAATGCCTCTTAGAATTTTACAAAATAAAAAATACGGAAATTACGGAAGGTACTTTAGTGCAAAGTAAATTATTGTATACTTAATTATAATATTATTGGTAAAAGTGATACTTTTTGAAAATTCCGTAACAAATAGACGGGTTCGCCAAATTCAATTGTAAAAAAAAATACAAAAAGTAAAAACAATTAAAACATGCAGTTGGGTTTGAACCGTGAACCTTAAGAATGGCGGCTACTGCTTTACCAAATGCGCCATTTAGAAGTTAGAAGTAGACTTCAAATTATGCATCTCTTTTAATAGCTAACCTAGTTCGCATGTGTGTGTGACAGCTTCGTGTTTGTACACAAATTGAAATGACACCAACTTTTGATGCAATGTTTCAATATGATATCTTCAGTAAATACTTCAAAATTGTAGCTTAACTTAAAGATAATGTATGTAAGATTTCGCCACCTAACATTTCACTGGGTCAGAACTCAACACTAAACGAATAAATGGAAAAAAATACGAAAACTGCAGAAGTAACGCCATCTACTGACGCAGCGTTACCTAGCTGACTGAAACACATCACCTTAAATCTGTCTAGTAAACTACCCAATCATCGCGTAATATGCGAGCAAAACGTTACACGACTTTTACTCAGATTCCATGTTTAAAAATTCGAAACCGAGTGAAGAATATGCTTCTAGATTTTTCACTATTGTGCATTTCATCATCCACCTGCCCTTATCCCACTCTAAGTGGGGTCAGCACAGCACTTCTTCCATTCATCTCTGTCAGTCGTCATCTCAGTTCCCACACCTTCCACATACATATCCACAAAATCTATTATACCTTCTTGGATTTTCTTCTATTCCTATATCCAGTCACATTCGTGCTCAAAGACAGAAAATTAAAGGTTCTGTAAGATTTGCTCTGAACCGGCGTGGTTGTATGTAACGATCGATAAATGTGGTGGATGTGGTGGTGTGGTGGAATGTTGACCACAATAACACGCTCGTTGTAAAGGCCTTTGTAACCTAAAATATGTTTCTTATTAAAATGTATACCTGTGAGTTGGCGTCGATGCCGGAGTCGCCCTCCTCCTTGGCTTGCGGCTCGTCGTCAGCCTCGCCGCCCTCCGAGCACTCGCCCAGCGCCTTCTCACAGTACATCGAGTTCTTGTCGTTCTCCTCTTGAAGCTTCCGCCGTTCCTCCTGGATCATTTCGTAAAAGATTAGCAATGGTAGGTTCTATCAGTCCAATCAGCGGGACTTGAACCTGCAGCTCTTGTCAACCCAAGACGAGCGTGTTAACCCACCGGGTCCTCCTACTGTCCATGCGAAATTCTTTCAATCTATGCATCGTATTAAGCCGACGTCGACGCCATCTATCTAGAATATTGAGTACTTATATTTCTTAGATCGTCGTTTACAGTTACATGTAGATTACAACTTATTGTAAACACCTGAGCTATTTTTCAAGGAGCAAACCTAAGCACGTGTGAGTGCTATATAAAAACAAAAGATCCAGTACAATCCAGCTCGGGATGGAATGTTTTCCGGAGCAATTCTAGAGTAAGTCACGCCTTAAAGCGAAGCATGATCACAATGACAGCAGGACAAGAGATATAGTACATCCCACGACATAACATAAGCCTAGCCAAGCTTCTTTTCTATTGTGTGTGCTGTGAGGTGGAAAACCAACCTCAACAACACTGTCAGTTCCCATTGAGCCGCCAAAGATACTAGAGATGGATCGTGTAACTACGTTCTTACATCAGTAAGTAGCAACCGGGACCAATGGTTTAACGTCCCTTCATCATCTTACTTTCGGACAATCGGGCTGTAATGTTCCAACCAAACTAAGGATCACAAAGTGATTTTTGTGATGTCAGTTTATACAAACAAACGTAATTTACGTCCGCAATCTGGGTGGACGGAGCCAAAAGTGACCCGAACAAAACGTGCAACCACATTAATTTAGTTGATGTCATAAAATGGATATGATGAACTGTTATGTTGACAGGTAACAACACTATTACTCATATACTATAGGTAGGCGCGTTGTATCCATGACGTAATCCTGTAGACCATGTGGTCGAAGTTATTACATACATAAACTGGACAGTGCCGCAAGTTATCAAGTATTCGTAGACACTTCTGATGTTCGTTCCAAGATATAATGAACCGCCTGGTGACAGATTATCAGCCCATCGTGCATACATTAGTCCATAATATTGAAGGAGATTCGCACCCAATGTACAAGCTCCCATAGTACTTGGTAGGTTGGAATTGTTAGTGCGTCCGAAATCAAGACGAAAAAAGTCGAAAGTTTAACCGGCCGATGTTACTTGTTATTACAAAACATAAATAGCCTTTATTCCCGCTACTGGGTACAGGCGTCCCCTTAATCAACAGAAGGGGCAAGCATTCAGCTTAACCGCTGTCAGACTGCTAGCGCTAAGTGTTCTACTTGTTATTGTGTTAGTCAAAAAAACATGCTAAAATATCACTAAGAGAGTAGACCTACCACATGAGCAAGGCTCACTAGACCAACCTTCTTCTCCATCTTCTTCTTCTTCTTGCGCTCGCGGCGGCGCGCGGCAGCCTGGCGGCGGGATTCTTCACGGCAACGTTCTGCATCCAACTCTTCGAGTAATATGGTCGCGTTTTGGTTGGCGCGTGCTGCTTGCGTTTCCTTAGCCGCGCGGATAACTCGTACGCACTCTTGGCACTTCTCCATGAGTTCCTTGTCTGATATCGTGCAGATATACCTGAAAATATGTACTTAGTTATTCTGTCCCTTTCTTGAACACTAAATGAGGAGAAAGTACGGCGTAGTAAACGGTCAACTGGCTCGGATTGAAGCAATGGAAGTGTATACCAAATTATTGGTTGAAAAAGGCTGAAGAGTACTTCACTTTTAGGGTGTAGTCATCTCGAGTAAGTAGTCTTCTGATTGACGTATTATATTGCAGCCTGTTATTATTTCAATAAAAGTAATACTTTTTTTCTGTCCTATTGTGTACAAATAAATAAGAAAATGGAAGTGGCACATACCTCGTCATTTCCTGGTCTGAGGGGAATTGCGTGACGACGCCCACCATCCACTTGACCACCTTGGTGTGGCCCTTGCGGAACGCGGCCATCAGGCAAGAGACCTGCATGCAGACACAATTGTCAGTAACCTTTATGCATATGATTTTTTTTACTTCCAATTATTATTAAGCAATGAATTACTTATAATCCCGCAGAGGCCACTGCTTAGAAAAGCGATTTGAACCTCCGACGTCGCAGTGAGAGTCAAGCGTTCTTCCAACACAAAGTGATGCGATGTATAATACAAATAGGCTAGTTTCCAACTAGTCAAATCAGTTACTTTTTACTAAACGTCAAAACACGAAATTACTATGGAAATTGTAGGAAAAGCACACTGTGACGTCATAGAAAAACGTGACAAACTGTCGGACTTATTATGTTTTTCTTGATTAAAATTCATAATATATAAATAGAAAATGTTTTTCGTTACTTTTAGATCTGTCTATATTTGGTAATCAGAATTTCATAATTTATCTTGAACCTAGTTCACGACCCAGTTGCCAACAATGTATAGTATACCTTTCTATTGTCCTGTGAGTCGATGTCGGCGCCGGCGGCGTACAGCATCTCCACGACGGCGAGGTGGCCGCCGTTGGCCGCCAGCCACAGCGGCGAGTTGCCCTTCTTGTTCTTCACCTCCACTGCTGCTCGTCTGCGAACACGAAACACTTACTATTATATCCATAACGTTAGGCAAACTTGGCTCGTAGTTCAGTTCCGGTACTAAAATAACAGGATCGGAGCTGTCGAGATGAGACTGATTACGCACGTGACATGGACGCTGTGGTGTGACTGAGTTGACTCCCTACTAACTGCGTGTGTGGCGCTGAGGTACAGCCCATAGATCACATTCTACAGGAATGCTCCGCTACGAGGTGCACCAGGAGGACCTGATCATCCTTACCGACGAAACCTTGAAGTGGCTGACATCCCTTAAAATTTATATTCATTTGCCATACGAATAAAAAAATGCATACATACATAGACAGGTTCTCGTGATGCCAGAACAACAAGTAATCTTTTACACCCACATTTGATTCAAAGTCCTAGGACATGATGAACAGGTTGCAGGGTGTGCAGGTTGTAAGGCTGATCAACGAACTTACGAACCCTGCCTGCATGGTATAATTCGCGGTGCGGACATCGTGGCGCAAGGGCAGGGTTCCCGGATTGCCGTACAGAGCCCGCCGGTATCGGTGGTTCTCGATAGAGATATCTCGATAGATAGAGAGAGATAGCAACGGCTGCGTTTATTCACAAAAGTGACGCTAACGTGTCACAGACAATTGTACAGTTGAGTAAAAATATAAGCATTGTCGCTTCGTTACACATGTCCTCAATAAAATTGTTGCCTAATAAATACGCCGTTCGTACCTCTGAAGCAGTAGTTCGACGAACTTAGTGTGTCCTTTATCAGCGGCGATGGTGAGGGCGGTGTCTCGGCTTGAAGGCACGGGCGGCGCATTCACGTCAGCCCCCTTGTCCAACAACACTCTGCCCACTTCCACGTAGCCCCCGCTCGCGGCCTCCATCAGGGGAGTCAGCCCGGTCTTCGCGCGGTGCTCCACGTTGGCCTTGCGGTCGAGAAGCAGGCTTACAACTTCGTGTCGGCCTGATGAGGAAAAATTGCATGGTGTTAAACACCATAAACTTTGCGCATACAAAAGTAAGTGCGCAATATCGACAAATGTCAAATAGCAATGATGCTTTTTTAGATGGTGGTCTTTTTAACCCCTCATAAAAGTTATTATTTCTCGTCCGCGTTAAATCAGATTTTCACTAAGTGGTAAGTGGCGATACTATCCAAGTCTTTTGGAATTGATACACAAATACATAGTATGGTTGTAGTTACCGTCGAGAACTTAGGATGAGTTTTAATTGAAACGACCGCTCTGTTTTGAAATGTAATGTTTGTCGTGTGCAGGTGGGTAACAGTTGCGGGTACCGCGTGCGGCCCGTGTCGTGGCGACTCCACAACTCAGCATTGTTCCGCTGCAGTGAAAGCTCTCGCTAGAGTATTTTAGAGTCTGGGTTACCTTGGAAGCAGGCGAGGGTGAGCGCGGTGTTGCGGTTGGTCTCGATCTGCGCGTTGATGTCGGAGCCACAGTCGAGCAGCAGCCGCACGGCCGCTGTGTGCCCGTTCATGGCCGCCAGCATGAGGGGGGAAATGCCCAGCTTCGAGCCCGTGCGAGAGTTTATCTCCGCCTATTGGTGGATACGTTTAGTAGTTAGCTTCTGTATATCTCAGACACCAAAGGGAAAATATATACAGTGGAAAATTGGTTCTTACAAAAAAGATTTATGATACTAAGTGGTAGACTGACTGTGTAGGCTGATATCCGCACACGGAAATGGCGGTAGATTGGTCATGTCCTTAGAAGATTTGTGGAACACCCGTCCCGACGAGCTCTGACCTGGTGTGGTGTGGGCCCCGGGTTCGAATCCCGGTGGGGATATATCACAAAAATCACATTGTGATCCCTAGTTTGGTTAGGATATTCCAGGCTGATCAACTGATTGTCAGACAGTAAGATGATACGTGCTTCAGAAGACACCTTAAGCTGTTGGTCCCGGTTACTACTTACTGATGTAAGTATGTCAGGAGCCTTTGGCGGCTCTTTAATATCCCTGACACCAGGGTTGATAATCCACCTCATAACCCACACGATAAGAGGAGAAGACTACGCTTTACTGACCTGGTGGTGCAACAGGAGTCGTATAATATTGACGTAGCCCCCTGAAGCGGCGAGGGACAGCGGGGTATAGTCGGACACGTTCCGGTGTTCCTTGTTTGCCCCTCTCGAGAGGATGAGTTCAACGACCTCGTAGCGTCCTCCGGAGCAGGCGAGGGAGAGGGGCGTGTCCTTGGTGCGCTCGGATTGAGCCTCGATGTCCGCGCCGTGGTTGAGAAGGATCTCCACGATCTTCTCGTGACCTGCCGTCGCTGCCAGGATGAGGGGAGTGAAGCCCTGGAAAGAACAAATGAGGATTAATAATGCTGTTAAAAAATATTTAGTGGTCCAGAATGTGGACCGGATGCGGATGTCTAAATCGATGCGAATGTTTCGCAGATGCGGATCCGGATGTCTGCATGACAACCGCGCCGCGCGCGGTGCAAGATACAGATATTGACGACTTCGACCAATAGAGGCATCGAATGTTATCTAGGTAGAAAGACGTCCAACGGCTATTGGTATAAGCCCTTGATAGAGTTCCCGCAGTATATTTGTTTTGAGTCTCTTTCAACGACATGCAGTATGTATATATGTTACCTTCTTGTCGCGGTGCTCGATGTCGGCGCCGCGCGACAGCAGCAGCTCGACGAGGTCCTCGTGGCCGCCGGCGCAGGCCAGCGTGAGCGCCGTGTCCCGGTTGGAGTCGGTCTCGCCGTCCACGTCCATGGCGGAGTAGGCGGCGGGCGCGGGCGCGGGCGGGGTGGAGCTGCCATAGCTGTCGGCCGCTGCGCCGCGGGACCCGCGTCCCATGGCGCCGAAGCGGCCCTGGGGACAAGCGTGACGTCAGCGGCTGACTACTCCACGACGACCGTAAGCGGACTACTGTGGTGGTCACTCAACGTGCGCAGTTTCCTCTGGCATTGTTAACATACTATAAGCTCACGACTATATCCCAATTGGGGTAGTCAGAGGTATATTATCAAGATAAAATTGCACTTTGTTCAAAAATTATCGTCACAACACCCACTGTAAAGTAATATGATTCTGTGCTTCAGAGGGTATGTTAAGCCGTTGGTCCCGGACTACTAGCTCAAACACCACCAACCCGCAGTGGAGCAGCATGGTGGAGTACGCTCCACCTGGGAGGCTTGTGCCCAGCAGTGAGACGTATATAGGCTGTTTATGTATGTAAAACCCAGTGAAGAGCATTTGTAATGTTCATATAAGAGTATAGTAAACCTTTTTCTTGACGGTGGCGGAGGTGTTGTGGTGGTGCGTCTGGTCCCGCTTGCCGTGAGGCGCGGGCTGCGGCGTCAGCGAGCCCGGCGCCGCCGCCACGCCCGTCGCCGCCGCAGGCGCCGCGAACGTAGCCGATCTGTAGCACACAATTCTGGATTACTTACATATCGAGGCATTAGGGTATACTACATGTACAACCTTGTCGAAGATGCTTTTCACGAAACGCCAAAACTATAAATTTATATGGAATTTGTATGAAAATACGAAACCATAACGTCATCAATAAATGTGATCAAACGTCGAAATCGGATTGTTTTCTAATCATTTAAGATTGACTTCGATTTTGATAAAAATTATTAGAATTTATCTTTGACTCCAACGAGTTTGACCCCTACGAGTAGTAATAAGATTCAATGAATTTGGAAACTCTTCAAAGGTAAGTTAGAGAAGTAAAAGTAATAAGAAGAAGTTAAAGAAGATTGTAGTTTTAGATTTTTACTCTAAATATAGTTACTGACCTGTACTCGTCGTGCGTAAGCGGCGGTGGCGCGAAGTAGGGCTGCGGCTCCTGCGGCGGCTGCGGCGCCGCCTCGCCCTCCGCCCCCGGGGATGCGGGCCGCACGCGGTACCCACAGCCGTTGCCCACCTGCACACGACAAACATCGTTGCATTTCTAAATCATGTGACGCGGATTTAGGGGGCAAATTAAATTAATTAAAGTATTCAAAATCACTTTCGAATCTAAATTCAGAAAATGGAGCCCATCAGTTGACACAAGAGAAGAGGAATAACAGTTATCTTTTACTTCTGGCTGAGTTCAAAGTGAGCTAACGAGGGAACTGCCGCGAAAGTGGCAAAATCGAATTATTTTGGCGACTAGAAAATCACCTAAACACATTCACAGAGAAAACGTGTTTTCCTGTTCCACCCACTCCGCCTTTGTCTACGTATAATATTGTTGATGTAGTGTAAGTGTAACGTACGGTGAGGTCGAGGTGTTGGTGCTGGTGGTGCTGGTGGTGGTGGTGATGATGGTGGTCGGCGCGCGGCCAGTCCGCGGCCAGCGCCTCCTCGGCGGCGGCCAGCAGGCGGCGCGCGGCGCGCTCCTCGCCCTCGGCCGCGGCCTCCGCCCCCGCGCCCGCCCCGGCCGCCGCTATGGGCTCCGCCACCGAACACTTCGCCGAAAGGATCTCGTGGGACTTCTGTTGCATCACCTGCAAGCACAAACACACCTTATTAATATTGCGCATTTCACTCGAAACCCTCAGAGGACCTACTGATTTGGCAGAGTCTTTCTTCACGGTATTGAATCGATGTTCGAAAACCTATCATCGACACGCTAGATCAAAAATTAAACCTTGTTTTATAAAGACGTGGTCACCATGTCACGGTCCACCATTGCATATCCAAAAAATGTGCATTTCTGCGGAAGCTTTTTGTGTAGGTATCTTTCTGTCCTGGTGTCACAAGTATACACTAAGAGTAGTTGTTCTGTATAAGAGCATCACCTGCAGCACCAAGGATCTGAGCTCGTTGGGCGGCAGCGCCACCAGGGACGGCACCTCCCGCTGCAGGTAGGCCAGCACCGCGGCCAGCTCGCGCGCCTCCGCGCCCGCCGCCGCCTCTTCTCCCTAAGAACATACAATCATGCTGTAGCACTTACAAAAGTAAAGCGTTTTTTACATAATGTGAATATTGTTATTCTTCTTCTTCTATCGCGTGGATTGTGAGGTGGATTACCAACCCCATTAACCCTGGTGTCATGGTTATTACTAAGCCATACGCCCCTGACATGACTCATGTAACGACTACGTACTTACATCAGTAAGTAATAACCGTAAGTAAAGTACGGATCGTCTTACTTTTTGGACAATCAGGTGATCACCCTGTAATGTCCTAACCAAACTAGGGATCACAAAGTGATTTTTGTGATTTGTCCCCACCGGGTTTCGAACCCGGGGCCTCCGGATCGTGAGCACAACGCTCAACCACTGGACCACGGAGGCCGTTTTTATTGTTATACTCTGGACTCTGTTAATATTGGGCTGGCTGTTAGCTCAAACAAGTTCAGTGAACCACAATGGATGCAGCGCGTTAGGAGCTGATGGGTATTGATTGACTAAAAGAGGCCTGTGCCCAGCAGAGGGTTCATGTATAAATATTATTAAGACCATTACGATGTCAGGCTCAATAATAACCCTAACACCAGGATTGCTGAGGTTGGTCATCCACCTCCCAACCTACATGACAAAATAAAAAGAAGATTAAGACCATACGAAGCGTTCAGGCCTATGCAAGTCCTAAACATAATGTTGTTGGAGTGGTTGTGCGGCTTCTGTTGTTGTTGCGCCAATTGGAACTGTCGTTGCTGCAGCTCCGCTAGTTAGAGTTAGACAATAAGGCTAAAGCACAACACAAAACGTCAAAAGAATAGTAAACAAACCTGTGACACGAAGCCCTCAGGCCTCTGCAAGTCCTGAGCATACTGTTGTTGGGGTTGTTGTTGCGGCTTCTTCTGTTGTTGCTGTTGTTGCGCCAACTGGAACTGCTGTTGTTGCAGCTCCGCCAGTTGGTGCTGAGAACGTTCATGTTGGAGCTGAACATTTAGCATTTAGTTAGTTATTTATTTTGTTAATTTTGTAAAATTATTTAGTAAGTATAAACTACTTAAATGATTGTGAATTTACATTACATGGTACCTTGAAGTTAACTATTTATTTGGCAATGTATCGTTCCGATATTTTCAGAAAGAAAATATAGCTGTAGATATTACACGGATGATTTTAAAAATTATAAGGTTAGGAAACGGTTAAGGATCTGTATTATCTGCATCTGTGGTGTCCGAAAATAATGTTTGTGTCTTTTTTTAAATACGGTGGAATCTGCGCGTTCACTGAAGTGGAATCGAAGCAAACGGTCATACTTGTATAAATACTATAATATAATAACGTCAGTCGCGAACTTGCCGACTTTAAAAACGAAAAAAAATAATAAAAAAGTTCCAAACAAAAATACACATCAAGAAGCCTGATTAAGTCTTAAGTGCACTTTTCACTGGCACATTTAGCTCAACCAAGACGGCTCACCACCTATCTATCACGTTGGTTTAACAGAAACCTCTGTGAGGTGTGAAGTACTTAGTCCATCTTGCGATGGATGTACCTCTGACTACTCCAATCTGGATATAGTCTTGAGCTGATGTTATGTTGTGAAATTGATTTAGTAGAAGTTGGGTTCAGTCCGCTCCAATGGACGCGCTGTTAAAGGATGATATTGTGCAATACAGTTAAGGTTACGGGTGGGATGCGGTGCTAGGATGGTGAGGAGAGGATGGGTACCGGGTGCGGCCCGTGGCGGTGCAGGCGCTGCAGCGCGTCCAGCAGCACCAGCTTGCAGCCCAGCTTGCCGCACGCGCCGCCGCCGCAGCGCCCACGCTCCACAACTATGCTCTATATAACCCACTTACGCCGATTAAACCGGTCGTCATGTATACCGCTTAGAACGTAGCATGATAGAGCGACATATCTCTCACTTTCGTACTAAGCTGTTTACCGTTTAGTCTTCTTCTCTCGTGAGATCAATGCAAGGTTCCCATTGAGCTGACAAAGGCTCCTGAAATGGCTCGTGTAACGTATTCGTTACGTGTTCGTTGTACCGGGACCAACTGCTTAACATACCCTCGGAATTCAGATGATCAGCCTGCAATGTCCTAACCCAACTAGGGATCACATGATTTTTATGATATGTCCCCACCGAGATTCGAACCCGGACCTCGGGATCATGAGCCCAACGTTTTATAACTGATGCCGCTAGTGCAAAAGACATATATCTCTCGTCTCATTCGCGCTAGGCGATCTACTATATCTCAGTCCTGCTGTCATTCTAATCATGCTACGTTTTAAAGAGATAGGGTACCAGGATGGGTACAAGTCAAGCAAGTAAGCCCTATCGCAATAGGTAGAAAGAATTAACAATAGAAAACTCATGGCCATTGTGGATTTTAAGGTGGATATCATGAACAGGATGGTGAAAGATTGTCAGTACCTACGTATCTATAGGCGGACTGCGATACAATGTACCCAGAGTTGGACTAGGAAGGAAAAGGATGGTAAATATAGGGGTATTTATGAAATTCTATAAAGTATATTGTTGTATTTTTCCTAGAGTATATTCTAGTTTAACGACAAAGAGACATAGTGCTATGCTTGACTGCAGACGTTGATCAAGCTGCTAATGTAAAAAACTGTAACATTTTAATCGAATACATTCAGTAGTTTTTGCTTGATGCGGGAACAAACCCTGCATAGTTAATAGTTTTATAGACAACCTGGCAGGTACACAACGGGCCGGTGCAACTGTCGAAGTTGCGGCTCAGAAGAAGCATTTGAAGTATCACTTTGTGAAGTAGCCGTTTGGCCATGGGGCTCCGAAGCTAGGTCCTTCATCAAGGAGATAAGGCGTCGGTTGCGAGTGAAGGGAGGCGATCCTCGCTCGAGAAGTTTCCTTGCCTACATTGGCGGGAATGCTACTAGCATAATAGGAACATGTGAGCACGGCGCGCAGGGTCATTTTTAGTTATACGGACGGAAGGCGTAGTTCCGAATATATTAAGTTTATAGACAAGATAGATTGTCCATATACCTGGTTGAGGTTGGCGGCGAGTTGATGCACTGGGAACAGCTGCTCCGGCGGCGGGTACGGCGGCGTGCTCGGCACATGAAGCGTTGTCGTCACGCCTAAGAGGGTATACACACGTGTTACATTTGAGGCTTAATCGTGAAACTTAAGTTCCTGTCTTGACAGAGAGAAATCCTATCCAGTGATTGACTTAGGGTGACAATTCATGATCGATTAAATGTTAGCTAACCGTAGGAAATGATTTCTGTTTGTTAAGATAGAGACTGGTCACCAGATTTACAGGACCACCCCGCTGAAGTGTTGCTGCGGTCTGTCAATGTTCGTGTTTAAATGGAGTAATGAGAAGATATGGACTTAGAATTAATGCAATCGACACAAGAAGAATTTGTTAATTCGACTATGTTAGCTTTGACGGTGCAATAGCTACATTATCAATAACATATTAGACGCATCGTGGTACACACAAGAAGCGTATTTGAATGGTATTTTATTAGTATGTCTTATTTAATATTCTTTACACTGAGAGCAACTCTAGAGCAACCAAGATACTAGAGCCGTATTACGAACAACATAGATTTACATTTCCTTGTAGTTATGGAAGGGTCATGTATGTTTAACGAATGACAGTTTCACGATGATTAGCAAAATGGAGGTGATAAATATGATGGGCATCAACTTGCCTTGTGCGCAGAACTGGAGGTCGAGCGCGTGCAGCGCCGACGTGGCCAGCGTCGGCGGACCTTCACAACAAGCACAACACATAATGTAGGCCCTGCCTTTAATAATTAATTACTGGAAGGCACTGCCTCTAACCCAAAAAGGCGCGGGAAAAGCACTTCTAAATTATGCCTAAGAGAGCAATTATTTGTTAAAATGCTCCTTCCGCATCGGCGATTTCGCTGTAAATGCATTCGCGTGTTTCTATACTGACCAGAAGAGTCACTTACTCTACTATTACTACATTTTCTTAGATTTAGAATATCTAGTCGACGGAGCCCTTTACGTTTTCTCCTGTTTTCCTGTAACTATTCAGTGTGAATTTTGTAGATTTCCTTGCGTGCTTACGAAGTGAAATTAAAAGCTTATGCGAGAGTTCTACTCAAAGATGAGACTCGAATGTATGCTAAGGTAATCGATATATCATACTAATGTAAAGTAAGAATACTATTGTAAAGGCGTTACAAACACATTACTCAAAACTGTAGTACTCAGATAAGAATTTTCACATTATTAAGTAAAACTTCAAACTTTCATTTCACGCCCAGGACACTATATAAAAATCTTACCGTGTACCGCTTTTCTGCGTATGTGGAAACGAGACAGCCAGACCACGCGCGCTCCCCTTTACTCTTTAGCGGCTTACGGTCATTTAAGACTAAGTAAGACCCAGAGGGGGTGAGGTAAATCCGGATACGAATTGGATGAAGAGTTACCATTCTATACGTAGTATAGAATATTATTCTATTTCGCTGCCCTGCTGCTGTTTTACACCTTTCATAGCGCGAAGATTTGCACCTGGCAATATGAGATTAAGGAGATCTTTTACATTAGAAAATGCTATTATACTGACCATTCGAGTCGTTGATGTCGACTAGGAGGTTCCGATCGGTGTCCGGTAGGATTTCGTTGCGGGCCGCGGCTAGCGCCTCCGGTCTCTGTTGTGACATTCATTCACAAATTATTACCTTGTTTATAAAGTACCAATATAACATATATGCGTTTACTCTTTGGGCTATTGTCGAGAATTTAAATTAAAGATTATAGGGTATATTTATATGAGCGCTTTGTCTTGTACTTAAGTATAAATAGACTGTAAATTTTAAACTAAGATTGGCGGTGCGTACGACACTGCATAAGTTAAATTATAAATTTCTTCTTATGTAAGGGACCGTATGCCTTTTTTGAGAATAAATAATCTTTAAAACCAAAACTATTACTTAATAATATAACTACAGTTTTCATCATCATCTCCATAGCGCTACCCCGTTTCTAACAGGGTCCGGTTACCAAAACTGGATATTTGACAGGTCCGGTTTTTTACAGAAGGGACTTTTCAACCCAATTTTAAGAAAGTTAACACTAGTAGCGTTTTAGCTTGTAAGGCCGAGATTTCCAGACACTAGTTAAAGAATGGGGGAGGATTTTAAAATAACAATCGGCCTTACGATTTTATTGCTATCGAACCGACAAAGCGCTACATATCAGCTACATATAATCAGACCCACAATATTCAAAGCGATTTAGTGACTTCGCGACGACAACCCAACGTCAACCTACAAAATAATCAACAATCACATAATTATCTACGTCATTGTGAATACAGATCATGCATGCCTACTGTACCGGCCGAATGTCCATTTCATTAAGCTACAAAGCAACGCAGCCGAGACGCAGGGAAAAACAAATTAAGTAGCTAAGTGTTTTTCTTTTCTCACGTTTCGACGCGATCAAAATAGTTTACTATGTATAAAGTGAGCAAAACGTTAAAGTGAGTTGCTACAAATATATTTTTGCAACTAAAATCCATTTATCACTATTTTAAGAGCCACGCTCTTGTTGGTGAAGCTTTCTCTATTCTTGTCTATCAAAGGCCAATTCTTCCATTTCCTTATAAGACTTTCTCTTTAATCTGTTCCATCCAGAAGCAGAAGAAGCCATTGGTTATCTAAATATAGGGTTCAAAATAGGTCTATTCATATTCTCTCGTTATTAAGACTCTAAACATAGTAAAATTATGAGTACATAACTGAAAATTCCAGTGACGATTATTTGGTATATGTTGCTTTATGAAATGGACCTTTATGTTTCGCCCCCAATTCCAGGAGACACCTCCTAACTTTAAGTTATACCTGTCATTTTCTTATACACCGAAAAGGAAAAGGACGCATGATCGACAGATGTCAATTTTAAAAAGACTAAAAAATGCGGAAGGTTCAAGTAGACGCGTGGCTGGTATGCAACCTGTTTGGCGTGTGGTGTCAACTAATTCTGTCGGGTTACTTCTGCTTACAATTGGTGTGTTCTATAAATTGTATGCCTATCGATTACCTGTCTCTTTCCTTTTCGGCGGATAAGAAAATGACAGGTGTAACTTTAAATAAAATTAGATGGTGTCTGCAGGAATCACCACCACAGTTTAACGTAATGCTAGTATTACTTTTTTGAGACTCAAAGACGGCTTGAATTATAATTCCGCCAAATCTAAATGCGCTGTAAGCGTAAGACACAATGTTCAATATTTTGTGTTTTATTTACATATAACAGGAAAGGCAACAAAGCGATATAGTAAAAGAAACATGATGACTTGATGACGTCTCAATGACTTTTCACGAAGCCATCAAAGTTAGTAATTTAGGTGTTTGTAATGTCTTCCGTACGAAGAAGCCAGGGGGTGTAAAAAGGCCACATCAAAGTTATTCATCTAAAAAGCAATATTGCGTCTAAATAGAAATATTGTTTTTTTTTATGTGTATACTTCAATGACGCCTTTTAAACACCCCCCCCCCCCCCATAATCATATCAATCTTACACATAGAGTAGAATCTCACAGACCGCATTTAACTTTGGCGAAACGTGTTAAGCCACCAGGAATCCAACTAACTACGAGGACGGTACATTCCCAACATCGTCTAAAATATCAATGTATCGACTCACATTGAAATCGTGATCAATGGGATCTTTATTTTTGCGTTTCTTGGTAACGTCCTTCCAGGTAAAGCCGGGCGGGAGGGATAGCTTAGCCATCGTCTCGTGGCATATCTACAGCGGTGAAGGGAAATTGCTAAGCAACTGGATATTTTCATATATAAAGGCATGGGCTGATGTTATTGATCAGCACAAATTACCTAACAAACATTTTCACTATACAAATAGCTGATTTACAACTTAAGAGACAATAAAGTTTTCTCATACAGATTTCTTGAACTATCAACATAATATCGTCACCTTTTATTGAAAAATCACATTCCAATGTGATTTCTGTTAACCAAACCTTGCATAGACAAGATAGTTTCTCTCTCGGAATGAACTTAGGTAATTGAAATAAATCGAGGTTTTGTTTAAGAATATTACATCAGAATGTCATCATCATCATCATAATCCCTAGCATTGTCCCGCTTTTCACAGAGCTTACCTAACCTGAAGATTTGACAGGTCCAGTTTTTTACAGAAGCGACTGCCTGTCTGACCTTCCAACCCGCGAAGGGAAAACCAGCCCAATACTGTTTAGGTCACATACCTCCGAAAATGCATTTTTCAGGAACGTAGGTTTCCTCACGATGTTTTCCTTCACCGCTGAGCGCGTGATAATCACTTATGATTCAAACGTGAATTCGAAAGAAATTCGACATACATTGGCTTAGGCCTGTACTGGGATTTGAACCTGCGACCTCAAAGTGAGAGAGGCAAGCGTTCTACCAACTGGGCTACCACGGCTCAATATCACATCAGAATGTGGTTTTTCGAAAAGTCGCTTACCTGGTTTTTATTATAAGTATATAAAGTTGTTTCACTGCCATTTTGACTTCTATGTTCACATTATTAATCGCTTTTACAACAGAATAATTGATCGCCGCCATGACGCAAAACAAAACAAAGCTACACCAGCGCCATTACCGGTGGATAATGTTACTAATTTTCCGATGTGATGCATTTAGTTGCTAATAACATCGTAAGGCGACGTTATATTAGAACAGTGTTGAAAGGAGTGCCTTAGTGGGCTTAGAAATATTTGCCCATTCAATGTATAACTATCGAGAATCCCCTAACTTGTAAATGTAAATGTTTGTTAGGGAATAAGATACTGTTTTATGTAGTACTTTACTTTATAAGGCAGAGCTTTGTTAGTTATTATCGGACATCGAAAGCAATTAGGTACTGCTTCCAAATATCAGACTATCATTGTTATTAACATTTTTGTTAGTGTGAAAATGTGCAAGCTATTTTTGTTGAGTAAATATCTCATTTTATAATACATATCTTCCAAATATAGAGGGTATTACCCAGGAGTATTTCTAGTTAAAATTATATCCCGACAAGTGCACGTATCTTCTGTGGAGTTAGAGTGTATTTCTATCAAAGCGGAAAGGAGAGGGAACGAGCGGCGAAGATGCACCGTTGGTCCATTCTTGAACGACAGAGTTAGTCTCCTGTCCACTCCGTTTTAGGGGAAATACCCCTATATCTTCTGAATAGACGCAAGCTGTATTATTGTGTATTTATCATTGTGACTAACTGCTCTCTCTTCTCGTGTAGGCGCAATGTCGTTCACATTATATAATCGACATTTTTATGTGTTACGCGTAGTGTTGTGTAGGTGTAGCGGCGCATGCGCCTCGTACCTGGTCGTCGAGTATGTCTGGCGGCGGCGGCAGGTGGTGGTCGGGGTGCGTGGGCGCGGCGCGCTGCTTGCGCGCGCACTTGTGCTTGCCGCCCGCGTAGCACGCGCCGGGGGCCGCCGCGGGCGCCGGGCCCGCGGGGGCCGCGGCGGGCGGCGCCGCCGACATGGGGCTGCTGGTGGTGCTCGCGCCCTGCTTCTTGCGACCTGGACGATATTTCAATTTTAGATCTGTTCGTGATTGTTTAAATGAAAATGCCAAACGGCATTTAATAACGATTGGTGAATTTTAAAACGTCGACGTTTATAGATTTCTATTGTTGCAAATAGACAATAAACTTAGAATGTCATGAAATCGCGTGAGTACTGGGAGAAGATTATCTGAACTTATAGTGAAAGAGCGTAGCAACATTTGTTTCATATCGCACGAATTGCGTCGCGCCGTGAGGAAGCTCTAATGACACATGACTCTCCTTCACTCCCACTAGTCCTGCTGCTGTTAACAGATACGGGCGAAACTTTACGTAGGTATACAGGGTGTTAGTGACGTCGTAACGAAAACTTTGAGGGATGATTGAGACCATGATTCTGAGATGATATGAAGTAGAATTTTCCGTCGCAAAAGTATGGAACAGAAAATAATAAAAAGAAAAACAAAAATTTTCATGAATTTTCCGACGGAAAATTCCACTTGATATCAACTCAGAATCATGGTCTGAATCATCCCCCTCAGTATTTGTTGCGGTGTCACTAACACCCATACCTACTTGTATGGGTACAGTATGTACTTGTGCGGGGTGTAAGTGACATCGTAACGAATACTGAGTGGGATGAAACAGCTGATTATTCTGAGTTAATATCAAGTGGAATTTTTCATCGCAAAAGTATAGAATTGAAAATAATTTAAAAAAGTAAATAAAAATCATGAATTTTGCGACGGAAAATTCCACTTGATATCAACTCAGAAACATGGTCTGAATCATTCCCCCCCCCGTATTCGTTACGATGTCACTTACACCCCGTATATGTATGTCGTGGCCAGATCTTAGAATTGATCATTTCATGTGTTCGACCATTTCATGAAATAGCCAACTTAAGTTGGCCATATCGTTTCAATCAACGTTTGACCATATCATTAATGTAGGCGGTGTTCATGTTATGAGGTTTATGTGTGCCAATAGCGTTGCCCGATAATAGATTAATTTCTTAGGTCCAAAATTATTTATCTAATCGATACTATCGATATGGAAAATTCTACAATTCCATTAATTCATCAATCAAGTTTAAAAAAATATAATCGATGAAATCGTTACAATCGATTGATTTCGCTAAAATCGACTGAATTTGACTAAAATCGACTGAATTTGATTAAAATCGACTGAATTCGACAAAATTAACTGTAATCGACGGAATTCTACAGAATTTAAATAAAATCTCCAGGAATCGACTCGATTCGACTAAAATCGTCTGAATTCAAAAATAATGATATAAAATAGCCTAGAATTTATTGGATTCGAGTAAAATCGACTGAATTGGGGAAAATTGTGTGTAATCGACTAAAATCGACTGAAGTCAAAAGAAATCAAATAAAATTACCTGGAATCCATTATTCGATTAATGAATCGAATAAAATTATTTTCATGAAATTATCGAGCACATCAAGAAATAAATTCCAGGATCTAGGCTACGACATGTATAATGCACTACAGGCTCACCGTCGAGGTACATCTTGGCGAAGTTGGCGGAGAGGTCGGGGTGCGGCTGCGCAGTGGGCGGCTGCGCGGCAGGCGGCTGCGCAGCGAGCGGCTGCGCGGCGGGCGGCTGCGCGGGCGGCGGCTGCACGGTGGGCAGCAGCGCGCGCGCGCCGGCCGCGCCGGGCGCCGCCGCGTGGCTCAGGCCCAGCGCCGCCGCCTGCGCCGCCGACAGCCCCGGCCCGTCCTCGCCCGCCGCCGGCGTGCCCGCTGCTGGGGAACCACTCGCTTTACCATCCACGCACTCCCGACGGGGACGACAATCACCCTACTTAGTGTACAACCCGTTTGTCCAAGCTACTAGTTACGTTTAATTAGTTAGTAAGTACGTAATAGTTACATGGGTCCTGACATGGAACAATCGATGTTCGCTCAAATTGCGAATTGGACCTAAAACTAAAATAAAGCGAATGGGCCGTACGGAGCTTTACTGCTATAACTGGTCATAGTAACGGGAAAACAATTTATAATCTAGTAAACAGTTCTATGGGAATCCCATTCAAAGTCACAATAGATCTGACGAAGTCGCAGTGGCCATTCGGGCTGTATCAGGTTTCAGGTCGAACCCTTTACATTAATTCATATAATAATAAATAATCCGTTTATACTAACACCGAACGTTAAATCAATCACAGACGCTGCGAAAACATGAGACATAATCATCATTTCTTTAGATGTCCTCAAAAAGGAAGAATTTATTTCTCCCTGCACTGCCCCCTCGGTCTTAGTTAACCTTTGAGCTGTGTGTAATAAGGATCCTGACTGCCCCTCTCGTATGTTTGTGATAAGGATCCTGACCCATAGGACTGATACCTATTTTTACGTAATTATCCACTGTAATTCTATCGCAAAAGGTTTAATATTGTGTTTTTGCAAACACAATTTTTATAAACAAAATTGAATAAATGATCTATCATAGACAATCATCATTCAATAGTTCCGCTAGAAATTAGGTTGAAATTCGGTCTCGACCAGTAATACTCCAATCGTATGAGTGTCAGACAGACGTCCGTCATACACAGATGCGCGTGTACGATAACGTCAATCTGTAGTGTATGTATAAGACGAGGTGTACTAATATTGGCAGTATATCACCTCTGGGCAACATGACGGAGTGCGGGTAGTCGAGTAACAGCTGCACAACAGCAGTGTGTCCGCCCTTGGCTGCTTCTATGAGCGTGGTGGAGTTGTCCTTGAGTTTGCGGAAGGGGTCGGCGTCGCAGGCCAGCAGGAACTTGACCACATCGGCGTGCCCGCCAGCGCATGCTAGCGACAGCGGCGTGTGGTCGCCGTTGGCCGTCATGCGGTTCACGTCTGCGCCCTGCGGGTGTGGAATGTCTTGTGTTAGATGCTGGAATAACAGTATTATTGTTATAATCTGGACTTTAGACTTTATGACTTTGGATAACAGATAATTGATATCACGTGATTTCCAGGATTGTTACCCGGTTAATGGCAATAAGCTCGCTCTTAAATATAGCTGATGAGGAGTGGGCGTATATACTATACAGCTCTGCCTACCCCTACGGGGATTACAGGCGTGATGCTATGTTATGTAATGGTGAGAGCAAACACATTTGATTTTAAAACTGTACCTTCCCGACGAGGAACTGCACGGTGCAGAGGTGTCCGGCGCGGCAGGCCTTCATGAGCGGCGTGCGGCCGCCCTCGCTCTCGTGCTCCAGCTTGGCGCCAGCGCGCAGCAGCAGGTCGGCTACGTCCGTGTGGCCGTTCTCGCACGCGTACGTCAGCGCCGTGTCGCCCGTTTGCGTCTGAGCGTGCACGTCCGCGCCCGCGTTCAAGAGGTATCTGCAAATATTTACAATAGTATAAACAGATTTATAGAAGATTTTTGATACTTTAAAAACTGGTATTGGGCTAACGAGCTCTTGAGTGCTACACTTAATACCCCCACTGGATAATTGAGGAGATTTGAGACAATTACTCAGTTTCCAATAGTGGGCGGAATATTGTTCGACACTTTCTTAACTTCTTCAAGAGGGAAAATGTCAAGAGTAGTAAACCCATCACCATATTAATTGTAGATTTCTCCGTCCTTGACTTTTGTATGAATCAGGAAGTGAGCTTTCTCTTTAATTTGTTCTATGTGAGCTCTTCTTGGTCTTCCCCTTCCTCTCTTTCCTTCTATTAAGACACGACGAATATATAAAAAAAAACACATCAGGGAAGATAAGAGAGCATACCCATTTGTAATAAAAGAGGCTGTTTAAAATGTTCAAGCCTAACAATATCAACATAACAATAAGCCTGACAATTATCAGTTTAACGTTGGAGCTCCAAGTGTCTCTGTACCAGATTAGAGAGAGTAGTACAATACTAACCGCACGAGTTCAAGGTGTCCTTCCTGCGATGCCTCCATGAGCGGCGTGGAGGCGCCGAGCTCAGCGTCCGCCCCCGCCTTGATGAGGAAGTCCGCCACCTCGAGGAACCCGCCGCAGCAGGCGAGGGTCAGCGCCGTCTCTTGCGTCTCGTCCGTCTGCGCGTTGATCTGCGCACCCTGGCCGAGGAGAAGCGCCACCATTTCTTCGTGACCTGTGGATTATTATAAATATTACTAAATTGATACTTACTTCAAAGATAATCAGAAATCAGAATCATTTATTCGACGTAATCATTATGGATAAACTTGTTGAAGGCCGCCTATTGTGCTTATTTTTATTCGTATGTTTCTGTCCGTTGTATATGTCGGTGTGCAAAAAAATATTATTGATTGAAGACATTTTTGTATCTACGTCATTTCGCAAGGTGTTATGAGGAGAAGAAATAACAAGAAACTGCAACAGCACCAATATGTTTTAAATCAATGTAGGTATACATTACAAGTTATGTAATAACTAAAATTAGAGGAACACATTTAATCCCAGGCATTTTATCATTTAGGTATACATACAATACAGGGTGTCAGTGAAATTGCAAGGAAAACTTTGAGGGATGATACAGATCATGAGTCTGAGTTGATATTTTGATTTTTTTCGATAAATAGCCGATCATACTAAGTGATTAACTTTCCTGTGATAAGGAATCCCTCCTTGCATTATACTCGATATTTTACTTAATGCCCTGCAGATTATAATGTACAAGACGACCTTGACCTTTTAATATATTTTCGCAGAACTCTGTGGTTTCGTGAAGTCTGCGGAGGAGTGGAGAGCAAAGTTGAAGTATGAACTTGCTAATACTTGTATGGCGCGCGTTTCGCGCTCACTTGGCTCTTCCAACTTCTTCTATTCCGTGGAGCGGATCATTGCCAGCTCCACGAGGTGTCCGTTAAATTCTACATACCCTCCCTAGCGGCCTCCATGAGCGGCGTGTACCCCTCGTCGTTGACCTCCTCGATGTTGGCGCCGCGCTCCAGCAGCAGCATCGCCAGCTCCACGTGGCCGCCGCACGCCGCCAGCGTCAGCGGGGACTCGAAGCTGTCCGTTGGCATGTTCACCTGCGAACACAGACCTCACTTTAGTACAGAAGAAACTATGGAGGATACAACACACAAATGGGTTGTGTAAGTACTTAAAGACGAATTATGAAATTCTGTAATTTGGTTTTCGCGTCCATGCGAGAGCCCAGGCTAACACTAGCTGAGGGTGTCGCCGTCGACGGATACGTCTGGAAGGACAGTGATTTCCTTCCATAATTCACTATCACCATCAAAGATGAATTATGAAATTCTGGTTAATAAATAAAGACAGATCCAGGAATGAATCCAGGTAAAAATTTAGATAACAGTTTTTATTTGGATCGAAACTATCTTGTCTATTGCGTGGTGTATTTCCACGCCAAGGTGACGTCATAATATGCTATGTTAGAACAACGAACCTGCGCCCCGGAGTCGAGCAGCAGCCGCGCCACCTCCACGTGTCCGTCCATGCTGGCCTCCATAAGCGCTGTGTGCATCTCGTCCGTCTTGTGCTCGCGGTCCGCACCGGCGGCTAGCAGGAACCGAACCATATCCAGGTGGCCCTAAGTGATGATAATGTGCATTCATATGTTAACACAATGCTTCAGTTTGCGGAGATAAAGAGAAGACGAGTGGAGGCTCGCGTAACAGAGAAGCTCTGTTGCTTTTCCCCTAATACAGTATAAGATCTAGTGCGAAAGAGTCTTAAGGAATTTGTGTTGTTCTGACAACTATCATTCCAATCAAACGACATTTGACGAGGTATAGGCGTCATTTATATGAAGGGTTGTGAGAAGCTGCAGTAATTTTAGGCGGATGAGACGTTCGTTATGTAAAAATTGACTCTTCTTTTCGACTCCCCAACTGAATAAAGATATTTTATTCAATACTTCCGGCCAGTCCCTCCGGCAAGCGTCTAAGTCGTTACACCATCTCATTCAAGGGTCACGCTATCTCACGCAAGGTCCACCACGACGCGTGTACCCGTCATGAGGCACCCAATGCGTGACGATCCGTGCCCACCGCTCAGGGTGCAGGCGACAAACATGTCCGGCCTAATCCCATTTAAGTCTGGCGTATTTACCTCCCACATTAGCGATTCCAGTTTTTGAACGTAGTGTATTTCGACGGGACTGGCCAGAGTACGTACAGAACCGCGAAAAATGGAAAGACGAAAGAGATGCCATTGCCCAGCAGTAGGATCTCAAATTCAGAGGGTAGATGTAACAAGAATAATAATAAAATCGCTGTGATCTGCCGGTAGGCGTACAATTAAATTTGGTGAGTCGTGAAGTTAATGTGTGTGTGTGTGAATGTTTGGTGAGTGAGTGAGGGATCTTGTAGGCTAGATTAGATTAGAATAGTAGGTTACACACCTTGTAGCAAGCGAGCGTCAACGCCGACTCCTTGAACTCGTTGGAGTGCGTGTTGATGCCCGCGCCGTGCTCGAGAAGGATCTTCGCGACGCCAACGTGTCCTGCCGACGCTGCCTGTGGTTTCGACAGTGGACAGTTAGTAAATATATCGGAAATGCAACTTTTACATATTGATATATAACTATGAAAGGGGGGGTGGGGGATATTATGTTATGTACATCTCTTCGTCCTGGGTAATGATAATTCACTGTAAGGTTGCCGTCGTAGCCCAGTTGGAAGATGGTTTGACTCAACACTGTCAGATAGTAGGTTCGAATCCAGCACGGGCCTAATCCAACGATTTCCAAAATTGTTATCGAAATCACGTTTAGACCATAAATGATTATCACGTGCTCAGCGGTGAAGGAAAACATCGTGCGGGAATCCACATTCCCGAGAAATGCATTTTTGGAGGTATGTTAGGGGCGTTTGGCGCCTCAATAACCCTGACACTAGGATTTGTAAAAATTGTCGTCGACCTTACAAACCATACTAAAGGAGAAGAAATTAAACGCACGGGTAGGAGCACCGATATATCGGGACTCTTGATTATCCTAGGCCGTTGTACGCATGCGCATTGCCAGTGTTGCCAGTATAGTCATAAGACCGAATGTCCGTCTAAAATCCAAACCCTTTTTTAGATTTTATGGGTTTGCTTTTAGCCTCAGACTTGGCTAAAGGCATTGACGACGCCTAAGATGGACCCCGCCCAGAAGGTTTGAAGGCATTGAAAGTGCCGGGCTACATGCATTCGGATATACAGAAAACGGCAGGGAATTCCACTCCCATTCCATTATCTAAATTATTTATGTCTGGAAATCTCGTTTGCAAGAGTATAGAGTATAATATAGAGTTACAACAGTAAGTATACCTCCATCAGCGGCGTGTGTCCGTTCTCGTTGTGGTCCTCGACGTTGGCGCCGTTCTCGAGCAGTGCGCGCACACAGTCTTCGTGGCCACCCGCGCATGCGTACATGAGGGGGGTGTTGCCGGAGCCTGATACCGCGTTCACGTCGGCCCCGTGCGCGATCAGCAGCCGCACGATGTCCACGTGCCCCGCGCTTGCCGCTTCCATGAGGGGGGTGCAGTCGCCCTACAAGTAAAGGACCCTTAGTACTTTGCATTGGGTTTAAAGCCATCATAAAATCCTGGGACTGCAGTCACTCACTGGACATTCCATACAAAACTCTCATTCTTATCATGAGACGCCTTACCACCTAAATGCAAGCGAGACAAACAATCCGCGCTCCCCCTTACTCCTTAACGACCTATTGCCATTTAGACTAAAGTAAGACCCAGAGAGATGGTAAAATTTTACCTGAGTAAGTATTTCGAGCTTCATAGCTCACTTTAGTCTCGCATCCTTTTTACGCTAACCTGTTTGCGTAAGACAATGACTTGCAAGAAATGTACACATCGATATATGCTTACTAAAAGGACGTTAAAATATTAAAATTTTATTTCAAAGGCACTGGCAAGAAATGCTTGGATAGATGTACTTTTCAATTGACATTTTATGTTGTTTCATATTGTTATTGGGTGTTACTGCGTCATTCAATAATAAACGCGTCTTTCTTAGATTCAACAGTTAGTTGCTTGAAGGTAAAAAAGGTGTGTTTACCTTGATGCCTCTATCCTCGACACTGGCATGCATGGCGAGTAGCACCTGCGCGAGTTCGTAGTACCCGGCGGAACAAGCGAGAGACAGTAACGACTCCCCCTCCTCCGTGGTCTCGTGGACGCTGCGCCCCTCGGTCAACAGCTTGCGGACAGTTCCCACGTCGCCATCGGAACAGGCTTCAGCTAAGGATGGAGCACCTTCCGCGCTTGACGACCCTACCGGCCCCGTCGTCCCCGTCGCCGTCGACCCGCATTGCGTCCTGAAACATTATCTCATTGTAAAAAACCTACACACAGATTTGTGTATCTATAGATTCAAAGGTCAAATCAGATAAGATCAAAGCTTCAAGAATCATAGTCGCGCGCGCGCCTCGACCGGACCGAAAGGAGAATCGTCGACTCGATCACAACCGGCCCGGGAGACGCACGCGGTACCGACTCAATCTCGGATTTTCATCATAATTGTGGAACGTTCAGGAAGGAAATATGAAGATTCAACGCTTGTATAAATTATGCGACATTGGAAGTAGTCAGATATAATCTTTGTGGAAGATTATACATTCCCTTTGTCGTATGCAACGACGGTGACCTTATGTCTCTTGTCTTGTGAGCTCGAATGTAGCTGGCAAATCCAAACATAAAGTGAATGTACTCGCTTTAAAACAACGCAAGCGTCTTTTTGAAAAATCATATTCGGGTGTGATTTTTGTTAACAAAACCTCTGCAAAGACAAGCTAGTTTCAATTCAGGTAATAAATTGTGGTCGCAATTTTTATCCGGATTGAAATTAATTGTAAGAAATTGAGGTTTTATTGAAGTGAGTTTTTAAAAGGCGTTTACTTGGTTGTCAATAAAGGCGACAATATGATAAATCACGTTGTGATTTTAAGAGAATTAAGTACAAATTGTAAATACACCCGTATTAAGATGGAAATTGGAAACTTCCTCAACTCGACTCGGCCTCAACTGATCATTTTAGTATCGGAGTTCGAGGCCTTCCTTAAGGTCGCATCATCTGAGGACGAAGTCGAGGAAGGTGTGTTAAAATCTTAGAATACGGGTGTTAGACTCATCCATCATCATCTCCGTCCGTCCGCTAACCTAACCTAAAGATTTGACAGTCCGGTTTTTTGCAGAAGCGACTGCCTGTCTGACCTTCCAACCCGCGAAGGGAAAACCAGCCCAATACAGGCTAGGTCATATACTTCCGAAAATGCATTTCTCGGGAATGTGGGTTTCCTCACGATGTTTTCCCTCAAAATGAGGTATTTCTCTTCTTTGTTTTACTTTCCTTCTTGTTGGTGTTAGACTCAATCTCGGATTTTCATCGTGGAAGTTGTGGTACAGTCATGAGCATCACCTGTACCCACTTTAGAACCCTATCGCACTGACATATTTGACAATTACTGAGACTTACGGTTCAATTTGTCAAAAATGTTAATGTGACATGGTACAGTGTATACATATTAATGCTCGTGACCGTACACACACACAGGAAGGAAGTATGAGGATTCAATGTGTGTATAAATAAAAAGGTCTATAAATGGAGTACGCACGTACAGAGATTAGATCGCGCGCAGCATTCATGTAGACATTTAAATAGTTGCCGAGTGACATACTCCCGCATATAAAATGCAGAATCCGTTCGTTTCAACGCAACGCGAGTGAAACTTTTACTATGAGTTATGGAGTTACGCTTCTTACCAACGTTTATGTTATGTATAACGTGCCATGAAGACATACCAATCGTCAGATTTTAAACTAGTTATCGTTGTAGAATAATTAACTGTAATGCCTAATTAACAACGAAAGCTAGTGAAACTATCTTTGCGCCATAGTAATAGTAAATGTTAATCATATTATAACTATCGAATTAAAGCAAAAAGGATAAAACCGTGTCGAAATACAGATAAGGAAACGGGGAATTGTGTGTGGCAGTTTTTTTTTGCTAATAATTTCACATCGCAACATAATAATATGCTAAAAAAGTATGTATTATTAAACAGAAAGACTAGTTCAGTACAATTATTGATTATATTTCAATAAGATAACAATTTACAGTCGTCTCAATGCGCGGCAAGAATTAGATCTGTCAAAGTACGTAAGCTCGTGTTGTGACGTTTATGAGCATAGCGATGTATCAGTCGATATGATTCTTTTCTGTCTAACAGTATGTAGTTTGTAGTATAACGAACCATTAAAATGTATACAATCAGTTTTTAAGAGGGATTATTAGTGTATCAGCCTCTGTGGTCCAGTGGTTGAGCGTTGGACTCACGATCCGGAGGCCCCGGGTTCGAATCCCTGTGGGGACATATCACAAAAATCACTTTGTGATCCCTAGTTTGGTTAGGACATTACTGGCTCATCACCAGATTGTCCGCAAGTAAGATGATCCGTGCTTCGGAAGGCACGTTAAGCCATTGGTCCCGGTTATTACTTAATGATGTAAGTAAGTAGTCGTTACATGCCAGGGGGAGCCATGTTAGGGGCCTTTGGCGGCTCAATAGTAACCCTTCACCAGGGTTGATGAGGCTGGTATTCCACTTCACAACCCACACGATAAGAAGAAGTGTTTGTATTATATACCTAAACATAGATAAGTTGACTTCAGGATCAATAGGGGTTTGTATTAGAAATCATAATAATACTATCTCTAGTCCAACAGTCGCTACTTTTATTTATATTACATATAATTAATTAGTTTATTTTGTTACTTTTCTTGCATGTTGGTTGTTGAGTTTTTGTCATATAAACACTAACAAACTATACAGGGTGTTAGTGACGCCTTAACGAATACTGAGGGCGATGATTCAGACCATAATTCTCAGTTGATATAAAGCGGAATTGCCTGTCGGAATTAGTATTCTCAGTTACATACTTTTGCGACGGAAAAATCCACTTGATATCAACTCTGAATCATGATCTGAAGCATCCCTCAAAGTTTTCGTTACGATGTCACTAACACCTTGTATGTATATGCTTTTACTAACAAAATATAAGATTTATAGTCCAAAAAAAATAAATGAGTAAATAATTAATGTGTTGATTTAATAGTGACAAAGCTTAATAATAAAGCTTTACCTACAGAGATTGTCTATTTTCTTGCGTTGAGGAAAGTTATGAGTATGGATGTGGATGGATGGGTAGGGAACGGCCCAAGAAAGTGTGGATGGATTGTATAAAGAAGGATATGTGTGTGAAAGGTGTGAGTACTGAGATGACGACTGACAGAAATTAATGGAAGAGGAACACATGTTGCCTCGCCTGTTGGGCTCGCAATAGGCACGATAGTTAATTAAAAAATATCGAGGTTTTGTTAAAAAAAATCACATCTAAAATATATCAGAATGTATGTGTACGTGTGTATGTGTGTGTGTGTGTGTGTGTGTGGGGGGGGGGGGGAGACTCACGGCTTGTCCTGGTGGTGGTGGCGGTGGTGGTGGGGCGGCTGGTCGCTGCGCATGCGCGTGAGCGCGGCGGCCGCCTCGTCCAGTGCGCACGACACCGACGACGTCAGCCGTCGCAGCACCTCCGGGTCAGCCAGGTGCTTGCCCTCGCCGGACAGCTTGCCGATGCCTGCTGGCGACACATACAACGTTAAGTAGCACAATTTATGAATAGTTACATTTAAAAAAAAGAACATTATAAATAACAACAGCCTATACACGACCCACTGCTGGGCACAGATCTCCCCTCAACCAATGTACCCCAGAGAGGTTAAAAGGCCACATTGAAACAATTCACCTATAAAAACAATATTGCTATTTGACATTTGTTGTTATATCACATTGCGCACTTGCTTTTATATGGGCAAATGTCAAATTGTAATATTGCTTTGATGTGGCCTTTTCTTTGTATCATAAATAATTATCACGTGCTCAGTGGTGAAGGAAACCATCGTGAGGAAACCCACATTCCCGAGAAATGCATTTTTGGCGGTATGTGACCTAACCTGTATTGGGCTGGTTTTCCCTTCGCGGGTTGGAAGGTCAGACAGGCAGTCGTTTCTATAAAAAACCGGACCTGTCAAATCTTCAGGTTAGGTAAGCGGGCCATGTGAAAAGCGGGATAATGCTATCGTCCCCTAGGACGATGGTGATTTATTGTTGTGGTTTTTTGACCTGTCCCAAATGTAAGCTTAGATTTGGTGCACCAATCACATACGAGAGAGACCTACGAAACCTACGTGAAGATCCGTGTCACAAATCAATTCTACTAATTTGCATAACATATAACAACATAAGCTCCCGACTATATTCCGATTGGGGTAGTCAGAGGTACATTCATCGCAAGATGAACTAAATTAAATACCCAGACCTCATCGAGCTTTCTGCTTTTCCTACTATACAACATCTCGCATTTCGTGATAAAACTGTTGTTGTGTTTATCTGTGGTTACAGCAACCCCGGTGTCTTGGTGTACTGATAATGAAAACCAACAACAACCCACATAGAAGAGTTACACCTAGACACATAAACATGGAAATAAACCATGAACATTTCTAATCTCTGAAAGCTTTGCGAAGTAAAAAGGAATAATATATTTTATGAGAACATACAATGCACCTTGAGGTCTTAAGAGTGAACTAACTTCGTTATAGTTTTACTAGTATTACATTTGCTCCTTGATGACTCTTGTAGTTTGAGCCCAACAAGCATAACATAACATCACGCCTGTATCCCCAAAGGGGTAGACAGTGGTGTTTAGTGTACACACTTCTCCAGCTATGTTATTATGTATTTATTTATTTATAAAGGTACGGTCACGAGCATTAATATGTATACACTTTGGTACCATGTCACATTAACTTTTTTGACAAATTGAACTGTAAGTCTCACTAAATGTCAAATATGTTAGTGCGACAGAGTCCTAAAGTGGGTACATGATATTGCTCATGACTGTACATACAACATTACAGTGTAACCCAATGCGCTGTATGACGAGAAAAACAATATAAAAAAACTAATACAACAAAAATAAACAATTAATGAAAAAATAAACAAAAAGAAAAGTAAGACTATGAATAATCTATTAATTATTTTTGTACATAACTTTGTAAAAGGATTTTTTTTAATCCCATGTAATAGGGGCCTACTGCCAGCAGTGGATGAACGTGCTAGGGTGTTAAAAGGCCACATCAATGCATCATCATCTCCCTACACCCACTCCTCTAACGTTAACGTTCCCACTGCTGGGGCACGGGCCTTCCCTATGGATGGATAGGGAGATCGGGCATTAAACCATCACGCGGGCCCAGTGCGGATTGATGGTTATTAACGACTGCTAATACAGCCGGGATATACCGGGATATAGCCGGGGCTTAACGTGCCTTCCGAAGCACGGATAAGCTCGAGATGAAAACTTTCTTTTTTGTGGTCACCCATCCTATGACCGGCCTTTGCGAAAGTTGCTGAACTTCAACAATCGCAGACTGAGCGCGTCTACCGCTGCGCCACCGAGCTCCTCGATTACCTCGACGCGGTAAGAACCCGTTATTATGTGTTTTAATAATGTTAAGAAAGTTGTATTATTTATATTGGGCTAATCATTAAATAATATACATAGCTAATTATAAGCTGATAGGTACCCTGTTATTTTCCCTTCCAATAACTGTTTAATCTACGAATTATGATTTAGTACAAATTTGTACAATAAATAGTAGATTTGTTATAAAAAAAAATATATTGTATTGTACTGAGTCTAGTCCTACGCCCGCAGGTCGCGTCGTTAAATTATTCAGCTTTAATTAGTGACGTCATAAAAACCTATTGTACGGTGATTGGGGCACATTGACATAGAGATGGGGGATAACGTTTTAATTCCGATACTTACTCGATCGAGTATTCAACGATTGAAACTTTTATTGCTTCCCACTTTATGACTGCGGTGTCTACATCCCAAGGATGTAATACACGATCCCGACGACCCGATTACTCTAGCCATAGAGGCGACCAATCAGCTCGCGACACCAAACACTTCAGGACCCCGATACCGACCCCGCCGGCGAGCTCGACGATTTCCCCCAATCAGCGCTTATCGCTATCGACCCATTAGGGTCGATCAATTCTTTCAAATTTTTCCTCCTAGTCTACGCCCTGAGCTGAGCTGACCAACTGGGCACCCTCAGGCCTGTTGTCTTAAACGTTGTACCGGGTGAGAGCCTTCAGCGCTCCCCATTTGTCCGGCCAAGTAGTTAATGCCATCTGCGGCAAATCTACAATAAGTCACGTCAAAAAATATGGTGTCTACATCTGCGACCTCATCTGTGGGAATGGTTATGCGATATTGAAAGTAGTCAGGTGTAATCCTTGTCGTATAAAAATGTGCCTTTTTATTTATGGTATGAATTTTTGATAGTATTTAAGTTTTTTGTTATAAACAATCAGAAATCGCATCGATAGAAATGCGCGTCTTTATTTTCCGAGTTTTAAACGAACAAACGTTAAGCCGTTCGTCCCGGTTACTACTTTCTGATGTAAGTATGTTGTAGTCGTTACATGAGCCATGTCAGGGGCCATTGGCGGCTCAATAGTAACCCTGACACCAGGGTTGATGAGGTTGGTAATCCACTTCACAACCCACACGATAGAAGAAGAACGAACAACAAAATATGTACGAGTATAATTCGTCACCCTATTTTTTTTATTGCATTCTGATGTGATTTACCAACAAAACGTCGGAGCGTACACGTTACTTTTATTCCAGGTAAAAACTCTGGATTGAAACTAGCGACTCTGTTGCGAGAATTTGTTAACGAAAAAGGTGCTACGAGAGTTTCACTCATCACCAATTTAAGAGCCATGCTCTTGTCGGTGTAGCATTCTCAATTCTTGTCTATCAAAAACCAATTCCTTCACTTCCTTATAAGACACGACGTTCGCCTTCTCTTTAATCTGTTCCATGTAAGCTCTAAGCTTCTTGGTCTTCCCCTTCCTCTCTTTCCCTGTATGATGTTTTTAATAAATTCGTCGTGTCTTATTAAGTGTCCAATCATCTTGCCTCTTCTGTCCTCAATAACTCTCAATATTTGCCTCTTTTCCCTTACTCTTACTAGAACTTCCTCATTAGTAACTCTTTTTGTCCAACTTATTCTTTCCTTCCTCCTCCAACACCACATTTCAAAGGCCTCGAGTCCCTCTCTGTCAGATTTTCACTATAACGCGACAATTTAATACACTCCTAGATCGAATATTCGCGTCGTCCTTATACTTTAGTCCTTACAAGTTACAGTTTCCAACAAAGACGTTTACATAACCTAGTTTTATTGAAGACCTTCAAACAGCAAGTGAACATAATAGGCAAAATCACTTTTACCTTGCCGTTGTCTTGGACGCAATATCGTTACAAATCAATTAATTGTATAGTAGACTTAAAAAACAGACCACCACTGCATTCAATGGACTATTTCTCGGAATTCGCCGATCGATTCTTTTAAGCGACTAAGCGTTCTATCGGCCAAAGCGTTTATCTACGATAGAACTTAAAAGGACTTAAAAATAAATTAATGTATTAGTATTTGCGCTTCAAAAAACAAGTTATAGCTATATGAACGCTTGTTGTGGTTCAAACCGGTTTGTAAAGAAAACGAGACAGTTTTTTTATAAGTCTTTTGTGTTTTCATTCATAGCAAGGGGAAGGTGTTTCCTTTGACCGCTACTCGTATGATGTACGAGATATAGCATTCTAATAAAAGTGTAAAGCAACGGCAGTAAAATAGAAAGGATAAAACGTAGACTTAAATCTCATAAAGGCGGTTGGCACAAAGAGGTAGGGTTATACCCAGTGGGCGGGTGGTACGGCCGAGTTACGGATTTCTGTGACGTACAAACCATTTGTAACGTGTAAACGCTGACCAAACGGATCGAACCATTAATGTGCATGATAGTACTTCTGTGAATGGAACTCTCCAGGATGTGCGCTTTGTGCGCGTTCTGGGGTAAAAAGGAAAAACCTATCTAATAAAGTACCAAACCTACTAGTGCTATATGTATATTCTATTTTTAAATTCGACGCGACGCAAAGAGCGGTGTTATAATTTTCACCCCTTTGTTGAACAAGACAACTATAAAGCCATCATCTCCCACGCATTATCCCGATATTCACAGGGTCCGCTTACCTAACCCTAGGTTTTTTACAGAAGCGACTGACTGTCTGCCACCTCCGAAAATGCATTTCTCGGGAATCGAATTTTCCTTCACCGCTCACCAGTGACACAATTCGAAAATAAATTCGACTGTGCTGTGCTGGATTCGAACCTGCGACCTCAAAGTGAGAGGCAAGCGTTCTAGCAACTGAGCTACCACGGCTCAAAAACAACAACAGAGAACTATAAAGTGCTTGGTTCTAAATTAAAATTGTGATACATAATAAATCGAATAGTTGATGAACATGGTTGATAATTGCTGAGGGACATTAAGAAAATAGATGCACCTATATTGACCGTACTTAAGGCTCTGTTTACCCCAGCGGGGACTTGTACGGATCATAATGATTCCACAACATTGTGTATGAACTGGGAGGTGAATCTAGAATGTAAAATATAACAAAAGAAAGAGTGCGATCTCCAATACGCCCAGATATTGGACCAGCAAAGTTTCAACAAACGTTACTCCGCGGGGTCTCGAATGAAGGACCTTTTACACTGCAAACCGGATCCCTACTTGACCTAATCCATCTTCAGTACATCGCTCTGTCTGGATCAACTCGAAAGCATTCAAATGACAATCGCTGAAACTTTCAGTTAGCATAACGAATGGTGTTTTCGTTAATTAAAACTAGTTTAAAATGTTTCTCGTTTCGCATACAAAAGTCAATGGAGTGATTCAACACAACACCTAATTGATTAGCTTAACCGACTTTGAATGTTCGCACGATTCTAAAGTTCGCGGCAATATTTGAATGTTACTGCTGTATGCTTTGCTTTGTTATTTATACGAGGAGCGATATGCATTGACATCGTTACTTATAATTAAAACACATAATAACGGGTTTTTACCGCGTTTAAATCAAGGATATGAGACTCCCAATATTAAACGCGGTAAGAACCCGTTATTATGTGTTTTAATTATGATAATAATAGCGTAAACTTAAAAGAAATGTATCGTTACTTACGATATAAATAAGCTTTACATAAAGAAAAAAGCTATGATAGCTTACAGTCACAGATCATAGAAACAAGGGAGATATGCCCTCAGCACTAAATTACTTTGTGATTTGCGGTCGATGAATCGCGTAATAGGGGCTGAAGACTCTCATAACGGCCTCCGTGGTCCAGTGGTTGAGCGTTGGGCTCATGATCCGGAGGCTCCGGGTTCGAATCCCGGTAGGGGCATGTCACAAAAATCACTTTGTGATCCCTAGTTTGATTAGGACATTACAGGCTGATCACCTGATTGTCCGAAAGTAAGATAAGATCCGTGCTTCGGAAGGGTCGTTAAGCCGTTGGTCCCGGTTGGTTTGGTAATTCACCTCACAATTCACACGAGAGAAGAAGCACTAAATTTTACGAGTCCGCGTGTCGCCTGTTCACGTCAGCGTGTGAAGCGGCCGTATCTAGACATTTCAGGCTGGACCGCTACATCGATTTAGCCGACGTTCATTAACAACACAAGCCCTAGTTGTGGTTGCTATACCAAAGGAGTAGATGTGGAAAGTTTAATAATACTATCGTTGCCTCATATACAACATAAGAATAACAAAAACACAAAATATCGTTAAGATATGATCATTTTGTGCATATTTCGGTCCCACGGATTATGCTCTAGCGGTTGCAGTGCAGTTAACTATGTATTTTCTGTACGAGCGAACATTAGTATTTATTTTATTGAAATCTGTTCTCATGTAAGACTTATTTTATGTCTTAATAAGAATAAACAATCTTTGAACCTAATTAAAACTCTGTGCTCACAGTATATTCACGTATTCCACCATCGCATCTTTTCTTGTCGAGTATGCGGTAGGCCTTTACTGCTCCCGTATTGGACTGTAGAGTCAAGGACGAAAATGCTTCGCAAATACTACGGATGAGGCCTATAATAATTGGGGTAATACTAAGCAATAGTTAAGTGAAGAAAGGTCACGCATTTATACGTATCTGATTTGTACATTTGTCTCGGATTTGGCCCGACAAAAATAACTAAAGAAACCTAGAACGCTTTACAAATAATAATATATTTATTTACATTACTTTAACAAACGCGGATATAAAGAAACCGCGGGAAACCGATAAGTACACGTTGCGAAAGGAAGACAGTAATTCAGCTAATAATATAAAATGTAACGGATGGAGTGGCATTAGACCATGTTTTTAATTTCTCTTGAGAAGTTGTATATCTCACACACATTCTTAAATTATGTTTTCCAATTTCAAATTCAAAAAGCATTGTATAAAAACTATTCAATTAATTTTGTGACATAAAATGAACGTTCCATTTATGCATTATAAAGATAAAAAGAAAAAAATATCATTCACGTCATAGAACTTAATTGAGGAGTATCGAACACAAATCCGTAGAGAGGCATATTTTGATCAGTAATATTTTATTGTCAGTAAATATAGACAGTCTCTTTTCTCGTGTGGGTGAGATCAATGACCAACATTACTATTTAGCCGTCATAGGTAATTAGAAACCAGGACCGACTGCTCAACGTGCCTTCCGAAGCGGGGAACATCGTATTTTCGGACAATTCAGTGCAATGTCTTAAGCAAACTAGGCATCAAAGTGTTTTTGTGATTATGTCCCCACCAGGATTCGACTCCAACGCTCAACCAATGGACCACGGAGGCCGCTAATATAGATGTATCCGGCAGCCGCCTTGCATCGTGTAATAGGAGGCGAAAGCATCAAAGTAGCAACTGAACTCAGTGGCAATCTGATGCCGCGAAGTCACACAGTCACAGTGCGGCTTTGGAACAAGCGGGCAAGAGGACCTACTAGCGGAAGCGGGCGCGATGGCGATAAATATGTCAGGAAACATAACGAGTCTCCTTGTTCCAAAATCGGTTTGCTTTCTCCCAATAAACCGTAGATAAAACACACAAAGTACCCTATAATGCATGTTTGTAGTTACTAGAAATGAATACGCATTTATAATAGAAGCCACCTTGTTCTAACAGAAAACTGGATGGATGTACCTGACTACCCCAATTGGGATATAGTCGCGAGGTTACGTTGTGTGTATAATAGAAGACTTATAGAAGTATAGAAGTACTTATAGAAGTAATAGAAGACTAATGAAATTATTTTTAATCATATTCACATTTACTCACATTATTTTAATATCTAATTGAAATTGTAATTTAAATATATTAAAATTAAAATTGTACACCTAGACTGGTATGCTGCAGTGGATGTATGTAATATTGTTTAAGACCTTCTTGACCTGTAGCAATGCAATAAATACATTTGAATTTGAATTTTATAAATATTGACACAGAGTAATTTTACTGGCAAATAAAAAACTCTAATGGAAATAGATGTTGAAAAAACCTAGTTCTTGTTGTAATGAGGGAGTTTCCATGCTACATTCACCAAAAATAATATAGATGGCGTTATACAGCTTCAACGTGATAATTACCTATTTTCTCATTACTTGGGTACGTAATGGCAGAAGCATAATATAAAAATAATTGTTGCTTGACATTTACATCACATTATGTATAGAATTATGTTGCTAACTATATTGCTTCTCTTTATTTTGATCAGAATAATCATGGGTGGAAGATGTACTTGTGCCTGGGTGTAATTAAAAGGGTCATCACTTATACCCAAAAACAACCGTAAAAACTGCATGTCTTTTATCCATGATATTAGGTTAAAAAAAATCTGTACAGCGCCATCTATATTGTTTTTGAGGAACGTAGCCTAGAAAGTTTCTCATTAAACTGTTATATTTCTTTGCCAAGCCGTAAGTGCTTTAGGTTGGCAACATTATCGATCTAATGCAGTCTTATGGTATGAAACCTTTTACTAGTAACGTATTGGCGATTTATTGTACTCACTTCCAAAGCTTTTACAAATTAAATCAAAATCTGATTCAATACATTAAAACTTGAGGAGCTCGGTGGCGCAGCGGTAAACGCGCTCGGTCTGCGATTGTTGAAGTTAAGCAACTTTCGCAATGGCGGGTCATAGGATGGGTGACCACAAAAAAGTTTTCATCTCGACCTCCTCCGTGCTTCGGAAGGCACGTTAAGCCGTTGGTCCCGGCTGCATTAGCAGTCATTAATGGCCCGATCTCCCTGTCCATCCATGGGGAAGGCCCGTGCCCCAGCAGTGGGGACGTTAATAGGCTGATGATGATGATGATGACATTAAAACGAATTCAGTTATTATAAAGAACTTCGTTACGTACATTTTTATGTAGTCGTTTATTTGATCAGTCGATTGATGTAGGTAAATACGCAGTCTTAGGTATACTCAGAAGCAAATTAAATAAGATTTGCCAAAATATATTTTTGAGAGTACGAAAATAATAATAAGCTGGTGCTCTAGACAAATAGTTTCTGATTTAGACAACATCTGGGAGTCAGATTTGACCCACTTATTTAATAATTTATTGACCGACAGATCGCTTCACTAGACTTCGATATATCTTAGCTAAAAATACTTTTTGCTAAACAGCGATTAGAACCCTTAATTTATAGATAATTAAGATGAGTAGACTAGGGAGTTGGGATAAATAAAAGTTGAGTAAAACGCTTATTTCCAAGCCCCAAGTCTCGGTTTCAACTGTCAAAATAAGCTTATTTCTAGCTGACTAGACGAACTTATTAGGGACAGCCCTAAACGTCATCAATAATAAAACAGACTACGATTTTACAGTATCAAATACATAATTGTTTTTAAACTAGCCAAGTACTAAAGGACATGACTGTAATGTTCTATTTTTAAATATACTTTTTTTATATATACTTATAGTCATGCCCGTATCCCTGTAGGGGCAGGCAGAGCCAGTACAGTCGCCACACTTTTTTATACAACTTAGGACTAAGTAGTCCTAAGTAGGATATCATGTCAACAATTATTGCAAGATGTCTTTGATCACTTGTGACTCTGCCCACCCCATTAAGGATAACAGCATAAATGTGTTCATGTATGTGTGTAGAAAAGATAAGAAGAAGCCTGTAATGTCCTAACCAAACTAGGGATCACAAACTACTACTACATACATACTTTTTTATATATCTGGACTTATCAGTTCAAATATTGTCAAAGATAACGGTTGTGATTTCACGTATTGTTGTAGGCTGAATGTATCTAATTTTAGGATTAGATTAAAAATAAAAATGTTATGAGATCTAGATTATAAATAAATATTTTTCAATCCCGAGATTAAAATAATAATTTATATTTTATAGGTAATTTTACTTGTAACTTAACGGCCATTTTCAATAATCTAATTTATATTTATCCATGATTTTCGATCACCAACTATTAAAAAGTTACTTTAGAAAACGAAAACTATGGATAGATAGATAAAATTGAAAACGGCCGTAAATATAATATTCTGCCAAATTGTTGCTGCATTTCGTAGGTAAAGTAAGTCGAACTCGACGGTGTCGACGTTCGTTCCTCACCCAGCAGGGTCCACATAACACCAGCGTCGTGGTTCACGCCGCGACTTGTGCTGAGTGAGGCTCTTTTATCTCGGGACATTCACCACCACCTTACGATCATTCTAATGAACATCCTCTATGTTTTTTGTAATTGTTTTGTGAACATTTTTAAGTGATGTTATTGTCTTTGTGTATGGCGTCATTTTATAATAAACAATTTCTATTCTATTCTAAGCTGAGCGATGTAAGGGCGGGCCACTAGTCACTGAGACTAACCGCCTGGGAACCAATATAAAAAAATGATGATTGAAAGTAATTATTTTACTAACTGAATATATACATTTGACTTAAGATGACAGCACTCTCGCTACACTAAGTGCCGTGTCTAATATAACAGTTATTACATTGTTGATAAGTGCAGATATCGATTTGTTTATTACATAAACGGAAGTGAATGCAGTCAAAGGTCAAGGTCTGCGGTTGTTTGGACCTGGTTTTGAATCACCAGTGAACGTGAATCATTGGGTGACAATGAAAGCTTGCCAGCTAACGCACTTGGCCACACTTTTCATCATTAACATAATAGACACCGCAATAGACTTGATGGAAACTTATAAGAAAAACATGCCTAGAAAATGGTTCATCATTCGGTAGATGTATTGCTATTTGTGGATCGGCTGGTAGATGTGGCTACCAATTAAATCGATTTTGAGATGTAAAAGTTAGATTACCGACAATTGCATAGCATTACCAGACTGTGCGAACTTTAGCTTCGAATAAAGGTTGTACATAACTTGCGGCATATGCTAATAACAAGCATGCTAACAGACTAAACAGCAGTTTATACTATTATATGGGAACCGTCTCATAGTTGAGACGCAAGCATAGACCAAGGAATAAAACTGCGTATAGAACGGACACTTTTCGGATAAGTATTTTAAAAATTACAAACGACTAAAATATTTTAAGAGGAAATATTTTATTTTGTTGAAGAAGTCACGTGACGTCACATTTCAATAAACAAAGAAACTGTCAAACAGCGTAACTAGAAACCTGACAGACAGTTTCTGCTTATTTTGTGAAATGTGACGTCACACGAAGCATAAGCATGGCCGCCAGTGTTTCGAGTCTTGTAATACACAGATAAAAATCGCATTCTTATTTTGTAAAAATAAAATATTTAAAAATTTTCTTAATAAAAATACCAAATGATAAACTACCATATCCGATATATTTCATATTGGTTCTATTGTTACAACTGTCAAGTAGCCAATTCGCATCGGTGTCGACTTAGATTTACCTCACTTACACGTTTGGATCTCACTTTAATCTAAATAGCTGTAAGCTTGTAAGGAGTAACAAAGCGCGCGCGAACTGTCTCGCTCGCTCGAACAGGCTATAGCGGTACACGGTAAGATTTTTGTATGAACTGTCCGGACTGTGACGCAAGTGAAACTATTAAAAGTGAAAGAAAAGAAACAATACATCAATTACAACACATCAATCAAGCATTCGAGTATCACTTTCGCATGCGTAGACACAGGTAGTAAAATTACCAGGGGGCCATAAAATGGACGGTCATTTTGCTTTGTTTACCGTGCGACCGGGACGCACTCGCGGGCCGGAACATCTGGCCAGTGTTGCCATCTTAAACTACAATTTAGGACCTAATTAACTATACTACCGTTTTAACAGCCCGCTTGAAACGACTGTTTAATAACGTTGCAAAAGCTGTAAAGTACAATTGTTATGCATTGCAATATAATGGCCTGATTTTAAAACGATAACTTATGGAAATTAACATTAAAACGTGAGTGCTTTGACGTTTCATTTTACTCATTTGGTAAAGAAGTGTCTGTCGGATCGGAAGATAGTGAGGAAAAAATGGTGTAAGTTGGCAGCACTGGAGCCGAGCTGAGACGCGGCAGTCGCGAGTTAGAGGTGCCCGGCGCTTATCAAGTATCAAGCGCTGTGGGCCACGCCACTGGTATAATAACTAAGCGTTAGCGAGTTAGATTGCTTACGTAACAACCCTAAACTGAATATGGAACTTTTTGTTTTGTCGCTTATTATAGCTTTTTCAATCGAAATTAAACGACCTCTGTGGTCCAGTAGTTGCGAATTCGAATCCCGGTGGGGACATATCACAAAAATTACTTTCTTATCCCTAGTTTGGTTGGGACATTACAGGCTCATCACCTGATTGTCTGAAAGTAAGATGATCCGTGCTTCGGAAGGCACGTTAAGCCGTTGTCCCGGTTACTATTTACTGATGTAAGTTAGTAATAGTTACATGAGCCATGTAAGGTAGGCCTTTGGCGGCTCGTGGCCAAGGGACGGGTAATCGACCGGTAGGCAGGCAGGGCATAAAATTTATGGAACATACGTCAATTTTAGGCAGAAATTTTAAAAAACCTTTCCAAAATTTTATATTGGCCAATAACCCGTCAGAATTAAGTTGATAGCACACGTCAAACGGGTTGTATATGAGCGAGATGCCTACTTTATTCGCCCGGGTTATTAATAGCTTTTAAAATTAACAGTTGTCAATAATCACAGGTATAACTTAAAATAAAAATAGGATATGTCTGCAGGAATCAGGGCCAGTGACTGAATTGTAATATACTACATACATTGGCACTTTTAAGGTAAATATGTCATATCCATGGTCACTTTATCATCAGGTGACATAACGGTCAAATGCTTGCATATTAAAAAAAAAACTTAAGAAAACGAAAGTAAAAAAGAACCTTATTACGTACCCCGTAACACCCAAGATCTAACGGTAATTCTATAGATTCGCACGCTACCAATCTAAGTGTAACTCTGTCTAACAGAGGATTATGATTATGCCATGTTGAAAATATATAATTTAAGTATTAGTTGCTCCTTGAAGTGTGAGTACTGAGTTCATTTTACGATGGACGTACGTTGTGTTACGTGTAGTTGCCACAGTACCAACACAATGAATCAGTGCCGCTACAACGCTGTACGCTTGTCGCGTGCGCCTGCGCCGTCTGCTTAGAAATGACGTCGCACGCTCCGACGCCACCCAACCTCACCCGACTGCGCACCGCATAGAGTCCACTTTCCCGTGCACTACAATGGTATGCGAGCCGTGAGAGTGTGTATTTATGCAATATGCGGAGGGTTTTTAAAGTTTCCATCGATTGTAAATCATACTCGCGGTATTATGATGGATAGGCAGCTGTGGTGTGCTGTATGCTGGTGTACTAATACTCAAGTGTGCTTCCTACCCTCTCTTGTTGAATGCACTGGGGGGTTGGGGTTTAAATTCATCAAAAAACAATTAATTGCTTCAATGTGGCCTTTTTAGACCCCCGGTTCCTAGTTCCAGTATTCTAGTTTACAGTGGAGCAGCATGCAAAAAAAAGCAAATCAGAAAAAGGCTTTCACCGGAAAACTTAGAAAAACTTATTTCCAATCAAAACTGCCTTTTTCAACTGATGGCTTTTCGTTTTTGTAACTCATCCTTCAGACGGGAGACCACGTTGCTCCACATTTTATAGCAATTTATCACGAATTTTAGCTGGACAGTATGGAGAACTGTCAAAGTTTAGAAACACACAACAGTGCTGCCGCCTACATTTGAGCTTCTAGTTTTTGCCCTCGTTGTTTGTGTATAATATGATAAGGAATATGCATAGTTTTTAATCAATAATGTGAATAATTTCGATTAAAGCAACATTTTTAATGAAAATTTTTCGAGTTGCTAACCGTTTTATGGGTTAAATAGTGGACTAATCAATATAAACACAGCTTGTACAGCCTGTGTACGTTCCACTGCTGGGCACAGACCTGGTCAATCGGAGTGGGAATAGCCACTCCACCGCGCTACTCCACTGAGGATTGATGGAAGAAAAAGCATACTTCACAATCAAAAGTATATCAATTCGCAACAAAACGAAGTTCCGAACTCCTTACATACATACCTATGTATTCATGGTATAAGAAAACCAGGTATGCTCAAAACTGACAGCTAGCATTTCAAGGTTAGCCCAGCTGATGTCATCCCACCCTGCGTTGCCATTTGGTAAAAATAAATTACCCACGACCAATGTTTTTATATTTACTTTGCAAGGAAATTATGAACTTTTAGTAAAAAAAATACTCACAGTATTAATGATTTTCATTTATGTGACAAATATTAGTAATTAAGTACATTACTCTGTAATTCATTTTCAATAATAAAATTTACGTCCTTGGAATGTTGGAGATACCAATTTAATGGTAACACAGTAGCAACACTTACGTCATCTTGTTATAGGATTGAGTATACCTGGTCTTCTTATACCATGTATGGATGTATGTATGGAGTTAGGAACTTGAATTGAGTTCACGACTATCCCAATTGCGGTAGTCAGATGTACATCCATCATAAGATGAACTGATTACCCACACCTCACCGATCTTTCTGTTAGACCAACTCCATATAGGGCGGATAGAAATAGTATAACAGTACATAGTATGATTGTCGAGCATGTCGTAAAATCCGACCTGACATGATGGACAATTGTTATGGGCGATAGGCTGATCCTTTTGCACCATAGGTTCATCATATCCATCATAGGACTTCGTATCAAGTGGTTGAAAGTTGTCTTCCGATTATTTCTGGCTCTGCCTGCACCATTAGGGATAACGGGCGTGAGTTTGTGTATGTATGTTTGTATAAATAGGTAATGCCTTTGTTTATATTCTCTAAATGCCTGAGCTCAGTACAAAAGCAGGCTACTTTCTCTAACAAAGCAAAGTCAAAGGTTGCATAGACGGACGCATATACGGTCACGAGCATTAATTTGTATACACTTTGGTACCATGTCACATTAACTTTTTTGACAAATTGAACTGTAAGTCTCATTAAATGTCAAATATGTTAGTGCGACAGAGTCCTAAAGTGGGTACATTATATTGCTCATGACTGTACACAAAATGTACGTGCTAAAATACACACCCACAAAAACGCCATATAACAAATTAAACGACCGAAGTTGCTACGTTATTTGTTTTGACGGATTTAGGTCATAGATTATAAAAGCTTTAAATGACAGTACTAAACGGTGTACAGTTGTAGACGAGGCTTAAGTTTCCCTCATCGAACATACTATGCAACTGAGCTACTAAACTTAAAATTTCTTCTAAGTTTTTAAGGCGATAGGATTGGCAGAGGAAAACCTACGTACGCTTACGAGTACTAATATGTTTGTATACACTTTGAAACCATGTCACATTCACTTTTTGACAAATTAAACCGTAAGTCTCATTAGATGTCAAATATGATAGTGCGACAGGGTTCGAAAGTAGGTACATGATATTGCTCATGACTGTACGTCACTGACCAAATTGGGGATGTCCTTACAAAAGGTTTAGTACGATCTACTGTGAACCGGCGCGTATGAAACAATGTTACACCCCGGACACTTCATACAAACAACCTCGTTTTACACAGACACTATATATTGACATAATCGTACACGCGCATCTGTGTGTGTGTGATGTCTGACACCATACGATTCAAGTCTAAACTATTTTAGAGGGGGAGTGAGGTAAACCTAGCCCAGACGCTGGTGGGGAGCGGACAGTTGCCGTTCTATACTTAGTATTATTCCTTATTCTATGACAAAGTATAAAATGTGAAGGAAGCAAGGAAGGTATGTTAGGATCGAAGCAAATGGAATTCCATAGTATCTGCTCACCCCGGTGGGAAATAGGCGTGAGTTTATGTATGGTTTAAGGTGGAAGGAAAAGCGCAATGTCAGTTATGAGTTTGAGTTTCAAAATAAAAACTAGGACAATAGATTATTCGCTATGTCAGGGGCATTCGGCGAATCAATAATGACCCTGACACCGCGGTTGGTGAGGTAGGTCGACGACCTCAATCAAAAATCCAATAAAAAGCAACAAAATTATAGGTTTCATATTTGTTGTCGTATTAAAGGACTTTCCAGACTTTCCCAAAAACATTATAGATGGCGCTGTATTTTTTTTAACGTGAAAATTACACATTTACTCATTGTTGGGGGTACATAATTAAATTATACAAAAATATATCAGAAATATACATATATTATAATGTAATAGCAGGCAGAGGTATATATACATAATTGTTGGTTGATATTTGGATCAGGGGGGTTAAAAGGGACACATTGGAGCAATTTCATCTAAGAAAGCAATATTGCAATTTGACATTTGCGCATATAAAACTAAGTGCGCAATGCAAACAAATGTCAAATAGCGATATTGCTTTCTTCTATTCTATTTTCTTTGTTAGATGAATTGTTTTTATGTGGCCACTTCCCCCAGATGCATATAGAATTATGTTGCTACCTACATAATATATTTCTTCTTATTTTGAACAGAATAATAATGTGTGGAAGATGTGTTGTGCCTGGGTACAATAACAAGGGTCATCATTTATACCCAAAAACAAAGATAAAATGCATGAGATGCATATGTGTGTTATTCATGAATATTAGTAGGTTAAACGAAGACAAATCTGTAGTTTTTAGGGAATATAACCCGGAAAGACCCTTAATGCATTAACGTTACTCTGTTTATGAAAACAAGTTTTATAATTAAAAAACCCCACTCATAAATGTATCGCCTTTGTAGGTAGGTAGTAAAATTATTTTTGTCGCATAAACAACCAACCGTTTTCTGGGAAAGGAAAGTGCTGTTTATTGATTACCTACAATCTAAACGAGCGTAAATACAAAGAGAAAAGAACTCCATTTAAATACCCGACACACTCATGTTACTCATGCCTGTACTTTTTTTTTAAATATTAAATACTTATTTTAAGCAGCTAGACTGGGATCGAATAACAGCTATCATTAATCTCCCGAATTGGGAAGTGTACTAGGTTTAAGATCAATTATGGAATTCTTATTACTACATAAAGACAGATCTAAAATTAACGAAAAACATTTTCTTTTTTTCTATTTAACTTATAAATCAAGAAAAACGTAATAATAAGTCCGACATTTTATCACGTTTTTCTACGACGTCACAGTGTGCTTTTTCATACAAATTCCATAGTAATTTCGTGTTTTGACGGTTAGTAAAAATTAACTTATTTGACTAGTTGAAAACTAGCCTATTGACCCACCCACAAATAGTACCTCTGGCTCTATAAATGGTGATATTCTAATTTTAAAATATCATCTATTTTGAAAGAGTTCAACACTTCTGGAAAACCCTAATTTCAACTTACTATTGTTTCTTTGTACATATGAATATGGACTTTATTGACGCGTATCAAATTGTATATTCAGTTGCGTGGATCGTGTTTGTGTTGTGACGCGAGTGTTGCAAGTTTTTATCTATTTATTTGAGCAAGCTACAATCTGCGTATATCCAAATACGCGTTCCTTATTGGTAATAAATAATGTGTTTATACATACTTATGCCACGTGTGGTTAGAATTAGGCCTTTCGTACCCAATCGATAATAATCGATGTAAACAGAACATAGGATCTCAATTTGGACGTGACTTATTGTGGATTTGGCGCATATGGCATTAACTACTTAGCCGGACAAATGGGGAGCGCTGAGGTAACCGATTCCCGCCATTCTGACAGACGAAAGTGAAGCGCGAACTTAGGTACAACCTATTTTACGGCGGGAAATAGCACACCGATCGTTAGTCGTCGGAAACAAATCGGTGACCAAAGAGGGTCTTTCCAGGTCACTTTCCCCAAAAAAAATATAGATGGCACTGTTTAGCTTTAACGTGATAATTACCTATTTTCTCATTGCTTGGGTACATACATAATTATTCAAAAATACATACTATAATGTAATGGCAGAGGCATTATAAAAATAATTGTCGCTTCCTATGTGGATCAGATATGTGGGTGAATATCAAAATGTGCCAAGTTTGGTGGCGAACTTTCATCTAATTTTTTCGTTTTTTTTTGTCGGAACCCAGGATCCTTTTGGATCTTTTTCATGTCAGAACCCAATTTTTCACGAAAAAATAATATGAAATTTCGCCACCAACCTTGAAATTGTGATATTCACCCATGTTGCTTCTCTTTAATTTGATCAGAACATTTAATGGGTGGAAGATGTAATGTGCTTGGGTGTAATAACAAAGGCCATCATTTATACCCAAAAACAAAGATAATATGCATATATCTGTTATCCATGAAATTAGAAGGTTAAACGATGGAAACGTTATACAACGCCATCTATTTTTGTTTTGCGCAACATGGCCTGAAATGTCAATCATTAAATCATTCGTTTGCATTAGCCCTTATAAGATGTTGAAAAGCAAACATGGTCGCCGCAGACAGAGCACTTAATTAAAGGCGAGTTATTGTCAATCTCGAGTCATGACCGATCCTTTGTAGGTAATAGCTTACATATGAAAGTTATGGAATACAGAAGTGCGTCGTGGTTCACGCCGCGACTTGTGCTATATGAGGCCCTTTTATCTCAGGACCTCCACCACCACCTTATGATCATTTCGACAAACATCTGTCTTGCTTTTTTGTAATTGTTTTAGTGGAACGATATGATGTTGTTGTCTTTTTTTTGTGTGTGGCGTCCTTTTTAATAAACTATTTCTATTCTATTCTTCTATTCTATTCTAAGTGCTTATGGCAAATTATTTTACAAACTTTAGTCCTAGAATTGCACATAAGCTATAAAAAAAATATGCCAGATTAAAGACCAGCACACACAGTACAGTCCAAACAATATTGCCCAATAAAATGAATCCAATGTCTCAGTGAATAAGAGACAGAAATGTTCATTTTATTAATTGCATGACAACATGACCATTGTAACAGATAATAGGCATGTAAAAGTAGTGATTTAAACACAAATTAAAATGGTAAAGAATATCGTGAATAGCTGCTTAAGGCGTCTATTAGAAATTCAAACATGATTCCACATTTCTCAGCCAATACTGGTTGTAGGTACAATTTCTCTGTCAAATATGGCTTGCAAATTTTCACTTCACAAGATTATGACAACATTTCCTATTTCCTTAGTCTGTATAGTGAATGAATAACGAACTAAGTTCGATCGAGCGAATGACTATGCTATTTCACCTTTCTTTAATACTGCGCCATGTCAATGACCTCTGTGCTTATAAGTGCAGATCAGATATCAGCTAACTTGGAACCTCTTGCCTGTATCCTGAATGTTTTTAGGAAATTAAAATCGTTATATTTAATGAGATCTAGCAATTTTCTTATAAGCTTAAAGTAATACTCTGCCTAGACTGTTCTATTTAATGTCCTGGAAGTTAATACAACTGACTATTATACTAGATGAAAAAATGATATTAATTTCACCCACTAACTCTCAGTGGAGCAGCGTGGTGGAGTATGCTCCATATCTCCTCCAGTTGTATGAGGGGAGGCCTGTACCCAGCAGTGGGACATATCTAGGCTGTTTATGTAAACATTATTTAGGCAATGGGCTATTTTAATTGTAATCTCCTTGCTAAATAACTCTATATGTGTGTGGAAGCTTATTATTATTGTAATTGTGTGTACTTATGAAGATTTTGTACCCATTGCTGTCAACTTTCCAAAGAAAACATTCAATATTATAATTGATTCCCAGAAATAAAGGTGGTACCACATACCCAATTTAGAGTACACCTTATTAAATATCCTCTTGCAGCCCAGGTTTCCAGACAAAATGGTTAAACAATGAAGTTTGGATTATATAAGGGCATTGTGCCTTAAAATCTTATAGCTTGATTTGAATCACAGCTGCCAGACCAGTATTTTTTTTCTAATGTCTCTTTTCCACTAGGTTGAATATTATAAATATCTCTGTCCTGCAGTCATTCTAATCAAACTATATTTAATAAGGTATGGAAGGTTGAATCATATGCACTAACCGGCTGCTTCGAGCAAGGCCTCAAGCCTGGCCTGCATCTCAGGATCGACGGCCCTCTCCGGGTCGTCGTGGGAAAGTAGGAACTTGGATGACTCCGCACCACCACCTTCCTCTTCCATCTCCGCCTGCCAACATACAACAAAAGTGTCAGTGTGCATTGTATTTATATTTAAAAAAATATTGTTCGTTTTTCAAAGTTCTAATTGCTGATGTAAAACTCAGTTTATCATGCTAAGTAGAATTCTATCCTGTGATTGGCTAAAATTTAAATAAATTGACAGCTGTTTCAATTCAACGTATCAAAATAAAACTAAAGTCACATAATGAAATTAGGGCATTGATAAAGTAGCAAAGGCTAAATGGGATAAACTAAATAACATAGTTTTGAGATCAGTATTTTCACAATAGTTGAGTAAAAGGTAGGTATACAATTTTTTAACACTTTTATGAATGTTCGGCTTTGTTTTCATTATCATTTAGATAATAAGTGTTGTTTATTAAAAATTTTGCAAAACAAACAATTATCATTTGATTTCCTTATTTACAGTTGTGCATTCAAAACGGTGTTACTTTGATACTGAATGGTATCAGTTGTGTTATGATGAGTAAGTATCTAAAAAGAAGAAAATCTTTGTTTTATGCAGGTATAAAGTTTTTGCTTCATAAGTCACAAAACCTTTGAAAAATCATCTTCTAAATATTTTGAGTATTTTTTTATTGCTTGTGACAGCTATGTCAATAGCACTGCTGTATACTATTCAACTTTGCATAGGCCAATGAACTACTTCAAACAAGTCTTCCAGTTATTATTATTTTCTTCATTTAACTTTCCCAAAATGATAAAAAAACATTAAATGTAGAATCATTTCCTTGCCCTTTTAATCAAATCATCCACACTGTTGAGGTTATAATTATAACACTTTTATACAGGTTCAATATCCTTGTCTGATATAGATGATTATTCCGTCATCAGTCGGTCAGTTCTGCCATATCCATTGATCAATCACCAAGACAACTACCTACTTAAATAATTAAGTTCATGGCTTTCAAAGGTAGCAATACATTTTCTAAACATTCAATATAATAAGCTTTGGAACCTCTAATTGCTATCACACTGTGATACAGAATATAAACAATATGCTACTAAATACAACTTGATAGTTACAATAATTGAACAATTTTATTGTAGGTAATTGACTTTCAATGTACACTCCAAGATGTTGTAGGTACTTCCTAATATATGTCAACAATACAGATTTGTATTGGTTTAGTTATTAAGTAAATAGGGGAAAATAATAGTTGAAAATTTTGTTTATAGCCAACCTTGAACAAACACAACAAGCCAACATAGAAGAAGTGAACACTGGTCTCATCATTTTGTTATTAAGAAATATGTTATCATACCATGTCTACTCAGTCAAGTTCTCTTGATAACTTTCATTGTACATGTTCAATTAAATCATACAAATATTATTGGTAGCCACCAAATGAGCTCATTATTTATGTTTTACAAGGCAAAATGCAAGCAGTCAACATACTAGGTTAGTGTCAAGTTTGGAACTTGAGTAGCATTAATAATGGACAGTTGACCTCACTAAATTTAGAGCAGTCAAGGGAGATGAGTCGAGTTGCAGGTTAGAATGTTAGCACGGACAACCTGAAGCACTGCCAGGGCAGTCTTGTTAGAATCACAAGGACCATTCAACATCAAGAAAACCAAAACATATGATATTTAACTGTCCATCGCACACACATTATGCAGGTTAACGGCAATCACTCAAACTGCAACAGCAATTGGTGTTGGGGAAGCCGACCGCAATCAAAGAGCTTGTCTTCCACTTACCAACAGGTCTGGCCTGCTAAGGCACAAACAAGCCAGCAAGATCTATAACACCAACGAGAACAATGTGAGAGAACTGACAATGTGGTGCTTGAGGACATGGTTACAGCTACCAGTTATTGTCAATGGTCCTTGCAATTCACCAATAACCATTATTTTTGCGCGAACATCAGTAGGCGTACCGCGCCAGTGGTACACGCGCGACGACACTACACACACCATGATGCCCTACTATTCCCACCAAATCACTCATAAATTACATAATTCGCATGTTCGTGTCGAAAGAACGTCTTATAAACACAGTCTTCAGGCTTTGCAGTGACTGAATGCATGTGATTTCAGAAACATGGCCACCATACTCCAAACCTTATCCAAAACACAAATAGACAATGAAATGAACCTTACGGCGGATTGACCCGTTTCTTTCGCGGAATTACAAAGAATCAATTGTATACTGTCTAGGGGTGGCTGGCATAAATAATTTCATGCATTACTCAGTAGTACGTACGTACTTAGGACTTTCTGACGTTTTACGGAATATTTGGCAAGCAACTTGCACTGTATCGAGAATGGAAAATAGATTGTCCCTTTGCAACGTGCTGCGCAAGATTCCGCCTAGGGTATCCTGGAGGATGTGATTATGGATAAAGAAGGAGCAGTATGATCAGACAAGATGTCCCTTGCAGTATTTGGAGCGGTACAGATAGCACATTCCCTCACTGCCACCGCCTCTGCCGAAAACAAAACACGTTTTACCTCGGATACAGAGTCATCCTCGCTTTCCGAAGAGTCCGTCATGTATTTGGCAGGTGCTCCTGAATACGTTTCGGTTTCAGATTTGGCCGGACTCGAAGCCGAACTCTGAGGAGTGGACGATTTTACCACATCAAGTTGCACATTCACCTTATCGATATTTCGGTTTTCAGACTGTCCAACATTCTGCATTTTTGTCCTAATCAAATACAACTTAAATAGTCTTTTAGTATCAACACTTTTTCTAGGTAATTAACACGTTCTTATATTAGCAAACAAAATTTATTTCGTCATTTAGCCAGGTTGATACCCGCCATGTCTACTACTATGGCGAGGTTCCCGGATGCTTCAAGTAGGCTAACCAATTATCTCCCTCTGCTGATGGAAATAGGAATTATTTTGTGGTGCTACCTGTCCCCAAAAATGTGAAGCTACGACTATAGACAACAATTTTACTTTGTTTTTCGTAATAGAACTAACAATATACTGCCTTAATTGTCAAATGTTTATTATTATTTTCATTAAATTATATATAATTCCAATAAATATAACGTAGTATTATACAAGAATTTAAATAAAAGTGCAAACATTATTTTTCTTTCACGGAATAACTCAATTTTATCATTTTCTGTCAAAAGATTATGCGTATAATGGAGTACATTCTGCGCCATTTTCATAGACATTTGTTTGGTTTTTTTTTTATGAAAGAAAACATTTTTTTTTAAATTAAATTAAATAAATCGTCTATAATTAATTTTTATATCTAGTTATTTATTTATTCTATATCAAAAATATTGTAAAATTATGATGAATAAATAAATTATTACCCGAAAAAAAATGTAATCGTTGCGTTGCCACATTGAAAAATTAAAAAAAAAACTAAATCCTTGAAAAATCTGAAAAATGGACGGGACTTATTTATATTCAAAATGTTTTTTATTTATGGGACTCAGAATAGAAAAATGAATAACGCTTATCTGTGACAATATTTTAATGTATTTGTATATTTTCTATATAAACAGTCGGAAATGTTTTCGATAAATAGAAATCAGCTGGCATTTTTAATGTCCATAGAAACGCAATAATTTTCTATGAATATTATTTTACATAGGTGTTTATTGACAAAATTGGCAACGGAGAAGTTAGAAGGGTGTTAACGATGTGTGCGTAGTTTGTTTCCAAGCAACATGGCCAGAGACGACCTGCCGACCATTTTCAACCCGAAGCGCGTCCGCGCGCCTTCCGTCATAATAACGAGCGAGGAGGTGGTGGAAAGCGAGCGGACTGGTGGCAGCGGCGGCGGAGGCGGCGGTGTAGAAGTCGAGCGTGAGCGTGGCAATGGGCCAACGACACCGTTGAGCCCGCGCGCGCCGCTCACTCCGCAGACTTCGGTGTCGTCGGCGCCGCCGCTGACCAGCCAGCCCTCGCTGCAGCAGGCCTACAGCGAGTCCGCCGCCAGCAGCCAGGATGAGGAGCGTCAGCTACGAGACAAGAAATGTCCTCGCTCTTGTTGTTCTAAGTTTGCTAAGAAGGTCAGTGGTCATTTTACAAAAAATGTTATTTTCATACATTATTATAGGTGTATACCTAAATGTATAAAATCTTACAGAAAATATACTATTGTGGAATACAGGATATAAAATTTAAAATAGCATATTGGACATCTCAAGACCTAGGCTTTGAAGACTTATGTAAGAGAACAAGGTACTTATATGTATCTTTTCACTTATAGTTGTGATTTTATTCCCAGATCTACTATGGACTGTGTGTGACGTTCACTCTCACAGCATCATGGGTGACAACCACACATTGCATAAAGCACATGTACCTTCAAGAGTATGCCCCAAATAATTATGGAATAGTTTATAGCACAGAATCTTCGTCAATAGTATACACGAACAACACTAATAAATTTCGCACACATG